>NC_138779.1:103648412-104248412 GCF_965119305.1 Pelophylax lessonae | reverse complement strand
TAGATATGGGACCAGAGGGATAGTTTAGAATCCAGGGTTACATTTAGCACCCTGGCATGCAGGGACAAGATTGAATGTTACGCCATCAACCTAAACAGAGAAGTCAGGGGAAGAGATATGTGGGTAAGGAAATATTATGAGCTCAGTTTTCGACTAAGTTTTAGGAAGTGGTGTGACCTCCATAATAATACGTGTGTTAGTAAATTGATGATGTGTGAGGAGACTGATGGGGTGAGCCGAGGGGCAGAAACAGAGATTTGAATGCTATCAGCATAGAAATGATATTGGGAGCCATGTTAGTTCATACAGTTTCATTTTTAACCTGTGTGGTGCCAAGTGTTTATGATTTCCAGGTGGAGATTTTACCAGGTTTATACAAGTGTATGTTATGCTCTTATTCATTTTGGAAGTGGGTAAACTGTCAGGTCTAACTCAGCATATGGAGAACAGGACAGTCATTTCCACACAATGGGTAAGGGTAAAACTTATAAACCTGATAAAATCTGTGCCTGGAAATCATTGGCGTTCAGCATCACACAGGTTAAAAATTAAACTGCAGCCATGAACAACATTTTTGTCAGAGACCCCCATTTTGGAGCTATTCTCTCACTTCTTGTCTGTGTGAAGGGTTTCGGAGAATGTCCATAATGTGTACCCTTTAAAAACATTAAAGAGTTAGTTTTATTTTAGTACTGATGAAGTGACAATGGATATATCGCCATATTATAATAATACTTTCGGAAGACTGACATACAGTATATCAAATGTCCTTGAGGTAGTTTACAACTGCACATCCTAAAATATGCTACCAAGCAATACAACCAAACAATATGTTGAAAAAATTGTCAGTGTTTATATCAATCAAGGTTAAAATGACAATTAAAATGAGTGTTGATTAAAATGTTTTATTTTTTTATAATTGAGCAGCTGGGAGTTTTTTTCTGTATTGTTTATGAGTTGTCTTTCAGGAAACAAAGACATGAAAAATATATCCAAATTAAGTTCAGCCAAGTTACTAAAAAATTAATCTAGTCACTAATAAAAAAAAAAAAAAAATCAATATGGGAATGAGGAGAGCAGAAAGTAACAAATCATTTATATAACTCTTTAGTAGTATGCTGTTTTTCACCCATTCATAGAATGTGTAAGCATCTGTGGGATGTAATAGAATTTTTTAATATGGAATCCAATGAAATTATGTTTGAAGATGAACTCAAGGCAGATACAAAAACACAATTTAATTCACTTATGTGAGCATTAAAAAAATATGAAATGTATTTTTACATTATTTTAGCATAAGTATCTAAATAAGTTTTAATATCAGTCTCCCGTAGTTTTTTTTTTCCAAATGTAATTATAATGTTTCAGTCCTACTTTATTTACTTCTCTTTTCTCACTATTAACTCATATTACTAAAACATTAATTCATAAATATATACAGTATACAAATGAAAAAATATATATATATACATATATATTAAAATATAAATATATATATATATATACATATCTATCTATCTATCTATCTATCTATCTATCTATCTATCTATCTATCTATCTATCTATCTATCTATCTATACGGTATATAGTTTTTTATATTTATATATATATATATACCGTATATATATATTTACACTTGTGTTCAAAGGCACCCTGGCAGAAATCCTGAAATATTTAGCATTGATATTGAGAATATGACTGATCATGCCAAGAATTGGCCTTTATTTATGGATAGTGAACATATGAAGCCATTTATTATCACGTATTTGTTTGGCTCCTTTTTAAATCATAATAACATGATAACAGAAATTATCCAAATGTCCCTGATCAAAAATTGACATACCCTGGAATGTTTGGCCTTGGGGCAGACACACAAGGTGACACACACAGGTTAAAATGGCAATTAACCACTTGCCAACCAGTCACGTTGACTGTACTGCGGCAAAGTGGTTCGTTATCGTCTGGCGACGTAGACCTACGTCACCAGACATTCCCCTCTGCAGGTGTCAGGCAGCAATCGGAGCTTGCCCGTTGCATTGGCTTCACTGCTGACGAGCGGGGGTGGGAGCGTGCCACCGGTGGCACGCGCTCGCCCCCTAGCCTCCCTGAGAGCGAATGCCGTACATTTGCCTGGGAGCGGCTGCCTGCTACAGTACATCTGTGGCAGGCGGTCGTAAAGTGGTTAAAACCAATGGATATTTTTTACTTCACTTATTGCACAAGGATATTAGAAGATGTAATTTATGTAATTTGTTTTCAACATATTGATTAAGTTTTTGATTTTTTTGTCCACATTTGATTATTTGTTATTGTGTTTTGATTTTTACATTTAAGAGTCCATTCACACTGCCGCGACTTGTGAGGCGACTTGTGTGCCCTCAAGTTGCCCCAAGTGGCTTGACATAACAAATCCCATGTAAATCAATGAGAGCCGTCTTAATTGGCACTACTGAAGTCGCTCCGACTTCAGAAAAGGGTCCTGTACTACTTTGAGACGACTTATATCCGACTTGTTCCAATAGACTTCAATGGGAGTCGCCTCCATGTCCGATCCTTATCTTATTTGAAGCGACTTGTGATTTGACTTTGCAGGAAGAAGAAGGAAAATTAGCCAGGCCTTCCCCACATTGCAGCCATGCCTACAGTTCCTATATACCATTATCTCTGCCTGGTCTGTGTAAGTGGCACTGGTGGACACTGATTCGTGGCACTGATATGTGGCACTGATATGTGGCACTGGTGGACACTGATATGTGGCACTGATACGTGGCACTGGTGGACACTGATTCGTGGCACTGCTACGTGGCACTGGTGGACACTGATACGTGGCACTGATGCGTGGCACTGGTGGACACTGATTCGTGGCACTGATACGTGGCACTTGTGGACACTGATTCGTGGCACTGATACGTGGCACTGGTGGACACTGATTCGTGGCACTGCCACGTGGCACTGATACGTGGCACTGGTGGACACTGATTCGTGGCACTGCTACGTGGCACTGCTACGTGGCACTTGTGGACACTGATTCATGGCACTGATACGTGGCACTGGTGGACACTGATTCGTGGCACTGATACGTGGCACTGGTGGACACTTATTTGTGGCACTGATACGTGGCACTGATATGTGGCACTGGTGGACACTGATTCGTGGCACTGGTGGACACTGATTCGTGGCACTGATATGTGGCACTGGTGGACACTGATTCGTGGCACTGATAAGTGGCACTGGTGGACACTGATTCATAGCACTGATACGTGGCACTGATACGTGGCACTGGTGGACACTGATTTGTGGCACTGATACGTGGCACTGGTATGTGGCACTGGTGGACACTGATTCGTGGCACTGGTGGGCACTGATTCATGGCACTGATATGTGGCACTGGTGGACACTGATTCGTGCCACTGATTTGTGGCACTGCTATGTGGCAATGGTGGACACTTAGTGTGAAGAAAGGGATATGCAGTGTAGTTAGGGTACTATATACCACTATAGTTAGATTCAAATATCTAGTTTTTGTAGGGAAAGTGTTAAGTGTCAGGGTGACCGTAGTGTAGTTTAGGGTGAACTGACTGACTGCTATGCCAGGGTGACAGAACTCATCCATGTCAGGGTGACCGCCATAAGAAAAAGATCATTTTTCTTAGAATTATTAGTAGAGCAGGGATAGGGCTCCTCTCCTTTTATGCCAGGGTGACAGAACTCATCCATGTCAGGATGACCGCCATAAGAAAAAGATCATTTTTCTTAGAATTATTAGTAGAGCAGGTATAGGGCTCCTCTCCTTTTTTTACACCTGGGCGTTTTTGTTTCAGGCGTTTATTGGGCTTTTTTGTGGACGTCTTCATATCCATCATATTCTGATTGGCCAAATACAAAGTCGTACAAAGTCGTCTATCATACAAGTCGCGCTGAATACGCGCAAAGTCGCGCTGAAGTTGCGCTGAAAGTCGCGCTAACAAGTCGCCCCTTATGAGACGACTTAGAGGTCGCGGTAGTGTGAACCGGCTCTAATGTGATACACAATTCATTGATATTTTTTTATATGATATACTTTGTTATGTATTAATGCATTTGGCAATATAGATGTATGGGTATGTACAATATGTTTCCATGCATTGTATACGATTGATTTATTTGCATTTAGAGGACTATATTTTATTTATAAGAGATGGATGCCTTGAGCCCAATTTTTTTTTGTATGCTTTAAGAATAGAGACTCTAGACCCCAAAGAAGGCTGGGAAAGGATGGTATCAACAACAACGAGACAAGAGGTAGTACAGACTTTGCATTGCTGAAGTACAGTAGACTAGGAGCTAAGTCTACCAAAATATAGCAACTGTTCTGAAGACTCAATGCAGATTTAGTTCAGCTTTAGAATTCCTTACTAGATTAAAGTGGAACTTTGCTGAACACAAAAATATCCAATAAAGGGTGTCCATGCCTCTTTTCATCATGTCAGAATCACAATGGTCTGAATCAGGAACTAAAGCTATAGTACATTTGATAACTTGACAAATATCTTTCAAAAGTACTTTAAAATTTTGTTTGCTTATAACATTTGATTTTGGAATTAATGTAATTTCTCAAACCCCATACATAACTAAAACCACATACATGATCTTTGGACAAAACCAATCATTGATTTAATCCCACTAACGATTAGAAAATTCAAAAACATTCTTGAAATGAAAAATTCAGAAGGAAACTCAACTAGAGCATAGTCAACTTTAACCATCGCACCTCCTGAAACCTTATCCAGGCATCCATTGTATTACACAGTTTGTGCCCCTTCATCAGTACCATGCCCCTTTTCTTTACATGCCCCCCCCCCCCAAACACATATTGGTAGACAGATTATAAACTGGGGATCATATCGAAGAATGTAGGGACACCAGTTCAGAAATATTTCCAAGTACAATTTGCAGACTTTCATAAGAAAAGTTACAAGAACAAAACAATCAATAAAAAAGTATAAACATGACCTTGAAAACACAAAGAAGAAAACTCCTGGAATACAAAGAGAAAAAATAAACTTCTTCTAGTGACCACATACAATCCAGCACTAAAAGAATTAAAAAAGATTATCAAAGATTTGCAATCCATCACAACAGAGGATAAAACTTCAAAAGAAATATTCCAACAACCCCCCAATGCTGGCTTTCACGTAACCTCCCAACCTCACAAATAAATTAATCAGCAGGGAACTTAATTACAGAGGCACAAATAAGGAACCAAGGCTTGCAAAAGAAAACGCTGCTAACTCAACCCATTAGGTTTTAGATATGCAAGGGGGACCTTCAATATTACCTGTACCTCCAGTAATGTTGTGTACTTCATTCAATGCAAAAAATGCAACCAAGGATCTTACAATGGCGACACAGGACAGACATTACATAATAAAATGAGTTTTCACAGAAACACTATTAACGAACATAACAAAGATGATCACTGCACACCTATGAAACATCATTTCTCACAAATAGACAACTGCATGGAGGATTTGAATGTTTAATTCTTAAAAGAAACTTTAAAAAGTTTTCAGGAGAGGAAAACTTTTGAACTAAGAATAAAAATTGTATTTTACAGAATAGATAATAGACTAATTGTGCATCTCAATTTTCTAAATTACTAACCAACAGTTTAATGACCACTCTCACCTCTGTGACCTGCCCCCTTCCCTTCCATTCCATAGCCCACTCATTTCCCTATCTTGCCAACTATCTCAGTTTAATACTTTATCTAAGGATTTTGCCCTTCCCAGGAGGCCATGTATCTGGAAGTTTATATGTCTGTCTCCTGGTCAGGCTGATGCCTGTGAGTTTTGGGTCAGTGTAAAAACAGACAAAAAGCATAAGCCTGAGGCCAAAGCAGCGGTGCTGTAAAAGGAAACTAGGAGGCTAAATAAATGGTCAGTACCTGAAACAACTACTGCTGGCACTGTGTTTCACAGAGTGGAAGATTGTATTTCCAGGGTCCACCAGAGGGCATCTCCCAGAAGCCAGAAGTCTCCAGTAATCAGTCTACACTTGTTGTTGGTTGTTAGGAGAGTATTTAGGTCCTCCCCTTTGGTGCCTCTTGCTTCAGTATTTTGCTGCTGACAGAGCCTGTTGTCATTGATCTTGTTCATGTTGCCCTGTACCTGCTCTCCCTTGTTTCTGATCCCAGTTTTAATTCCCCCTTCCCATCTGCTCCCTGCACCTCCAGTTTTCCCTGCTTCTCTGTGTTCCCCATTTTGTATATATTGTATAAAGTCAGTTATAGTTTGGCTTTTTGTTTGCTAGGTTTATTAGTCAGGTATATTGTCACTGGGATTTTTGCTCCCTTTTTTTAATGTTTGCTAATTTCTTGCACAAAACAGCCCTGATCCTCCTCTACTTGGTCCCCCCCCCTGCTGCCACTCTGGCAAACCCCCTCCCCCCCACCATTGAGTGCCCCAACAGCAATAAACTTTCTGTGGGGGCATTTGTGCGTGGTGCTCACTGGTGTGCTTGACCTAGCGTGTCCTTGAGCCCGGCTCTAGGACACGCTTGGCGTGTCCTAGAGCCGGGCTCAGCCCAGCCCCCCCGCCCACTCTCCCCTTACTGGCTCTGATTGACAGCAGTTGAAGCCATCTAGGAGTACCCAAGTTAATATAAAGCAAGAGAGCAGAGAGAATCGTGGCTCTCATGCACACTGCTGAGTCGAGATCGAGCTCAGTTCGGGGGGGGGGGGAGGCTGCATGAAGAAGGTTTTTTTTTTACCTTACTGCTTATAATGTAGTACGTTAAAAAAAAAAAAAAAAAAGCTTCTGCCTTTACAACCACTTTAAGCATATATGGTCTGGTCTTGGTTTCCGAGTGTAGCCATGCAGATCTGATCATCTCTGTCTGACATAATTATTTGCTTGTGTTTTGACATCAAAACCCCTCTGTGGGAAATCCTAATGTAAAGGAACTTTCCTTTAACAAAAGTGGGCAAGGAAGTCCTGAAAGGGGGGTTTTGTGAGAGGCTGCATCCTTAATGCTCTTACCATTGAATCTAAGCTTCACAATATAGATATTTATTATCCCATTTGGTATAGTAGAAAGCTGGAATATGAGTACCAGCACAAAAGAATGACCTATAAACATTTAAAGCAAGGGACTTGCATGAATTTCCGGTCCTGGCAGCTGAATATGACCGAGCTGTCAGCAAATACTGGGATTTGGAAAAAGATAAATGTGGAAAGATTGCTGCTGGAACTGTAGACATTTGTGTTTTCTGCTAAATGGACGAGAGAACCTATGGTGGATCAATGGACTATTGATATCTTTTGATCCTTCATCACACCACAGAAAGACTAATCCAGGAATTATGCTAATTAGGATATATATTTAACCACTGTGAGGGATTTGCTCGGTGGTAGGCGTATGGGTGACCCCTTTGGGGGTGCGTTTTCACAGAGAGATAGCCGAGCAGAGGTTGAAAACAAGACTGATTTATTCATGCAATTTACTTCACATAATTGCAAGCGTCAAAACAGCCAAAATAAAATAAAAGACAAAATAAATCCTTGCCTCTGTGGGCGGCTACCTTCTCACGCTGGAACCTACCTAAGAAGTCTTCCCAACCTACTGTTGGGCCAACACTGCTGATCCTACAGCAGACACTCAAATGTCCATTTGTTTGCTTTTCACACAGCACAAACATTGTCCATTGAACATGTCCCTTTGTTTTCTTTCACACAGCACATGTTCATTTATAACAGGATCCTTTACTCTTCACACTCTTCACATGGAACACTTTGTCTTCTCACCTTTGAGACGTCTTCACTCGTGGTTACCCTCCTTAGCTTCACATCGCTGTAGGGGGTCTTCTCCCATGCTCACCAGCTTGTCGGGAGGCACACATCCGACTGTCCCCCTCTCCCAGCCCACACGGCGACAGGCGGCAGCAGTCCTTCTCCCATGCCCACACGGCGTCGGGAGGTACACGTATGTCTGTCCTCCTCTTCCCAGCTCACACAGCGACAGGAGGCAGCACTCAATAGATTTTCTCTGGACAAATTATAGAGGCCTTGATCTCCTCATTCTGAACAGCTGAATGGTTTTCAACTTCCTGCTGGCTCTTTTTGCAGCCAACACCCTATAGTATCAGTGAACTTTTCAAAGCAGGTGGGAATGTGTCTCCTCTCAGTGACTACATTCCCAGATTTACCTGACTTCCTGTCACATACCCCCCCCTCTTGTTTCAACCCTAGGGTTGGGACACATATTTCCAGGCACGCATGTGTCAGGCACTGCTGACTCACTGATAAGCCTCCTATTATCCTCAAGCTTCCGGATGAAACTGTTTCTGTCATCTTCACTGACAGATTTCTCATAAATGCCACACAGTTTGTCTCTCATCTCATATACACATTCTTCAACTGCATTTTTGGCATAATTTTGCTCCTTCTCGTTTCTGTCATCTTCATTGACAGCTTTCTCATAAATGTCAGACAGCTTGTCCCTCATAACCGTCTGTCCAATCCACCATGGAGGACCGTGATCCATAGGCAACTCAATTGGGCTAGTCTTAATGTCTTCAACATTCTTAAGACGCCTCTCTCTGCAATCCATAAATGTTTTCCACAAAACTTTGAGAACCTTTGCTTCACTAAGCTTTGTTCCAAGTAGGGACTCTTGACATCCCTCTGTGACTTGAGTTGCCTCTCCATACAGCTGTACACAATCATTGACTTTTTGTTGTAAAAGGGAATGATCTTCCTTCTTGAGCTTTGCTTGCTCTAAGATGCTGTGCAGAGGATTTTCCAATTGAGACAACAGGCTGTCACACATTTCTTCAAAGTGACCCCTGTTCCTTTTCCCAGAGATATCAATATCATTCAAACATTTCATATTCATAGGCAGATCTGAAGCATTTGCACTCATCAACTTCTTAAACTTTTCGCCCTCCTGAGCGAGTCGCAGTAAAGGCCTACTATTTGATTTGATATTCAGTTTATATTTCTTGCCAAACTCTTCACAGAAGTAGCCAACCAGAACATCATCAACTTTCCTTCCACCAACATAGGGGTTAAAGGCAACAACACAGTTGAACCCAGCGATCTGGGTGGTATCCATTATAGACCTCCTCTCTGCATCAGTGAAGAAGCATGGAACTGCAAGACCTTCTTTTACAGGTTTCTTCAATGCACTTTCTGCTGAACTATTTGACCGCTCAAGGTCACCTAGTTCCTTTTCTCTATCTGAATTCCACATGGAATGTATCTCAAGATCACGATCAAACTTCTGCCACCCGTCTTTCACCAGTTCCATTTTGGAAACACTCCCTGAAAGGCACTTATTCATTTGCTTCACGTTTTCACCAACAGCCTTAGTTTTCTCCACTAGGTGGCGTTTGCTTTTTTCTCCCAGATTTATATCACTTGCTTTAGTTTTCTCCGCTTTAGTTTTCAGCCTGAACTGAGAAATCATCACATTTCTTACACAACTCTTTTGTTTGCTGAAGCTCTAATGATACATTTTCCAATGCTTGAAGTTTTTGAAGGAACGGTTTATTCCAAAGGGGTGATTCAAGCCACGTGTCATCACATTTCTGAGGCTCACTCAGGACAGACCCCAAAACACTGATCCTTTTAAAAACTGCATCAGGCACACTATCCCCTCTTTGGGACAGATCCTCTGTTGCCTGGAATTCCTCTTCCAGTTCCTGCAACGGAATCTTCATCTCTTCTACTTGCTGTTCTAAGGCTCGCTTAGACTTTTCTAGCTCCTGAACTCTTTTCACAACATCATCCTTGGAGCTGACCAATTCTTCCATTTCTGTACGCAGCTGTTTAACACTTTCTAGTTCAGCCTTACACTCTAGAGCTTCCTCCAAAGAGCGAGCCAAGAACAGGGCTTTGCTCTCGTTATCACGCACCTCCGTTTCTGCACGTGCGCGTTCTTCTGCATATTTTGCAGACACAGTCTTCTCTTCACCAAGCATCTGATCAAACTTCTTTTTCACATCTTCAACACACTGTAATGAACCAACGCTTTCTTCCATGCGTTTTTTCATATCCGCTATCTGAGCTTGCAATGTTGCGACTTGCTCTGATAGGTTTTTCTTTGCTTCCGCCTCCTCTTTTAATTGTTCCAGGAAGCCATTTTTCTCATCTTCCATTTGTTTGAGCTTTGTGCTAAAACTCAGCCTTTGACACCTCTCTTCCTGTAAGAGTTCCTGCGTGTCTTGCAGCTGCGATTCCAAGATAGAAAAATCTTCCGCAATTTCTCTAGATTTGCTGTCTGCTTGAGAAAGCTGATTTGTAACATTGTCCAACTCAACCTGCAGTCGGTTTGCCTTCTCTGACAGCTTAGCACACAATCGGTCACCTTCTGACACCTTGACTTGCGATTCCAGAAGCTGTGCCTCTACTTTTTCCCTCTTATGTTCACAATCTCCTTTTCCCTGCATAAGAGCCTTCACCTCATTGGCTAGTTTCTGGGAATGAGACTGTAATTCTGCCACACAGGCTTCTTTCTCCTTTAACTGCTGCTGGAAACGTTGGGCTTCACCTTTCCAACTTTCACAGTCTGCACGTAATTCATCTACCACATTGCTCAAAGTGGTGAGCTCATACACAGTACTCAGTAATTTAGCCTCTCTTTCACTTTTCTCGTTGTCGCTGAGAGACAATGTCGTTTTCAGAGCGACATTCTGTTCCTGCGACTCCTGCAGGTCTATTTTTGTAACTTCCAAACACTGAAGACTTTTTTCCAGCTGATTACGCAACTCCAACATATCAGCCATACTTTGCTTCTGCAAAGTCTGAATTTCACTTTCCTTTTCCATGAGGATGGTATCTTTCTCCATTATAGTCTCTCTGCGTTTTTGCAACTCGACCAAAAGAAGAGCAGTGGATTCTTCCCACTGTAACACATGAGACTTGAGTAGTTCATTCATTTCCTGCAAGTTTCTATGCTCCATTTTAAGCAATTCCAAGGCTTGTTCCTTTTCTTCCATTTTCCGTTGCAAGGCATCCAACTCAGCCCTGCACACATACTCGGTTTCCTCCAAACCGATGGCCTCCATTGGCTGCTGGCGTCTCTGTTTCCAGCCTGCCATGCTCTCTTGATGAGCCTTTTGTTGAGCTGCAAAGCTCCGCTGAAAATCCGCATTTGCCTGCTGTTGAGCTGCATTTGCTTGCTGTTGAGCTGCATTTGATATAATCAGATGTTTCAACATCTCCTCCATTTTGAGTTTACTTTTCATCTGAGCACACTGCGTCTCCATAGCGGTTTCATCAGTGTTGCTAGGGACAACAACCTTCCTCTTTAGTAGACTCTCTTTAGGCATGGATGGGGCTGGTTCAGACGGCAACATCCCCTCCATCCATAGAATCCGGTCTCTCATTTCATCTATCTTTGCATTCTTCAGGCGTTTTGAACGCCCCATCTTCAATAACTCCACAAACAAATTTTTCACAGTCCAGCAAAAATTTTTCAGACCACTGTCTCTTTAACACATGTAGTTTTTCTCTCTCTCTTGCAAGATCTCTTTTCCTGCACACACAGTTTGTGCAGTCACTTGCACCAGACACAACAAAGTTCATCAAATAATTTTGAGACCGCTGTCTCTTTAAAACACTTTTTTTTTTTTTTTTTCTGTCAGGATCTTCTCTCCTGCACACATAGATTGTGCAATCTCATGCACCAGATAAAGTTCATCAAACATTTGCACTTCCTTGCAGGGATCTCTGCTTATGCCCACTGCATACCTCCACCATATGTGAGGGATTTGCTCGGTGGTAGGCGTATGGGTGACCCCTTTGGGGGTGCGTTTTCACAGAGAGATAGCCGAGCAGAGGTTGAAAACAAGACTGATTTATTCATGCAATTTACTTCACATAATTGCAAGCGTCAAAACAGCCAAAATAAAATAAAAGACAAAATAAATCCTTGCCTCTGTGGGCGGCTACCTTCTCACGCTGGAACCTACCTAAGAAGTCTTCCCAACCTACTGTTGGGCCGACACTGCTGATCCTACAGCAGACACTCAAATGTCCATTTGTTTACTTTTCACACAGCACAAACATTGTCCATTGAACATGTCCCTTTGTTTTCTTTCACACAGCACATGTTCATTTATAACAGGATCCTTTACTCTTCACACTCTTCACATGGAACACTTTGTCTTCTCACCTTTGAGACGTCTTCACTCGTGGTTACCCTCCTTAGCTTCACATCGCTGTAGGGGGTCTTCTCCCATGCTCACCAGCTTGTCGGGAGGCACACATCCGACTGTCCCCCTCTCCCAGCCCACACGGCGACAGGCGGCAGCAGTCCTTCTCCCATGCCCACACGGCGTCGGGAGGTACACGTATGTCTGTCCTCCTCTTCCCAGCTCACACAGCGACAGGAGGCAGCACTCAATAGATTTTCTCTGGACAAATTATAGAGGCCTTGATCTCCTCATTCTGAACAGCTGAATGGTTTTCAACTTCCTGCTGGCTCTTTTTGCAGCCAACACCCTATAGTATCAGTGAACTTTTCAAAGCAGGTGGGAATGTGTCTCCTCTCAGTGACTACATTCCCAGATTTACCTGACTTCCTGTCATACCACTTACAGACCGCTCCGCCGCAGTTATTCGTCTGTATTTTGCCGCTAAATACTGAGGTTATGGCAACAGATAGCTGCCATAACCCCAATATATTTTTACTGGGCGGGTGGTCCTCTTTCTCATAAAAGTGGTCCCAGCCGCTGATTCGCTGCGGGATAACTTTTATGGGTGGCAGGAGAGGGGCCCCCCTCCCGCCGCTACCTGGTTGTTTTTCCTGCTTACCAGAGCCGTCAGGAGCAGGGAAAACGATCTGGTCCGATAGAGTCCTAGGCAGGAAGTTTATTGAGGGCAAGCTGACCCCCACTCGACTCTATGGCCTTGGAGGACCATGGCCTCGTCGTAGGTCGCTTCCTCCCAACGGCCCTAAAGGGCCCTTTTTCTTTTTTTGCTTTTTAGAGAAATGTGAGATCTGAGGTCTTTTTGACCCCAGATCTCACATTAAAGAGGACCTGTCCTGCTTATTTCTATTATAAGGGATGTCTACATTTCTTGTAATAGGAATAAAAGTGATCAAAAAAATTTTTTTTAAAGGGACAGTGTAAAAATAAAAGGTAAAATAAATTTTAAAAAACTGAATGCATACGCAAGTCATGCCCACATATGTAAACAGTGTTCAAACCACGTGTGGTATCGTTACAATTGTTAGAGCGAGAAAAATAATTCTAGCCCTAGACCTCCTCTGTAACTCTAAACTGGTAACCTGTAGAAATTTTTAAAGTGTTGTCTATGGAGATTTTTAAGTACCAATGCTTGTCGCCATTCTACGAGCGTGCAAAATTTTGAAGCATGACATGTTGGGTATCTCTTTACTCGGTGTAACATTATCTTTCACATTGTAGAAAAAAATTGGGCTAACTTTACTGTTATTTTTTTTTAAAAATGCAGTAAAATGTGTTTTTTTCCAAAAAAAATTGCGTTTAAAAGACCACTGCGCAAATAACGCAAAAAAAAATATTGCAATGACCGCCATTTTATTCTCCAGAGTCTTTGCTAAATATATATATAGATATAATGTTTGGGGGTTCTAAGTCAAGTTAACTGATTTAACTTGTAAACAACAAGTGACAGAAATAGGCCTGGTCCTTAAGTGGTTAAAAAATATGCATCCTCTGCTCAAGTTAGTTTTTTTTTTTTACACATTTTTACAGACAATTATTTAGTCCATGGATATCACTCTTTAATGTTGAACTCCAGCCAGATGTAAAAAAAGGCAAAGAATGCAGTATTGTATACAGTATACTCTTTGCTGGTTCTCTTCCTACTTATTCAACTGCACCTTTAGCGTTGGTGAGAAAAGGGGGGAGACAGTGCTCTCCTTTAGCGTTACTTACAGTTCTACTTCCTCCTATCCTCTTCCATTCTCTGTTGGGGTCACCCAAGGTTCTGTTCTTCGACCTCTCCTATTTTCAATCTACACCTCCTCTCTGGGTCAGCTGATCCCATGCCTCCATGGCTTCCAATACCATCTCTATGCTGACGATACCCAAACATACATAGGCTATCCCTCCTTCAATCCATGAATGCTGCTACTCCTCTCTGTCAATCCCTCCACTGGCTTCCGCTCGCCCAATGAATTCAATTCAAAATACTAACAACAACTTAAATCCATCCACAACTTAGCCCCTAGCTACATTACTAGCTTAGTCTCAAAATAGCAACCTAATCGTTCTCTTCGTTCTTCTCAAAACTTCCTGCGGTCTAGCTCCCTTGTCACCTCATCCCATGCTCGCCTCCGGGACTTTTCCAGAGCCTCTCTGATTCTATGGAACTCCTTACCCCAATCTGTCCAATTATCTCCCCCCCCCCCCAAAATCCACACTAGACCGTTATCCAAGCATGCAGTCCAGCAGACCAGGAAATGGGGAAAAAGCAAGCAACCCCTTCCTACACCATAAAAGGCCACATGCCCTCAACATCTTACAAAGCCATCCACAGCTTAGCCCCCAACTACATCACTAGCCTAGTCTCAAAATACCAACCCAATCGCTCTCTTCGTTCCTCTCAAAACCTCCTACTCTCTAGCTCCCTTGTCACCTCCTCCCATGCTCGCCTCCAGGACTTTACCAGAGCCTCTCCAATCCTGTGGAACTCCTTACCCTTATCTGTCCGATTATCTCCTACTCTATTAGCTTTTAGGCGATCTCTGAAAACCCTCCTCTTCAGAGAAGCTTATCCTACCCACACCTAACAACTCTACCTCCATTTTATCCATCTGCCCATCCCCCTCGGTTACTGCCTTTTGTTTCACTTGACCCTCCCTTCTAGATTGTAAGCTCTATCGAGCAGGGCCCTCTGATTCCTCCTGTTTTGAATTGTACTGTAACTGTATTGTCTTCCCCCACACTGTAAAGCGCTGCGCAAACTGTTGGCGCTATATAAATCCTGTATAATAATAATAATGAGGGGTTGCCTTGCCAGGTGGGAGATCTTTGACAAAGCACCTTGTCCCCATGTTAATAAGGACAAGGGACACTTCCTAATAAAGTGGTGGAATCTGCTGAATGAAATAATTGCCCATATAAGGTCAGTGAAGTCATGGGATCTCAGTGATATCTCTGATTCTATATAGTCAGAGATATCTATGATATCTCTGTCTATATATGGTGATGTTCATATATGGTCAATGACGTCACTCTGAAGACCCTGCCTCTGTTTATAACAGCGTTCATCTGCTGAACCTGTCATTTGATGGAGTGAAGAGACAGAAGAGACAGAAACAGATGTGTGTTACGGGTTGGCAGGCATCAAGGATCTTGATCCTGATTGACAAAGATGGATGGAGGATGTGATTGGGATTTTCTTCTTTTTTTACTGATGGACTTGTCAAAAACGGAGTCTGTCTTTATTTATTAAAGGAAAATACATTTGTCATGGGACTTTACAAGAGGCAAATCACAAAACGTAACATGGTAGGTACATATAACAAGTTTTATTGTTCAATAAATTGACGTGTTGAAAGTCTTTTTAAAGTTTTAAGTATTTTTAATAGACACAATAAAATCCCAACTAAAAAAAGATAATATGAGCTGATAAATGATACATATGTAACAGGATTTCCAGGCATTGGGCCTGATGAGGGTCTGCCAATGTTACCGGAAACGCCAGCAGCCACTTTAAGCTGAATACCCAAGTGTGAGATTGGGTCCGCATCTTTGGTTTGTTTTGTTTATTTGAAATTGGGGATGGGAGAAGGAAATGAGTGGGATACTCCTCTGACTCAACTAGGTACATATAGGACACTTTGAAGAAAAAATGCTTTTCAGCGCTGTCTTGACGCCGGCTGGATGCCGACCAAGGCTTGCTGGCGCTTGAAAAACACTGACTTGCTGAACTGTACTTGAACTTGACTTCTGACACTCTGGTTAGCTCAAAAGTCCCGGACACTGCTCCCTCCAGTCCTTGCTGGCTGAGGTAGCTGTATACTGCTTCTGCTGCTGCAACTCTCAACACTGTACACTGCACACTGCACGCTGTACACTTTAACACTTCAGGGCCCAACCGCTGGCGCCCCCTTTGTACTTCAGGGTCCTCTCACTAAGCACCCCCTCTACACTTCAGGGTCCTCTTACTAGGCACCCCCTTTACACTTCAGGGTCCTCTCACTAGGCACCCCCTCTACACTTCCAGATCCACACACTGGCACCCTCTTTACACTTCTCTTCAGAGTCAACACTGGCACCCCCTTTACTTTTGCTCCTGCACCGGCTAGCTAGCTCCTGGATCTCCACGACTTCACCGGAGTGGTCCCCTCTGTCTAGGGAGACCCCCAGGGGCAGTTTGCAGTACTCATGAACTGGGAATGCTTTCCTGAAACTGGACCCCTCTCTCTCCGCTGGTCCTCCGCACCAGATCCTCTCTGCAGTTCAGCTCAGTCTTCTGTCCCCTCTCACTAGGCAAGTTACCTGGGACACCCGATTCCTCTGACAGGAGGAGAGGCAGCCGTACTTTCCCTCCTGGGACTCTGCTTCCCGCCAAAGACGCTTTGTCATGTGCTCCCCTCAAACTTATACCCACTCCCAGAATGCTGTGCAGCAGAATCTGCCTTTCTGGAGTAGATACAGGCCTGAGTGTGCTATTGGCTGGGTTTCCGCCACTGCCCAATGAGAACCCTCTCATAGAGCACAGTGGGGAGACTCCCCGGTCTCAACAGCCACACCTGGGAGACATGACAGCCCAGCTGAAAATCATGGCCCTGCTGTTAGGCAGCCAAAGCCCACTATGCTTTACCTAGCACCTACCTTGTAGGGTGCTACACATAGACATTGTAACACCATATATTCATAGCTGATCATGGTATTCATATACATAATGTTATCAGCATAAAAGGTGCATGATTATTTAACATATTGCAACCAGAAAATATATTGTAGCTCAGATCTCAACGCGTTTCGTGGACCACTGTCCACTTCCTCAGGAGTTAATTTAATATATATGTAAATCAGCTCAAAAAGGGGCCCAGCAGCTTTAGGGGCAGAAACTGCTAGAGGATGCAGGGATTAGGGATGGAGCATCATTTAACTTATGATGCTCCAGACCAAAACTTTTATTTATGTGTCTTTATTTAACCTTTGCATTTTTTGGTGATTTAGAAGGGGTACTAGTTACTTCTTACTCATTTACAAAAGGGATGTGGTCTCTTGTTGCCCTCTTATTGTTAAAGACTTCCAGGTTCCAATAATCCTCCTGCCCACAGATCCCCACAATTTGTTTTGCTTTGGTACATGTCTACCAGGGTAGTGGCCAGACATGCAAGTTTGCTTTGCTTTCCTGCTGAAAGGTAGGCTGCTGCTTATGACTTTAGTAAGTATAACGTTCTGTCTAAAATATCACTTTTTGCAAAAGACACACCTTCTGAGACCTGAAAGTGATACTAAACACACACTGTTTGATTTATATCGTCCCTTCTCTTTCTGTACGTGGATGATGCCACTGTAATTATTTTACTAAAAAATATCAACAATAAGTACCTTTTTCCTAATCAATATACAGCTGTCACATGACCCAAATCTTTCCCAGGCTGCTTGCAGGGAAACATAAGCTGGAGGAGCTTCTAGTCCTCTGTTGCTGGTCACATGTTCAAAATAAAAAACAGCCTTTGAAATACTGAGTAAAAATAAATAAATGAATAATATCAATAATCTGTTTTAAATTGGCATACAAATATATATTTGAAATTTAAACTTTATTATTTTGTGGAAATAACATGGTGTGGGTGCATATCTGCCAGTCACAGGCTGTGTCACGCCTTTCCAGCCTGTGTCTTAGAATAAAAGGAAAGTGAAGCCTCTATTTCTCTATATGTAATATTGTGCCCCCATTGTGTTTACCTAGTTAGTGGGCATGGAGGAGGGGGGGATGGGCTGTCATTTACCACTGTGTATATGACCACATGTGTGACTCTATAATCACTTGGGCTGTTCGGATTTGATAGGGAGGAAATTCTCAGCATAGAAACTCACTGAAAACTGAGCATGTGCAGAGTTGCCACCACAGCTGCAAAGGGACATGAACATAAAGTGGATATAGAGAGCAGCAAGATCAAGTAGGTTTTTTTTTTTCTTTTTCTTTTTTGCAGAATACAGAAAACGAATCTCATAGTGGCTGAGCAAGTATGAACAGCATGTAATACACTATTTATTGATAGTTTTTTATGATGTGGGTTTAATGACACTTCAGATCACCAATATAATGAGGAGAGAAGAAAAGTAGAATACAATATACAGTAGTTCTGACCCAGATAGTACATTACAAGGATATTTTCCTAGTTTCTTGAAGTGTAAAAATACAATAGCTTTCCAAGCCTAATTCTGCTGAGTTTTCCAGCAGTTCTTATGTGTGACATTCAAGTTACTAGAGTAGGTTTTTGGAAGTTACATTTTTGACACTTTTGGGGGGACCAGTGACATTACTACAGTAATCAGTGCTAAAAATATGCACTGTTACTGTAATAATGACACTGGCAGGGAAGGGGTTAACACAGCGGGTGATCAAGGGGTTAAATGTGTACCTAGGGGCGTGTTTCTAACTGTATAGGGGGGCGCGGCTTATGGAATGGCCATAGAGACCTGTAAACCTACACAGAAGGATCACAGGCACTCTATGATCATTCCAGAGAGAAGATTGGTCAGCTGTGTTTACAATAGCTGACCATCCTTCTCTCTCAGCGGGAAACGATTGCGAGTGTCAGGCGGCAATCGTAGCCACCTGACCCATGCATCGGAGTCCCTGCTGCCCCCTAGCTGCATGCGCGCGACTGACGTACAGTTACGTTGGTTCTCGCAGGAGGGGCTGCCTGCCGCAGTAAAATTGCGGCGGGCGGTTGTTAAGTAGTTAAGGGGATTTAAGAAGGGAAATGCATCCAGTGGAATACCAGATAATGCCAACATTTTTCTAAAGTGTCCTCACTACTTCATCAGCAAAAGAAGAGATGCAAACAAAAATTAATACTCTGAGGTGGACACCTTGGAGCCATGCCCCTTTTTTAGACTCTGATCAAGAGGCATGTCCACAAAACATGTCAGTGCAGTAAAGGACTTTAACTAGCCCGGCTAAAACTTCAGTCCCCCTTCTTATGAACCATTGGGACCAAAGTAGATCCTTCATTTGGTTCCTGCAATGTCAACCTCAGAGTATCTATCTCTGATTGCATCTTGCTTTTTGCTGGAGCCATAGCTAAAGTGTTTTAAGCAACTGTTGGCGGGACCTGGCGTTCCATTAGATGGAATGTTGGTGGTATACTGTGATCAAGTGCATTTATTGTAAGTGCATTTTAATCATTTTTATTTACTATAAACACTTGTATCTGTAATATCCAAAGCTTAAAATATTACATACATTTGGTGCACACATGGACAGATGCATGGTATTGAGAGCGACCATGGAGTGTAACAAATTGTACCTACAGACAGATTAATTATATTTTTTTTACCACAATCTCTGAGCTGTTCTTTTAATTACCAAATACTGTATGTCCGATAGACCCTACATTGAAAATCTCCTCTTCAGGTTTCTTTCATTGAGAGCTTTTCACCATTTCCACTCTAGTTGCTTTTATTTTTTGCTCTGTGGGAAAAAAATATACAGATAAGGTAACCAAGGAAAAGTAACTCTTTTGTGACCAGTACCACAACACATATGGATTTATTACAGCTTTTATAAAAAGAAAAAATGATGTGAAGTTTTATTTGTTCTTTGAATAATTACAAGAAGTTATAGGTTATGTTATAGGATTTGTTTAGAGTTTATTTTTAAATATAACTCTTTTAAAAACATATTGCGTTAAATTAACTGAATTAATTAACTGGTTAAATTCACAGGTATTCTAGATATTCTCCAAACTGGCTCTTATCTTTAAATCCAATTAACACTAGAATAGTGACATATTGGATTCACTAAAAGGAACAGCATCATTACTTGAGGACCTGTACACGTCAGTCAATAGGGAATTTTCTGCATATGTTTCCAATGTCCTCTCAATGTTCTGCATTTACCTGCTCATCAAAATGATTAAATATTATAGTTCATAATAAATAAGTGTTCAGGAAATGTTTGTTTTGGGTAATATTCTGCAATGGAATAGTGACAGTCTGGCCTATACTCATGCCACTGTTTTTTTTTTTCAAATCTCCCTGGAGCTAGTTACCTTTTTTTTTCCCCAACAATAAATTTGTATAGAATTTTTACAGAAATAACAACTTACAGAAAGTAGAGGACACATGTTCAAGTTTGTGATTGTTATTAGCAATATATGCGCATACCAGAGAACCATTCTAGAGATAATCAAACAATAAATATCAATAAAATCTTGTTTAACCACTTACCCACTGGGCACTTAATCCCCCTTCCTAATCAGACCAATTTTCAGCTTTCAGTGTCTCACATTTTGAATGTCATGCAACACTGTACCCATATGAAATTTTCGTCCTTTTGTTACACAAATAGAGCTTTCTTTTGGTGGCATTTATTTATCATTGGGTTTTTTATTTTTTGCGCTATTAAAGAAAAAATGACTAAAAATTTTGTAAAAAAAAATGCATTTTTCTTCATTTTGGTTTTAAAATTTTGCAAATTTAGTAATTTTTCTTCATAATTTTTTTGCCAAAAAGTTATACTGCTACATTTCTTTGGTATAAATAACCCAAAAGAGTGTTTATTATTTGGTCCTTGTGAAAGTTATAGAGTCTACAAGTTATTGTGCCAATCATTGAAAATTTATCACACCTGATGTACTGGCAGCCCTATCTCATTTCTTGAGACCCTAACAAGCCAGGAAATTACAAATACCCCCAAATGACCCCCTTTTGGAAAGCAGACATTCCAAAGTATTTAGTAAGAGGCATTGTGAGTTTTTTAAAGTTGTATTTTTTTTCCACAATTAATTGCAAAATGAAGATTTTTTTTTCTTTTTTCACAAAATGGTCATAACACAAAGTTATTTCTCACACACTGTATAAGCAAACTTGCAACTGCACCCCAAAATACATTCTGCTACTCCTCCTGATTATGGCGATACCACATGTGTGAGACTTTTACACAGCCTGGCCACATACAGAGGCCCAACATCTTAGTAGTACCTCCTTGCCATTCTACAAGAGGTACAGAAAGGGAAGGTTTGGAGCATTGTTTCCGTAAGTATGTCATTCAACATGGAATGTTGAAGGAATTTTGTAAGACTTCAAAGGATAAAGGTTGGGAGTCAGTTAGTAGATCCTCTATCCAAAGGACTCCAGATTCTGTCCACCTCTTCATGGATAAGTGGGGAAAATGGAATTTGAGGGCGGAAATAGGGGTCTTTGTTTTCATTTTAAGGGTTCTATAGACTTTTTGTTGAACTAGTGTTCTCTAGGCATGTATGGGGAGTTCACCGGGATAGGCAGAGTCCTGAATATATAAAGGATTTGTGGTAGGATCATCATTTTTAGTGTAGCCTATCTGACCATCCAGGAGAGCTCGTATTTCGAGTATTGATGACTTTCATTTTGCAATTTACTAATAAGTGGTTTGTAGTTAGCCTAATTTAAATGTTTGGTAGGAAATGTCAAGGTGATGCCTAGGTAAGGTATCCTCTTTGATGACCAGGAGTAAGAGAAGTACTGTGATAGGCATAGGCGGGCCCCATTTGGGATCCCAGCGTCTAAGATCAAAGATTTGAAAAAATGTACTTTGTAGTACAAAACAATACTAAAAAGATTTAAAATGTGATGGGCCTGGGTGAGTGAGGTTGAGGGGTTAGGGAGCATTAGAATGACGTCATCTGCAAATAGATTGATGACATGTGGGCGGGTGTGGAAACAAAAAACAGACATTTCCCAAAGGGTTCTAATAGTCTCAGCTAGAGGCTCTATCATTACATAAAAGATGGATGGGGAGAGGGGACATCCTTGTCTTGTTCTATTTGAGATGGAGAAGGATTTGGGGAGAAGGCTGGAGGAGTAGACTATTGCAGAAGGAATTGAATATAAAGCCAGTATAGCTGATAGGATGGCACCAGAAAAAACAAATTCAATCAGTACCCGTTTCATGGATCCCCAGTGAAATCTATTGAACGCCTTCACTGCATTCAAGGATAGGAGCAGAGAAGGCGTTCGGGTCTGTTCAGCGTATTGGATGATATTCAGAATACGCCTTGTGGCATCTGATGCTTGTCTCCCCCTGACAAATCCAGCTTGGTCAGGTTGTATCAGGGTCAGAATAATGTCATAAACGGTGAGCTAACACTTTTGAGTAAATTTTGATATCAGAGTTAAGCAAAGATATCGGCCTGAAGTTGGCCGGGGTGTTGGGATCTTTACCCGATTTGGGAAAGGTGATTATGTTAGCCGTCAACATCTCACCTGGGAATTTTGCTGTAAGAGCTCCTTCTGTTAAGACTTCCACTAAATACGGGGATAAGACATCTGAGAAACATTAGTAATATTCATTAGTGAGTCTGTCAGGGCCTGGTGACTTTCCTTTGGGGAGGTTTTTAATAACATGAGAAATTTCTGCCACTGAGAAGGGAGCATTGAGAGATATGAGTTGTGATGGTGAGAGGAGTGGCAACATAAGATGGGCAAGGAATTCTTTAATGGATCGTGGGGTGGGTTGGGGGGGGTAGATTTGTCTTTGTTTAAATTATATAAAGCCCCATAATATTCAGAAAATGCGTCTGCTATATCTTAGGGGTTGGTGAGTCTTTGCTTGGTAAATGGGTGGTAGATAAAGGGGATTGTAAGTTTGGCACTATGAGTTTTAAATTTGTTGGCCAGCAGCTTGCCTGCCTGATTATCATGTACATGGTACCTCATCTTAAGTTTCCTTAGGTAGGTATCATGTTGAGAGCAGAGTAGGGATCTCAGTGTATACCGCAGTTTAGTCAGAGTGGCTGAGACATAATCACTGGGTGAAGTTTTGTTTTGTATTTCTAGGTCGTGAATTAAGGCAAGTAATTTGTTTTTAGTTCAGAGGTAAATTGGCACTTTAGCACAGAGCTGTATGATATGCCTTCTAATGAATGCCTTTTGGATGTTCCACAATGTGAAAATGTGGGGATTAAAGGTGGTGTTGGTACAGAGAAATTTCTGGAGGTCATGTGTTAGTTTTTCCAGATGCTAGGGGCATTGTATTTTTGAGTTGTTACATCTCCAAATAAACACTCTAGGGCAGGCATCCTTTTCCTCAATAGTAAGTAAAATGGTGGCATGGTCAGACCATGTTCTATCTGATAGTAGAGGATATCTTCTGTAAGCCATTTGTCAACTAAAAAGAAATCAGTACGTGAATATGAGGTGTGCATGTGGAAAAAAGGTAAAGTCCTTTTTCTTACCATGTTGGCATCTCCAAGCATCATACAGTTCAGATTTGTGCAATATAGGGCTCAGTTCTGGCCGCGAGTTTCTGTCTGAAGGAGAATTGTCTAAAGCAGCATCTTTGATTATGTCAAAGTACCTTTGAATATTATATTGCCTTGTTTCAAAGAGTAGATTATTTTGATCAGTTTCCAGATAAATCGTATATGGTGAGAATTTGGGACATATACATTCACCAGGGTGTATGATTTTGAGTTGATGAGGCACAATAAAATTATGTATCTTCCGTCTGGATTTAGAATATAATTTTTTGGTTCAAAGGATATTGAGTTTCGGATAGCTAGTAGGACTCCCCGCTTTTTACTGGATGATGAGGCAATAAAAATGTGGGGGTACGACTTATGCGTGCATCTAGGAGTTGCTTGAGATTCAAAATGAGTCTCTTGGATGAAGAGTATGTCGGCTTTTTGATTGCAGGCTTCTTTCCATATGGAGCTCCTCTTGGCCAGGTGGTTAAGGTCATGAACATTTAATGACAGTACCTTAAAGCACATGGGTATTGGTAGAGTGTCCAGCTGAGTTGGCTCTGAAGCTTGAGGGTAGAGGTAGTTGCATGAAGAGTAGACAAGTAGATTGTAGGTTTATTTGAAGGAAGGTTGCTAGGGTGGTGACGAGACCAAAGACATACTTGTCCTATTCTGAGGACCAGTGAGTAAAGAAAAATGGGTCTCCATAAAATTTGGACTAACTGTGTCCAGAATACCCAAAAATTCCAACCCGGAACCTGGTGTTATAGAATAAAAGGAAGATCAATAATAAAATGAAAAAAAAAAAAAAACAATAAAAAGAAACAGTCTCTCATATTTGGAGAGTAAGCAGTCAGCTTTTGCTCCAACATGTTATCGGGTCAGAGTGTGATGGTGTACACTCATCTTGCCGCCTGGAGCTAGTGGGGTAAATGTAAGGGTATAATGCTGAGAGCCCAAGTAGTAGAGAAGCAGTATTAGGTATGGCTGTTTCTTCTGACCTGTTGCTAGTCCGGGTTTGTTTTATGTGGGTAACGAGCCCATGGGAGAGCATCGGTCTGGGCTTGGACAATTTCCCAATTGCGTAGCATGTTGAGCCCTTCTTCTAACGATGTGATGCAGGAGAGGGAGCAGTGGTTTGTGACCTCTAGTTTCACTGGATATTTCTATTTGTATGGAATGTTATGGTTTCTGAGAGCTTTAGTAATTATTAATAGATTTTTACGTAGTTGTAAGGTGAATTGAGATAAGTTTGGTAACAAGCGTAATGAAGATGCTTTCTCAGGTAAGTGTGATGGGTGTCTAAATACCTCCAAGAGCTGCTCTTTAACTTGAAAAAAGTGGATTCTGAGGATCATGTGTCTGGGAGTTTCAGCTGGCAAGAATGACAGTTTAGGTAGAGGGTGGATCCTAGCTATTGTTAAGTCAGCAGACGTAACATTTGGGAGAACGGTGAGGAATAGATCTCTTACAAAGAGAGGCAGTTGAGAGGGATGGATTGGCTCAGGTATGCCTCTGATTTTTAAATTGTTCCTCCGTGACCTGTGTTCAAGGTCTGCAATTTTTGCCTTGATCCAAGAGATGTCTTAGTTTTGTGCAGAGTGTGCATCTACTAGGGTATTATAGTTTTCAGTAAATTCACTTAATGTGTTCTCCAGACGGTGAACTCTTTTGCCTAATTCTTGAATCTCCACTTTCTGTTGTGAGATACAGTTCATTAGGTCTGCTTGCAAAGAGGCTTTTAGAGAGAGCAGCATTTCCTTTAGAACTGTGTCTGACACTGGCTGGTCAGATGTGGGGAACGTGGCGCTATGGGGTCAGGTAGGGGTATTGGCGGTGGTATCGCTGAACCCACACCTTCCTCTTCCTGCATGCCATCTTTGTTTGCTGGTGAGGGGGTCTTTGCATGGTTTTGACTTCACAGGCTTGGAGAATGTGGGGGTGGATGTCCCAGAGCCACTGGTCACAGTGGCTTTTACTGTAGTAGCCGGAGCGAGCAAGGAGTCAGGCGCTAGAGGACTGGCCGCAGAGCGAGGGGTTTGGTCTCTGCCACCATTTAGTTTGGCATAAATAAGTTGGATGAAATCAATAATGAACTCAAAAAAACAACAAAATGATATAGTTTGATCACAACATCAATAAACTTGACGCGTATCGTGGACTGTCTGTACCACTTCATCAGGAGTACATGTCAGATTCGTATCTAAGAAAGATATGTATATATGTAAGAAAACAGCACAGTGGTATTATGTGAAAACTGGGCGGGGGAATAAAAAGGGGAAGCAGGTCCCCAAAATGGCAAACCTTGCGTTGCAATACAAAGTAGGCACTGGTACTGGAGGTCAGGTATGGCATGGCATGTCTCCCACGGAAGCTGAGGGCACACAGGGCAGGCAGGCGAGGACGAAAGCACCACACACCGAGAACTATGGGCTAGGACAAATAAATAGTACATAATGCATATGATCAGCAACAGGAGATGTCTGTCAAAAAATAGTAAATAAATATGTATAGTAAAAAAAAAAAAAATATATATATATATATATATATATTTTTTTTTTTTTACTATACATATTTAGTTAAATGGAAATATCAAGTGCTGCTTACTGCATGCAAGTGTGAATGAAAATAAAGGAAATGTGGGAGTAGTAGAGGGAGAAAATAAAGGAAATGTGGGAGTAGTACCAAGAAGTGAAAAGAAAAAAATCAAAAATGCGTGGGGCAGATAGCCCAAGTGTGAATAGAGTCAAGTATTGAAGGGTGAACAGCCCCAAACTTGTGGAGACTCACTAAGAAAAGTGGGACATAGTGCGGGCATGAATAAAGCCCAAGAGAAAAAAAGGGGGGTGAAGCCAAGACCCAGTACAATGAGTGGTGAGAGGAACATATAAAAGTGAAGATAGTGGAGGCAATGAAAAGTAGAAAATAGACACCAAAGATGTGGCCCAGACTTCAGCCCAGTGCGTGCGCTACCGCCAGACGCCACCCCACAGAGTGGTCCCAGCGTCACGCCAGTGTGGAAATAGGAGCACCGCGAGGATAGCAGGCACCATGAGCCAGCCATCCCATGGGCTGCCTAAAGTACACTGAAGGTGGAATCAGAGCGTCGGCGCAGTGGCGTCAAGGATGATGTAACACGCCAGGCGCAGGGCGTGGCGCCGATGCGCGGTGGCACCGCTTACCAAATCCCCCGCTTCAAAAAAGGGGGAAAGGGAGGGTGTCCGGCAAGCATCGCAGCTCCCAGTGTAAGCAGTCAACAGCCGGCCAGCCCCCAAATGCCAGTGTCTACCTGGATGTAAGCAAAAAAAATCTTGCAAAAATAAAACTAAATAAGTATCTGATTACATCATGTAAAAAATGTGTGCACAAAACCCCCTACTGGTCTGAGGGAATTGTGAAGAATCATTTGATATACTTCCCAAATTCCACAAGCTACGTATGTGCCAGAAAGAGACATCAGAATTGTCGCTGTCATCACTTTCCGTACTTGATGACGAATTTTCCCACGAATCGCTATCGCTCAGTTCTTCAAGTAACTCAGTTTCTCTGTCGCGGTTTTCCAGTTCATCTAAAAGCGCTTTTGCGCAAAAATATTGCGTTTTGGACGCCATGGTCGCTCAAAATTTTCCAGGCACAAAGCACTGGAAAAGCACAGGCAGGGCCCTGGAAAAGTCACCAGGTGCAATCCTGTGCTGAAATGGCATGATACAGTGTGATTTGTTAGGATCACAGCTTTGTATCATGTCATTTAGTGTTTTTACACTTTTGAATTTGCCGCCGGTTCCACCTCCTTGCGTCGCAATGCTCGCAGGGAGGGAACCGGAAGGCAAGTGTCGGCAATCAGCCATGCACAGAGTGGGGAGAGACTGTGAGGAGGACAGGAAAGACGGCGGGGAGGATGGCGGGGGAGCGCAGGGAAGGTGAGTAACATTGCGGGGTAATCCCGAGTGTGGCTCGGGGTTACCGCTTTTGGTACTGAAAGTTAACCCCGAACCACACTTGCGAATAACGCCAGGGAGGTTAAATTGTGCTCCACCCCCATGAGGGCAAACATTCTCACTCACCAACTCCAAATGGCCATAAAAGGCCTTACTTGCTTTTATGTGTACTCCAGAGCTGTCTCCTTTCATTACTCTCCCACAGCTACTGGGCTACACTCTATATGCAGTGAATAAATGGCAAAGAGATATATTACGTAATATAGTGTAGTGAATATTATTAATAATTATTAAAAGTTTTGCACTTTTAGCAGTGCTTTCAGTATGCACCAACACAAAAAGCCTTTCTGTATTAGGATATCGCCTCTCAGCCGAGCCGGTGTGTGTTCCACTGGCCGGAAATTATGCATGTACCCTACCGGCACGGCTCTTGGGTTTACGGGCTCATTAACTGTTTTTCTTGAGTTGATCTTTGTTGTTGACTATACTTGTTTTAACTTTGCTTATACTTCACCTACCCTAACTTTTCTTTTAATAATTAACCACATGCTCTCCTCTGTGGTTCCGAAGCTTTACTTTAGTCACAACTGGCAACAATCATTAGCTATTATTCCTTCTAGGTTTCTAACCAAATAATATTCCTGCGCTATGGATACATATATATATATATATATATATATATATATATATAAAACTAAACCCAAAATGCAGCTGTTCAAAAATACTAGTATTTTTGTAAGTGACAGAAAAGTGGTACACTAAATAAGGTGACAAATGTATAAATTATATAAATTATAAACGGGCAATAGTGCAAAACTAATTAACATCTCCACCCTGCCATAAATAATTTCTATAGTGCCTCAATAGTGCAAATACAAATAGTAATGCAGATATGAATGAGTGCATACATAATTAATAGTGCATACATCAATCAATAAAGCATATGGATGTACAAATATAAAAATATATAAAATTCTTAAATATATAATAAAGTCCCAAAAAATATTTTAGTTCTCTAAGCAAGTAGCCAGTAAAAGTGCAATGTGCTCAGGTGCTCCTTATTATGCAAATCGGTGCCAATCCATGCCAAAATAGAGTGCAATATCGTGAGGATCCACTCCCTACGGATACTTCCACTTAGCACACTGCCCGGACCCCCTAGCAATACTGCATGTGGGTCAAACACGCTTAGTCCGGTGTGAAATGGGATCTTTTTCTTAGGGGCTGGTTGAACTCCAATAATCGATCTTCCCCAGATGGACCAATATGGTACGGGACCGTAAAGAAGGAAGACTCAAAATAGTGTAATCCTGTTTGAAATGGTTTATTAAATAAAGTAAGAATAACACTCACATTTTAAAGTAGTGAAAAAAGCCTTGCAAAGATGCAATCTCATGCAGCTGAGGAGACTTCCTGGTTAGCAGTGTTTGCTCGGGCTGCGCTGGTCCCAGTTTGCGTTCCACCGCGCCCGGAAGTGACATATACTCAAGCATAAACCGGCAATTTCCCCTATCAGCTTTAACTTTTCATTGTAAGGCTATGGTTTCACTTCCCTGACTCTATATTATGGCACATAAGCTCTCGGGGTCACTTGAGGATGCTTACATGCATCCTCAAATGGGTGGTTTCACTTCACTTTACTGAATAAAGAACCTCTTACATAGGTTAGGGAGCTTCTCCATTTTTTTTTTTTTTTTTTTTTGTATTGAAAGCCACAGGTCAAGATGTGTAGGCCATTACTACTGTTCAGCAAGTCAGCTATTTATGACTAGTATATAAAAAAATAAAAAAATGTAGGTATTAAAGCTGCATCTTGGCAAAGGTTAAAATAGCATCATATTACACAGAACTTTGAGGTATCATTTATTTAAGAAGATTTTTCAAAGAGCATAAAAATATGCCACTTTACATTTTGTTCCAGTTTGGTCTTTAAAAACACAGCATGACAGAAGTACCATCAGTCGCCCTGGAGAAGATTCAAAGCTCTGCTTTGTCTCATTGTTCTCATGCCTTTAACTCATCTATGTCCGCTGTGTATTTCTGAGTCATGCGTGTTCATCATCCCCATATCTACTGTCCTTGTTATTTTCCTTTTTTTTAAATATTATGTTTAAATTTCTAATTATCTCACCTAAGAGCAGATGTAAGAGGTGACACAATGAAGTCATCTTTAACTTCATTTAAGGCATTTCTTTGTGAAATTCAGTAACTCTTTCTTATGGAAAACGAAATGAATCGTTCCCAAAATAAAAGGGAAAGTTAATCTCTCATTTTTATTTTCAAAAGGCTTGATTAATTCCTTTCTTTTGTAGAGCCACAGGTAAAAAATTATCTTATGGTTTTCCAAAAGTCTTGTGAGAGAGTGAAAGGTTTGCCCTCAGAAGATCTTTGCCTAAACAGTATATGGACAAAACTGCAAAACTGCAGCATGCAGTAATTTGTGGAAATACTTATGAAAGCGAGAATTTGGGTGCAAATGGATTGTATGAAAGACGCCATTTTGTAGAGTACAGTCAAGTCACCTTTCTGCAAATACAACACCATTGTCTCTGACACATGTTCCTTGATAAATGACTGTGCTTGGGGCCTTCCTACTGAATGAGACTGATTTTTGTCCCTCACTTGCACAAGAATAAAGGGCATATGTTCACTACCAAAAGCAATGGCGAGTATCATATTATGGTAATACTAACGCACTGAGGGATATTCCACATGTAGGATAGCAAACTAGGGAATAAAATAATTTTAAATTTAAACGTAACAAGTGGCATATCAAGAATAGGGTTGTGAATGTAATCTGCCCCAGTCAAAAGCAATGCTGGGTTACAGTGCCTGTATGCGGGCCACACAGGCAGACTAACCTCCTACCTACACACTTCTAACACTATTGTCAATCAGTAGAGACATTGGACCAGTAGAGCATGTTCTCTTGTCCCTTAGGAAAATAACCAATGATCACCAATGTAAGGAGATACTTTTTTACTGACATCAAAGTAAAGAGTCACTTATTTACTGAACAATAATATAATATCACCACTAAGCACCAATGTTGGAAGACCCTTTTCCACTGACTGCTTGTCACGTACATGGTCGTGAGCCTGATGTGTAGAGGAGGGCCTCTCATACAGCTCTGGCTCGGGGGACCACTGACAGTGAGACAGCAGCTACAGGAGCACGGTGACATAGGAGTGATTGTAATCCCTCCAGAAGTACTCGTGGCAGCAGTCAGCAGGTGGATGAGGCAGCAAGCAGGCTGGTAGTAGAAGAGCTGGCACAGACCTTGGCAGACAGTAGAAAGCAGCTGGAAGCAGGAACCAGATGAGGATTTTCTAGACTGCCAGTTGTAGCAGACTGGATAAGTAGGATGCAGGGTCAGACAGGCTGAGTTGGTAATGGTCGGGCAGATTAGACATAGATGAACAGCAGGATGGTCGGGTCTCAAGCCAAGTCGTTACCAAGAGAACAGTCAAGCAGAATCTGGAGGCAGAAACAGAATCCAATAGACAAGCTGGCATCAGGGTATGAAGCAGACAATCACAGGTTAGGAGTAAGCCGGAGCAAGATCAGAAGTCACAAGGATTTAAGAACAACACACCGAAGCTGCAGATCAAACAGCAATTAGTCCATACAGAAGGCCTGTTTAACCAATTCCCGTCCGCGCTATAGCCTATGTACGGCTGCAGCGTGGACTTGAATTTTCGGGAGGCCGTCTTTAAACGGCCTCCCAGTAACACGCTCCCCGCGCACTCCCGCGAGCGCGCATCAGGGAAAAGCTGTGTTGGCCGTGTCCCTTGGACACAGCCAATCACAGATCATGGCCAATGGCCAATCACAGCGGCCATTCGTCACTCGATCGAGGCATCCAATGAGAGATGATCTCAAATGTAAACATATGAGATCATCTCTCATTGCCTCCCAGTAACAGTCTCCCCGCGTGCTACCGCGAGCACGCACCAGGGATAATCTGTGTTGGCCGTGTCCCTTGGACACAGCCAATCACAGATCGTGGCGAATGGCCAATCACAGCGGCCATTCGTCACTCAATGGAGGCATCCAATGAGAGATGATCTCAAATGTAAACATATGAGATCATCTCTCATTGCCAGCTCTCCTCTCCTCACACACAGACTGCAGTGTGAGGAGAGGAGAGATTGTGAGTTTTACAGTGTGTCATCTGAGTTGCCCACAGTGCCCACCAGTGCCCACCAGTGTGCCCATCAGTGACCATCTGTGCCCACAGTGCTCATCAGTGTGCCCACAGCGCTCATCAGTGTGCCCACAGTGCTCATCAGTGTGCTCATCAGTGTGCCCACAGTGCCCATCAGTGTGCCCATCACAGTGCCCATCAGTGTGCCAGTGTCACAGTGCCCATCAGTCTCACAGTGCCTATCAGTGTGCCAATCAGTGTCACAGTGCCCATTAGTCTCACAGTGCCCATCAGTGTCACCGTGCCCATCAGTGGCAACAATTTTTTTTTCAGCCGAGGAGGCCTTCAATATCCTGAGTGTGGACGAGGATATCAACAGGGAGCTTTCTGCTTCGGAATCTTCTTCGGAGTCAGAGTCTGACTCCGAAGTAAATTACGAGCAGGTCATAAGCAGTGGGACGCAGACCGACTCCGACGAGGAAGAATACTGCGTCCCTGCCAAACGAAGGTGTTCTGGTGAGGAGGAGGCAGTGCCATCCACCAGCTCCGCAGTGCCATCCATCAGCTCCGCAGTGCCATCCACCAGCACCACAGTGCCTCAGCAAGAAAGGCCAAGTTCAAGTGGGGTGTCACCTCGCCCCCAAAGGGTTAGGACCAATGCCAGCCTTCCCTATGCCCTTCAGAACCCCTTGTGGCTTCCTCCCAACTCAGGAGAAGCCATCATCCCCCCTTTCACTGCCCAGCCAGGAGTCCAGGTTAACACGGAGAACTTTGCCCCAATAGACTACTTCAGTTTAATTTTTACGGAGGACCTGCTGACGTCAATTGTGGCCCAGTGCAACCTGTATGCACAACAACTTATTCGGAGTAACCCCACGTCATTTTATTCCCGTCCCTTTGAGTGGAGAGACCTAACGGTGGAGGAGTTCAAGATCTTTTTAGGCCTCACCTTCAACATGGGACTCAATAAAAAAAATGAATTGCAAGCATATTGGTCAACCAAACCTATCTACCATATGCCCATCTACTCTGCAGTAATGCCCATGGCCAGGTATTTGATGATAGTGAGGTTCCTCCATTTTAATGACAATAACCAGTGCCCTCCCCAAAATTCCCCAGCATTTGACAAGCTATATAAAATTCGGCCACTTCTAAATTATTTTTCGGAAATATTCCCTCAATTATTTACCCCAGACCAACATCTATGTGTGGATGAGTCCCTGGTTAAATTTACTGGCAGGCTGGGCATCAAACAATTTATTCCCACCAAACGGGCCAGCTATGGGGTGAAGGTGTATAAGTTATGTGACCGAGCCACAGGGTACACATATGCCTTCAGGGTGTATGAAGGGAAGGACACCCAGCTGCATCCCCCTGAATGTCCGGACTACTTGGGATCAAGCGGGAAAGTTGTTTGGGACCTCATTTACCCTCTCCTTGAAAAAGGCTACCACCTTTACGTAGATAACTTCTACACCAGTTTGCCCCTGTTCCGAAACCTTCACAGAAAGAAGACTCCTGCATGTGGCACGGTCCGAAAAAAACGGAAAGGCTTTCCTCAAAAGCTCATTAACACCAAGCTGAGAAGAGGGGAGACGGCGAGTCTGAGAAATGAGGAAGTTCTGGCTGTGAAGTGGAGGGACAGAAGAGACGTGTACATGCTGTCTTCAATCCACAATAACAACTACGTGGAAGTCCGAAGAAGGAATGGCCCAATCCGAAAGCCAACGTGTGTACATGAGTACAACTTGTTCATGGGGGGAGTGGATTTCAACGACCAAATGATGGAACCCTATCTACCCACAAGACGTACATATCATTGGTACAAAAAAGTAGCAATTTATCTTTTTCATTTGGCCACATACAATTCGTACATATTATACCGCAAGTCCACCGAAAGCCCCCAACCCTTCCTTTATTACCTGGAGGAAATCTTCACTGCCCTTATATTTCCAAACGGCCCACCAGAAAACATTCGATCTGACGTAATCAGTAGACTTTCTGAATGCCATTTTCCCAGTAAAATCCCTCCCACACAAACAGACAAAAAACGGCAGAAAAAATGTAGGGTGTGTACCAAGGCAGGAATTAGAAAAGACACCCGTTATTATTGTCCCCAGTGTCCTTCCCAACCAGGCCTCTGTGTAGAAGACTGTTTCCGCCGTTACCATACTTGTCTAAATTTTTAGTCAAGTATGGTAAACGTAGTCCTCCACCTTCACCCCTTATGCCACTGTATGCTCCTGAAATGACCCTGGCCTGTTATTCAACGACGCCTTTGCCTGCTGATTTTGTACATATGTCTGCCTGCTCCGGAACTGACCCTGGCCTGTTTTTTGACCATGCTTCTGCCTGCTGATTCTGTTCATACCTCTGCCTGATCTGGAACTGACCCTGGACTGTTATTTGACCACGCCTTTGCCTGCTGATTTTGTACCTACCTCTGCCTGCTCTGGAACTGACCCTGGACTGTTTGACCACAATTTTTGCCTGCCTCTTGAAGTAGTGGGATTCATACCACAGGGGTCTCGCATATGTGAGGGGACCAGAATTGTTTTTCTGCATGAAGAAAACTATTTTTTTTGTTTTTCTTCTTCTCAGATTAGGGTCTGGATCCCGGAGGCTTCAAAGAGATTTGGGTGGGAGAAGCCTCTACCCCTGTCCCCATTCTATCCCGACAGAGGCCCTACTTCTGCCTGCAGGACTTACTACCATCATGCCTCTGCCTGCCGCATGCACTGACACTGGACTGGTATCCTTGCCTGGAGAATTGCATGCACTGTTGCTGACCAAGTCCCTGCCTGCTGCCTGGACTCAACTCCTGTGGACAACTGCACTTCTAAAACTACAGGTAAGCTTTTGTTTACTCTTTGCTCAGCAGAATGTATTTTGGGGTGTAATTCATGGTAATTCATGGTATGTGCATGCTATGTGTCCCTAGAACACCTGATGGTGTTCTTTGCATGTTGGGCCTCTGTATGTGACCTGATTGCGTAAAAGTCTCACACATGTGGTATCGCCATACTCAGGAGGAGTAGCAGAATGTATTTTGGGGTGTCATTTTTGCTATGTACATGCTATGTGTTGGAAATATCTTATAAATGGACAACTTTGTGTAAAAAAAATGCGTTTTCATTTTTTTCCCACATTTTCCGAAAGATTCTGGAAAAAATTGACACGTTCAAAAGACTCATTATTCCTCATAGATTATACATTGGGGTGTTTGCTTTCCAAAATGGGGTCATTTAGTGGGCTTTTTCATTGTTCTGGTGCTCCAGGGCCTTCAAAAGTGTAATAGGTGGTTGAGAAATGAAAAGTGTATTTTATGCTCCGAGAACGCCTGGAGGTGCTACTTCAATGTTGGACCTCTGTATGTGGCCTGGCTATAAAAAAGTCTCACACAATGTGGTATCGCCATACTCAGGAGGAGTAGCAGAATGTATTTTGGGGTTGTCATTTTTCCTATGTACATGCTATGTGTTGGAAATATCTTATAAATGGAAAACTTTGTGTAAAAAAAATGCGTTTTCATTTTTTTTTTCCACATTTTCCGAAAGATTCTGGAAAAAAATGACATGTTCAAAAGACTCATTATGCCTCATAGATTATACGTTGGGGTGTTTGCTTTCCAAAATGGGGTCATTTAGTGGGCTTTTTCATTGTGCTGGTGCTCCAGGGCCTTCAAAAGTGTAATAGGTGGTTGAGAAATGAAAAGTGTATTTTATGCTCCGAGAACGCCTGGAGGTGCTACTTCAATGTTGGACCTCTGTATGTGGCCTAGCTATAAAAAAGTCTCACACATGTGGTATCGCCATACTCAGGAGGAGTAGCAGAATGTATTTTGGGGTGTCATTTTTGCTATGTACACGCTATGTGTTGGAAATATCTTATAAATAGACAACTTTGTGTAAAAAAAATGCGTTTTCATTTTTTTTCCACATTTTCCAAAAACTTTTGCAAAAAAATGACATGTTCATAAGACTCATTATGCCTCATAGATTATACGTTGGGGTGTTTGCTTTCCAAAATGGGGTCATTTAGTGGGCGTTTCCATTGTCCTGGTGCTCCAGGGCCTTCAAAAGTGTAATAGGTGGTCAACAAGTAAGATGTGTAGTTTATGCTCCTAGAATGCCTGATGGTGCTCCTTGCATGTTGGGCCTCTCTATATGAGTAGACTGTAAAAAAGTCTCACACATGTGGTATCGCCATACTCAGGAGGAGTAGCAGAATGTGTTTTGGGGTGTAGTTGTAAGTATGCATATGCCATGTGAGAGAAATAACCTGTTGAATATGACAATTTTGTAAAAAAAAAAAAAATTAATTTTGCAAAGAATTGTGGGAAAAAATGACAACTTCAAAAAACTCACCATGCCTTTATATAAAATTACCGTGTAGTATAGGCCCTTACCCCTGTGAGGGATTAACAAAACAATAGGGATAGAAAAAGATGGGGCTTTGCGGGCCAGTGGGAGTAGAAGGATCAGACAAGGAACCGGTTGTAAAACCAAAATTACATTTTATTTGTATAAAGAACAATAAAACCAAGCATGGACTACCATGCATATGTGATAACAGAGGACTGACATGACATACAGTAATAAAATCAAACAATTAACGTCACTAATAGTAGAGAAACATGTCCCCAAAAGGGATTGTAACCAAAAAGCAGAGCCTGTATAAGGTGGAAAATGGGTCTCAAGCTGGATTCGGTCACGGTAGGTCCCCAGCAACTCACCATGCCTCTTATTAAATACCTTGGAATGTCTACTTTCCAAAAAGGGGTCATTTGGGGGTCATTTGTACTTTCCTGGCTTGTTAGGGTCTCAAGAAATGAGATGGCTGTCAGTACATTAGGTGTGATCAATTTTCAATGATTAGCATAATAGCTTGTAGACTCTCTAACTTTCACGCAGACCAAATAATATACACTTATTTGGGTTATTTTTACCAAAGATATGTAGAAGTATAAATTTTGGCCAAAATTTATGAAGAAAAATTACAAATTTGCAAAATTTTATAACAGAAACTAAAAAAAAAAAGTTTTTTTTTTAAATTTGCGGTCTTTTTTCATTTATAGCGCACAAAATAAAAAGCCCAGCAGTGAATAAATACCATCAAAAGAAAGCTCTCTCTATGAAAAAAAGGACAAAAAATTTATATGGGTATAGTGTTGCATGACCGCGCAATTGTCATTCAAAGTGTGAGAGCACTGAAAGCTAAAAATTGGTCTGGATGGGAAGGGGGTTTAAGTGCACAGTAGGCAAGTGGTTAAATAGCCCGCTTGGCGCCAGCATTAGTGACTGGTGCGCTCATGCATGCGCGCTCCCTAACCCACGACTATGAACTATGCCGGGCCAGTTGCTGGTCTGCACATGCACATACCGAGGAATTCCATCTACACTATTGACCCATCTTCCCTGACACTACTAACTACCAATGTAAGGGGGCATTTCTCCACTGGGCACCAATGTGAGAGGTCAACTCTTCTCTGAAAGGTGGCACCAGTGTAAGGAGATCCTTCACTAACTAACCATCAATGTTTAACATTTTTTTTAACAAATCTTCTACCTATTTTATTTAGTGTTGTTCGCCTGCCTGAAAAATCTCTACATTCAGAGCTCATCTTCTGTCCCCCTGCTTTTTAAAGAAATGTCTATGTATCTTATCCTATTCAATTGCTGAAGCCAGTGACCGTGTACTGCTTTCTTGAACCTGTTTGTACAGAGGTTTGCTGACTGCTCTGAGATTGTGTTTGTACACCTCTATTCTAAAGGCTTGCAGAAAGTAGCACCCTATTACTGGCTCCCATGCCTGACAATGGGGTCCTGCATGATGCTCTGAAACATTGCACACTCTTGTTTGTGATGTGATCATGCTTTAATTAAAAATGATTTGGACGGGGGGGGGGGGGTGTCCAAGATGGCGACCTGAGCAGACGTGCCTGCTGTGAACTCCGAGAGCGGCTTATCCTCTAACCCATCCGTGGCTTGATTTTTCTCTGCTAGTGAGTTGACGGTACCTCCTGCATGCCCTGCAAATCCTCCTGGAGGTCGCAGAGGGGGAAGAAGCCCCACTTTCCCCCAGACGCCAGCTCGCTTGAGGCCTCCTCCCCCACTCCCACCAGGCCGGGCTGGCTGCCACACACTGCCAGCATGGCCTCGCAGATGCGCCCATCTGGGATTCCGAAGGTCATGGTGGCTATCACATCCTGTCAGTGGGCCCTTACCTCTAAGATTGAGGCCGTCCAGCTAGATGTGGGTCTGCTGCGCCAGGATTTTGACAAGATCAGTTCCAGACTTACCTCGGTATAGCAGCGCATCAGCGCTGTGGCGGAACACTCGGCCTCCCTGCCTGTGTTACATACTAAGGTGAAGGCCTTGGAGTTTCGGGCCGAGGATGCCAAAAATTTTAAGCCACCCTCCGGAACAAGGGCCTCAAGTACAACATGCTTTTTCCCGCCAAACTAAGGGTGATGGATGGAGAAACTGCCGGCTTCTAATGGACCCTAAGGAGGCCTCGGACTGGCTGGAAATGTTGCCCCCCCCCCCAGAATGTGAGCTACTTTTATCTTTTTTGTTTCCCCTTTTTTTCTACTGTGACTGTGACTCGAAGTTCCATGTGAGGTGATCCACTCCCTGGATGGCACTGACTCCCCCTTCTTTTGCTACCTGCCACTGGATGTCCGCCCCCATGATGCCTGGTGGCTAGAGATGGCCTTGCGGTTCACCTGGCGATTGGTTCCCGGCAAATTTTGCTTGTTCGCTACCTGCCAAATTTGCGAACACATGGCGTTGTTCGCGGTGGCCATATTAGTTTACATTGGGGAGAACTTTGACCCATGACACAGCTGTCCGGTGGAACGGGACAGCCAATTAAAACAGTTCAGCACATGGACATGCCCCCTACCCTATAAATAGACCTGAGCTGTCGGCCATTTCACATTCTGCTTTTTGCCAGCGTAGGGAGAGGTCTGCTGTGTTCATGAGGGAGAGATTGCCAGACACAAATAGCTCTGTGAAGATCCACAAAAGTCCTTTTCAGGGCTGGTAATTTGGTATAGGTCTACTAGTATCTTTTCAGGTGAGGGGCAGGTATCCAGTCGGTGCTTTAGGGGAAGTTAGAGATCGGCAGCAGTCACACAAATCGCTCTGTTAATGTCCACAAAAGTCCTTTTCAGGGCTGGTATTTCGGTATAGGTCCAGTCTCTTTTCAGGTTAGGGACAGGTATTCAGTCTGTGCTTTAGGGGCAGTTAGAGAGATCGGCTGCAGTCACACAAATCGTTCTATTAATGTCCACAAAAGTCATTTAAAGGGCTGCAATTTTTGGTATAGGTATAGGTCCAGTTTCTTTTCAGGTTAGGGGCAGGTATCCAGTCTGTGCTTTAGGGGCAGTTAGAGATCGGCAGCAGTCACACAAATCGCTCTGTTAATGTCCACAAAAGTAATTTAAAGGGCTGCAATTTTTGGTATAGGTCCAGTCTCCTTTCAGGTTTTGGTATTGCTGTGCAGTGCACTAAAAAGGGGGGGGGGGGTAATCCACAGTATAATATATTTTGTAGAAAGCATATTATAGTGGATTAGTAGTATTATTGTGCACTGTGCAGCATTGTGACAGGTGTGGTGACTGAGCATTGCTGCAGCAATACTACAAACAGTGACAAAAGCACTTATAAAGTATTATAACTTGTGTGATAGACCAATGGCCCCCCCAATACCACATATTGAAATGGGGTGTTATCTGAGTATACTTTTACAAGTGTATTTGTGTCCTGCAACAATATTGCCTCTTTTGCTGAGTTAAGTCTGATACACACAGTGCCAAACTCACTGGCCAATTTTTTGAACAACTGGTGTGATAGACAGTTGCCCCCCAATACCACATATTGAAGTGGGGTGTTATTTAAGAGTGTAATTTTTAAAGAGTGTATTTTAGTCCTGCAAAAAGTTGGCCTCTTGCTGTGTAAACTGTGCTACACATAGTGACAACAGTTACTGGCCAATTATTTGTAGAATTGTTGTAATAAACCTGTGGCCCCCCAATACCACATATTGAAGTGGGGCGTTATTTAACAGTATAATTTTCTAAGAGTGCATTTTAGTCCTGCAAAAATGTGGCCTCTCTTGCTGTGTTAACTGTGATACACACAGTGAAAACAGTTACTGACCAATTATTTGTAGAACTGTTGTAATAAACATGTGGCCCCCCAATACCACATATTGAAGTGGGGTGTTATCTGAGTATACTTTTACAAGTGTATTTGTGTCCTGCAACAATATTGCCTCTTTTGCTGAGTTAAGTCTGGTACACACAGTGCCAAACTCACTGGCCAATTTTTTTGAACAACTGGTGTGATGATAGACCAGTGGCCCTCCAATACCACATATTGAAGTGGGGTGTTATTTAACAGTATACTTTTCTAAGAGTGTATTTTAGTCCTGCAAAAATTTGGCCTCTCTTGCTGTGTTAACTGTGCTTCTCACCGTGACAACAGTTACTGGCCAATTATTTGTAGAACTGGCGGTCTGACGGACCGGCAGATAGGGAGGAGAGGAAGACAGAACTTGCATTGCACAAGAGGTACAAAGCAGACTGCAAATGTATCAGGAGCGAGCCATCAACCATGTACAGTCACATCTGGCGCTCCCAGGACATTGGCACATGGCTCCGCAGTGTGGGCTTTTTTTAATGTGTCCGTTGCTGACAACAGTGTTGCCATCTGCAGCCTTTGCAGTCAACGCATACGTCGCGGTAAGCCCAACACTCACCTAGGGACAACCGCCTTAAGAAGGCACCTGAAATCCCATCACCAAGCCCAGTGGGAGCAACACCGTCAGAACCTACAAATCCACACTCCAGGCTCTCACCGTCCAGTCTCCTCCTTCTCCTCTCTCCTCACATTTGTCCTCCACTCCACCTTCCATGATGCCATCGTCATGTTCTGGAAAAAGGCAGGCTTCTGTGGCTCAAGTGTTGGAGCGTAAAAAAAGGTGTCCGACAGGTGTCCGACTACATCGGGGTTAATGGCCGATGTGGACGCTCTGAGGAGTGATGAACCCCTGGACTACTGGGTGGGCAGGCTTGACCTCTGGCCAGAGCTTGCACAATTTGCAATGGAACTGTTGGCTTGCCCCCCATCCAGTATCCTGTCGGAAAGGACGTTCAGCGCAGCAGGGGAGATTGTAACCGATAAGTGCACTCGCCTAGCTCATGACAGTGTAGACTACCTCACATTTATAAAAATGAATGAGGCATGGATCTTTGAGGAATTCAACACATGTGACCAGTAGACCATGTTTCATTGAAATTCCTCATGCCAGGCCACAAATATGCGCCAGACCGCCATCCACCCACAGCAATTCCTGGTCCTTGAATTCGCTACATACAGCAGCATAAAAGGCATTTCATGTCCATTGAATGGCTAATTTTTGGAGCCTATACAGGCCGACACTTAATTCTGTATACTATGTGAATGCCTAATGTACCTCTAGCCATCAAATACTACATTCTTTGCTGTCAGTTAAACCCATGTGGGCCAATTTTTGGGGCCTATACAGGCCGACACTTACTTCTGTATACTGTGAATGCCTAATGTGCCTCTAGTCATCAAATACACTACGTTCTTAGCTGTCAGTTAAACCCATGTGAGCTAATTTTTGGAGCCTATATAGGCCGACACTTACTTCTGCATACTGTGAATGCCTAATGTACCTCTAGCCATCAAATACACTACGTTCTTTGCTGTCAGTTAAACCCATGTGAGCTCATTTCTGGGGCCTATACAGGCCAACACTTACTTCTGTATCCTGTGAATGCCTAATGTACCTCCAACCATCAAATACTACGTTCTTTGCTGTCAGTTAAACCCATGTGAGCTAATTTTTGGAGCTTATATAGGCCAACACTTACTTCTGTATACTGTGTGAATGCCTAATGTACCTCTAGCCATCAAATACACTACGTTCTTAGCTGTCAGTTAAACCCATTTGAGCTAATTTTTGGAGCCTATACAGGCCGACACTTACTTCTGTATACTGTGTGAATGCCTAATGTACCTCTAGCCATCAAATACACTATGTTCTTAGCTGTCAGTTAAACCCATGTGGGCTAATTTTTGGGGCCTATACAGGCCGACACTTTTTTCTGTATCCTGTGAATGCCTAATGTACCTCCAGCCATCAAATACTACGTTCTTAGTTGTCAGGTAAACCCATGTGGGCTAAATTTTGGGGCCAATACTGGCCGACACTTACTTCTGTATCCTGTGAATTCCTAATGTACCTTCAGCCACAGAATACTACATTCTTAGCTGTCAGGTAAATGCATGTGGGCTAATTTTTGGGGCCTGGAATGCCCGACACTTACTTCTTTATCCTGTGAATGCCTAATTTTTCAGACTGGGATTGAAAATCAATGGGTCTGTAAAGGTTCCGCCAAATTGTGGAATGGATGTGGACCCCTTTTACAGATGTGTGAATGGACCCTATATGTATTAGACATGTATTTACCGGCTGTTGTCAGTTCTGGCTGATTTATGGAAAAAAATATATATTTTTAGCTGTAAAAAAAAAAAAATTTAGGGCAACTTTTCCAATTGCAATACTGGTGCTGAGACAGCACTGGTGCTTGTGCACAGCTAGTATGTCTTTTGTGGCTGCAAATATGACCTAAAGGTTTTTAAAGTTTGCCTCCCATTAAAGTCAATGGGGCCCGCCTCAAACTTGCGGTTCGTGGACTTTTGAGAAAATTTGTGGCTGACATTCGCGAACCGCCACGGCCGATGTTCGTCCATCTCTACTGGTGGCTCCTTGAGGGGTCTCTGAGACTGTCTCTTGGTACTCCTACCCTTGGCCCTGTCTACTCCTGTACCTCCTGCGGTATACTTGCTGTGATGCCGGACGTTTCTGACCTACCTCTTTTCAAGAAACCTCCTGTTTGTTAGCTCTCGGCTGCCTTACGCAGCTGCACCGGACTGGTACCTGTTGTGCCTCTATTCTTTGCGCGAACCTGGCGCCTGTTGACACTTGGTTTTCACGTCACCTCCCTGATTTGACTGTTTTTGTTGGGGTTTCGGGTTATTCATGCCTGTCTCCTTGGATGGGGTCGGGCGGGGTGGGGGGACCTAGCAGTTGCTGGCGCTTGGTTTGTCTGGGTTTTTTTTGTTCTTTTTTATAGTTTTGTTGTTTACCACTGTTGTTGCTCTTTATCTGTGTTATGGTGTGGCTGCGGGTCTTTGTTCCTCTCTGAGGTGGGGACCTGCTGGTGTGCAGTGATCCTCTCCTCCCTGGTGTCTCTGGCGTGGTGGTTGGCGCCCCTGTCTCCTGGTGGTAAATCTCTTGTCTCCTTATGGCTAAGGTTAATGTGATTTCTTGGAATGTGCGGGGCATGAACTCAGCTTTCAAATGCTCTTTGGTTTTTACCTTTTTTGCGTAGGTTCGCCCCCCACATTTGTGTGCTGCAGGAGACTCACTTGCTGGGCTCTCATGTCTTGGGCCTCAAGCGGGCCTGGGTGGGTGCCCACCACCATGCCACTTATTTCAACTACGCCGGGGGGGTCAGTATCCTTGTCCACAGGTCTCTGCCTTTCCATCTGGTAGAGGTCAGAACTGATCCGGGTGGCCGCTATGTGTTGTTGCATGCTACCATCTACTCTGTACCCTTTATCCTGGTGGGCTGTTATATACCTCCCCCAGCGGAGCCTGATTTTCTTTATACTCTCATGCAACTTATTATTTCCTGTGATGTTTCCAATGTACTGCTGTTGGAGGACTTTAATTTGTCACCCACTCCGGATCTGGACTGCCTCCACCCCCCCTCTACATGGTCCGACGCTCTGGCGCGCTGGATTGCCACGTTCTCCCTGGCAGACGTCTGGCGTTACCTTCACCCGTCTGACAGGGAGTTTACGTGCCACTTGACCTCCCATCTGACTTTTTCCTGCATTGACTTGGCTCTGGCCTCGTCTGAGGCGCTACGCTTGGTCACGTCTGACACTATTTTACCTAGGGGCATATCCGACCATGCTCCTCTGTTACTCTCCTTGCAGGTTACCGACGGGGGTTCCCGTGGGGGATGGAGGCTGTCCAGATACTGTATTATGGAGCCCTCTATCCTGGCTGCGTTGCTGGAAGATCTATCTCAATTTTGGCTGCATAATGAGGATCATGCTGACCCCCTTATACTGTGGGACACCTTTAAGGCCTGGTTACGGGTGGGGTATATATATTGCTTGCATTGCTACAGCTTGCAGGAATTCTGTGCAGTCTCTGGAGCAGTTGGAGGCAGCCCTCCGCACTGCGGAGGAGTCGTATAAGACCTCCCCTGGTGCTGACGAGTATGCGACCTTGCAACGCGTGCTTCGTGATCTCTCCGTGTGTAGAACTGCTGCAACGCAGAAGTCTCTTCTCTCGATGGCTCAGCGCATATTTGAGTATGCAGACATAAACAGGTGCCTCCTTGCCTGGCTGTCGAGGGAACAGACTGCCACTACCCATATTGGCCAGGTTCGCTCTCTGACTGGGGACCTCTTAACTGACCTGGACGCTATTAACGACTGTTTTAGTAGCTACTACCAGACTCTCTACACCTCTAAAGTGACGTACAGTGCCGGTGACCTGGAGCAGTTTCTGGATGGTATATCCTTCCCCGAGCTGGGTGCAGACGCTAGGGATAGGCTGGATGGCCCTATTACTCTAGAGGAGATCCAGACTACCCTGGCCCGTATGCAGCCTGGTAAGGCCCGGGCCCTGACGGGATCCCTATTGAATGTTTTTTGTGCTTTCAGGAACTATTGGCGCCCCGAGTGGTAGACCTGTTGAGCAGGTTTGCTGATCTGGAAGCTTTGCTATCTGAGGCCCTGATTATGCTGATCCTCAAACCTGGCAAAGACCCGGAGGATTGTGCCTCGTATCACCCGATCTCCTTGCTCAACGCTGACACCAAGCTTCTGGCCAAGGTTTTGGCACTTCGATTGGCCTCGGTTATTTAGGATCTCATACATGTGGATCAGACGGGTTTCATGCCGGGGAAGGGTACGGACATCAACCTCCGCCGTCTTTTCCTCAACCTCTCTACTACACACCTTAACTCGGGTCAGAGGGTGGTGGCCTCATTGGATGCCGAAAAGGCCTTTGACTCTGTCCAGTGGCCTTACCTCTGGAGTGTACTGTGACGTTTTGGCTTTTGCCCTCAGTATCTGAAATGGTTAGAGCTCCTCTACAGGTATGCCCCTGGGGACGCTCGCACGCTCCCAGATCTGAAGAGTTCATTTGCCTTACTCCGATGGATAGGGTTCCGGTATTTACAGTTGCGCCTTGCAATTAGGGCTCAGTTCACAGTCACCCCTGTTCTACAGACTGACCATCTGGAGGACGTGTTGGAGCAGGCTGAGCTTCCTAAGCCACTGTCTATGCTACCCTGCTGACCACGGACTCCCCTGCGCTGGAGCGTCTTTGGCAGCGGTGGTCCATGCACATACCTGATTCGAATAGGGAGGATTGGGAGGACTGCTTGGGCGGCGGCTCCAGACTGGTGATAGCGTCTAGGGACAAGCTCATTCAAACAAAGTTTCTCCATAGGGTTTATTTTACTCCTCAGAGGCTGCACAGAATGTATCCTGCCAGGCCCGCTGAGTGCCCTAAATGTCTTACCGCAGAGGGTTCGTATTTTCACATGTTCGGGACGTGCCCTCGGGTGGCGGAGTTCTGGGGGTCGGTGTTTGACATCCTGAATACCCGCCTGCAGCTCTCGGTTGTCTGCACCCCGGAGCTGGCACTCCTAGGCATCCCGGATGCAGTTAGACGATCTAAGTATACTCGGGTATTGATCTCTCTATTGCTTTATTATGCTAAGAAGGAAATTGTCCTTCGCTGGGTCTCTCCCTCCCCCCCCCCCCCACAACGGCCTCGTAGGAGGCCCTGGTTAACGGGGCCCTCCCAATGTATAAACTTATCTATATTAATAGAAATTGTCCCCAGAAATATGAGAAAATTTGACAACCCTGGTTGGATTGCTAGGATCATTGAATATTTGTACTGTCTCATTTCTGCATACTGTCTAATAATCTCTGAACCGCATCTTCTGTATAATTCCCGTTGTTTTGGCATTTTTTTTCCCACTGACTGATTGTGGATTTTCTTTACACACCTGTTTCCTCCCTCTTCTGTGATGATGCACACTGGCTGCACTTTTATTGTATGCTGTAACTTTCTTTGTTTTCTCAATAAAGAGCAACCTTGTTTGTTAAAAATGATTTGGACACAACTTGAAGATCTGTGGTGTGCTGGAAAATATCTTGTGGCTTTCATGATCCAGTCTCCAGCTGATGGTTGCTACAGCACCCAGTACTCTAGAGCTCTTTTCAGTAATGTGAGCAACGGGAATATGGATAATTATTACTGGCTCCAGCACACACATCCCGTAGACCTCGTATCCCGTAGCTCAGTGCAGGCAGTGCAGAGACTTCCCAGTTGCCTAGGAACTCTAGGGTGAATGTAAGTGTGAGCTGAACAAAAAATCAGGTGCTGTTGCCCGCAGCCCTGTTTATTTTTTCTAAAGGATAAAAGGACTTACCCTTAAAGAGATCAAGTACTTACCTTCAGCATGCTGAACCAGTGATGCTGTTTTCCACAGTTCACAATGTATGCTGTGTAGCCTACTCGCTGGGACAGTGCAATACTGATTCTGTCTCTACAGCCATGTTTATGGCTGTGTCACTGTTGTACTGATTCTATCTCTTAAGACATGTCCTTGGATGTGTTTGTGCAGTACTGATTTTGTTGCATATCTTTTGCAATGATCTCTTCTCTGCTAACATGTTTCTGTCTGAGTATGGTATTCTTTCTGTTGCACTTATGATAAATTCCACAGTGCAACAGGGTTGGGTACAATTAGAATATTTTGGTGAGAATTAGCTGCAATGAAATGGAGGACACTCATCACTATAAGGAAACAAGTGTGTAACTGGCAAACATTAATATATAGTACATAAAACATACAAACTGTGCAGGTAATACACAGAATGATTCTGAATAACATCCAAATGAAAGTGCAAAACTCAAATCTACTCTTTGTGTGGTTAGCATCTTCTTACAAATCTACATTATGATGTGTCAATGTTGGGGAAGGATCTGGGTGTTCTGGTAGGTCATAAGCTTAATAGTAGCATGCAATGCCAAGTTTCCAAAGTGAGCAAAGTCCTTTCTTATATTAAGAGAGATATAGACTCCAGAGAGAGAGATCTCATTTTGGAATCATCTGGAATATGCAGTTCAGTTTTGGGCACCAGTTCACATAAAGGATATTAGGGAACTAGAGAAAGTGCAGAGAAGGGCAACCAAACTGAGAAGAGGCACGAGGGAACTGAATTTATTGTCTCTTGAGAAGAGGAGATTAAGGGGAGATATCCTCAACAAGTATAAATATATAAGTCATGCATATAGTGAACTTGGTTTTGAGTTATTTACTTGAAAGTGATTGTAAAAAGTCTTGTTTTTTTTTTTTTTTTTTTTAATAACAAATATGTTATACTTACCTGCTCTGTGCAGTTGGTTTTGCTCAGAGCAGACCGGATCCTCCTCTTCTTGGGTCCTTTGTTCCTGCTCCTGGCCCCTCCCTCCTATCGAGCGCCCCCACAGCAATTAAAAAAAAAAAAACAGCATGGGGTCCCCCCCAAAATCTATACCAGGCCCTTTGGGTCTGGTATACTGTATATTTTAGAGGAACGCTATGTCAAAATGTAAACAATAAAAACGGCGTGGGACCCCCCCCCAACCAAACCCTTATCTGAGCATGCAGCCTGGCAGGCTAGGAAAGGGGGGATGAATGAGCACCCCCCCCTCTTGAACCATACCAGGCCACTGGCTCTCAACATGGGGAGGGTGCTTTGGGGTTCCCCCAAAAGCACCTTGTCCCCACGTTGATGGGGATAGGGGCCTCTTCTCGACAACCCTGAGATGTGGTTAGCTGTGGTTGTGGGGGTCTGTGGGTGGGGGGCTTATCGGAATCTGGAAACCCCCTTTAAAAAGGGGGCCCTCAGATCCCAGCCCCCCCCCCCATGTGAATAGGTATCGGGTACATCGTACCCCTACCCATTCACCAAAAAAGGGTAAAAAAGTAAAAACCACAGAACACAGTTTTTGGCAAGTCCTTTAATAGAAAAAAAAAAAGTCCCTCGATGTAAATCCATCATCAATCACGACACCCGCCGGAACCGAAAAATAGAAAAAATAAAAAAAAACGCTTTACCTCTCAAGAGGCTGCCTGCCGTATGCCCGATCTTCAGCTTTGAAAGTTATTTTATAGGCAAGGGGCAGGACCACTCGGTTACGTCACCCGGTGGCACCGCCTCTTCTGACATCATGTGATGTAGTGTAACGTCAGAAGGGGCAGTGCCACCAGGTGACGTAAGCGGGTGGCCCCTGTAACGTGAGAATTACCTACCCCGTGAGAAAAACCTACCCTCGTCACTTCCGGCCAGGAACAGCTGAGCAGCGCAGCAGTGCGCATGCTCACAGCCCCGGATACGCAATGGAAGAGTTGAGGAGCTGACTAGTGCGCATGCGCACTAGTATAAAAAGATCACGGTGTCCGTGAAAAAAACCTACCCACGCGGCGGTTACATTAAAACAGCTGTGCTGCAATACGAGTCATCTCCGCTCCTTTCCCTGTCACTACCCTGATCTGGGCTAGTAAATATAAAAGCGGCTCTAGGCTCCGTGATTTATCTTTTCATACAGCCGCCGCCGCTTTTATATTTACTATCCAAGATCAGGGAAGTGACAGTGACAGGAGTGGAGATGACTCGTATTGCAGCACAGCTGTTTTAATGTAACCGCCGCATTACACACACTGCCATGCAACCGGAAGTGACGAGGGTAGGTTTTTCTCACTGGTAGGTAATTCTCACGGAACACCCCCTGCCCATTGTCTATATAAGAGCTGTCAAAGTCAAAGATCAGGCATACAGTGGGTAGCCTCTTAAGAGTAGAAGAGTTTTTTTATTTTTTTTCTATTTTTCGGGTCCGGCAGGCATTGTGAGTGACGATGGATTTACATCGAGGGACGCTTTTGTTTTTCTATTTAATTTAGGACTTTTCAAAAACTGAGTTCTGTGGCTTTTACTTTTTTACACTTTTTTGTTGAATGGGTAGGGGCACGATGTACCCGATGTACCCGAAGAGGCCCTTGTCCTTAGGCATGTGGCATGGTATGGTTTGGGGGGTTGTGGCGCTTGCTCTTCTCCCCCTTTCCTGACCTGCCAGGCTACATGCTCAAATATGGGTCTGGTATGGATTTTGGGGTGGACCCCATGCCATTTTTAATTAAAATTTTGCATGGGGTTCCCCTTAAAATCCATACCAGACCCGAAGGGCCTGGTATGGACTGGGGGGAGGACCCTATGCTATTTTTTTTTTTCATTTTTTTTTAATCTGTATTGCCGGGAGCCGACAATTCATTACAGCCAGGAGCAAGTTAAATTTACCTTTTTTCCTTTAGAAATGTCTGTATTGCGACAGCAGGCTCTATACATCGTACAGATGCGCCACTTTACTGGCACAAGAAGGGGACCCCCAGGCTCAAAATTTAAAAGAATTTTTCATTTTTATTGTTTCACTTTAAGCATCATTAAAATCACTGCTCCCTTCAAAAGGATAGTTTAACCACTTGCCGACCGCCGCATGACTATTTACTGCGGCGGTCAGCCCCTCACAGGCAAAGTGACGTAGGACTACGTCGCTAGCCTGTGAGGCTCAAGGGGGCGAGCGTGCGCCGCCGGGGGCGCGCTCCCGTCCCCGCTCGCTCCTGCACATCCCCACGCGTGTGACCGGCGGACGCGATGTCCACCGGTCACTCGTGATCGTCCGGTGTAGAGGGAGAAAGGCAGGCGGCTAATGTAAACAAAGCTCCCCTGTGTAAGAACAGAAATCATACGGTCCTGCTATGAAGGATCGTATGTCTATGTTGTTACACCACTAGCCACGCCCCTTTACAGTTAGAAGCCCGCCCCTAGGGACACACTTAACCCCTGCATCACCAATAAAGTTAACCCCTTCCCTGCCAGTGTTATTTTTACAGTAACAGTGCATATGTATAGCACTGATTACTGTAGTAATGTCACTGGTACCCCCAAAAAGTGTCAAAAATGTCAGTCAAGGGTCCAATCTGTCCGCCACAAAAAAAATCACAGATCGCCGCCATTACTCGTTAAAAAAAAAAAAAAATGACAAAAATCTTTCCCTTAGTTAGTAAACGCAATATTTTTTGTGCAAACCAATCAAAATACGCTTATTGTGATTTTTTTTTACCAAACATATGTAGCAGAAAACCAATTGGCCTAAAATGTTAAAAAAAATTAATTTTTACATTTTTTTGGGGGGGAATTTCATATAAAAAAATGTGAAAAATATTGTTATTTTTGCAAAATTTACGCTCTTTTTTTGTTTATAGCACAAAAAGTAAAAATCGCACAGGTGATCAAATAGCATCAAAAGAAAGCTCTGTTTGTGGGAAAAAAAGGACGTCAATTTCGTTTAGGTACAGCATTGCATGGCCGCGCAATTGTCCGTTAAATTCACGCAGTACTGAATCACAAAATAGGGCCTGGTCAGGAAGGGGGTAAAATCTTCTGGGATTTAAGTGGTTAAAAAGAATTGCATTCATACATGTCCCCCAGGGCAGTACCCAGGCCCCCATAAACTTTTTATAGCAATAACTTGCATATAAGCTTTTAAAATTAGGACTTTTGATTTTTCATGTTCTTATCCCATAGACTTTAATAGAGTTTGCATGTTTGCTAGAACTTTTTCCCTGTTTGAGATGTTCTGGTGCGAACGGAACAGGGGGGTGTTCGGCCCATCCCTATCCAGGAACCCGAACCCCTCCTTTCCACACAAGCAACTTAGCCACTTACCTTCCCTAATCTCCCGCTGCCTCTCTGGCGTGGCTCGAGGTGCCGGAAGTATTTCTGAGAATACTACCTTGGATGTCCTACTCCTTAATTTCGCTCCTAAGTCCCTGAAATTTTTTTTAGGACTCTCCATCTATCTCTAAATTTGTCATTGGTACCCACGTGTACCATGACAGCTGGGTCCTCCCCAGCCCCACCCAATAATCTGTCCACCAGATCCGTGATGTTCCAAACCCTGGATAACTGCATACTAATATAACTGGATACTAATATTTAGAGGTAAAATTGATCCAGGTAATATTTGATTGCCTCAGAAGGGAATTTTTTCCCTGCTGGAGTAAATTGGATCATGCTTTTTTTTTTTGCCCTTCTCTGGACTTTTAGGATTTTTTTTTCTCTTTTATTGGTTGAAATAGGTGGACTTGTGTCCTTTTTCAACCAGACTAAAGCCTTGTACACTCGTCCCGAATGTCGGCCAAACGATCGGCCGTCTTTTGTCCGGTGCTGTCCTGTCGGCTGAAAACTGCAAAAGACTGCACATGAATTTTGTCGGCCAACAACAGCCGACTGCAGAAGTGATGTCATGTGATGGTTAACTTTCCGTCTGTTTTTTCTTTTCTGAGCATGCCCAGTCTTGCTAATCGGCTGTTTGTCGGCCGAATTCTGTACTGACTGGCGAACAATCGGCCGTTCTGGTGTTGGCCAACAAAAATTTTAATGCCTGCACAACAGATTCTGTTCGGCCGAAAAGTCGCTGTAGGTTGTCGGAAGCATCATACTAACAAGCCGACAATCGGCTGATCATTCGGCGGCCGAATATTTACGGCCGACAATCGCTACGTGTGTACGGGGCTTTACTATGTAATATGTGTCCAAGCACCAACAGACTCAGCCCAGGAAAAACCACATCCTATATTCTTTTTTTTTATATATATATTCTTGCAGATGTACACATCAACAGAATTTGTTGTTGGGAATTGGATAACAGCCAAAAAAAACAAGACACGAGAGTCTTGAACATTAGTTAATTGTAGACACCAAAGAAAAAAACTTGGAGAGGGGAAACTACTTGCACCCCAACTTTGAAATTAAATTCCAACCGTATTATAAAAGAACATTTGCTTGTTTGACTTGATGGAATGTGCCCTTAATGCCAAACAATGGCATATACACACACACATGTATATACACATATACACATACACACATATAGGTGTGAAAGGAGCAGGGATGGGGTTCCGCTCCTTTCACACCTATATGTGTGTATGTGTATATGTGTATATATATATGTGTGTGTGTATATATACCCCTATACAGAAGTTCAGATGTTATGCCTGCCTCCAAAGACGCCCAAAAAATGCCCAATAAACGCCTGCAACAAAAACGCCCAGGTGTGAAAGGAGCGGAACCCCATCCCTGCGCTACTGAAAATGATAAGAAAAATTATCTTTTTTTCTGGTTCTGGACCAAAGTGTGAGAGTGCTGAAATCTGAAAATTAAGTAACTGCTCTGTATGGAAGTGGTTAAGAAATATACACATTTTAAAGATTTTTGTGCACTAGATTGGAATGTGTCTTAACTAGATTTCTGGTACTCATCATTCCCCAGCAATCTCACTAGAAGGATAATGGTGTCACACCCTGCAATGAGGAAGAGGGAGGTAGCTAAGTAATATATCATTTGTTTTCCATACAGTTATTTTTTCACTACTATCATGCAGCAATTTGTACATGGAGGAGGGAGTAGGAATAAATAAGTAGACCTTGCATTTTACTGCACAGTCTGCTTTAAGAAGGGATGAAGGTTGATTGTAATGGTTAATCTATTCTGATTTTAGTGCTTAATCTATAAATCTCTACATTTATTACAACACCGCAAATATTGAAGAGCAAGCATTTAAAATACCACAAAAATTAGGTTAACACAGCAATAATAATTTACACCCACTAACAAAACACTACAGCAACCCCCTTTTAGCCTTAGTCATAGCAAATGCAGTTATCAATTTTAGGAGGAAAAAAAAGAAAAAAACATCAGTGTATATTTAGTATACCTCTAAATAGTTATACTAAAGTGAAAATAAACTCTACCTTTAAATGACATGTTTCCATTCCTGTTTGCTTTCATTTTCTAGTTTAGAAATTATGAAAAGCCTTTCAAGGATTCTGTTGAAATAGTATAATTCAATATGACTTCAAAAAGCATACATCAATATTTCTCTAATCAGAGTTAAGTGGTGTAAAAGAGATAGAGCATAACAACTGCAACATAAAAAAAATACAAGCAGTGAAGTGGACACAGCTGTCACTGGAACACAATTTCGATTCTTACAGCTATGGATTTAAAGCTGGAAAAGCAACAGTCCATATCAAACTTAAAATGAATGCTGCTTCCAAGATAAAAAATCAAAATCAGACAATGCCAGGACAACCCACACCATCAGATTCCAGGGTCATTGGGAGGATACTGCAGATGGTTTTTAAACTCATTTAAAAAAAAAAAAAAAAAAAACAAACAATAGAGTATAAGAATATTCCAATGGAAATCAATCTTTTTTTGATATTGAGAAAGGGCTTTATAGGATTGGATACTTGTTTTTCCCCTTGGGCCCACAAGTGTATTGTGTTAGAAAATTAGACATGCCACCATCTGAAACCTTGCGCTTTACCCAAATCTCCCTTTTTTTGCACAAAATATGGTTTTCAAAACCTGATTTGCCTAGCATCACAGCATGCAAACAATGGTGTGGTCAAGCCATGGACCAGAGGGGGAAGGGGGGGGGGGGGGTATCAGGGATATTCAGGTTACTTTTCCCGACCCACTAAAAGACTCCCTATATGCTAGCAAGGGAAGATCTCATCCAGGAATGAAATCTTGAGGACTGGCATAGGAATTCCTCAAGAGCCTTCAAGGGGCTTATTAACACTGCCCTAGTGAAAGCAAATATTAAAGTTATGATGAGGTGGTATCTTGTTCCATCTAGGCTGGCTAAGCTTTATCCTGTGGCTTCCCTCCTCTGTTTTCGAGGGTGCGAGCATATTGGCGACATGTTTTATGTTTGGTGTAATTGTCTTAAAATTAGAGGTTTCTGAAACAAAATCTTTAGTATGATCCAGGATGGTTACAGGTCTCCCTGTACCAAAGTCCCCGCACATTGTCCTCCTCAACTTCCCTGTGGACTCTGCCTCTAAAATCACACAATGGCTCTTATTCTTAATCCTCACTGGGGTCAAACTGACCATCGCTGGGGCTTGGAAACAACCCTTTGTTTCTATTCAGATGGTGTAGAGGGAAATATCCTGGATAAACTGGGCAGTGTGCTTTTAGACTCCACACGAAAATTTGAGACCACCTGGCAAACTTGGGCGACTCAAAAGCTCATTCCTTTAGTCCCATAAGTAAAACAATTTTTATCTCACCGTCCACTTTGAACTGGTCAGTAGACTCCCCAATCTCTCTTTCTCTCTTTCCCCTTCTTTCTTTTCCTATCTACCTATTTTCTCCTTCTTCCTCCTTCGTTTTTTCAGATATTTGAACCCGATCCCTAATCGTCATGAGGGGCCTTGCAGTTTTTCGCCTCTTCGGCTATAGGGTCGGATTCCCAATGGACTCAGGTTTAACCACTTAAGGACCAGAAGGTTTAACCCCCTTTATGACCTGGACATTTTTTGCAATTTGGCACTACATGAATTTAACTGGTAATTGCGCAGTCATACACTGCTGTAACAAAACAAAATGTATGACCTTTATTCCCCACAAATAGAGATTTCTTTTGGTGGTATTTGATCACCTCTGCAGTTTTTATTTTTTGCGAAATAAATGAAAAAAGACTGAAAATTTTGAGAAAAAATTACATTTCATACTTTTCCTTATAAAAAAATAGCCAATAAACTAGGTTTTTGTCATACATTTAGGGCAAAATGTATTTAGCTACATGTCTCTGATAAAAAAAAATCTCAAAGGTCATATATTTATTGGTTTGTGCAAAAGTTATAGCGTCTACCAACTATGGTGTATAAACAGGAATTTACTGCATGCAACTTTTACTTTCTGACTTCCTATCTCATTTCTTGAAGTGCTAAAATGGCAGGGCAGTACTAACCCCCCCCCCCCCAATTACCCCTTTTTGGAAAGTATACACCCCAAGGAATTTCTTGAGAGGCATGTCGAGCCCATTGAATACTTAATTTGTTTGTCACACTTGTTTGAAAAATGACTAAAAAAAAGTATTTTTTTTTTTACACAAGGTTTCTCTTCGAAATGAAATATTTCTCACACATGCCATGGGTATATGTGGAATTACACCCCAAAATACATTCTGCTGCTTCATCTGAGTATGGAGATACCCCATATGTGAGACTTTTTGGCCTAAAAACCAATTACTGCCTTCAGGCTTTCTAAGGGCATAAATTGTTGATTTCACTCCTCACTACGTATCACAGTTCCGGAGGCCATGAAATGCCAAGATAGGACAACCCCCCCCTAAAATAACCCCTTTTTAAGAAAGTAGGCACCCTAAGCTATTTGCTGAGAGGCATGTTGAGTATTTTGCAGATCTCGCTTTTTGTCACAAAGTTTTGAAATTTGAAAAAAGGAAAAAAAAAACCATTTTCCTTTTATTTCTTCATTTTCCAAAAAAATGAGAGCTGCAAAATACTGCAAAATTTCATATATTCCCGTGACATGTTTGAGCAATATATAATTTAAGTGACAAATTTGTGTAAAAAAATAAAAATAAAACATTTTTGTAATTTTCCCAAAACTTGTGGCTAAATTTAAAATGTTCCATCATGAACTCAACATGCCTCTCATCAAATAGCTTGAAGTGTCTACTTTCCAAAATGGGGTCATTTGGGGGGGGGGGGGGAGGGGTTGTGCTAGCTTGACATTTCAGGGCCTCCAACACTGTAATAGGTAGTGAAGAAGTAAAATGATCAATTTACACCCTTGGAAAAACCTGAAGGTGGTGATTTATTTTCGGGGTAGGCTCCCAAAAAGTCTCACACATGTGGTATCCCTGTACTCAGGAGAAGCAGCAAAATTTATTTTGGGGTGCAATTCCACATATACCCATGGCATGTGTGAGCAATATATCACTTAGTGACAAGATTGTCATTTTCCCAAAACTTGTGGCAAAATATAAAATATTCCATGGACTCAACATGCCTTTTAGCAAATAGCTAGGGGTGTCTACTTTCCAAAAAGTGGTCATTTGGGGGGTTGTTTGAACTGGCATTTTATGCCCAATATTAGAAGCTTATTCCACACATCACCCACTCTTCTAACCACTTGGAGACCTAGCTTTTTCTGAAACTTTTTTGTTTGCATGAAATATGTTTTTTTCTTTACTAATTATACGAAAATTACTTTGAACCCCTAATATTATATATATATTTTTAGTTTCATTATATTTTTATTGAAAGAAATTTCACAGTACAAAGAAAATGCTAGAATAATGCTAGAATAATGACTGAACATATTACAACTTCCATCAAAACAGTAGTCAATTAATAAACTCTCTTTCACAGCCAATGAACATAACAGCAAGGACATCAAGTGAATAAACATAAGGGTACACCACCAGCCGATTCAAACAGAATGTTTAGTGACCAATACAGATGTAGATTTATCATGTCGACTAAACCACGTTGTCCAAGGTTGCCACACGGAAAGGGATTTCTGGTAGTTCCCTTTGCTTGAGGCAAACATGAGTTCATAGGAACAATGATCTTGGGTCAAGTTTATAACATCTCTGACAGTAGGAGGTAGTTCTTTCTTCCAATTTCTAGGGAGAGTTAGTCATGAACTATAAGGTGTCTCGATTCAAAGGGATAGTCATCAATCGTCAAGTTCAAGAGGGCAAGGGCCGGAGAAGGGCAAATGTGTAGGTGTGTGATTTCTGATAAAATGCGAAATATCTCATGCCAGTAGGATCTGAGCTTTGGACATTTCCATAGAATATGGTGTATATCCCCCACATGGCCACAGTTCCTCCAGCACAGAGGGGAGGAGTGGTGGTAGAACAAAGCAAGCTTTGCAGGTGTCAGGTGCCATCTAAGGGTGATTTTTATTGTCTGTTCCCATAGTGCAGAGCAGTTAGTGGATTTGTATGCGTGTTTAAGTGCCATGGACCATTGGTCTGTCGTGTATGATTGATGCAAGTCCTCTTCCCATTGCTGAAGGGGTTTTGACTTAGTCAGGGTCTTCCTGTCTTGTAAGGTCAAATATATGTTCGAGATGCCTTTGGGGGAAGGGGCAGTGTCTGTAAGAAATGTCCAAATGCGGCTAGGGACACGGTATAGCAAGTGTGGGATCGTAGAAAGACAATGGCTTATTCTCAAATAGGTGAATAGAGTCGATGATGGGAGAAGGTATTCCTGTTGTAGTGTTGTGAAGGGCTTTAGGGTGTTGCTCTGGAACAATTGTTGTAGAGTAGAGATACCACAGGACTTCCAGGCAGAGAAGGAAATGTCAGGAATTAACATAGCTAGAACATCCACAGGGATGGGAGGGGCAACTGTTGGGGTGTGAACAGACTGTGTTGATAAGACTGTACACCAGACCTGAATAGATGCCGTCATTGGGGGTGAGAAGGATGTTGGTAGTGGTGGGTTGAAAGGGGAACTCATCAACCATATTAGCAGGGGCTGTCTACTTGTGTGGGCAGATTCAATTTGACTCCAGTTGGTCGTGGGAGTGGAGCGAAACCATTCTTTCAATTGCGTGACAATTGTGGCGATATAGTAATCATGGAAATCAACGTATCCCGTACCCCCTGAAGTTCTATGTTTGATCAAAATATGGTAAGCGCATCTTGTTTTTTGCTGTTGCCATATATAACCCCCCAGAATGGAACGTAATGAGGTGAAGTAGGATTTGGGAATGGGAATGGGTAGAGTCCTGAACATATACAACAGTTGGGGAAGTATCATCATTTTGAACGCAGCCAATCTGCCCGACCATGAAAATTCTTGCCGTTGTAAAGACATAAGGTCTTGTCTCATTTTAGAAAGAAACGGGATATAGTTGGTCCGGAATAAGGATCTAGTGGACTTAGTCAGCCTGATGCCTAAATATGGGATATCATGATCCGCCCACGAGAATGGGAATTGATGTTGTAGTAGAGTTTTGGTCGTCAGGTCGAGATTGAGGTCAAGAATAGTAGATTTCGTCATATTTACTTTGTAGTACGAGACATTGCTAAACCATTGTAGTATTGAATGTACTTCTGTCAGTGATGACATGGGGTTGGTGAGCATCATAACTACGTCGTCAGCAAAGAGGCTTATTTTGTGGTCGCAGTCTGCTATGCGAAAACCTGATATCCTGGGGTTAGAACGTATATGTGTGGCCAAGGGTTCCATGAGTAGATTAAAAATTAGGGGGGACAGAGGGCACCCCTGCCTAGTGCCATTGGTAATGTTGAAGGGTTGGGAGAGCATGTTGGATGAATAAACCCTAGCTGAAGGCGAGGAGTAAACAGCTAAAATGGCCAAGAGGATATTACCCTGAAATCCAAATTTACACAGTACTGCCCTAAGGTATTCCCAATGGATTATGTCAAACGCCTTCTCTGCATCCAGGGACAGAAGCAGAGAAGGCGTTCGAGAAACCTCAGCGGAGTGTATAATGTCTAGAAGGCGTCTAGTTGCGTCTGAAGCCTGTCTAAACGGTGTGAAGCCTGACTGGTCAAGGTGAATAATGGACAGTAGGATATTTTGCAATCTCAGTGCCAGTAAATTGGTGTAAATTTTTGTATCCAGATTCAGTAGTGAGATTGGTCTAAAGTTCTGGGGTGAAGTGGGATCTTTACCTGGTTTCGGCAATGTAATGATGAGCGCCTGAAGCATCTCAGAGGGGAGTGTAGAGGAGGACAAGGCGTTAACAAAGACAGGGAGTAAGTGGGGAACTAAGATAGAGTGGAATTGTTTGTAATATTCTCCTGTCAAACCATCCGGTCCCGGGGATTTGTTCGAGGGGAGGTTCTTAATCACCGAAGCAATTTCCTGAACTGTGTAAGGGGCGTTTAGAGATTCGAAGTGTTCATCAGGAAGGGTAGGTAGATTCATTTTCCCCACGTTGCTATCTTGAAGTCTGTCTCCAACCTACTGTTGGGCAAACTTTGCTGATCCTACAGCAGACACTCAATAGTCCATTTATTTTCTCTTCACACAACAAATGTCCATTGACCATGTCCCTTTTCCTCTTCACATTGAACATGTCCCTTTTCCTCTTCACATTGAACATGTCCCTTTGCTTTTCTCTTCACATAGCAAACAGTGCATTTATTTCTTTCCACATAGAAATAGTCCAAGACCTCACCTTGAGTAGTCTTCACACTTGTTACCCTCCTCAGCGCACATCGCTTCAGGAGGTCTTCCCCATGCTCACACAGCTTTCAGGGGGCACACATCTGACTGTCCTCCTCTCCCCATGCCCACACAGCGTCAGGAGGCAGCAATCCTTAGACTTCCTTTGGACAAATTATAGAGGCCTTCATTTCCTCATTCTGAACAGCTGAATGGTTTTCAACTTCCTGCTGGCTATCTCTGCAGCCGACACCCTATAGTAATTGGTGAATTTTCTAAACCAGGTGGAAATGTATCTCCTGTCTGTGACTACATCCACAGATTTACCTGACTTCCTGTCACATACCCCCCCTCTTGTTTCAACCCTAGGGTTGGGACACAGTTTTCCAGGCACGCATGTGTCAGGCAGTGCTCTTGACTCTCACTGATAAGCCTCCTAGTATCCTCAAGCGTCCGGATGAAACTGTTTCTGTCATCTTCATTGACAGATTTCTCATAAATGTCACACAGTTTGTCTCTCATCTCACATACACATTCCTCAACTGCATTTTTGGCATCATTTCGCTCCTTCTCAAGTTTGTCTTGCATACAAGTTTGTCCTATCCGCCATGGAGGACCGTGATCCATAGGCAACTCAATTGTGCTAGTCTTAATGTCTTCACCAATCTTGAGCCGCCTCTCTCTGCAATCAATAAATGATTTCCACAAAACTTTGAGAACCTCTGCTTCACTTGGCTTTGTTCCAAGAAATGTCTGTACTTTATCAACTTTCCTTCCACCATCATATGGGTCAAAGGCAGTAGCTTCATTAATTAGCCGTAGACAGTTGAACCCAGCGATCTGGGTGGTATCTATTACAGACCTCCTATCTGCATCAGTGAAGAAGCATGGAACTGCAACACAGTCTATTACAGGTTTCTTCAATGCACCTTCTGCCATTGCACCACTTTTCCCCTGCAGCACCCCCAGCATTTCCATGCCTCGGTTGAATTGCATCTCTGCTGAACTATTTGACCGCTCAAGGTCACCTAGTTCCTTTTCTCTATCTGAACTCCACAAGGAATGTATCTCAAGATCACGCTCAAACTTCTGCCACCTGTCTTTCACCAGTTCCATTTTGGAAATATTCCCTGAAAGGCACTTGAAATTAATTTGCTTCACGTTTTCACCAACAGCCTTAGTTTTCTCCACTAGGTGGTGTTTGCTTTTTTCTCCAAGTTTTATATCACTTGCTTTAGTTTTCTCCACTAGGTTTTCAGCCGGAACTGAGAAATCATCACATTTCTTACACAGCTCCTTTGTTTGCTGAAGTTCTAATCATACATTTTCCAATGCTTGAAGTTTTTGAAGGAACTGTTTATACCAAAGGGGTGATTCAAGCAACATGTCATCAAATTTCTGATGCTCACTCAGGACAGACCCCAAAACACTGATGCTTTTATAAACTGCATCAGGCACACTATCCCCTCTTTGGGACAGATCCTCTGTTGCTTGTAATTCCTCTTCAAGTTCCTGCAACGGAATCTTCATCTCTTCTACTTGCTGTTCTAAGGCTCGCTTAGACTTTTCTAGCTCCTGAACGCTTTTCACAACCTCATCCTTGGAGCTGACCAAATCTTCCATTTCTGTACACAGCTGTTTGTTAACTCTTTCTAGTTCAACCTTACACTCTAGAGCTTCCTCCAAGGAGCGAGCCAAGAACAGGGCTTTGCTCTCTTTATCACGCGCCTCCGCTTCTACACGGTCGCGTTCTTCTGCATATTTTGCAGACACAGTCTTCTCCTCACCAAGCATCTGTTCAAACTTCTTTTTCACATCTTCAACATTTTCTAATGAACCAACGCTTTCTTCCATGCGTTTTTTCATATCCGCTATCTGAGCTTGCAATGTTGCGACTTGCTCTGATAGGTTTTTCTTTGCTTCCTCCTCCTCTTTTAATTGTTCCAGGACGCCATTTTTCTCATCTTCCATTTGTTTGAGCTTTGTGCTAAAACTCAGCCTTTGACACCTCTCTTCCTGTAAGAGTTCCTGCGTGTCTTGCAGCTGCGATTCCAAGATAGAGAAATCTTTGGCAATTTCTCTAGATTTGCTGTCTGCTTGAGAAAGCTGATTTGTGACATTGTCCAACTCAACCTGCAGTCGGTTTGCCTTCTCTGACAGCTTAGCACACAATCGGTCACCTTCTGACACCTTGACTTGCGATTCCAGAAGCTGTGCCTCTACTTTTTCTCTCTTATGTTCACAATCTCCTTTTCCCTGCATAAGAGCCTTCACCTCATTGGCTAGTTTCTGGGAATGAGACTGTAATTCTGCCACACAGGCTTCTTTCTCCTTTAGCTGCTGCTGGACACGTTGGACTTCATCTTTCCAACTTTCACAGTCCGTACGCAATTCATCTACCACATTGCTCAAAGTGGTGAGCTCATACACAGTTCTCAGTAATTTAGCCTCTCTCTTACTTTTCTCCTTGTCGCTGAGAGACAATGTCATTTTCAGAGAGACATTCTGTTCCTGCACACCCTGCAGGTCTATTTTTGTAGCTTCCAAAGACTGAAGACTTTTTTTCAGCTGATTACGCAACTCCAACATATCACCCTTACTTTGCTGCTTCTAAGTCTGAATTTCACTTTCCTTTTCCATGAGGATGGTATCTTTCTCCATTATAGTCTCTCTACGTTTTTGTAACTCGGAAAAAAGAAGAGCAGTGGATTCTTCCCACTGTAACACCTGAGCCTGCAAGTTTCTATGCTCCATCCTAAGCAACTCCAGAGCTCATTCCTTTTCTTCCATTTTCAGTTGCAAGGCATCTAGCTCAGCCCTGCACACATACTCGGTTTCCTCCAAACCGATGACCTCCATTTGCTGCTGGCGTCTCTGTTTGCAGCCTGCCATGCTCTCTTGGTGAGCCTTTTGTTGAGCTGCAAAGCTCTGCTGAAAATCCGCTTTTGCCTGCTGTTGAGCTGCATTTGCCTCAGTGTTGCTAGGGACAACAACCTTCCTCTTTAGTAGACTCTCATTAGGCATGGATGGGGCTCGTTCAGACGGTAGCATCCCCTCCATCCATAGAATCCTGTCTCTCATTTCAGCTATCTTTGTATCTTTCAGGCATTTTGACCGCCCCATCTTCAATAACTCCACAATAAATTTTTCACAGTCCAGCAAAAAATTTTGAGACCACTGTCTCTTTAAGACTAGTAGTTTTTCTCGCTCTTGCAGGATCTCCTTTCCTGCACACATAGATTGTGCAATCTCATGCACCAGACAAAGTTCATAGAACATATGCACCTCTTTGCAGGGATCTCTGCTTCTGCCTACTGCATACCTCCACCATATGTGGGGTTGATTAGCTCGGTGGCGGGCGTGGATGACCCCTTGGGGGGATTCGTTATACAGTGAGATAGCCAAGAAGTGGTTGCAAAGAACAGTTTGGTTTATTCATGCAATTTTCTTCAAACAAGTGCATGCAGCAAAAACATCCAAAATAAAATAAAACACAAAATAAATCCTTGCCACTGTGGGCAGCTACCTTCTCACACACAGGAACCTATCTAATGAAGTCTGTCTCCAACCTATTGTTGGGAAAACATTGCTGATCCTACAGCAGACACTCAATAGTCCATTTATTTTCTCTTCACACAACAAATATCCATTGAACATGTTCCTTTTCCTCTTCACATTGAACATGTCCCTTTTCCTCTTCACATTGAACATGTCCCTTTGCTTTTCTCTTCACATAGCAAACAGTGCATTTATTTCTTTCCACATAGAAATAGTCCAAGACCTCACCTTGAGTAGTCTTCACACGTGTTACCCTCCTCAGCGCACATAGCTTCAGGAGGTCTTCCCCATGCTCGCACAGCTTTCAGGGCGCACACATCTGACTGTCCTCCTCTCCCCATGCCCACACAGTGTCAGGAGGCAGCAATCCTTAGACTTCCTTTGGACAAATTATAGAGGCCTTCATTTCCTCATTCTGAACAGCTGAATGGTTTTCAACTTCCTGCTGGCTATCTCTGCAGCCGACACCCTATAGTAATTGGTGAATTTTCTAAACCAGGTGGAAATGTATCTCCTGTCTGTGACTACATCCACAGATTTACCTGACTTCCTGTCACAATATATATATATATATATATATATATATATATATATATATATATATATATATATATATATATATTTGTAAGTATTTTATTATATCTTTTCATGTGACAACACTGAAGAAATGACACTTTGCTACAATGTAAAGTAATGATTGTACAGCTTGTATAACAGTGTACATTTGCTGTTTCCTCAAAATAAGTCAACACACAACCATTAATGGCTAAACCGCTGGCAACAAAATTGAGTACACCCCTAAGTGAAAATGTCAAAATTGGGCCCAATTACCCATTTTCCCTCCCCAGAGTTCCAATCAGAGCAGGTCTTGCCATGGTCAACCAAAGAAGTTGAGTGCACATGCTCAGCATCATATCTAGAGGTTGTCTTTGGGAAATAGATGTATAAATGCTGCCAGCTTTGCTGCAGAGGTTGCTGTTAGTGCTCAGACCATACGCCCCACATTGCATCAAATTGTTCTGCATAGCTGTCCTCCGAGAAGGAAGCCTCTTCTAAAGATGATGCACAAGAAAGTCTTCAGTTTGCTGAAGACAAGCAGACTAAGAACATGGATTACTGGAACCATTTCCTGTGGTCTGATGAGACCAAGATAAACTGATTTGGTTCAGATGGTTTCAAGCATGTGTGGTGGCAACTAGGTGAGTAGTACAAAGACAAGTGTGTCTTGTCTACAGTCAAGCATGGCGGTGGGAGTGTAATGGCCTTGAGGCTGCATGAGTGGTGCTGGCCCTGGGGAGCTACAGTTCATTGAGGAAACCATGAATGCCAACATGTACTGTGACATATTGAAGCAGAGCATGATCCCTTCCCTTTGTAAACTGGGCCGCAGGGCAATATTCCAACATGATAACGACCCCAAACACACCTCCAAGACGACCACTGCCTTGCTAAAGAAGCTGAGGGTAAAGGTGATTGTCTGGCCAAGAATTTCTTCAGACCTAAACCCTATTGAGCATCTGTGGGACATCCTCAAATAGAAGGTGGAGGATCTCAAGGTCTCTAACATCCACCAGCTCCATGATGTTGTCATGGAGGAGTGGAAGAGGACTCCAGTGGCAACCTGTGAAGCTCTGGTGAAATCCATGACCAAGAGGGTTAAGGCAATGCTGGAAAATAATGGGGGCCACACAAAATATTGACTATTTGGGCCCAGTTTGGACATTTTAACTTAGGGGTGCACTCACTTTTGTTGCCAGTGGTTTAGACATTAATGGCTGTGTGTTGAGTTATTTTGAGGGTATAGCAAATTTACACTGTTATACAAGCTGTACACTCACTACTTTTCATTGTAGCAAAGTGTCATTTCTTCAATGTTGTCACATGAAAATATTTACAAAAATGTAAGGGTGTACTCAATTCTGTGAGATATATATATATATTTATATATATATATATACACACACACACGCATATATACACACACACACACACATATATATATATATATATATATATATATATATATATATATATTCCTTCTTCCTTCTGCATGTTTTATTTAGCTTTTTAAAGTTTTTCTTTATTAAAACGAAAAAAAAAAAAAAATATATATATATATATATATATATATATATATATATATATATATATATATATATATAGATATTGTGACAGGAAGTCAGGTAAATCTGTGGATGTTGTCACAGACAGGAGATACATCTCTGCTTGGTTTAGACAGTTCACAAATTACTATAGGGTGTCGGCTGAAAAGGTAGCTAGGACGGCTTAAGGAAGTTGAAAGGCCTTCAGCTGTTCGGAATGAGGAAGTTAAGGCCTCTATAATTTGTCCAAAGGAAGTCTATTGATTGCTGCCTCCTGACGCTGTGTGAGCTGGGGAGAGGAGGACAGTCAGATGTGTGCCTCCCGACGCTGTGTGAGCATGGGAGAAGGAATGCCCCCCGAAGCTGTGTGAGCATGGGGAAGACCTCCTGGAGCGATGTGCGCTGAGGAGGGTAAAAAGACTTTTTTTGTGTGAAGACTTCTCAAGGTGAGAAAATGAACTATTTCTATGTGAAGAGTGTGAAGAGAAAAAACAATGGATGTTTTCTATGTGAAAGGAAAGTCCAATGAACATTTGCTGTGAGAAGAGAAAAGGGACATTCTCTATGTGAAGAGATAATAAATGGACTATTGATAGTCTGCTGTATGATCAGCCAAGTCTGCCCAACAGTAGGTTGGGGACAGACTTCCTTAGATAGGTTCCTGTGTGTGAGAAGGTAGCCGCCCACAGTGGCAAGGATTTATTTTGTGTTTTATTTTATTTTGGTTGTTTTTGACGCATGCACTTGTGTGAAGAAAATTGTATGAATAAACCAAACTGTTGTTTGCAACCACTTCTCGGCTATCTCCCTGTCTAACGAACCCCCCAAGGGGTCATCCACACCCGCCACCGAGCTAATCCCTCACATATGGTGGAGGTATGCAGTGGGCAGAAGCAGAGATCCCTGCAAAGAAGTGCATATGTTCTATGAACTTTGTCTGGTGCATGAGATTGCACAATCTGTGTGTGCAGGAGAGAAGATCCTGAAAGAGAGGAAAAACTACGTGTTTTAAAAAAAAAGTGGTCTCAAAATTTTTGATGAACTTTGTCTGGTGCATGAGACTGCACAAACTGTGTGTGCAGGAAAGGAGATCCTGCAAGAGAGAGAAAAGCTACTGGCTTTAAAGAGACAGTGGTCTCAAAAATGTTTTGCTGGACTGTGAAAAATGTATTGTGGAGTTATTGAAGTTTGCTGGACTGTGAAAAATTTATTGTGGAGTTATTGAAGATGGGGCGGTCAAAACGCCTGAAAGATGCAAAGATAGCTGAAATGAGAGACCGGATTATATGGATGGAGGGGATGTTACCGCCTGAACGAGCCCCATCCATGCCTGAACAGAATCTGCTAAAGAGATAGGTTGTTGTCCCTAGCAACACTGAGGCAAATGCAGCTCAACCGCAGGCAAATGTGGATTTTCAGCAGAGCTTTGCAGCTCAACAAAAGGCTCACCAAGAGAGCATGGCAGGCTGGAAACAGAGACGCCAGCAGCAAATGGAGGCCATCGGTTTGGAGAAAACCGAGTTGTGTGCAGGGCTGAGCTGGATGCCTTGCAACGGAAAATGGAAGAAAAGGAACACGCCCTGGAGTTGCTTAGGATGGAGCATAGAAACTTGCAGGCTCAGGTGTTACAGTGGGAAGAATCCACTGCTCTTCTTTTTTCGGAGTTACAAAAACGTAGAGAGATTATAATGGAGAAAGATACCATCCTCATGGAAAAGGAAATTGAAGTTCAGACTTTGCAGAAGCAAAGTATGAGTGATATGTCGGAGTTGCGTAATCAGCTGGAAAAAAGTCTTCAGTCTTTGGAAGCTACCAAAATAGACCTGCAGGGTGTGCAGGAACAGAATGTCGCTCTGAAAACGACATAGTACTGTGTATGAGCTCACCACTTTGAGCAATGTGGTAGATGAATTGCGTACGGACTGTGAAAGTTGGAAAGATGAAGTCCAACGTGTCCAGCAGCAGTTAAAGGAGAAAGAAGCCTGTGTGGCAGAATTACAGTCTCATTCCCAGAAACTAGCCAATGAGGTGAAGGCTCTTATGCAGGGAAAAGGAGATTCTGAACACAAGAGGAAAAAAGTAGAGGCACAGCTGTAGGAATCGCAAGTCAAGGTGTCAGAAGGTGACCGATTGTGTGCTAAGCTGTCAGAGAAGGCAAACCAACTGCAGGTTGAGTTGGACAATGTCACAAATCAGCTTTCTCAAGCGGACAGCAAATCTAGAGAAATTGCCAAAGATTTCTCTATCTTGGAATCGCAGATGAAAGACACTCAGGAACTCTTACAGGAAGAGAGGTGTCAAAGGCTGAGTTTTAGCACAAAACTCAAACAAATGGAAGATGAGAAAAATGTTGTCCTGGAACAATTAAAAGAGGAGGAGGAAGCAAAGAAAAACCTATCAGAGCAAGTCGCAACACTGCAAGCTCAGATAGCGGATATGAAAAAACGCATGGAAGAAAGCGTTGGTTCATTAGAAAATGTTGAAGATGTGAAAAAGAAGTTTGATCAGATGCTTGGTGAGGAGAAGACTGTGTCTGCAAAATATGCAGAAGAACGCGACCGTGCAGAAATGGAGGCGCGTCAGCTCCTGTGTACATACGTCATGGAACACAGGAAGAATCCCTGCAGAATAGGGCCAGTAGGTGGTGCTGTGGAGCAGAGAGCAGAGCGCGGGATCAGAGGCTGTCAGGGCGAGCAGGAGAGAGGAGTGTGTGTGGAGTGTGTACGTGACCGACCACGTGTGAGTAACCCCCCCCCCCCCAGGAGAGCAGGGGCGGGGAGCGGCGCTCGAACCCCGACCCCCCCCCCCTAGAAGCGAGCGGCGAGCGGGTCGGTAACCCCCCCCTCTCTTGTTGCGGGTGGCGAGCGGAACAGTAAACCCCCCCCCTTTTTGCGGCGGGCGGCGAGTGGTGCGGACCGCCCCCCCCCAGACAGAGAGGGACCAGAGGAGACTAGCGAGCAAAGGCTGACCGGGAAGTGACAGAGGGAGGCGGGTGCAGAGCGGAGACTGACCGTCTGAGGGAAAGAAAAAAAAAAGAAAAAAAAAAAAAAAAAAACAGCCAGGAACTGCTAGAGACAGACTTAAAGGGACATACACTAGGTAAGTAAGACTGGTGACTGAGATTGTACACTGACTGAGGGTGTAGTGTAGTACCTGAGTATCTGTGAGTACCTGAGTATCTGGGAGTACCTGAGTATCTGGGAGTACCTGAGTATCTGGGAGTACCTGTGAGTACCTGTGAGTACCTGTGAGTATCTGTGAGTATCTGTGAGTATCTGGGAGTATCTGGGAGTACCTGAGTATCTGGGAGTACCTGAGTATCTGGGAGTACCTGTGAGTACCTGAGTATCTGTGAGTACCTGAGTATCTGTGAGTACCTGAGTATCTGGGAGCACCTGAGTATCTGGGAGTACCTGTGAGTACCTGTGAGTGCCTGAGTATCTGGGAGTACCTGTTGCTACCTGAGTGTCTGGGAGTACCTATCACTACCTGAGTGTTGGGCGTCTGACCGGGCTGTGCGACTCAGTGTTGTGCGTCTGACTGGGCTGTGCGACTCAGTGTTGTGCGTCTGACCGGGCTGTGCGACTCAGTGTTGTGCGTCTGACCGGGCTGTGTGACTCAGTGTTGTGCGTCTGACCGGGCTGTGCGACTCAGTGTTGTGCGTCTGACCGGGCTGTGCGACTCAGTGTTGTGCGTCTGACCGGGCTGTGCGACTCAGTGTTGTGAGTCTGACCGGGCTGTGCGACTGAGTGTTGTGCGTCTGACCGGGCTGTGCGACTGAGTGTTGTGTGTCTGACCGGGCTGTGCGACTCGGTGTTGTGCGTCTGACCGGGCTGTGCGACTCGGTGTTGTGCGTCTGACCGGGCTGTGCGACTCGGTGTTGTGCGTCTGACCGGGCTGTGCGACTCGGTGTTGTGCGTCTGACCGGGCTGTGCGACTCGGTGTTGTGCTTCTGACCGGGCTGTGCGACTGAGTGTTGTGCGTCTGACCGGGCTGTGCGACTGAGTGTTGTGCGTCTGACCGGGCTGTGCGACTCGGTGTTGTGCGTCTGACCGGGCTGTGCGACTCGGTGTTGTGCGTCTGACCGGGCTGTGCGACTCGGTTTTGTGCGTCTGACCGGGCTGTGCGACTCGGTGTTGTGTGTCTGACCGGGCTGTGCGACTCGGTGTTGTGCGTCTGACCGGGCTGTGCGACTCGGTGTTGTGCGTCTGACCGGGCTGTGCGACTGAATGTTGTGCGTCTGACCGGGCTGTGCGACTTAGTGTTGTGCGTCTGACCGGGCTGTGCGACTTAGTGTTGTGCGTCTGACCGGGCTGTGCGACTCAGCGTTGTGCGTCTGACCAGGCTGTGAGATTGTGAGTGTTGGGTGACTGACCGGTGTCAAGTGAGTGGAGCGGAATACCAGAGGGTGAGAAGGTAGCGTTAGGAAGCCAGGAAATAGCCACATAGGATAGACTTAAATCGCTGAATCCCCATTAGATTAGATAGTAGGTACAATGCCCGGCGGGTGTGGAGATGCGACTCGGTGTACATCTTGTGATATGTATGCGTTCCTCGGTCATGCGATCGAGGGCGAATACAAATGCGCAAAATGTGAGCACGTTGCTTCCCTGGAAGCTCAGGTCCTGAATCTAGGGAAGCAGCAGGCAACACTGAGACGAATGTCCATACCGGAGGAGAGCCAGGATTGTACCAATCAGGTGCAGGCAGGGGCCTGCACAGAGGTGGGCGGAGTATCGGAGGTGCAGGCATCAGAGCAGAGCAGAGGGGTGACAGTTAGGAGGGGTAGAAGGGGACAAGTCAAGGAGGCTGATCCTGGGCTGGAGCACCCCAATAGATACGCCCCGTTGTGTGATGTTGGGGAAACCAGTCAGGGACCAGCATTGCTGGAGCAGAGCGACACCCCTAGCTGCCAGGGGAAGAACTCCTCCAGTGAGGCGGGAGAAAGGGAAAGGAAAGACAGGTGCTGGTGGTAGGGGACTCAATTATTAGAAGGGCAGACAGTGTAATCTGTGACAAAGACCGTGTGCGCCGAACAGTCTGTTGTTTGCCGGGCGCTCGGGTTCGGCACATCGCGGATCGGGTGAACAGATTATTGGGTGGGGCTGGGGAAGACCCAGCTGTCATGGTACACGTGGGTACCAATGACATAGGCAGAGGAAGACGGAGAGTCCTAAACGATTTCAGGGACTTAGGCGCTAAGTTGAGGACTAGGACCTCCAAGGTAGTATTTTCCGAAATACTACCTGTACCTCGAGCCACACCAGAGAGGCAGCGGGAGATTAGGGAAGTTAACGAGTGGCTGAGGAGCTGGTGTAGTAAGGAGGGTTTCGGGTTCCTGGAGAACTGGGCCGTCTTCTCAGTCGGTCACCGGCTCTTTGGTAGGGACGGATTGCACCTAAATGGGGTGGGTGCAGCCGTACTGGGTGCGAGGATGGCCAAAAAGTTAGAGGGGCTTTTAAACTAGGGAATGGGGGGGAGGGTACAGATGTAGAATTAGCCAGTGGAAAGCAAGTTTCAGAGGGCAGAAATGGGGGCATTAGCGGTAGGGTGTTCGGAGCTCCTATACCCAGGGTGGGTACGGGGAAAAATCAAGAGAGCAGCCTAAAAACATCAAAATTACGAGGCTTATATACCAATGCCAGAAGCCTGGCCAACAAGATGGGAGAGCTGGAGCTGCTGATGTTTGAGGAGGACTTAGATTTTGTGGGGATAACTGAGACTTGGTTTGACAGCTCTCATGACTGGATGGCGACCATTCAGGGGTATTCCCTTTATCGCAGAGATAGAGAGGGTAAAAAAGGGGGAGGGGTATGTTTGTATATTAGGAACAGTATACAGGTAAATATGAGGGATGATATTAATAATGGAGCTATGGACGAAGCAGAATCCCTATGGGTAGAGCTTCAAAGGGAAGGCACGGTGGGGAAGGTAATATTGGGCGTATGCTATAGGCCCCCAAACCAGAGGGAGGAGGGTGAGGTGGACCTCATGTTACAGATAGGATTGGCAGCAAGGATGGGAAATGTCATTATAATGGGGGACTTTAATTATCCTGATATAGACTGGGCAGAAGGAACCGCGCATTCAGCCAAGGCTCGACAGTTCCTAAATGTTTTGCAGGACAATTTCATGGGTCAGGTGGTGAATGCACCGACAAGAAACAATGCGGTACTTGACCTACTGATTACCAACAATACAGACCTGCTCATGGATATAGAAATACGGGACAACTTAGGGAACAGTGACCATAGGTCAATTGGTTTCAGTATTAATTACAGTAATAGGAAACACAAGGGTAATATAAGGACACTGAATTTCAAAAGAGCCAATTTCCCTAAACTGCGCTCGCTGCTAGAAAATATCAAATGGGATAGAACCCTGGGAACAAAGAACACGGAGGAAAAATGGGAGTGCTTCAAGAGCATACTTAACAAGGGGGTGGGCCAGTGCATTCCACAGGGAAATAAATTTAAAAGAGCAAAACTAAACCCTGGGTGGCTAAACTCCAACATAAAAATGTATATTAGAGCTAAAGAAAAGGCCTTCAAAAAATACAAGACTGAGGGGTCATTGGCAGCATTTAAGCACTACAAAGAGTGTAATAAGAAATGTAAAGATGAAATCAGGGCGGCTAAAATAGAACACGAGAGACATATAGCGGAGGAGAGTAAAAAGAACCCCAAGAAGTTCTTTAAGTATATAAACAGTAAGAAAGCGAGGCCAGAACACATTGGCCCCATAAAAGATGATAAAGGAAAAATGGCCACTGAGGACAGAGAAAAGGCGGAAGTGTTAAATAATTTCTATTCTTCAGTCTTCACAAAGGAATCGGGGGGCTACACGAACCCAGCTTGTAAGGCCGAACTAAATAATACACCTCAGGAAGTGCCGCCATGGCTAACAGAGGATAGACTTAGAGCTAAACTAGAGAAACTTAACATAAATAAATCCCCGGGACCGGATGGCTTGCACCCAAGGGTTCTTAATGAGCTCAGCCAGGTGATTGCCAGACCATTATTCTTGATCTTTAAGGATAGTTTACAGACAGGTATGGTGCCAGCTGATTGGAAAAAAGCCAACGTGGTACCAATATTTAAAAAGGGGCCGAGATATATCCCGGGTAACTATAGGCCGGTCAGCCTAACATCAGTAGTCTGCAAAATTTTGGAGGGGATGATAAGGGACCACATACAAGACTTTAGTAATGAAAACGGTATTATAAGTAGTAATCAGCATGGATTCATGAAAAATCGTTCATGCCAAACCAATCTATTAACCTTCTACGATGAAGTGAGCTGCCACTTAGATAAAGGTAAGCCTGTGGATGTGGTGTATCTGGACTTTGCAAAGGCCTTTGACACCGTTCCCCACAAACGCTTACTGTACAAACTAAGGAAGGTAGGTACGGATCATAAGGTGAGTACCTGGATAGAGAACTGGCTCCAGGGGAGAGTCCAGAGGGTGGTGATTAATGGGGAGTACTCTGATTGGGCGGGTGTGGAAAGTGGGGTCCCCCAGGGTTCTGTCCTGGGACCAATCCTGTTTAATTTATTCATAAATGATCTAGAGGAGGGGATATCTAGTACAATCTCAGTATTTGCAGATGATACTAAATTAGGCATGCCAATATCTTCTATGCAGGATGTGGAAATCTTGCAAGCAGACCTGAACAAAATAACGGGGTGGGCAACTACATGGCAGATGAGATTTAATGTAGAAAAATGTAAAGTAATGCACTTGGGGGCCAGTAACCAGAAAGCAAGCTACTCACTAGGGGGGGAACCTCTGGGTGAGTCTAGGATGGAAAGGGACCTGGGGGTACTGGTAGACAACAGGCTTGGAAGTGGCATGCAATGCCAAGCCGCTGCAAGCAAAGCCAACAGAATACTGGGTTGTATAAAAAAGGGGATTCACTCCAGAAATAAAGAGATTATTCTTCCACTCTACAAAACTCTGGTCCGGCCACATCTGGAGTATGCTGTCCAGTTCTGGGCACCGGTCCTCAGGAAGGATGTGCTGGAACTGGAGAAAGTCCAGAGAAGGGCAACAAAAATAATTAGGGGAATGGAGGACATCAGCTATGAGGAAAGACTACAAGCACTGAACCTATTCTCTCTGGAGAAGAGACGATTGAGGGGGGATATGATATCAATGTACAAATACTGTACTGGCGACCCTAGCATAAGGAACAAACTATTCAGAGTAAGGGAATACAATAAGACACGTGGCCACTCACTAAAACTTGAGGAAAGGCGGTTTAACCTTAAAGTGCGTAAGGGGTTCTTCACTGTAAGAGCGGTAAGGATGTGGAATTCTCTTCCGCAATCAGTCGTATCAGCGGGGAGCCTTGATAGTTTCAAAAAACTATTGGATGGACACCTTAAAGACCACAACATACAGGGGTATACAATGTACGGTTAAAAGCAAACACACACACACATCATAGGTTGAACTGGATGGACTTGTGTCTTTTTTCAGCCTCACTAACTATGTAACTATGTAACTATGTAACTATGTAACTATGTAAAAGCCCTGTTCTTGGCTCGCTCCTTGGAAGAAGCTCTAGAGCTTAAGGATGAACTAGAAAGAGTTAACAAACAGCTGCGTACAGAAATGGAAGATTTGGTCAGCTCCAAGGATGATGTTGGAAAAAGCGTTCAGGAGCTAGAAAAGTCTAAGCGAGCCTTAGAACAGCAAGTAGAAGAGATGAAGATTCAGTTGGAAGAACTTGAAGAGGAAATACAGGCAACAGAGTATCTGTCCCAAAGAGGGGATAGCGTGCCTGATGCAGTTTTTAAAAGGATCAGTGTTTTGGGGTCTGTCCTGAGTGAGCATCAGAAATGTGATGACATGTTGCTTGAATCACCCCTTTGGAATAAACAGTTCCTTCAAAAACTTCAAGCATTGGAAAATGTATCATTAGCGCTTCAGCAAACAAAGGAGCTGTGTAAGAAATGTGATGATTTCTCAGTTCAGGCTGAAAACCTAGTGGAGAAAACTAAGGCAAGTGATATAAAGCTTGGAGAAAAAAACAAACACCACCTAGTGGAGAAAACTAAGGCTGTTGGTGAAACGTGAAGCAAATTATTAAGTGACTTTCAGGGAATATTTCCAAAATGGAACTGGTGAAAGACAGGTGTCAGAAGTTTGATCGTGATCTTGAGATTCATTCCATGGGGAGTTCAGATAAAGAAAAGGAGCTACAAGGGAAAAGTAGTGCAATAGCAGAAAGTGCAACCTGTAATAGACTGTGTTGTTGCCTTTGACCCATATGATGATGTCTCTGGAAAAAGGAACAGGGGTTACTTTGAAGAAATGTGTGACAGCCTGTTGTCGTAAAGGGAAGGTCCTCTGCACAGCATCTTAGAGCAAGCTAAGCTCAAGAATGTTGAAGACATTAAGACTAGCACAATTGAGTTGCCTATGGATCACGGTCCTCCATGGCGGATAGGACAGACGGTTATGCAAGACAAACTTGAGAAGGCGAAATGATGCCAAAAATGCAGTTGAGGAATGTGTATATGAGATGAGAGACAAACTGTGTGACATTTATGAGAAATCTGTCAATGAAGATGACAGAAACAGTTTCATCCGGAAGCTTGAGGATACTAGGAGGCTTATCAGTGAGAATGGGAGTGATGCCGCTGCTTATTCTATAAAGTGCAAATAGGTGCTAGGTAATATAAATAAGATAAAGGAATAAATATGTAAACATGTATCATCAGATGAAATTGATGTAAAAATGTATAAAAATATGGCAAATGACCACAAGATGGCGTAGTGCAAAGTGCAAAAAGGTGCTACGATAAATAAATTAGTGTATAAGTACAATATTAAATGGCAAATAGGAATAAATAATCAACAAGATGAATGTAAATTGAATAGCCTTGAATAGATCAGTAAATAAATAAATCAATAAATACTATAAAAAAGTAATAAGTGGTGCTAAGTGAATCAAAAATAGCAATAATAAAAAATAAAAATAGTGCGGGAAATTATTATGCAACTCAGATAGATGTGCAAATATGCAGGAGAGTATTATACAAGGTGCAACACAAAGTGATATTGGTACTTAATATAAAAAAATAAGTCCGTGAATAGGGATTGTGCAAAAAGTGGATGTGCGGGAAACCTTTATACAAAGTGCAGCAATAAGTGATAATCGATCAGTTCATATACTGGGATAAGTCCATAAATTGATGAATGTGCCCAGTGGAATAGGTGAACAGTATCTTACGGTGACCCCCAAGGTGGGTGACTGGTGAGCTGCAGGATGGCTTCTAATGAAAAACCTACTCACCAGATGTACCCACCCCACACAGGGGTATAGAGCGGGTACTGTGGATATGCCTCGCTGGTCCTTGCTCTGTGTGGTGGTTCCCTTCCTGGGGGGGATATGATGTGGGGTCCGCGGGGTTCCCAGGTATCCTAACTTGGGGTCCGGTAGTAGGGTCCTATTCCAATGTATCCAATGTTCCGTGGGGGGATCAAGTATGGCCACTCACGGGTATGTAGATGGGAGGGTGATAGGAAGTGAAAAAACTTGATAGTGTGATATCGTAAAGGATATTTTATTCAGCAGTAAAAAACAAATGGGTACTCACAATCAATTGTTAGGTAAACAGCGTGGTATTGGCGTCCCGGAACGCAATGCGTTCCAACTGGAAACCGGAACCGGAAATTACGTGATGGCGCTGTACGCGTTTCATCATGTGACGTCTTCTGCAGCGTCGCATCATTTCCAAGCAAGCCCTTTTGTATCCGGTGGTTGCCAGGCTACGGGACTCGTTATGAAGCATAACGAGTGTTGAGTGTAAGCACATGCCGTGGATCGTGTGTACATGTATAGAGCAAAGCTTATGCCATCCAGTGAAAAAACGGATGAATTTATATTAGTGAAATCAATAATACAATAGATATAATAATTAAAAAATATGTATATATCCCGTGCCAAAAAAATATTATGAACAACCGTATATACATTCAGGGAGAGAATACTATACATTTAAAACCATGATATGCAGTATTTATTAAACGTATGATAAAAATGAAGAACATTAAAAATAAATTAGAAAAAATAAAAATAAAAATAAACTAAAAATCATATTCAGAAAATAGAATCACGTATAGTGCGCCATCTGGTGGATGAAAGTATATATGGTATTTGCAAGTGGTAGATATATGTTATTACGATCAGAAGTTGAGGATATTATGGTATTAAATATAACATAAAATTATATATTAATGTGTATTAACAATATGCCGAATGGATGTGAATAAAGGAATATACATATAAAATATATATATATGTAAGAGGACATCTAGTGGGTGTTATGTGTACTACACTGAAAATATACACATATATTTTATATAAATATGTGGAATAAGAAGAATAATATAAATAATAAATAAATACATGTGGCAGATGGATGAGAACTGATGTTGGTACATTATAGTACCTTATATATTAAATATGAATAGAAAATAAATATGTATATATAAAACAGGACATCTAGTGGGTATTATGTGTACTACACTGAAAGTGTGTACATATAATTAATTAAATAGTATATGTGGCAAAAGGATAAGATCTGATATTGATATATTATGTTATGTCTTGGACAAAAGATAAAAAGAGATGGAGTTGATATTATAAAAATCAATATGTATATGATGGAATGGATAAAAGACGAATGATGTGACATCTATAAAAAAAAAAAATGTAAAAATGTAGAAAAAGGAGGAAGTTAAAGGAATTTAAAAATTAGAAATAAAACAATTGAGGTCTATGTCCAGATTTAACCCCCTGGGCTGGAGAGTATTGAGCCGATAAATCCAGCTAGTTTCATTTTTAGAGATTTTAATTTTTTTGTTTTCGCCTCTCCAATGTCCTGCGATGGAGTCTATGCCCACAAAAGTAAGTCCCCTTGGATCCTTGTTATGTACCTCTGCGAAGTGTCTCAGGAGGCTATGTTTTGGCAATCCCTTTCTTATATTTTTGATATGCTCCCTGATTCGTACAAAGAGAGGTCTGGTGGTCCTGCCGACATATTGAAGCCGGCAGGGGCACTCTATCAAATAGGTTACATGGGTGGTCTGACACGTAATTAATTTATTAATTTTGAACTCTTCTCCACTCCATCTAGATTTGAATTGTAATGTCTTCCTAGGTTGTTTATTCGTGGTTTTACAAGTTAAACATCTATTGCATCGAATAAACCCTTTTAGGTCGGGGAACATTTTCACTGGTTTGGGGGGATCAATTGCATTATGAACCAGTTGGTTTCGTAGGTTAGGGGCTTTCCGATATATGAATTTCGGTTGTTTGGGTAACAATCTGGACAAAGTTTTATCGGACTTCAGTATAGGCCAGTATTTTTTCACTATCTTCTCTGTCTGCCTAAAGTTTTGATGGAATCCCGTGATGAATGCTATTTCATTGGGTTTTTTTGGCTTGTTTTTCTTGTGTAAATATTCCTCTCTGTCCGTATTTAATATTTTATTTCTGGACGTAATTAGCTTCTGTCTGTCGTATCCTTTTTCCTCAAATCTCTTTATTAGAATGTCTGTTTGTAGTAGGTAATCTTCCGGGTTGTCACAGTTTCTTCTGATCCTAATGAATTGACTTTTTGGAATTCCTTCTTTCCATATAGGATGGTGGCAATAGTACAAGTGAGGCTGTAGTACAAGTGAGGCTGCAGCTTATCAGTGCACATCTATTCATCCTTTGATTCCTTAGCGCGGATTTAATTATCTATTTATCAGTGAGAGTCAAGAGCACTGCCTGACACATGCGTGCCTGGAAAACTGTGTCCCAACCCTAGGGTTGAAACAAGAGGGGGGGGGGTATGTGACAGGAAGTCAGGTAAATCTGTGGATGTAGTCACAGACAGGAGATACATCTCTGCTTGGTTTAGACTGTTCACCAATTACTATAGGGTGTCGGCTGAAAAGGTAGCCAGGACGGCTTAAGGAAGTTGAAAGGCCTTCAGCTGTTCGGAATGAGGAAGTTAAGGTCTCTATAATTTGTCCAAAGGAAGTCTATTGATTGCTGCCTCCTGACGCTGTGTGAGCTGGGGAGAGGAGGACAGTCAGATGTGTGCCTCTCGACGCTGTGTGAGCATGGGAGAAGGAATGCCCCCTGAAGCTGTGTGAGCATGGGGAAGACCTCCTGGAGCGATGTGCGCTGAGGAGGGTAAAAAGTGTGAAGACTTCTCAAGGTGAAAAAATGAACTATTTCTATGTGAAGAGTGTGAAGAGAAAAACCAATGGATGTTTTCTATTTGAAAGGAAAGTCCAATGAACATGTGCTGTGAGAAGAGAAAAGGGACATTCTCTATGTGAAGAGATAATAAATGGACTATTGATAGTCTGTTGTATGATCAGCCAAGTCTGCCCAACAGTAGGTTGGGGACAGACTTCCTTAGATAGGTTCCTGTGTGTGAGAAGGTAGCCGCCCACAGTGGCAAGGATTTATTTTGTGTTTTATTTTATTTTGGATGTTTGACGCTTGCACTTGTGTGAAGAAAATTGCATGAATAAACCAAACTGTTATTTACAACCACTTCTCGGCTATCTCCCTGTGTAACGAACCCCCCAAGGGGTCATCCACACCCGCCACCGAGCTAATCCCCTCACAATATATATATATATATATATATATATATATATATATATATATATATATATATATATTTATTTATTTTTTTCGTTTGAATAAAGAAAAACTTTAAAAAGCTAAAAAAAAACATGCAGAAGGAAGAAGGAATATATACAGTGCCTTGCGAAAGTATTCGGCCCCCTTGAACTTTGCGACCTTTTGCCACATTTCAGGATTCAAACATAAAGATATAAAACTGTAATTTTTTGTGAAAAATCAACAACAAGTGGGACACAATCATGAAGTGGAACAAAATTTATTGGATATTTCAAACTTTTTTAACAAATAAAAAACTGAAAAATTGGGCGTGCAAAATTATTTAGCCCCCTTAAGTTAATACTTTGTAGCGCCACCTTTTGCTGCGATTACAGCTGTAAGTCGTTTGGGGTATGTCTCTAACAGTTTTGCACATCGAGAGACTGAAATTTTTGCCCATTCCTCCTTGCAAAACAGCTCAAGCTCAGTGAGGTTGGATGGAGAGTGTTTGTGAACAGCAGTTTTCAGTTCTTTCCACAGATTCTCAATTGGATTCAGGTCTGGACTTTGACTTGGACATTCTAACACCTGGATATGTTTATTTGTGAACCATTCCATTGTAGATTTTGCTTTATGTTTTGGATCATTGTCTTGTTGGAAGACAAATCTCCATCCCAGTCTCAGGTCTTTTGCAGACTCCATCAGGTTTTCTTCCAGAATAGTCCTGTATTTGGCTCCATCCATCTTCCCATCAATTTTAACCATCTTCCCTGTCCCTGCTGAAGAAAAGCAGGCCCAAACCATGATGCTGCCACCACCATGTTTGACAGTGGGGATGGTGTGTTCAGGGTGATGAGCTGTGTTGCTTTTACGCCAAACATAACGTTTTGCATTGTTGCCAAAAAGTTTGATTTTGGTTTCATCTGACCAGAGCACCTTCTTCCACATGTTTGGTGTGTCTCCCAGGTGGCTTGTGGCAAACTTTAAACGACACTTTTTATGAATATCTTTAAGAAATGGTTTTCTCCTTGCCACTCTTCCATAAAGGCCAGATTTGTGCAGTATACAACTGATTGTTGTCCTATGGACAGAGTCTCCCACCTCAGCTGTAGATCTCTGCAGTTCATCAAGAGTGATCATGGGCCTCTTGGCTGCATCTCTGATCAGTCTTCTCCTTGTATAAGCTGAAAGTTTAGAGGGCGGTCAGGTCTTCTTAGATTTACAGTGGTCTAATACTCCTTCTATTTCAATATTATCACTTGCACAGTGCTCCTTGGGATGTTTAAAGCTTGGGAAATCTTTTTGTATCCAAATCCAGCTTTAAACTTCTCCACAACAGTATCTCGGACCTGCCTGGTGTGTTCCTTGTTCTTCATGATGCTCTCTGCGCTTTAAACAGACCTCTGAGACTATCACAGTGCAGGTGCATTTATACGGAGACTTGATTACACACAGGTGGATTCTATTTATCATCATTAGTCATTTAGGTCAACATTGGATCATTCAGAGATCCTCACTGAACTTCTGGAGAGAGTTTGCTGCACTGAAAGTAAAGGGGCTGAATAATTTTGCACGCCCAATTTTTTAGTTTTTTATTTGTTAACAAAGTTTGAAATATCCAATAAATTTCATTCCACTTCATGATTGTGTCCCACTTGTTGTGTTGTTGATTCTTCACAAAAAATTACAGTTTTACATCTTTATGTTTGAAGAGGCAAGGCACTATATATATATATATATATATATATATATATATATATATATATATATATATATTCCTTCTTCCTTCTGCAGGGTTTTTTTTTTTTTTAGCTTTTTAAAGTTTTTCTTTATTAAAAAAAAATATATATAATAAGCACCATATTCCCTTCCCACACTCTATAAGAATAAATTATAAACCTCCCCCCCCCCAAAAAAAAAAAAAAAAAAAAACAATAATAAAATGGTTTAGAGTGCACCAAGCACAAAAGTATTGCACCCAAGCATCATATTTCCATCCCACATTCTAGAACAAAAAGTTATAAAACCCCTCCAAAAATCCTCATCATGTCCAAAAGGCCAACAAGGAGAGGCAGACGCTCACATGCCACTAAGAAGGCAAGCAGCCTTTGTGTCCACAGTGAAAATGGGTGGTCACAGATATAGGGCATCCTCTGCGGGCGGGGCACGCTTGTCCTTTTTTACGGTGCTGACCGTGTTATTGAGGCACAACATACAGAAGAGTTGGTGGAGTGGATAACTAACCCGTCCTCATCCTCCTCATTCTGTGTCATCCAGACTCCTACTAGTTTGCCTTCCACCACAGCTGCCAAAGCGGCCTATTCCACAGGCTCCTTGTCAACAGCTACACCTTCCATAGCCTCACCATCGTGCAAAGAGGAGTCACCTTAATTATTCGATCATAGTGTCAGTTACATGATACTGGAGGATACGCAGCAATTTGAATTCTCCGATGTTGGTTCCCAGGTTGAGGAAGGGAATAACTTGAGCCTAGAGAGAGGGGGTGACAATGAGAGACAAGAAACTAGCAGTTATGTTCCTTTAGCTGCAGCATACTGCCAAGTTTGCTCCAGTGATGAGGAGGGAGGGGATAATGAGGTCGCTGACTGTTCTTGGGTGCCTTAGAGAATAGCGGAGGAAAGTGAGGAGGAGGAGGAGGCTGCACAACTCCAATGAGTCAGGATGTCCTCCAGGGGCCAGCTTAAGGGCAGCCACCCTATTGCATCACTCCACAGAGCTCCACAGGTGCAGGGTGCTGCTAACTCCCCACCGACTTCCAAAAGTTAATTTGCGTGGGCTTTTTTCAACACATGTACAGCAGACCGCGGCTTGCTGTTTGCAATCTGTCTGAAGCAGATAAAGTGTGGTCAGAAAACCAGCTGCTTGGGCACCACATGCTTAACAAAACATAGGACGACCTGCCATGCAGTCCGTTGGCAACAGCACTTGAAAGAACTACATCATAATAAAATGCAGACTTCTCCTTGCTCCTCATCTGGGATCTCTACCCCAACTATACCTCAAGTCCTCTAAAAAACCTGCAGTGAGAGGGATGATGGTATAGCAATGGGTGCCACAGGTACTTGCACCCAATCTGTTAGCAGTACACCACCTGTTAATTTGACCAGCAGGCACATTTCGCTACCCCAGTTGCTTAACCATAAAAAAAATACTGTCCCAGCCATCCATATATTCAGCATCTAAATGCTAGCTTAGCCAAATTTCTAGCACTACAACTGCTGCCTTTTCATCTGGTAGACACTGCCCCCTTTCGTGAATTTGCTGAATGTGCTGTACCCCAGTGGAAGGTTCAAAAAATTAATTTCTTTTTACGTAAGGCCATTCCAGCTCTGTACCATCATGTGGAAGGCAATGTTGGGGCTTTGTTGGACAGAACTGTCTGCAGGAAGGTTCACATTACTGCTGACTCATGGTTCAGCAGGCATGGTCAGGGACGTTACATTTCCATCACGGCATACTGGGTAACTCTGCTGGCAGCTGGGAAGGATTCAGGACAGGGTTCGGTGCTGGAGCTTGTTCTGCCACCACGCCTCCAAAACATTGGTGGTGATTCTGCCACACCTGTCTGCTCCACCCCTCCTCTTCTTCTTCCTCTATGGCCTCTTTGCCTGAATTGTCCTCTGAACCAGCAGTGCTCCCTAAGCGTTTAAGGGGCTACACAAGTAGTCAGGCTAAAATATGTTATCACGTACCTGGTGCTGGAGGCCAATGGAGAGAGAGGGCTTCCCTTGCAGCTAAGTTCTAGACCCCCCTGAGGATGAGAACAGGAGAGGTCAGGCCCAAAGTAGCATGGGTCGCCTACTGGAGTGTGCAGAAGGATCCAGAGTACAGCTGGAGTGTTGGAGTGGAATCAGCAGACAGGTGGCGCCCGTGAGGTGTTTGCAGGACTTGGATAATGCTGAGACTGGAACGTGATCAGGTGGATAGCCAAGATCAGGAGCCAGGTGGATGTCAGAGCAAGCGTAGTCAGGTGGATAGCCGAGGTCAAACACAGGAAGCAATCAGGAGACAGGTCAAGGACAAAAAAAACAGGAACTGGAATATCACAAGGATAAAACACTGGAGGAGCCGAAGATCAACCAGCAACTAAAATCTCTGGCAGGCTTCCTTATATAGGCCCAGGTAAAATGCTGGTAGTGCTGCTGGGTCCTAAAGTCCTTCTCTTGCTAAGATGCTGATAGTGCTGCTGGGTCCTAGAGCCCTTCTCCTGGTGTTTGTGCCCTGACAGTGCCCCCCCTGATGGGCAGCCTCCAGATGCCCATTTGGGCAATTTGCTCTGGGTGTTTGTCCCGAAACTCTTGGAGGAGTCTGGGGGCAAGTACATTGGCTTTGGGTTCCCATGAGCTTTCTTTGGGTGGATACCCTTTCCATTTAATTAAGAACTGGCTTTGTCTCCCTCGCTTCCTACAGTCCAGGATTGCTTCCACCTCGAATTCTGTGTCCTCACCAATCGTCACTTGTGGCGGAGGTGGCTCTGCTCTCCCTGGAAATGGATCTGGAACAGTTGGTTTAAGCAAGGAGGTGTGAAAAACCGGATGGATCCTATATGAGTCAGGCAAAGATAGTTCGTAAGCCACTGGGTTAATTTCCCGTTTGATCTGAAAGGGCCCAATATACCTTGGCCCTAGCTTCCGTGAAGGGCAGGCCAATTTCATGTAAAGGCAAAAAATGACCAGCGCTATGGAGTGTGCGGTGAAGCGTGAGAGACTGACAGGTGTAAGCAGCCAACAACCAAACCCCAAGAGGGGTCAGGATATGTGTAAAGTGCAAAGAGAGGTTGTAAACGGCGCTACCTTTGTGCAATTAAAAGAGATAAAGTGCATACATTCACTGTTAAAGAATTATAAAGGGGGTGTCCCATAAAATAAAAAAAAATAATATATATGCTGTATATCAAGTGGGTTCAGGTCAGAAAAGATCAAATATCCTAATCTGTGATAAATAAAACCCAGAAAGTGCTGAAGTGCAATAAATAAATTTAATACCATAGACAGTGTTTTTATTGTGATGTACAAATAATAAAAATCAATCCAGTGTAGAAATAAACTCAAGTGTTAGTGATATTCCTGGCACTGTTTACTGCTGAAAGTGCACCATGCCCGCAGAAAACAAATCAGTGAGGTGGAAGTGATAAAGGTTACCGGGGAAAAAATCCCTTAGAATGAAAAAGATAAAAAATGAAATGAAATGCCAGCTGCAATCACCCGTGTGACCACTAGGTGTCGCGCTGTAAATACAACCTGCCTTGCACGGAAGCTTAGGCAAGGATGGATCTCCAGGGGTCCCCCTCCATAGTCAAAGCACCAGTTGGCGTGTTTCCATATGGAGAGAAAGAAGAGGGGAGCCTCATGAAGTATCAGATCGTATAAATAAAGAAATGACGTAGCATCCACTCACTGTGTGAAACCGTGATAGCTGCCTCGGATCAGTAGTACTCGCCAGGAAGCTTCCGCGTTCCACGGCGGTGGAATCTCAAAACCGGAAGTGACGCTGTGACGCAATGGACCCGCCCAACAGGGCGGGTCCATTGGAAACACGCTCTCCATATGGAAACACGCCAACTGGTGCTTTGACTATGGAGGGGGACCCCTGGAGATCCATCCTTGCCTAAGCTTCCGTGCAAGGCAGGTTGTATTTACAGCGCAACACCTAGTGGTCACACGGGTGATTGCAGCTGGCATTTCATTTCATTTTTTATCTTTTTCATTCTAAGGGATTTTTTCCCCGGTAACCTTTATCACTTCCACCTCACTGATTTGTTTTCTGCGGGCATGGTGCACTTTCAGCAGTAAACAGTGCCAGGAATATCACTAACACTTGAGTTTATTTCTACACTGGATTGATTTTTATTATTTGTACATCACAATAAAAACACTGTCTATGGTATTAAATTTATTTATTGCACTTCAGCACTTTCTGGGTTTTATTTATCACAGATTAGGATACTTGATCTTTTCTGACCTGAACCCACTTGATATACAGCATATATATTATTTTTTTTGATTTTATGGGACACCCCCTTTATAATTCTTTAACAGTGAATGTATGCACTTTATCTCTTTTAATTGCACAAAGGTAGCGCCGTTTACAACCTCTCTTTGCACTTTACACAGGCCAATTTCAGATTGGCAGTAGACAGCCACACTTTGTCCCCAACCTTGAAGGAAGGATTTCCCCTCCGTTTCTGATCAAAGTGTTTTTTGTAATCCACTTGGGCTTTCTGTATGGACTCCCGGAGGACCTGATAATTGTTTTGAATGAAAACAAGTCTGTCCTGCAAGGTGGGTACTGAAGTTTCAGGCATGATTTCAGGTAGAGCAGCAGGGTGGAATCCATAATTAGCCCAGAATGGGGACTGGTTTGTAGCTGAATGGACAGAGTTATTATAGGCAAATTCTGCCAGTGGAAGCAGGGAAGCCCAGTCATCTTGGGAAAAAGCTGAAAAGCTTCGGAGGTATTGCTCGAGGGTTTGGTTAGTGCATTCCGCTTGCCCATTACTTTGGGGATGGTAGGCAGATGATAGGCAGAGTTCCACTTCCAAGGCTTTACAAAGGGCTCTCCAAAACCTAGAGGGGAATTGCACCCCCCGATCCGAAACAATGTTCTTTGGTAGTCCATGAAGTCTTATGATCTCCTTGATAAACGTGTGAGCGGTTTCCGCTGCAGAGGGAGTACCAATCATTGGTATGAAGTGGGCCATTTTTGATAATCGGTCTACCACAACCAGGATGGTCATGAATCTTTCAGAGGGAGGAAGATCAACAATAAAATCCATTGAAATCATTTCCCTGGGGCGATTAGGGATAGGCAAGTGTCTTAATAACCCTCAGGCTTTTACTTTGTTGCTTTTGCTATGTAGACATATCGTGCATGACTTGACGTAGGATCTACAGTCCCGACTGAGGTTAGGCCACCAAAAGGACCGCTGAATGAGCTCGTTAGTTTTACTGGCCCCAAAGTGCCCTGCAAGTTGGTGGTCGTGGAATGCCCTGAGAACCAGAGACCTAGCTTCTTGAGGTACAAAGATTTTGTCCTGGTGCCAAAGTAATCCACCCTGCCTCCTTAACGAGTCATGTTCGGATTCGGGGCACGATACAGAAGCTTGTTCAATGGATGCCTTTAGGTTGGGTTGAATCAGCAAAAAATTTTGGGCAGATAAGATAGTGCTTGGAGGAGCAGATTCAGTAGATTCGGGGAACATCCTGGACAGGGCATCGGCTTTCCCATTTTTGGAACCTGGGCGGTATGTCAAGTGGGAATTAAATCTCGAAAAGAATAAGGCTCACCTGGCTTGTCGAGGTCTTATGTGTTTTTTGCAGATCTTAAATATTCCAAATTTTTGTGATCTGTGAAGATCATAATTGGATGGTTAGCACCCTCCAGCAGGTACCTGCATTCTTCGAGAGCGACTTTAATTGCCAGGAGTTCTCTGCCACCCACATCATAGTTTCTTTCGGCCTGATTCAGCTTCCTGGAGCAAAAGGCTACTGGGTGAAGCAGGTCCTTTGGGCCCTGACGCTGAGAGAGCACGGCTCCCGTAGCTACTTCGGATGCGTCCACCTCAAGGACAAAGGGAAGAACTGGGTCAGGATGTTGCAACAAGGGAGCAGAGGTGAAGAGAGCCTTCAGTTTTTTGAAAGCCGCTTGAGAATCTTGGTTCCAGGAGAAGCGTGAGCGCAGGCGAGTGAGCTGGGTGATCGGGGCAATAATAGTTTTCTGAATTCTGAATAAATTTCCTATAAAAATTAGCGAAGCCCACGAACCTCTGCACCCCTTTCTTGTCAAAAGGTGCAGGCCACTCCAAGATTGCTGATACCTTCTGAGGATCCATGGAAATCTCTTTCGTGGAGATTATGAGTCCTAAGAATTGGATAGATTGTTTCTCGAACTCACACTTTTCTGCTTTAGCATATAAGCCATGGGTTCTTAAGGTCTTCAACACTTTTCTGACGTGCTCTCGATGGAGTTCAAGCGAGGCTGAGAAAATGAGTATGTCGTCCAGATAGACGATTAAGAACAGGTCAAGGTATTCTCTGAAAATATCATTCACAAAATGTTGGAATGTTGCGGGGGCATTACATAGCCCGAAAGGCATCAGAAAGGTACTCAAAGTGACCAAAGCGTGTTCGGAAGGCGGTCTTCCACTCATCACCTTCCCTAATACGAACCAGGTTATAGGCCCCCCGTAAGTCCAACTTTGTGAAAACCTGGGCTGTTCGGAATCTTTGGAATAACTCGGGGACGAGAGGGAGTGGGTATCTGTTCTTGATAGTAATTTTATTAAGGTCCCTATAATCAATACATGGTCTGAGAGAACGATCCTTCTTCTCGACGAAGAAAATTCCGGCTCCAGCAGGTGACGAGGAAGGGCGGATGAATCCTTTGGCAAGGTTTTCATCTATATATTGTTGGACGGCCTCCAGCTCCAGCTCGGATAAAGGAAAGATGCACCCGAAGGGTACTTCTGCTCAAGGGTAGCAACTCAATTGGGCAGTCGTAGGACCGATGTGGGGGCAAGGCATCGGCACCTCTTTTGTCAAACACATCAAGGAAGTCAAGGTAGACTGAAGGAACAGCATGACAGGGATCCGGTGTAGGTTGAACGGAGAGACACACTGAAGAGTTGACAGGCGTGGGGACGCCACAGTGTTGATGACAGTAGGAAGATGAGAAGCCGATTTCTCCCTTGGGCCAATCAATTTGCGGGTTATGGGCCCGAAGCCAGGGTATCCCTAGAATAGCTGGGAATATAGGAGACCTGATGACATCAAAGCGGAGGAATTCCCGATGGCCTGCTTCTGTTGTGGCAAGGACAGGGATAGGCTCCTGAGTGACTGGTCCAGAGCTAGAAGCAGTGCCATCTGCTAAATGTACATCAAGTCTTAGTTCCTTCAGTTTCAGGGGTATGTGCAAGTTCTTGGCTAGGTTGATGTCCAGGAAGCAACTACAGGCTCCAGAGTCAATGATCGCCCGCAGCTTTACTTCCTTTCCATCCACCTGCAGAGAGATGGGGAGAATTAAATGAGTGGATATAGTCCCAGACAACTGGAGGTATGAGGGGCTTGGAAGGCTGGACTTACTTGGGCGAACAGGACAACTGCGAAGGAAGTGGTCCGAAGCCCCACAGTAGAGACACAAGTTATCTTGTCGTCTGCGTGCTCTCTCTTCAGGGGTTAAAGCAGAGCGGAGTAGGCCAATTTGCATGGGTTCCCCATCGGACGTATTCATGGAGTGGGGAACAGAGACTGGGTGTTGGTCCTGGGACCTTTGGCATTACCCATTTGGATGGGAGGGACCTTCGCTCCCGCAGCCGTCGGTCTAGTTGGATAGAGACTTGGATGAGACTTTCTAATGAGGCGGGAGCCTCAATACTAGGCAACTCGTCCTTGAGAGACTCAGATAAGCCTTGCCGGAACTGGTATTTTAGGGCGGCATCATTCCACCCAGTATCAGCTGACCACTTACGAAATTCCACAATGTAATCCTCCACTGGTTGTCTGCCTTGTACAAGAGCATGAAGGGCCGACTCTGCGGTGTCAGTCCATTGTGGATCATCATATAGGGTAGCCATAACTTCAAAGAAGGTGGAAACTGAATCCAGGACTGAGTTCTTTTGCTCAAGGAGATTATGAGCCCAGGACTGTGGCTCATCATCAGATAAAAGTGAAATGATGAAACCCACCTTGACAGTTTCAAGAGAAAAAGTCCTTGTTTGCAGGGCAAAGTAAAGGTCACAAGCATTTTTGAAAGCTCTGAATTTCCGTCGGTCACCTGAAAAGCGATCAGGAGTGGGGACTCTGGGCTCCGGAGGGGGTAAACCCATAGCAGCTGTGGCTGTAGCAGAACAACTGGCTGTTGGAGCGGAGGCAGTGGAGCTAGTAGCTTGGTTAGGATCCACAGGAGTCATAGAGGTAGTGAGAGAGTGAAGGCGTCCTTCCAGCTGAAAGTAGCCATCTTGTAAGCTCTGGACTGCTTGCGTAAGAGCTGTAATCTGCTAACATAGGGCCTCTAATGCGGAAGCACCTCTCTCGGCCTCAGACATCTTGGCTGGTTGATACTATCACGTACCTGGTGCTGGAGGCCAATGGAGAGAGAGGGCTTCCCTTGCGGCTAAGTTCCAGACCCCCCTGAGGATGAGAACAGGAGAGGTCAGGCCCAAAGTAGCATGGGTCGCCTGCTGGACTGTGTGCAGAAGGATCCAGAGTACAGCTGGAGTGCTGGAGTGGAATCAGCAGACAGGTGGCGCCCATGAGGTGTTTGCAGGACTTGGATAATGCTGAGACTGGAACATGGTCAGGTGGATAGCCAAGATCAGGAGCCAGGTGGATATCAGAGCAAGTGTAGTCAGGTGGATAGCCAAGATCAGGAGCCAGGTGGATGTCAGAACAAGCGTAGTCAGGTGGATAGCCGAGGTCAAACACAGGAAGCAATCAGGAGACAGGTCAACGACAAGCCAGGTCGGTAACAGGAAACAGGAACTGGAATATCACAAGGATAACACACTGGAGGAGCCGAAGATCAACCAGCAACTAAAATCACTGGCAGGCTTCCTTATAGGCCCAGATAAATTGCTGGTAGTGCTGCTGGGTCCTAAAGTCCTTCTCCTGCTAAGTTGCTGATAGCGCTGCTGGGTCCTAGAGCCCTTCTCCTGGTGTTTGTGCCCTGACAGATGTCATGCAGTTCTTCAGTTGTTCTGTCTAGGGGACAGGAGCCACACCCGGCCAGAGATTATGTCAGCTCTGCAGGGGCAGCCTCAGAAGGTGGTTGACACTATGGCAGCTTGAGCCAGGAATGGTTGTATGCGACAATGGCACCAACCTTCTCTCTGTCCTCCAACAGGACACTGGACACATGTTCCATGCTTGGCACATATCCTGAATTTGGTGGTGCAACATTTCTTGAACAGGTATCCGGGCTTACAAGATCTTCTGAGGCAGGCCAGAAAAGTCTGTGGCCATTTCCATTGGTCCTACAATGCCAATGCTTGGCTGGCTGACATTCAATGGAAATTCAACATGCCCACCAACCGCCTCATTTGTGACATGCCCACCAGGTGGAACTCAACATTGGCAATGCTGCAGCAGTTGCACAAGCAGCAGAGGGCCATCAATGAGTACCTGTGTGAGTATGGCACAAGGACAGGCTCAGGGGAGCTTCTTTTTGCCACACCATCAGTGGCTGCTGATAAAGGATGTATGCACTGTCCTGTCACCATTTGAGGAGGCCACAAGGATGGTGAGCCGCGAGGATGCATGCATCAGTGACACTGTCCCTCTAGTCTTCCTGTGGAATTATGGACAGGGCATTTGAGGCAGAGCAGTGGGAGGAAGAGGAGGACTTCCTTTCTTCACAAGGCTCCCTTTATGCAGATAACATTTCTGCAGGGCCACAAAACAAACAGGAAGAAGAGGAGGAGGATTGTGGCAGCATGGATGTAAAGGATAACATACAGCAGCCTTCAAGAGATGGTTTTTATTTCCCAGAAACCCCCGGAGTTGTTGGCTGGGGAGAGGTTTCTCCTGACAATGTCATCCTTAGTGACCCAGAGGACTCAGAATTCCATGCTTCCTCAAACGTATGCTGCATGGGCTCCCTGATGCTGCAAAGCCTGCGAAAGGACCTGAGGATTCGTTGGAACAATGAGAGGAATCATTACTGATTGGCAACCCTTCTTGATCCACCTTACAAGGGTAAATTTTCAGAGCTCATCCTGCCTTCGCATAGGGAACAGAGAATGAAACATCTTGAGGATGCCTTGAAGAAAAATTTGTGTAACACCTTACCAGACTCTTGAAGGTTAGCATTTCCTGGACAACATGTTTCTGAGGCTTAATTCAGTCAGAGGAGGAGCATTGGACACGGCTGCTGGCTGACCGATGTCTTAAAACATTTCTTTATTCCTCAGCGCCTAGGGCTGTTAGGTTTAAGCAATCATTGGCAGCGTCTGCAGCATATGGTTCAGGATTATCTAGGGGCAAGAGCAGACTTGAAGACCTTTCCAATTGAGCATCCACTAGGTTACTGTGTCTTGAAGATGGACCACTGGCCAGAACTTGCTCAATATGCAATTGAGCTACTGGCTTGTCCTGCTTTCAGCATGCTGCTGGAGGTTTTGTGATGGATAAAAGAGTGTGTCTGTCCACAGACTCTATTGACCAGCTGATATTTATAAAAATAATCTGTCATGGATCAACAGCAGCTATCAAGACCTTGATGCTGATGTAACGAATTTAAATTGCTAGGAATCTGGGATCCATTGAAGACTGCCTATGCTGCCTATCCTATTCCTTAATCTTGATTATGCTAGCTTCCAACAATGTTTTTGTCTTACAGCACCACCAATGCCCAAGGCCCAATTTTTCTGCACCTGTATCATAAGTGCATGTCATTTAAATTTTTGTTTCAAATTTTTAACATCAGGGCCCATTCCTGCACCCAGCAAGAGTAACTGTGAAGGGTTACAGTGTTCAGGCATCACCAACACCCAAGGCCCAATTTTTCTGCACCTGTATCACAGGTGCATGTAGTTTCAATGTTTGTTTCTAATTTTTTTTTAACAAAATTTTATTGGATTTTTTTGTAAAGAAAACTAACATAAACATATGAAGTTTCTAATTTTTAACAGCAGGGCCCGTTCCTATGCCCAGCAAGAGTAACTGTGAGGGTTTACAGTGTTCAGGCACCACCAACACCCAAGGCCCATTTTTTTCTGCACCTGTATTACAGGTGTATGTAATTTCAATGTTTGTTTCTGATTTTTAATAGCAGCACAGGTTCCTGCGCCCAGCAAGAGTAACTGTGAGGGGTTACATTGTTCAGGCACCACCAACACCAAAGGCCAAATTTTTCTGCACCTGTATGACAAGTACATGTAATTTCAATGTTTGTTTCTAATTTATAACAGCAGATCCCGTTCCTGCAACCGGCAAGAGTAACTGTGAGGGGTTACAATGTTCAAGCACCACTAGAGATGGGTGAACGGTTTGGGCCGAGCATAAGTTTGGCCTAAACATCGTCAATTCAGGTACTCGCCTAACACCTGAACTTTCTTGCCATTTAACGGGATGTTCGCCCACCAACCGCACAGTCAATAGGTTGTTAGGGCTTCCCTGCTGTGAGCTGAATTTAAAAAAATAATTGTAAAAAGAAAATGTAAATTTAAAAATATTGTGGTAAAAACAGCTTGGGGACCCCTTTTTTTTTTTCATTTTGGCGTGAGATTCCCCTTAAAAACCATACCAGACCCATTGTTTTCATTTTTTTTATCTGTATTGCCGGGAGCCGACAATACATTACAGCCGCGAGCAAGTTTAAATTACATTTTTTCCTTTAGAAATGTCAGTATTGCTGCAACAGGCTACATACATCATACAAATGTGCCACTTTACAGGCACATTAAGGGGACCCTCCAGGCACCATATTTAAAAGGAATTTTCGATCTTTATTTTTTTACTTTAAGCATCATTAAAATCACTGCTCCTTTAAAAGCAGTCATTTTAAAAACATTTTTTTGCATTGATGCATGTCCCCCAGGGCAGTACCCGGATCAAAATACACTTTTATGGCAATAACTTGCTTATAAAGCCTTTAAATTGAGGACTTTTGATTTTTCAGGTTCATATAGCATAGATTTTAATGGGGTTTGAATGTTCCCTAGAACTTTTCCCCTGTTCGAGATGTTCTGGTGCGAACCAAAACGGGGGGTGTTCAGCCCATTACAAATCCCCAGAGCGAGACAAAAGCGCATATAGACCATTGGTTTGTCTTCTCCCCCAGGTGAGGGCACATCAGATCAGAGGATTATCACTAATATACAGTATGTGGATGATTGGAGCACATGGTGGTGAATACTAATTTGGGCTGGGTTCACACTGGTGAGAATTGGATTCCGGTTCTTCCGCATCCAATTTGTATGTCAGGAGACTTTGACCGGCTCTCAATGGAGTCGTTCACACAACTCTGGGACAGATGCGGAGTGGTTTGCTGGAAACTTGTGTGCGTCTTCTGGTCTATTTTAGAAGCAAATTCAGCCAAAAATTCGGACCGAATTGGGACCTGAAGCGGTGAAAGGGACGCACTGGACCTCCTGCTCAAGCTGCTCCACAATCCAGCGTGAACCTAACCTGAGGAAGCAGTCATTTAGATATGTGACAAAAGTACATGAGGAAGGCAGAGCATGAACCACACCAGGATTCAATGGATAAAGGAGTCAGGTGAACATCCAGAATAGAAAGGGTTAACAGTTTATTGGTATTGATAACCGGAAAACAAAGTACATAAAATGCTTACATCCCCCTGGGCTGGGGATGGGCACCTGGCAGCAAGCAACACGAGTGCGAGTAGGTCAGTCTCCCAGGACCGCTGGCGTTGTGTGCACAAAGCCGGAAACCAGCCGGCGCGATGATGAAAGGACTCCGCTGTAGTTCCGGAGCGGTGACATCAGCTGGACAGGCGCCACTTGTGGGAAAGCACCAGAAACCAGGGTGGGACACAAGCATTATGGTTGCCATGACTACATGTTTCGCGCCATGTGTCATTATCAAGTCATGGAAATGAATGGCAACAGGGACATTTAAAGATATGGAAGGGACTGTGATTACAAACCAGGAAAAGGCTTGGTTGCACTTTTAACCTCTTGTCTCCCTCCTTGATAACATAAAAGTTTAAAATACGCACAAATTCTCTCAATTATAAAATATATAACAATATGACAATAATACAGTATTGAATATAAAATATAAACACACAGTTAAAAATTCACAAATTAAATAGCACTATAAATAGAGGTCAGCAATATCACTTGATATTATTTTTGTGTGTAATTGTGATACATGAACACATCCGAATGAATCAAGGTATTATGACACCTATGCAAAAAAACAAAAAAAAAACAAGGGTGAAATAAATGAAGGTGGATACAAAAAAACAGCCAAATATACCACATGAATAGAATTACTCGGTATAGGATTCACAATATGTTATGAACCTCCAAGTCCTCATTAAGACCATTGGGTGACAAAGAGCCAAAACAATATATCCAAAATGCCTCCCTTTTGCAAAGAAGTAAAAACCGCTCAATGTCCATCAATGTACCCTTGGGGATTGATTCTATGGCCATAACTTCCAAAACAGAGGCGTCCTTATGGTGCATGTGTAAAAAATGCCGGGGAACGCTATGTTTGTCACATCCTTTTTTAATAAGTCTGCGGTGTTCACCGACTCGTGTACGTAATTTACGCAATGTACGCATAGTGCACCCTATGAAGAGCAGGCCACAGGGGCACCTCAGGACATAGACCACAAACTCTGCTGAGCATGTAATAAATTGTTTGATGTTAAACAATCTCCCTTTACATAGTTTGTGAGGTTGAAAAAAGACATCAGTCCATCCAGTTCAACCTATGATGTGTGTGTGTGTGTGTTTGCTGCTAACCATACATTGTATACCCCTGTATGTTGTGGTCTTTAAGGTGCCCATCTAATAGTCTTTTAAAACTATTGACGCTCCTCGCTGTCACCACTGCCTGTGGAAGAGCATTCCACATCCTTACTGCTCTGACAGTGAAGAACCCCTTACGTAGTTTAAGGTTAAACCGTTTTTCCTCTAGTTTTAGTGAGTGGCCACGTGTCTTATTGTATTCCCTTTCTCTGAAAAGTTTGTTCCTTATGCTAGGGTCGCCAGTACAGTATTTGTACATTGATATCATATCCCCCCTAAATCGTCTCTTCCACAAGGAAAATAAGTTCAGTGCTTGTAGTCTTTCCTCATAGTCGATGCCTTCCATTCCCCTAATTATTTGTGTTGCTCTTCTCTGGACTCTCTCCAGTTCCAGTACGTCCTTCCTGAGGACCGGTGCCCAGAACTGGACAGCATACTCAAGATTAGTGATGTCGCGAACCTAAAATTCGCGGTTCGCGAACGGCGAACGCGAACATCGGCAAATGTTCGCGAACCGGCGAACCGGGCGAACCGCCATAGACTTCAATAGGCAGGCGAATTTTAAAACACACAGGGACTCTTTCTGGCCACAATAGTGATGGAAAAGTTGTTTCAAGGGGACTAACACCTGGACTGTGGCATGCCGGAGAGGGATCACGCAAAAAAAAGTTCTTAAAAATTATAATTTTTTGATAGAGAGCCAATTATTGGAAAAATTTAAAAAAAATAAAAATAAAAAATTTCTTTGGATTTAGCATCTGGGGGGTCTAAAAAGTGTACCTGTAGCATGTCCAGAACCCCTAAAAAACAGCATTTTTCTTATATTTTCAGGAATACGGCTTCTCTGCGGCTGGCTTTTTCTCTTGCAGGCATTTATCGGGCATTTTTTTAGGCAGGCATGTCATTTTTTGTATTTAGTGTCTGGGGGGTCACAAAAGTGTACCTGTCAAGTTTCAGCTCTGTAGCATGTCCAGAACCCCTAAAAAACAGCATTTTTCTTATATTTTCAGGAATACGGCTTCTCTGCGGCTGGCTTTTTCTCTTGCAGGCATTTATCGGGCATTTTTATAGGCAGGCATGTCATTTTTTGTATTTAGTGTCTGGGGGGTCACAAAAGTGTACCTGTCAAGTTTCAGCTCTGTAGCATGTCCAGAACCCCTAAAAAACAGCATTTTTCTTATATTTTCAGGAATACGGCTTCTCTGCGGCTGGCTTTTTCTCTTGCAGGCATTTATCGGGCATTTTTTTAGGCAGGCATGTCATTTTTTGTATTTAGTGTCTGGGGGGTCTAAAAAGTGTACCTGTCAAGTTTCAGCTCTGTAGCATGTCCAGAACCCCTAAAAAACAGCATTTTTCTTATATTTTCAGGAATACGGCTTCTCTGCGGCTGGCTTTTTCTCTTGCAGGCATTTATCGGGCATTTTTTTAGGCAGGCATGTCATTTTTTGTATTTAGTGTCTGGGGGGTCACAAAAGTGTACCTGTCAAGTTTCAGCTCTGTAGCATGTCCAGAACCCCTAAAAAACAGCATTTTTCTTATATTTTCAGGAATACGGCTTCTCTGCGGCTGTCTTTTTCTCTTGCAGGCATTTATCGGGCATTTTTTTAGGCAGGCATGTCATTTTTTGTATTTAGTGTCTGGGGGGTCACAAAAGTGTACCTGTCAAGTTTCAGATCTGTAGCATGTCCAGAACCCCTAAAAAACAGCATTTTTCTTATATTTTCAGGAATACGGCTTCTCTGCGGCTGTCTTTTTCTCTTGCAGGCATTTATCGGGCATTTTTTTAGGCAGGCATGTCATTTTTTGTATTTAGTGTCTGGGGGGTCACAAAAGTGTACCTGTCAAGTTTCAGCTCTGTAGCATGTCCAGAACCCCTAAAAAACAGCATTTTTCTTATATTTTCAGGAATACGGCTTCTCTGCGGCTGTCTTTTTCTCTTGCAGGCATTTATCGGGCATTTTTTTAGGCAGGCATGTCATGTTTTGTATTTAGTGTCTGGGGGGTCACAAAAGTGTACCTGTCAAGTTTCAGATCTGTAGCATGTCCAGAACCCCTAAAAAACAGCATTTTTCTTATATTTTCAGGAATACGGCTTCTCTGCGGCTGTCTTTTTCTCTTGCAGGCATTTATCGGGCATTTTTTTAGGCAGGCATGTCATTTTTTGTATTTAGTGTCTGGGGGGTCACAAAAGTGTACCTGTCAAGTTTCAGATCTGTAGCATGTCCAGAACCCCTAAAAAACAGCATTTTTCTTATATTTTCAGGAATACGGCTTCTCTGCGGCTGTCTTTTTCTCTTGCAGGCATTTATCGGGCATTTTTTTAGGCAGGCATGTCATTTTTTGTATTTAGTGTCTGGGGGGTCTAAAAAGTGTACCTGTCAAGTTTCAGCTCTGTAGTATGTCCACAACCCAAAAAAAACAGCATTTTTCTTATGATTTTTAGTAGAAAACTAATGCAGTGTCTTTCCAGCTGTCTTTTTTTCTTTCTGGCAAGCTGAAATATGATATGCCAAGGCAAACATGCCTATCAGTTGAGCTATGACACAGACAACACTGCACACATGGGGAAATATGTAAAACAAAAAACAGGAAAAGGAAATTAGGTGACGGTAACAAAACATGCTATTGTGATTGGCCAAATAAAAAGTCACCTCGCGATGAGGTCGCGCCAAAGTCGCGCTAAGTCGCGCCAAAGTCGCACTGGAAGCGACGCTACTTTAGTGGTAGCGGCAGTGTAAACCAGCACTAAAACATCCAGTGTGTGAATACGATCAGGTATGATGTTTTATCGGTCAAGTAGTGTAAGGGTTACGCCCGTTGCCCGCTTCACAGTGACAGACCAAACTCTGACAGACCAAACTCCCCGTTTAACAGTCAGTCAGTCCATTTGCACAACCGCAAACTCCCAATTTGCACAAGGTTGGATACCAAGCTAGCCATGTCCCGTTCCTTGTCCTCACTGACATCATTGAAGGTCTCTTCCTCCACCCAGCCACATACAACACCAAGGGTCCCCGAAAGGTGAGAACAAGCCCCCTGGGACGCCTGCTGTGGCTGGTATTCCACCTCCTCAAAGCCACCTTCCTCCTCTGACTTCTCTTCTTCAGACTCCTCTCTCTGCGTTGCCACAGGTCCAGCAATTGACAACGACAAGGCTGCTTCTGGTGGTGATGAGGACCACAACTCTTCCTCTTCATGCTCATCTACAGCCTGATCCAGTACTCTTCGCAGGGCACGCTCCAGAAAAAACGCATATGGGATGAGGTCGATGATGTTGCCTTGGGTTCGACTGACCACCAGGGTTGTCATCTCCGCAAAAGGACGCATGAGCCTACAGCCATTGTTCATGAGCATTCAGTAACGCGGCCAAAAAATACCCAGCTCCGCAGAAAGAATGAAAGAAAATGAATGTTTTTTTTTATGAAAAATTATCCTGCGGATCGCTTTTGGTCTGTACACAATGAAGCAACGACCTTATCATCTGGGGTGTGCCAACACAATCCTAGAGGTGATCGCTTCATTGTGATACGCAAGCCCCTTCACCACGACAAGGTAACGATCACGAAGGGGAATTGACACATGTATGTGCCTTTTTTTTTGTTTTTTGTTTTTTTGCAGCCACAGTGTAGCACCAGAGGCCAGAAAAATTAGGCATGTACACATGCATGAAAAAGTAGGTATTGTTGCAGCCGCTGCTGTAGCAGCGGCCTGAAAAATTGAGGTTTTAAGGCAGAAAGTGCACTAAAACATTGCTGCTTGAACCGTAGTTGGTGGCGGAGACATCACGTAAGTCATCCGGCATGCAGAGAATGATTATATACAGCAGCGTGTGGACCATTTTTAGGCCAAGGCATCTCAGTCATCACCAAGCCTTTTTTAGTCAAATGCATCCCCCACTGTCAGTCCCTTCGGGATCCATGCCTCATTCATCTTAATAAACGTGAGGTAATCAAGACTTTTTTGACCTAGGCGACTTCTCTTCTCAGTGACAATACCTCCTGCTGCGCTGAAGGTCCTTTCTGACAGCACACTTGAAGCGGGGCAGGCCAGAAGTTCAATGGCAAACTGGGATAGCTCAGGCCACAGGTCAAGCCTGCACACCCAGTAGTCAAGGGGTTCATCGCTCCTCAGAGTGTCGATATCTGCAGTTAAGGCAAGGTAGTCTGCTACCTGTCGGTCGAGTCGTTCTCTGAGGGTGGACCCCGAAGGGCTGTGGCGATGCATAGGACTAAAAAAGCTCCGCATGTCCTCCATCAACAAGACGTCTGTAAAGCGTCCTGTCCTTGCCGGCGTGGTTGTGGTGGTAGGAGGAGGATTACTTTCACCTCTTCCCCTGTTGGATTCCCGTTGTGCTGTGACATCCCCCTTATACGCTGTGTAGAGCATAGTTTTTAACTTATTTTGTAGCTGCTGCATCCTTTGCAACTGCCGGTAATTGGGTAACATGTCACAGACTTTCTGCTTATACCGGGGGTCTAGTAGCGTGGCCACCCAGTACAGGTCGTTCTCCTTCAGCCTTTTTATACGAGGGTCTCTCAACAGGCATGACAGCATGAAAGACCCCATTTGGACAAGGTTGGATGCCGAGCTACTCATGTCCAATTCCTCGTCCTCACTGATGTCATTGAAGGTGTGTTCTTCCCCCCAGCCACGTACAACACCACGGGTACCAGATAGGTGACAACGAGCACCCTGGGATGCCTGCTGTGGTTGGTGTTCCTCCTCCTCAAAGCCACATTCCTCCTCTGACTCCTCTTCCTCACACTCCTCTTCCAGTGTTGCCGCAGGTCCAGCAATCGATGGTAAGGCTGTTTCTGGTGGTGGTGATGGTGACCACAACTCTTCCTCTTCCTCTTCACGCTCATCTACGGCCTGATCCAGCACTCTTCGCAGGGCACGCTCCAGGAAAAAAACATATGGGATGATGTCGCTGATGGTGCCTTCAGTGCGACTCACTAGGTTTGTCACCTCCTCAAAAGGACGCATGAGCCTACAGGCATTGCGCATGAGCGTCCAGTAGCGTGGCAAAAAAATACCCAGCTCCGCAGAGGCTGTCCTAGCACCCCGGTCATACAAATACTCGTTGACCGCTTTTTCTTGTTGGAGCAGGCGGTCGAACATTAGCAGTGTTGAATTCCAACGTGTCGGGCTGTCGCAAATCAAGCGCCTCACTGGCATGTTGTTTCGCCGCTGAATATCTGCAAAGTGCGCCATGGCCGTGTAGGAACGCCTGAAATGGCCACACACCTTCCTGGCCTGCTTGAGGACGTCCTGTAAGCCTGGGTACTTCTGCACAAAACGTTGCACAATCAGATTCAACACATGTGCCATGCACGGCACATGTGTCAACTTGCCCAAATTCAATGCCGCCAACAAATTGCTCCCGTTGTCACACACCACTTTGCCGATCTCCAGTTGGTGCGGGGTCAGCCACTGATCCACCTGTGCATTCAGGGCGGACAGTAGTGCTGGTCCGGTGTGACTCTCTGCTTTCAGGCAAGTCAACCCCAAGACAGCGTGACACTGTCGTATCCGGCATGTGGAATAGCCCCTGGGGAGCTGGGGGGGTGCAGTTGGTGTGGAGCAAGACGCAACAGCAGAAGAGGACTCAGCCGAGGGGGTTAGCATAGAGGATGGAGTAGGAGGAGTAGAGGAGGTGGCAGCAGGCCTGCCTGCAAGTCGTGGCGGTGTCACCAACTCCTCTGCAGCAGAGCCACGCATTCCATGCTTGGCAGCCGCCAGCAGGTTTACCCAATGCGCAGTGTACGTTATATACCTGCCCTGACCGTGCTTTGCAGACCAGCTATCAGTGGTCAGATGGACCCTTGCCCCAACACTGTGTGCCAGACGTGACATGATTTCTTTTTCCACAATAGAGTACAGGTTGGGGATTGCCTTTTGTGAAAAATAATTTCGGCCGGGTACCTTCCACTGCGGTGTCCCAATAGCGACAAATTTTTTGAAGGCCTCAGACTCCACCAGCTTGTATGGTAAAAGCTGGCGGGCTAAGAGTTCCGACAAGCCAGCTGTCAGGCGCCGGGCAAGGGGGTGACTCTGCGAGATTGGCTTTTTGCGCTCAAACATTTCCTTCACAGACACCTGACTGTGGGCAGGTGACGAGCAGGAACTGCTGAAGGTGAGAGGCGGAGGGGCGGGTTGTTGATAGGGGGCATGGAGGACAGCAGTGGTTGACGTGGCTGAAGATGCTGGACCAGGAGGAGGATGGTGGCTTTCAGTTTGTGTGCTGCTTTTACTCATGTGTTGATCCCATAGGCGTTTGTGATGTGAGATCATGTGCCTTCGCAAAGCAGTTGTACCTAGGTGGGTGTTGGACTTCCCACGACTCAGTTTCTTTTGGCACAGGTTACAAATGGCATCGCTGATATCAGAGGCAGACACACAAAAAAAATGCCACACTGCTGAGCTTTGCAAGGACGGCATTCTGGTGGTGGCAACAGCTTGCGTTGATTGGCGTGCTGTCTGGCTGACCCCGGGTGCCGAATCTACATGCTGTCTGACTGCGCCACTAGCTCCTTGCGATGACCTCCTCCCCCTGCTTCCAACTCGTCTCCTCCTCCTCTCTGTCTCCCCATCTGAACTTTCCCCCTCTTCTTCTGCTCTTCGAGCAGGCACCCAGGTGACATCCACAGACACATCGTCATCATCAGCCGCTTCACTTGACAACTCAGCAAAGGCAGCAGCAGCAGGTACAACATCATCATCATCACAATGTACGTCCATGTGTATAATGCTGCCTGACTGAGACATATCCCCGTTATCTACATCCTCTGGCACTAATAGTTGCGCATCACTTATTTCTTCAAACTGATGTGAAAATAACTCCTCTGACGGATCAAGTGAAGCGGCTGTGGTGCTAGTGTTGGTGGTGGTGCCGGCGGGCTGGCGAGTGGTAAATTGAGAGGTGCCCGAAGCTGAGCTGGAGGAGGATGGTGCATTAAGGTTCCGAGCGGAAGCTGTAGACGATTGGGTGTCCTGTGTAAGCCAGTCAACTATGGCCTCAGAATTTTTTGAGTTCAGGGGCTGTGGTGGCCTCTGAACACTGGGCATTATTCTAGAGCCTAAGGAAATCACAGCACCACGACCACGACGGCCCTTGCGGGGTGGCCTGCCTCTGCCTGTCATTTTTTTTTTAATGTGTTGTTACTGTTGTACTATGAGTGCAAGCTGCTGTGCCACCTTATATATCAGTGGTGGGTGGGCAGTGGCACACTACACTCTCTGTGGACCTGACAGCAGTCACTGGCACCCAGGCAACTGCAATTTAAAAAATATATATATTTTTTTTTACTTTGCAAGCTGCTGTGCCACCTTATATATCAGTGGTGGGTGGGCAGTGGCACAGTACACTCTCTGTGGACCTGACAGCAGTCACTGGCACCCAGACAACTGCAATTTAAAAAATATATATATATTTTTTTACTTTGCAAGCTGCTGTGCCACCTTATATATCAGTGGTGGGTGGGCAGTGGCACAGTACACTCTCTGTGGACCTGACAGCAGTCACTGGCACCCAGGCAACTGCAATTTAAAAAAATATATATATATTTTTTACTTTGCAAGCTGCTGTGCCACCTTATATATCAGTGGTGGGTGGGTGGGCAGTGGCACAGTACACTCTCTGTGGACCTGACAGCAGTCACTGGCACCCAGGCAACTGCAATTTAAAAAAATATATATATTTTTTTTACTTTGCAAGCTGCTGTGCCACCTTATATATCAGTGGTGGGTGGGCAGTGGCACAGTACACTCTCTGTGGACCTGACAGCAGTCACTGGCACCCAGGCAACTGCAATTTAAAAAAATATATATTTTTTTTTTACTTTGCAAGCTGCTGTGCCACCTTATATATCAGTGGTGGGTGGGCACACAGTGGCACTGCAGTGGGCACAGTACACTCTGTGGACCTGACAGTCACTGGCAGCCCAGGCAACTGCAATAATAAAAAATATTTTTTTTTTCAATTTATTGCAACAAGATGCTGTGCCAACGTATATATATCAGTGGTGGGCAGTGCACTCTGTGGACCTGACACAGCACTCACTGCAATTATGACAGAGAAAAAAAAATATTTTTTAAAATGCCAGGTACTGTGCCTGTGCCACCCGAAATGAGTGTGGTGTGCACACAGTACAGTCTGTGGTAGGTCTGTGGCCTCTCACACACAGCGGGCAGGCAACTGCAGTGTACAATAGATATATATATATATATATATATATATAAAGAAAAAAATCTATTACCTTACCAGCCCTTGAAAGGGCTTTTGGGGACACTATATATATATATATATGTATATATATAAAAATAAAAAAATCCTCAATTACCAGCCCTTAAAAGGGCTTTTGGGGACACTAGATAGATATAGATATATATATATATATGAAGAAACAACTCAATTACCAGCCCTTAAAAGGGCTTTTGGGGACGCTAGGTATATATATATATATATATATATATATATATATATATAAAAAAAAAAAAAAAACACAAATACCAGCCCTTAGAAGGGCTTTTTGGGGTGCTGATATTACAGCAGTAGTGGACCAAGAACACTGCAAGACCAGGAACACTGACTAACTGTCCCTAGCTTAACAGCAGCAGCAGCAGCAGCAGCTATCTCCCTATTCTCACTACACACACTGCTTCAGAATGATCTGAGATGGATGCTGCCCTTGCTTATTTATAGGAGGTGGGAGGGTGTGGGAGGGAGGTACGCTGATTGGCTGGAAATGTGTCTGCTGACTGTAAAGTTCAGGGTCAAAGTTTGCCTCAATGATGTCTTATGGGGGGCGGACCGAACATCGCATATGTTCGCCGGCAGCGGCGAACGCGAACATGCTAAGTTCGCCGGGAACTGTTCGCCGGCGAACAGTTCTATACATCTCTACTCAAGATGTGGCCGGACCAGAGTCTTGTAGAGTGGTAGAATAATTTCTTAATTTTGATTTCTTTATTGTCTCTAATGCCAGTCGATCCATGTGGGATGGACTGGCATGTGAGACACCCTATTTTCTTGCATTGAAATATTCCGGTCCTATGATCAAAATATGAACTTATATCAAGAGGCAATCTATTTTTGTTGGAATGTAATTTACTTGGGGCCAGAATGTTTTTAAGTGTTCGAGCTCTCCTAAACGTCACCTGGGGAGCAGGAGGTAATGTGGGAGCTAAACGTTGATCGAGCTGGAGAACCTTGTAGTGCTTCTTTATGATGCCAGATATGGCTCTATATTTGTCGTTGAACACTGTCGTAAATCTAATTGTGCCCTGATCTTGGGTATTTTGCTTGCTAGGTGTATTCTTAGCAGAACTCAAATGGGCATCAAAGGCTTCCTTAACTAAAGATGGAGGGTGGGCATCAAAGGCTTCCTTAACTAAAGATAAAGGGTACCCTTTGTCTATAAATTTGTTAGTCATAGACGAGCCCTGTGTAATATAATCCTCCACCTTGGTGCAATTCCTCCTTAGCCTGTTGAACTGCCCTCCAGGAATGTTTCGCTTCCAGGAGGGGTGGTGGCAACTAGAGTAGTGAAGATATGAGTTGCCACTGGTAGGCTTGGTGCGATTCCTACTAATGATGGTGCCACCGTCATGGGACAAGACAAGATCTAAAAATACTAATTCTAGAGGATCTAACACATGGATGAAGATTAAGCCCATGGGGTTGGCATTACAATGATTGACGAAAGAGGAGAAGACATCCAGGCCACCGTCCCAGATCAAAAGTATATCGTCTATACAAGGCCCCTAAAACAATATGTGTTGGGTGAAGGGGTTGTGTGCCCAGATGTACCTCTCCTCCCAAAAACCCATTGTGAGGTTGGCATAGCCTGGGGCAAAGTTAGCCTCCATGGCAGTGCCTCTAACCTGCAAGAAAAACGGATCCAAAAAGGTGAAATAGTTATGTCGCAGGCAAAATTCAGTGGCATCAACTAGAAAAATAGCCTTTTCTGAGTTGATGTCACCAGCCTTCAGCAAGAAATGTTGGAGAGCAGCAAGGCCCACCTCATGGGGGATAGATGTGTAAAGGGGCGAGACGTCCAATGATGCCCACACATAATGATCTTCCCAAACATAAGGTTTTTAGAACATGTTGGGAGTCCCTGATGTATGATGGAAGTTCACAGACAATGGGCTGAAGGAAATAATCAATGTATTTAAATAACCCATTGGTGAAACTGTTAGTGCCAGCGACTATGGGTCTGCCTGGAGCATTCACAAGGGACTTGTGGACTTTGGGTATGTGGTAAAAATAAGGAGTACTACAAACCGGAGGAAGAAGAAACTTCTTCTCCCTATCATCCACAAGCCCCCCATGCCAAGCTCTCTCTATCAAGATCCTTAATTCGGACTGAAACCCGACCAAAGGATCTTGGGTCAGTTTAAGATAAGTGTTTATATCGACAAGGAGATGACTAGCCTCTTTAAAGGTAGTCAGCCTTGTCCTGCACTATCAAACTTCCGCCCTTGTCAGCCTGCTTGATAATCAATCCAGTATTGTTGGTGAGATCCTTGAGAGCCTGTTTTTCTAATACCGAAAGATTACATTGGGTGGCCTTCCTGGAAGTCTCACAAAGTTGTGTAAAATCCTTGTACACGGCTTGATAGAACGTTTCTATGTAAGGTTCTTTGGATTGGACCGGATTGAAAGTGGACTGCGGTTTCAACACCGCAGACTTATTAAGAAAGGATGTGACAAACAAAGCGTTGCACGGCATTTTTTACACACGTACCATAGGGACGCCTCTGTTTTGAAAGTTATGGCCGTAGAATCAATCCCCAAGGGTACATTGATGGATAATGAGCGGTTTTTACTTCTTTGCAAAAGGGAGGTATATTGGATATATTGTTTTGGCTCTTTATCACCCAATGGTCTTAATGAGGACTTGGAGTGTGAATCCTATACCGAGTAATTCTATTCATGTGGTATATTTGGCTGTTTTTTTACACAAATATCCACCTTCATTTATTTCCCCCCTGTTTTTTTTTTTTGCATAGGTGCATTAGCGATTAGCACCATAATACCTTGATTCATTCTGATGTGCTCATGTATCACAATTACACACAAAAATAATATCAAGTGATATTGCTGACCTCTATTTATAGTGCTATTTAATTTGTGAAATTTTAACTGTGTGTTTATATTTTATATTCAATACTGTATATATTGCATCCTCCAGCTATTATTATTATTGCCATATTGTTATATATTTTATAATTGAGAGAATTTGTGCATATTTTAAACTTTTATGTTATCAAGGAGGGAGACAAGAGGTTAGAAGTGCAACCAAGCCTTTTCCTGGTTTGTAATCACAGTTCCGCCCCTTCCCATATCTTTAAATTTCCCTGTTGCCATTCATTTCCATGACTTGATAAAGCGCATGGTGCGAAACATGTAGTCATGGCAACCATAATGCTTGTGTCCTACCCTGGTTTCTGGTGTTTACCCACAAGTGTCGCCTGTCCGGGTGATGTCACCGCTCCGGAACTACAGCGGAGTCCTTTCATCCTCGCGCCGGCTGGTTTCCGGCTTTGTGCACACAACGCCAGCGGTCCTGGGAGACTGACATCCTCGCACTCATGTTGCATGCTGCCAGGTGCCCTTGCCCACTCCAGCCCAGGGGGATGTAAGCATTTTATGTACTTTGTTTTCCGGTTAGCAATACCAATAAACTGTTAACCCTTTCCATACTGGATTTTCACCTGACTCCTTTATCCATTGCATCTTGTGTGGTTCATGCACTGCCTTCCTCATGTACTTTTGTCCGTATCAGCACCCTTGCTATGCTCATTGGCTAGCAGCAGAATAACCGCTGGGGAGCCTCACAGGCTTACTTCTATCCCTCCACCCTACAGGCACCCCAGGAGCACCTGGTTTGTGAGTATTGCTTTGACTTCTGGTTTCGATATGTGAACACAAACCAGTGTTCATGAAAGATTCATGAACACAAACCAGTGTTTTTATGAAAGATTAAGCATTTGCAAGCAAATTTATACCAAAAGGACACTTTACGGACTGAAACATTATTTATTTTTTTTTGTTTAGTTAATGTTATATATGGTTTGATATTAAGGTAAAAAACCTTCAGCATCACATTTACAACCACTTTAACAATAAAAAGCCTTTTATAATAACAGATTGTTTTAGGATTATAATTTCCTGGCACCTTTAAAGTTACATTTTGAAATGTTTGTTTCTGTCCCTGGATGCATATTTTCTTAAACAACAGGACTAGTATTAACTGCTACATAGTACAATCAATGAAAAATATAAGTTGGAGCATGAGATTGCTTTTATCAGTAGGTATCCACACCAGAGAACCTACTGTGCCACTGAAGTGTCATTTTATTTCAGTCTCTGCTTCAGATCATTTGATTTTGCTGTAGCAGTTATTGATTACTACCTCCATGTAAACAGTTGGTGAACGATTGAACTTTTTTTCACATTGGTCCAAAGGACTGGGAATTAGATTGCTGCAGAAAATAGTACTATATCTGTTACAGAAGCAAGAAGTGGTATGATAACTGCTCTTTAAAATGGTGCACCTTTATTCTGGGTGGGTTCCTTGCAGCTTATGCCCCTATCCTTGCTGCCTAATATACCCCAAACAGCTGAAGATCAAAGCCCCTTTCCTGCACCAGATCTCCAGCAGCATACAGCCAGCAGATCAAAGCCCAGCCTAAGGCTGGATACACACTTTACAATTTTCTTTAGATTTTTTCCTTTAGATTTACCAAAACCATATAATATGAGGTCAAACCTAAACACTTTCAATTTGTGTGCAGTCAGGCAGGCCCTTGCACTACATCGTTGAAGGTAAATCTAAAGGAAATCTAACAACAGAAGTTGTATAGTGTGTCTCCAGCCTAATGCTGGCCATACACTATACGAAAAATTGTTTAAACTAATTTTTGAAAAATTAATATTTGGCTGTGAGAGCAAATGATAGTGCTATTATGTATTGACTGATAAATCGTTTAATGGACATAAATAATACATTTTTTTTTTGTTTTTGTGCAAACAGTTTGGATGAAAAATACATTAACCTTTAAATGTATCATTCATTCGGCAGAAAATTTTCAAATATGTCCTTAATTTTTTCTGCTTAAACAGGTCATAACCGATTACTGATTTGTTCCCATTAACTGGCTGAAAAATGAACGAACTGTCCAAATGACTGAATTTCAGCCAATTTTACGTGTAGTGTATGGCCAACATAACACATATCCAACTGCATACTTGAGCAGCATGCAGAACAAAAAGCACAGCCTGAAAAATCTCTGACTGCATACTTGGGCACCATGCAGCCAGCAGTTCAAAATACTCCTTGTGTCCACTTTCCTCACTCTATGCTCCCCAGAGCTCAATTTTTGTAAAAACATTTTCTTTGGCACCATGCTGATCATGTGTATAGCTGGATGAGTTGTGGGGTGCTGCTGCCAGCAGGTGCTCAAAATTTGGGGTGCCAGGCTAGCTGCCCATACAACAATGCATTGCCCATAGCTCCCACCATAGCAGCAATTCAACTACAGCTCCACTATCCTGTTGCAGTATTAGGGTTCTGCACAGGAAAAGCACAATGCAACAGTTTGAAGAACTCTGTAGCATTCACCACACACAATGTGACACACTGCCAAATCCGATGCATGTATGCAATATTTTTCAGCTGTTTGACACAATAACTGCAAAAAGTTTGACTATCTTGATAAATATCCTACACTGTGGAGAGGATTTACTAAAACTGGAGAGTGCAAAACCTGGTGCAGCTGTGCATAAAAACCAATCAGCTTTCAGGTTTTATTAGCAAAGCTTTATTTGAACAAGCTGATGTTAGACGTTAATTGGCTACCATGCACAGCTGCACCAGATTTTGTACCAGTTTTAGTAAATCTCCCAGTGTTTCTTATGATAAGCATGCTGTTTGACAGATGCATGTGCTTTTCATAGAAGAAATCCAAGTTCCCCAAGGAAGGAAACAATTCCTGACAAATGCAGCAAAAATAATGTGTGGTGTTATTTTTCAGAAATGTGGGATGTTGATATACAGTATAAGAGCATTCTCATGTCAAATTTTAGATTCTGCCTTTGAAGGTTGGTCATGACAGCAATTGCAGATTACAAGCAGCATACCCTGAATAGCAGTATCATAAACTAAATAATTATATATATATATATATATATATATATATACACATACTGTATTATCCAATGGTCACTGCTGCACACATATCAGGGACATAAAATGGGCCCGGGTGCGCAGCAAGGACTGTAGTACATAAAATCCAAAAGAGACAGCGGCACTCATGGGTCTTGAAAGGTATTATTTTGATGTTTCGTCGTGGCACAAGCTTGTCTTCCTCAGGATCTACTGTGTGTGTGTGTGTGTGTGTGTATATATATATATATATATATATATATATATATATAGATATATATATCTATATATCTATATACACACATATACACACACAATACCAAGGTGGGACACCACTGCCATGTAATTAATGCCCCTTTTGCAGGAATACATCTGATGTGGCTCTCCTTCGTTTCCACCAGACATGTTTAAAAAAAAAAAATAGACATATGTGGTTTGTTTCGTTCCGAATAAATATTTGGATGAATTTTTTGTTATTCGGAAATTTGGATATATCTAAATACCCGAATTGCAGAATAAACAAAGTTTACCGAATGCTCCAAAATAACGAAACAAAATTTGTCTGAATTTCGGAAATCAAAAAATTGGTAAAATTCAAAGAAAATTTGGAAAACAAAAAATTCTAAGAGAATTTAAAAAAGATATAAAACGAATTCCAAATACAAATCTTAAATACGAATTGAACAAATCAACCAAATTTACCTAAACAAAATAACTAGAATAATGAATCCAAACTAAACTAATATTTTCGTCATGCGCATGTCTACCAAAAAATTTGAGATGCAATCTCAATCTCTGTTTAATTCCTTTACTTCAAGTCTTTATACATATTACAAGCTTACAAGCTTATACATATATACATTTTATATTTATTAGAGTTAAAAAAAAAGTGCAGACTATATATATATATATATATATATATACACACACACACACACACACACACAGGTGTATCGCATAAAATTCGAATATCATCAAAAAGTTATCAAAATGTATTCCAGTATTTCAATTCAAAAAGTAAAACTAATGTATTTTATATAGATTAGTTACACACAGAGTGATACTTTTCAAGCATTTCTTTCATTTAATTTTGATGATTATGTCTTACAGCTAGTGAAACCCCAAAATTCAGCATCTCAGAAAAATGTAATATTACATAAGACCAACAAAAAAAAGGAATTTTTTAATACAGAAATGTTGGCTTACTGAAAAGTATGTCTATGTACAGTATAGTATGCTCTCAATACTTTGTCAGGGCTCCTTTTGCATGAATTACTACATCAATGTGGCGTGGCATGGAGGCGATCAGCATGTGGCATTGCTGAGGTGTTATGGAAGCCCCCGTCTGCATTGTTGGGTCTGGCAGCAAGCATGAAGTGCTGTAGAATTTCTTGGTAGAGAGCTGCGCTGACTTTGGATTTGATAAAACACAGTGGACCAAAACAAGCAGATGACATGGCTACCCGAATCTGCTGCTCCATCTGCTGACCAGCTTAATGGAGATGCTGATTTCATTTTCCAGCAGGACAATTGGCACCTGCCCACACTGCCAAAAGTACCAATACCTGGTTTTAATGATCATGGTATCACTGTGCTTGATTGGCCAGCAAACTCGCCTGACCTAAACCCCATGGAGAATCCATGGGGATATTGTCAAGAGGAAGATGACAGACACCAGATCCAACAATGCAGAAAAGCTAAAGGCTGCAATCAAAGCAACCTGGGCTTCCATAACACCTCAGCAGTGCCACAAGCTGATTGCCTCCATGCCACATTAATGCAGTAATTCGGGAAAAATGAGCAAAGTATTGAGTGTATACTATACTGTACATGGACATATTTTTCAGTAAGCCAACATTTCTGTAATAAAAATCCTTGAACTATGCTTGAGATATATATAATATATATAACTCGGTGTGTAACACATGTAAATAAAATATATGAGTTTCACTTTTTGAATTGAATTACTGAAATAAATAATTTTTTGATGAAATTCTAATTGTACGAGATGTGTATATATATATATATATATATATATATATACACACAGTGGTGGCTGGTGCTCAAAATTTTTGGGGGGGCACAAACAGAAAAATGTAATAGGCATTGCTTTGCGGCAAAACAAGCTGTAAAAAATTGCGTGAATTTGAGGTCCCAAAAGTGTGAAAGGGGCCTTCAGTAATTAAGGTATAGTGTGCCCCCTTTCAATGCAGAGTGACCAGCGTGCCCCCTTTCAATGCACAGTGACCAGTGTGCCCCCTTCAAAACAGTGACTAGCATGCCCCCTTCAATGCAGTGACCAGCGTGCCCCCTTCAATGCAGAGACCAGCGTGCCGGAAGCATGGATGGGGGGGGCGGCGCCCCTGATCCCCCAACGCACCGGCCGCCACTGTATATATATATATATATATATATACATATATGCACACACACACATACACTGTTTCTCACAAAAGTGAGTACACCCCTCACATTTTTGTAAATATTTTATTATATCTTTTTATGTGACAACACTGAAGAATTTACACTTTGATACAATGTAAAGTAGTGAGTGTACAGCTTGTATAACAGTGTAAATTTGCTGTCCCCTCAAAATAACTCACAGCCATTAATTTCTAAACTGCTGGCAACAAAAGTGAGTACACCTCTAAGTGAAATTGTCAAAATTGGGCCAATATTTTGTCTGGCCACCATTATTTCCCAGCACTGCCTTAACCCTCTTGGGCATGGAGTTCAACAGAGCTTCACAGGTTGCCACTGGAGTCCTCTTCTACTCCTCCATGACGAAATCACGTAGCTGGTGGATGTTGGAGATCTTCTCCACCTTCCGTTTGAGGATACCCCACAGATGCTCAGTAGGGTTTAGGTCTGGAGACATGCTTGGCCAGTCCACATCCTTTACCCTTTAGCCTCTGAAGGGAGGTGATCATGCTCTGCTTCAGTATGTCACAGTACATGTTGACATTCATGGTTCCCTCAACGAACTGTAGCTCCCCAGTGTCAGCAGCACTCATGCAGCCCCAGACCATGACACTCCCACCACCATGCTTGACTGTAGACAAGAGACACTTGTCTTAGTACTCCTCCCCTGGTTGCTGCCAACACACCTGACACCATCTGAATCAAATACTTTTATCTTGGTCTCATCAGATCAAGACCAGCTTCCAGTAATCCATGTCCTTAGTCTGCTTGTCTTCAGCAAACTGTTTGTGGGCTTTATTGTGCATCATCTTTAGAAAAGGGTTCCTTCTGGGACTACAGCCAATTCAATTCAGTGTGCGGTGTATGGTCTGAGCACTGAGAGGCTGAGCCCCCAACCCTTCAACCTCTGCAGTAATGCTGGCAGCACTTATACGTCTATTTCCCAAAGATAACCTCTGCATATGATGCTGAGCACGTGCACTCAACTTGTTTGGTCAACCATGGTGAGGTCTGTTCTGAGTGGAACCTGTCCTGTTAAACCACTGTGTGGTCTTGGCCACCGTGTTGCAGCTCTGTTTCAGGGTTTTGCCAATCTTCTTATAGCCTAGGTCATCTTTATGTAGAGCAATAATTAATTTGTTCAGATCCTCAGAGAGTTATTTGCCATGAGGTGCCATGTTGAAATTCCAGTGACCAGTATGAGAGAGTGAGAGTGATAACATCAAATTTAACACACCTGCTCCCCATTCACACCTGAGACCTTGTAACACTAACGAGTCACATAACACCAGGTAGGGAAAACGGCTAATTGGGCCCAGTTCAGACATGTTCACTTAGGGGTGTACTCACTTTTTAGACATTAGTGGCAGTTTAGACATTAGTGGCTGTGTCTTGAGTTATTTTGAGGGGACAGCAAATGTACACTATTACACAAGCTGTACACTCAATACTTAACATTGTAGCCAGTGTTATTTCTTCAGTGTTGTCTCATGAAAAGATATAATAAAATATTTTCAAAAATGTGAGGGGTGTACTCACTATTGTGAGATACTGTGTATATATATATATGTGTACTGTATGTGTTTCATTGTCAGGGCGTGGAAGTCAAAAAAAAAGAAACTAACTGTATAGGAGAGCATCCTATGGAGCTTAGCGTTTTAATTATCAGAGCTTAAGAACTAAGCACCATAACAACAGGATTTTGTTTCGACTTCAGGGAAGATAACCGTGGTGAACTTTTATGGAGGTTTTGAAATCATTCGACTGGGATTTTAATTAGGTTAATTGGAAAACATGTATGCTCCAACTAGCGACTCTGTGTACTTGCTTTAATCAAATGACGGATAGGGAGATAGAGATACCGGAGAGGGAAGGAGTGTTGAAATATTTAAAAAAGGTCAGAATTCTTATGAAGTGACTGGAAGAAAACATCCAGCAAGCCCTTGAGATGCTGTTAGACTTTACTCATATTTTACTTGATACTACACATGAAAATTAATTCTACAAGATCTATCGATAAAGTATTAAATAGTTTACCCATGACGTAGGGACTTACTAACTAAAGGCTTATCAGTAAAATTGTGTTCAATGAAAAATAAAAATGGTTACAAAATGGGAGATATTTTTTTCTAATTGCTTCGTAGATGATTATCTCTTTGTTGACTTTAATGACCAGTGCTTGCTTCCTATCCCCACCGCTGCCCTTATAGAGCTAATGATAGTTCGGGGAGCTGCCATTTGGCAAGGATTGGTTGTGTGTTCTGAGTAAGTCAGGTTTTTTTTTGTCAGTCAGGGGCAAATTTATTTTATAAGAGGACTTGTCAAACATTTGAGAACTATATATCCCTTAATCAAATGGGGGGTATCAGAGGGCCCCCTTATTTTTAAAGGGAACTTCAAGATTTTGATAAGCCCCCTGCTTGCAGACCCGCACAACCACCAAGCCAGGGTTGTGGGGAAGAGGCCCAGTCCTCATCAACATGGTGACAAAGTGCTTTGCCAGGGGGGCATTCTATCTTTTTTAGGTGTAAGGTGAACATCCAGAAACCAGAATTTTGCTTGGCTCACACATCACTATGGCCAGCAGCTTTCAATTCAATTCCTCTAAGTTCAGTATCACTGAGCCCAGCTTGTAATTAAAAATACATTTAAATATGTATAAAATGAATAGAGAATTGCATTATTTTGTTTAAGCATATACTAACAGAATCAGTTCCAGACCAAAATCATAAAAGTTCAAAATACTTTATTCACTCACAATAAAACTACCAATGCTTTTGGACATTACAATAATAAATCTGCATGGAATTAACCCCCTTGCACTAGTACCTCCCGGCCCTTCAAGGGATTGCAGATGCCGGGAGGTGGGGCAGGGTTTACGATCATGCAACCACTGTGATTGGCTGTCAGGGCAGTCACATTATTGGAAAACTCCCTATTCCAAAAAGTGATTGGGAGCTTTCCATTAGCCTGCAGTAGCTGTGCCAGGAGCGTGCAGGGTGCGCGCTCTTGCCACAGCTGTATTTGTAAATTGGAACACAAATATGGGACCACTTGGCATCAAGGCCCACCCCCGAGAGGCCTCAAATTTGCATACCGTCGGCACCTAGGGGTTAATTTTTTAAAAAGTCATGTTTAGGTAATCAATAGATATGCAAGTAGTATATGTAAATAATAGGTATGCATAACTACGCATAACTAATGGTTTAGGCTCCTTTTACACTTGAAATGAGTGTCTTTAGGCATTTTTCTGGTGAAGCTTCACAATACGTTTCAAATTGCTCAAGTGTGACTGCGGACTAGACACTAGGGCTACTGCCATCATGATGGGAAAATACAGCTGCAGTGCCTTCTTGCCACATCAATATCAATCACATGGTTTGAATTATTGAAATTGAGAAAGCTGCTGTTTTCTCTACATGATCATTTAGATGAAGTGAAGTTAGGAAAATGTACTTCCTGCACAAATATGGTAAAATTAGAGGATAAAGCCAACTAATCTTAAAAATCTCCAACTGCAGTGGGGACATGGCCAAAAGGGGAAGACAAAGAACAGCAGGATCAACCAATTTTGTTGCAGAATACAGAAAACTATTTCTAAAACAACTGAGTGAGTATGAACAGCATGTAATACAGCATTTACTGATAGCATTTAATGATGTGGGTTTAATAACGCTTTAATGATGAAGGTACATCCCAGTTGAGCAAAGAAGGAGACTTTCAGCAACTAGGTGATGGTGGAAAGTCATCTTTCTGTTACAAACCATTAGATTTCTTTTGTGTCTGGAGATTAGCCTCCTCAATACAGTAAATATCTCCTTTCTTAATTTATATGAATGCTTACAAAATATGAAGCTTTAAAGTAATAGACCATTGACAATTTGACAACATATTTTAAGCTTGCATTTCACTTATCTAAGAAAATACAGTTTCTCCAGCAGAAAATGACTTCTAAACCCATGATAACTGGCTAAGGTGTTTGCTTAATCAGTAATGCTTTGAAAACTATTTGATAATGCCCTGGAAACAGCTTCAACTCAGAAGAACAAGAACAATCCCTATGCAATGCTTTGAGCCCCTAGCTGTGTAATTTAGTTCCTAATTACTCCTGTGTCTCTTTTTTCCTGATGGAAAAGCTATCTGCCAGCAGGTCAACCCTGAAGTATGTCATTTCCAAAATATACAGGTTTCCTGATTTTTTATATCAAAGGGTCTGGCACTCAACCAAGACTACTACAGCTGGTAATCAGTCAACCCTGATGTTATATACCCAGTAAGTGGCGCTTCATTTCCTAACATGGTTTTACTACTATTGTAACATAGAAAAACTAAATAACTTTTTTAGCTATGCAATATTAAAGTCAGACAGAGTTGAAGCTTGAGTGCAATATTCAGCATGTTCCACATATACTTTTCTCTAGGGAAATCATCTTCTTCCCTTGATTATAGAAGCTGTAGATATAAGGTAACTGAACTGCTGGTGCAGTCAAGGATTTGCGCATCACTAATGCTGTTTTATACAGAGTCGTAATACTGAAACTTGCTACATTATTCTTATTAAAAAAAAGTCAACCAGTAAATCATACAGCTTTCTTCTTACAGTATCTGATGTTTACACACAGGAATTAATTTACTAAAACTGGAGAGTGCAAAATCTGGTGCAGCTGTGCAGGGTAGCCAATGAGCGTCTACTGTAACTTCAGCTTGTTCAATTAAGCTTTGACAAAAAAACAATGGAATCTGACTGGTTTCCATGCAGAGCTGCACCAGATTTTATACTCTAGTTTTAGTAAATCAACCCCACAAACTCAATGAGACATAATGGAAGCCATTTTCACTAACTTATAGACTCAGCTAAATCTTAGGACTAACCTAATGGCTAGTCATTTGGAGCCACCAGATTTCATGTTCATTAGCAATATCAGTGGCATTGTTGTATACTCAGATCAAATTCTATTCACCAAGTTTTAAGCTTTAATGCCCAAATTTGGGCTTACCGGTCCATCACCTGCTCCCCAAAGGATTTAAAAAAAAAATCTATACTTTTTACCCAGGTGACTTCAGTTCATTGAGGTCTTATGTCCTCTTCTCCCTCTTCTTTCTCGGGCAGTGGTCAAATTCTAAATGTTGTAAGAAGCAGAGTGATATAATGATGTGATTCTGCCGATTTGCAGCATTCTCCTGTAAGTCCAGGATCAGGGAGCATAGCCTCAACACCCAGGGTTCACAGAAATGTGATTAACAACATTGGGTAAAATTGAATCCAGAACACAAGAATCTATGGATTGGTGACTGTGTTAGTCTGTGGAGGACAGTGATGGAGATCAGGTGAGTATAGCTGCAAGTTAATGACATAAGCAGAGAAAAGCACATGGATCTTGAGCATTAAAAAAAATATAACACTTATCTGATAAAACAAAAAAGGCAACTCACCTGTGTTCAGCTACTATTGGTGCACTTCAGGCAGGAGGGTACAGTTCAGTAACGTACAGCCCGCTTACCATGGTCAGTTATGTCGTTATTAGTGTTGAGCGAACACGGACTGTATTATTCGTGTTCGTACCGAATAATTAGATTTTTTGTACCCGAACACGGACACGGACACTTTACTGTATGTTCGGGTAAAAATCCGTGTTCGGTCGTTTTTAGTGTTGAGTAGGGTTGAGCGGACACCTAGATGTCCGTGTTCGACGGGTTCGGCCGAACTTTAAAAAAAAGTCCGGGTCCGTGTCCCGGACTTTTACCGAACTTTTCCCGGACACCGAACCCCATTGAAGTCAATGGGGACCCGAACTTTAAGGCACTAAAATGGCTCTAAAACACCAAAGGAAAGGGCTAGAGTGCTGCAAATGGCAGCAAAACGTAATTAAGAGCATGGCAAGTGCTCTGCAAACAAATGTGGATAGGGAAATAACTTAAAACAACAAAAAAAAAACAGAAAAATAAAACAATGTTCTTCTTCATCTCTGAAGGACGAGGCCCATATGGAGTAGGAGGGAGGTTGAGGTGGTGGTGGATGTGGCGGTGACATAGGCGTGCGCACAGGGTGTGCTGGGTGTGCCTGGGCACACCCTAATCACCTAGGGCACATAGCATTGCCAGTGAGGAGATGGGAAAGATCTCCCTGGGACCTGCTCTGCTCTATTTCTCCTTGCCTACAGGTACATGGCCCCGATACATTACTCTCCCTGCTGGCAAACACATGCATGTGTATTTCAACTTTGGGGTGCACACCTTAATGCAATAGGCTGCGCACACCTATGGGCGGTGTAGGTGGAAGCGGCGGTGGAGGAGGACCAGGGCCGGATTAACAGCATCATGGGCTTGGTGCTGAGGATTTTGAAGGGCCTTAAGGGCCGTGCCTTGCCATGCACCCAGAGGAGGAAGGGTGCAGCCATGCATGCCTAATTCAACATGGGATGCTGTCTCTGAAGCCCATAAACACATCCATGCATCGCCAACTGTCCCTCCTTGTCCGGCCTTCACGCTGTGTGGGGAGGTTCTGAGGGTGCTGCCTGGGGAAGCGAGCATAGAAGCCAGACTTCTGTGTTTACAAGTGACAGAAGAGCGGTAACAGTGAATATGGCCAACCCGGGGCCTATATAAAAGGTAGGGGCCTGGAGCTGCAGCTCCAATAGCCCCTACATTAATCTGGCCCTGAGGAGGAGGACGAGGTAGCCAACACTGCTTCTTTTCAAAAATTTTAAATGAGGGTACACCCCAAAAGAGTGAGAAAGAGCAAAAATGGAACAATGGGTGGGTAAGGTCGGTATCCATTGCTATTCTGCATAAGGTACGGAAAAGTCCCGTGGGATCCATGCCTGGTTCATTTTAATGAACGTGAGCTTGTCCACATTGTCTCTGGACAGGCGGCTGCGCTTGTCTGTTATAACGCCCCCAGCCGTGCTAAATACCCGTTCAGATAATACACTGGCTGCAGGGCACGCCAGCACCTCCAAGGCGTAAAGGGCAAGCTCAGGCCATGTGCCCAATTTGGAGACCCAGAAGTTGAAGGGGGCAGACCCGTCATTCACTACATGTAGGCGTGTGCACACATACTGCTCCACCATGTTGGTAAAATGCTGCCTCCTGCTAAGACGTTCCATCTGAGCTGCTGGTGCTGCTGTTTGTTGTGGCGTGCTGACAAAGCTTTTCCACATTTCGGCCATGCTAACCCTGCCTTCTGAGGTGCTGGCGGTGCCCTGGTTGCGTTGGCGACCTCCTCCTCCTCCTCCTCTGCCTTGTGCTTCCACTGTGGCCCCGCTGTCAGATGGGAATGCCAGCAGCATGGCGTCTACCAGCGTGCGCTTGTACTCGCGCATCTTGCGATCGCGCTCCAGTGAGTGAATTAAGGACGGTACGTTGTCCTTGTAACGGGGATCCAGCAGCGTGGCCACCCAGTAATCAGCACAAGTTAGAATGTGGGCAACTCGGCGGTCGTTGTGGAGACACTGCAGCATGTAATCGCTCATGTGTGCCAGGCTGCCCAGAGGCAACGAAAGGCTGTCCTCTGTGGGAGGTGTATCGTCCGTGTCCTCTGTATCCCCCCAGCCACGCACCAGTGATGGCCATGAGCTGGCCTGGGTGCCACCCTGCTGTGAACATGGTTCCATCTCCTCCTCCAGCTCCTCCTCCTCCTCATCCTCCTCATCCTCCAGAACTGTGCCCCTGCTGGACAATTGCGTCCCTGGCGTTTGCGTGTGCAGGAACCCACCCTCGGAGCCCCTTGCGAATGACTGCCCTGAAAGCCTTGGAAATGTTACCTCTTCATCCTCCTCCTCCTCCTCATCCTGTGCCACATCCTCTTCCATCATCGCCCGAATTGTTTTTTCAAGGAGGCATAGAAGTGGGATAGTTAAGCTGAGAACGGCGTCATTGCCACTGGCCATGTTGGTGGAGTACTCAAAACAGCGCAACAAGGCACACAGGTCTCGCATGGAGGCCCAGTTAAATTAAATAGCGGAATAGAAAATATGATCCAAAAAAAGTGTATGTATATCACACGTACACAACCACACTGGGCCCCAATTACTATTGTTTGTACCCCTAAAAGGCTAGATGAGGAGTAGGGGGAGTATGGAACAGGCAGCACCCTCAAACCTTCAGAAGTATGAGATGAACCCCAACAACTTGGAAAGGTGGATCTCTCTCACACGTACCAACACAGACTATCCCCCAATTTAACTGATCCCCAAAGGTTTTTGATTAAATAGCGGAATAGAAAATATGATCCAAAAAAAGTGTATGTATATCACACGTACACAACCACACTAGGCCCCAATTACTATTGTTTGTACCCCTAAAAGGCTAGATGAGGAGTAGGGGGGGTATGGAACAGGCAGCACCCTCAAACCTTCAGAAGTATGAGATGAACCCCAACAACTTGGAAAGGTGGATCTCTCTCACACGTACCAACACAGACTATCCCCCAATTTAACTGATCCCCAAAGGTTTTTGATTAAATAGCGGAATAGAAAATATGATCCAAAAAAAGTGTATGTATATCACACGTACACAACCACACTGGGCCCCAATTACTATTGTTTGTACCCCTAAAAGGCTAGATGAGGAGTAGGGGGAGTATGGAACAGGCAGCACCCTCAAACCTTCAGAAGTATGAGATGAACCCCAACAACTTGGAAAGGTGGATCTCTCTCACACGTACCAACACAGACTATCCCCCAATTTAACTGATCCCCAAAGGTTTTTGATTAAATAGCGGAATAGAAAATATGATCCAAAAAAAGTGTATGTATATCACACGTACACAACCACACTAGGCCCCAATTACTATTGTTTGTACCCCTAAAAGGCTAGGAGTAGGGGGGGTATGGAACAGGCAGCACCCTCAAACCTTCAGAAGTATGAGATGAACCCCAACAACTTGGAAAGGTGGATCTCTCTCACACGTACCAACACAGACTATCCCCCAATTTAACTGATCACCAAAGGTTTTTGATTAAATAGCGGAATAGAAAATATGATCCAAAAAAAGTGTATGTATATCACACGTACACAACCACACTAGGCCCCAATTACTATTGTTTGTACCCCTAAAAGGCTAGATGAGGAGTAGGGGGGGTATGGAACAGGCAGCACCCTCAAACCTTCAGAAGTATGAGATGAACCCCAACAACTTGGAAAGGTGGATCTCTCTCACACGTACCAACACAGACTATCCCCCAATTTAACTGATCCCCAAAGGTTTTTGATTAAATAGCGGAATAGAAAATATGATCCAAAAAAAGTGTATGTATATCACACGTACACAACCACACTAGGCCCCAATTACTATTGTTTGTACCCCTAAAAGGCTAGGAGTAGGGGGAGTATGGAACAGGCAGCACCCTCAAACCTTCAGAAGTATGAGATGAACCCCAACAACTTGGAAAGGTGGATCTCTCTCACACGTACCAACACAGACTATCCCCCAATTTAACTGATCCCCAAAGGTTTTTGATTAAATAGCGGAATAGAAAATATGATCCAAAAAAAGTGTATGTATATCACACGTACACAACCACACTAGGCCCCAATTACTATTGTTTGTACCCCTAAAAGGCTAGATGAGGAGTAGGGGGGGTATGGAACAGGCAGCACCCTCAAATCTTCAGAAGTATGAGATGAACCCCAAAAACTTGGAAAGGTGGATCTCTCTCACACGTACCAACACAGACTATCCCCCAATTTAACTGATCCCCAAAGGTTTTTGATTAAATAGCGGAATAGAAAATATGATCCAAAAAAAGTGTATGTATATCACACGTACACAACCACACTAGGCCCCAATTACTATTGTTTGTACCCCTAAAAGGCTAGATGAGGAGTAGGGGGGGTATGGAACAGGCAGCACCCTCAAACCTTCAGAAGTATGAGATGAACCCCAACAACTTGGAAAGGTGGATCTCTCTCACACGTACCAACACAGACTATCCCCCAATTTAACTGATCCCCAAAGGTTTTTGATTAAATAGCGGAATAGAAAATATGATCCAAAAAAAGTGTATGTATATCACACGTACACAACCACACTGGGCCCCAATTACTATTGTTTGTACCCCTAAAAGGCTAGATGAGGAGTAGGGGGAGTATGGAACAGGCAGCACCCTCAAACCTTCAGAAGTATGAGATGAACCCCAACAACTTGGAAAGGTGGATCTCTCTCACACGTACCAACACAGACTATCCCCCAATTTAACTGATCCCCAAAGGTTTTTGATTAAATAGCGGAATAGAAAATATGATCCAAAAAAAGTGTATGTATATCACACGTACACAACCACACTAGGCCCCAATTACTATTGTTTGTACCCCTAAAAGGCTAGGAGTAGGGGGGGTATGGAACAGGCAGCACCCTCAAACCTTCAGAAGTATGAGATGAACCCCAACAACTTGGAAAGGTGGATCTCTCTCACACGTACCAACACAGACTATCCCCCAATTTAACTGATCACCAAAGGTTTTTGATTAAATAGCGGAATAGAAAATATGATCCAAAAAAAGTGTATGTATATCACACGTACACAACCACTCTAGGCCCCAATTACTATTGTTTGTACCCCTAAAAGGCTAGATGAGGAGTAGGGGGGGTATGGAACAGGCAGCACCCTCAAACCTTCAGAAGTATGAGATGAACCCCAACAACTTGGAAAGGTGGATCTCTCTCACACGTACCAACACAGACTATCCCCCAATTTAACTGATCCCCAAAGGTTTTTGATTAAATAGCGGAATAGAAAATATGATCCAAAAAAAGTGTATGTATATCACACGTACACAACCACACTAGGCCCCAATTACTATTGTTTGTACCCCTAAAAGGCTAGATGAGGAGTAGGGGGGGTATGGAACAGGCAGCACCCTCAAACCTTCAGAAGTATGAGATGAACCCCAACAACTTGGAAAGGTGGATCTCTCTCACACGTACCAACACAGACTATCCCCCAATTTAACTGATCCCCAAAGGTTTTTGATTAAATAGCGGAATAGAAAATATGATCCAAAAAAAGTGTATGTATATCACACGTACACAACCACACTAGGCCCCAATTACTATTGTTTGTACCCCTAAAAGGCTAGGAGTAGGGGGAGTATGGAACAGGCAGCACCCTCAAACCTTCAGAAGTATGAGATGAACCCCAACAACTTGGAAAGGTGGATCTCTCTCACACGTACCAACACAGACTATCCCCCAATTTAACTGATCCCCAAAGGTTTTTGATTAAATAGCGGAATAGAAAATATGATCCAAAAAAAGTCTATGTATATCACACGTACACAACCACACTAGGCCCCAATTACTATTGTTTGTACCCCTAAAAGGCTAGATGAGGAGTAGGGGGGGTATGGAACAGGCAGCACCCTCAAATCTTCAGAAGTATGAGATGAACCCCAAAAACTTGGAAAGGTGGATCTCTCTCACACGTACCAACACAGACTATCCCCCAATTTAACTGATCCCCAAAGGTTTTTGATTAAATAGCGGAATAGAAAATATGATCCAAAAAAAGTGTATGTATATCACACGTACACAACCACACTAGGCCCCAATTACTATTGTTTGTACCCCTAAAAGGCTAGATGAGGAGTAGGGGGGGTATGGAAAGGGCAGCACCCTCAAACCTTCAGAAGTATGAGATGAACCCCAACAACTTGGAAAGGTGGATCTCTCTCACACGTACCAACACAGACTATCCCCCAATTTAACTGATCCCCAAAGGTTTTTGATTAAATAGCGGAATAGAAAATATGATCCAAAAAAAGTGTATGTATATCACACGTACACAACCACACTGGGCCCCAATTACTATTGTTTGTACCCCTAAAAGGCTAGATGAGGAGTAGGGGGAGTATGGAACAGGCAGCACCCTCAAACCTTCAGAAGTATGAGATGAACCCCAACAACTTGGAAAGGTGGATCTCTCTCACACGTACCAACACAGACTATCCCCCAATTTAACTGATCCCCAAAGGTTTTTGATTAAATAGCGGAATAGAAAATATGATCCAAAAAAAGTGTATGTATATCACACGTACACAACCACACTAGGCCCCAATTACTATTGTTTGTACCCCTAAAAGGCTAGGAGTAGGGGGGGTATGGAACAGGCAGCACCCTCAAACCTTCAGAAGTATGAGATGAACCCCAACAACTTGGAAAGGTGGATCTCTCTCACACGTACCAACACAGACTATCCCCCAATTTAACTGATCACCAAAGGTTTTTGATTAAATAGCGGAATAGAAAATATGATCCAAAAAAAGTGTATGTATATCACACGTACACAACCACACTAGGCCCCAATTACTATTGTTTGTACCCCTAAAAGGCTAGATGAGGAGTAGGGGGGGTATGGAACAGGCAGCACCCTCAAACCTTCAGAAGTATGAGATGAACCCCAACAACTTGGAAAGGTGGATCTCTCTCACACGTACCAACACAGACTATCCCCCAATTTAACTGATCCCCAAAGGTTTTTGATTAAATAGCGGAATAGAAAATATGATCCAAAAAAAGTGTATGTATATCACACGTACACAACCACACTAGGCCCCAATTACTATTGTTTGTACCCCTAAAAGGCTAGATGAGGAGTAGGGGGGGTATGGAACAGGCAGCACCCTCAAACCTTCAGAAGTATGAGATGAACCCCAACAACTTGGAAAGGTGGATCTCTCTCACACGTACCAACACAGACTATCCCCCAATTTAACTGATCCCCAAAGGTTTTTGATTAAATAGCGGAATAGAAAATATGATCCAAAAAAAGTGTATGTATATCACACGTACACAACCACACTAGGCCCCAATTACTATTGTTTGTACCCCTAAAAGGCTAGGAGTAGGGGGAGTATGGAACAGGCAGCACCCTCAAACCTTCAGAAGTATGAGATGAACCCCAACAACTTGGAAAGGTGGATCTCTCTCACACGTACCAACACAGACTATCCCCCAATTTAACTGATCCCCAAAGGTTTTTGATTAAATAGCGGAATAGAAAATATGATCCAAAAAAAGTGTATGTATATCACACGTACACAACCACACTAGGCCCCAATTACTATTGTTTGTACCCCTAAAAGGCTAGATGAGGAGTAGGGGGAGTATGGAACAGGCAGCACCCTCAAATCTTCAGAAGTATGAGATTGTGTTCACTGTACCCCACAAAGATTGAGTTCACTGCACCCCACAATGATTGTGTTCACTGCACCCCACAAAGATTGTGTTCACTGCACCTCACAAAGATTGTGTTCACTGTACCCCCCAAAGATTGTGTTCACTGCACCCCACAAAGATTCTGTTCACTGTACCCCACAAAGATTGTGTTCACTGCACCCTAAAAGGATGTTGTTCACTGCACCCCACAAAGATTGTGTTCACTGCACCCTAAAAGGATGTTGTTCACTGCACCCCAAAAAGATTGTGTTCACTGTACCCCCCCAAAGATTGTGTTCACTGCACCCCACAAAGATTGTGTTCACTGCACCCCAAAAAGATTGTGTTCACTGTACCCCCCAAAGATTGTGTTCACTGCACCCCAAAAGGATTGTGTTCACTGTACCCCCCAAAGATTGTGTTCACTGCACCCCACAAAGATTCTGTTCACTGTACCCCACAAAGATTGTGTTCACTGCACCCCAAAAAGATTGTGTTCACTGTACCCCCCCAAAGATTGTGTTCACTGCACCCCACAAAGATTCTGTTCACTGCACCCCACAAAGGATTTTGTTCACTGCACCCCAAAAAGATTGTGTTCACTGCACCCCAAAAAGGATTTTGATCACTGCACCCCAAAAAGGATGTTGTTCACTGCACCCCAAAAATGATTTTGTTCACTCCACCCCAAAAAGATTGTGTTCACTGCACCCCACAAAGATTGTGTTCACTGCACCCCAAAAAGATTGTGTTCACTGTACCCCCCAAAGATTGTGTTCACTGCACCCCACAAAGATTCTGTTCACTGTACCCCACAAAGATTGTGTTCACTGCACCCCAAAAAGATTGTGTTCACTGCACCCCAAAAAGGATGTTGTTCACTGCACCCCAAAAAGGATGTTGTTCACTCCACCCCAAAAAGATTGTGTTCACTGCACCCCACAAAGATTGTGTTCACTGCACCCCAAAAAGATTGTGTTCACTGCACCCCAAAAATGATTTTGTTCACTGCACCCCAAAAAGGATTTTGTTCACTGCACCCCAAAAAGGATGTTGTTCACTCCACCCCAAAAAGATTGTGTTCACTGCACCCCAAAAAGATTGTGTTCACTGCACCCCACAAAGGATTTTGTTCACTGCACCCCAAAAAGATTGTGTTCACTGCACCCCAAAAAGGATGTTGTTCACTGCACCCCAAAAAGGATTTTGTTCACTGCACCCCAAAAAGATTGTGTTCACTGCACCCCACAAAGGATTTTGTTCACTGCACCCCACAAAGATTGTGTTCACTGCACACCAAAAAGGATTGTGTTCACTGCACCCCAAAAAGATTTTGTTCACTGCACCCCAAAAAGATTGTGTTCACTGCAGCCCAAAAAGATTGTGTTCACTGCAGCCCAAAAAGATTGTGTTCACTGCAGCCCAAAAAGATTGTGTTCACTGCAGCTCACACACAGAAAAATGGATGTGGATCACTGACACCTGCCTATCTCCAATCCCACACCACACAGCAATATCGATTGTAGTTTGTAGAACACAGTTTCCCTAAAATTCAGCAGACTCTGTCCCTAACAGGATTGAGAAGAGATCGTAGATCAGGATTGAGTGCAGATTCACCCCACCCCCCACACAGCAATATCGATTGTAGTTTGTAGAAGACACTGACCCTATAATTCAGCAGACTCTATCCCTAAAATGCCTACAACTCGCCCTGCCTAAACACTCCGACCTGTCCCTCAATTCTATCCGGACACAAATGGTTTTTTCCTGCCTATCTTTCCCTAATCAGCAGCCAGCACATTGATGTGTGCTCTGTCCCTTAGCTAAGCAGCAGAATGACGCTGCTGCGGCGGCTGCCTCGAACTTATAAAGACTTGGTCACATGCTTCAGACGGCCAATCACAGCTACTAAGACATTTGCAGGCATGGCTGGGATGGCTTAAGGCACACCAGTTAAACGATTGTTGATTGGCTGTTGAAAGCCCGCCATGAAAAGAGCGCCAAAGCATGCAAAACCCGGAAATAAAACGACCGAACACGGATTTTTACCCGAACATACAGTAAAGTGTCCGTGTCCGTGTTCGGGTAAAAAAAATCCAATTATTCGGTACGAACACGAATAATACAGTCCGTGTTCGCTCAACACTAGTGTTGAGCAAACACGGACTGTATTATTCGTGTTCGTACCGAATAATTGGATTTTTTTTACCCAAACACGGACACGGACACTTTACTGTATGTTCGGGTAAAAATCCGTGTTCGGTCGTTTTATTTCCGGGTTTTGCATGCTTTGGCGCTCTTTTCATGGCGGGCTTTCAACAGCCAATCAACAATCGTTTAACTGGTGTGCCTTAAGCCATCCCAGCCATGCCTGCAAATGTCTTAGTAGCTGTGATTGGCCGTCTGAAGCATGTGACCAAGTCTTTATAAGTTCGAGGCAGCCGCCGCAGCAGCGTCATTCTGCTGCTTAGCTAAGGGACAGAGCACACATCAATGTGCTGGCTGCTGATTAGGGAAAGATAGGCAGGAAAAAACCATTTGTGTCCGGATAGAATTGAGGGACAGGTCGGAGTGTTTAGGCAGGGCGAGTTGTAGGCATTTTAGGGATAGAGTCTGCTGAATTATAGGGTCAGTGTCTTCTACAAACTACAATCGATATTGCTGTGTGGGGGGTGGGGTGAATCTGCACTCAATCCTGATCTACGATCTCTTCTCAATCCTGTTAGGGACAGAGTCTGCTGAATTTTAGGGAAACTGTGTTCTACAAACTACAATCGATATTGCTGTGTGGTGTGGGATTGGAGATAGGCAGGTGTCAGTGATCCACATCCATTTTTCTGTGTGTGAGCTGCAGTGAACACAATCTTTTTGGGCTGCAGTGAACACAATCTTTTTGGGCTGCAGTGAACACAATCTTTTTGGGCTGCAGTGAACACAATCTTTTTGGGGTGCAGTGAACAAAATCTTTTTGGGGTGCAGTGAACACAATCCTTTTTGGTGTGCAGTGAACACAATCTTTGTGGGGTGCAGTGAACAAAATCCTTTGTGGGGTGCAGTGAACACAATCTTTTTGGGGTGCAGTGAACAAAATCCTTTTTGGGGTGCAGTGAACAACATCCTTTTTGGGGTGCAGTGAACACAATCTTTTTGGGGTGCAGTGAACAAAATCCTTTGTGGGGTGCAGTGAACACAATCTTTTTGGGGTGCAGTGAACACAATCTTTTTGGGGTGGAGTGAACAACATCCTTTTTGGGGTGCAGTGAACAAAATCCTTTTTGGGGTGCAGTGAACAAAATCATTTTTGGGGTGCAGTGAACACAATCTTTTTGGGGTGCAGTGAACACAATCTTTGTGGGGTGCAGTGAACACAATCTTTTTGGGGTGGAGTGAACAACATCCTTTTTGGGGTGCAGTGAACAACATCCTTTTTGGGGTGCAGTGAACACAATCTTTTTGGGGTGCAGTGAACACAATCTTTGTGGGGTACAGTGAACAGAATCTTTGTGGGGTGCAGTGAACACAATCTTTGGGGGGTACAGTGAACACAATCTTTTTGGGGTGCAGTGAACACAATCTTTGTGGGGTGCAGTGAACACAATCTTTTTGGGGTGGAGTGAACAAAATCATTTTTGGGGTGCAGTGAACAACATCCTTTTTGGGGTGCAGTGATCAAAATCCTTTTTGGGGTGCAGTGAACACAATCTTTTTGGGGTGCAGTGAACAAAATCCTTTGTGGGGTGCAGTGAACAGAATCTTTGTGGGGTGCAGTGAACACAATCTTTGGGGGGGTACAGTGAACACAATCTTTTTGGGGTGCAGTGAACACAATCTTTGTGGGGTACAGTGAACAGAATCTTTGTGGGGTGCAGTGAACACAATCTTTGGGGGGTACAGTGAACACAATCTTTTTGGGGTGCAGTGAACACAATCTTTGGGGGGTACAGTGAACACAATCTTTTTGGGGTGCAGTGAACACAATCTTTGTGGGGTGCAGTGAACACAATCTTTGGGGGGGTACAGTGAACACAATCTTTTTGGGGTGCAGTGAACAACATCCTTTTAGGGTGCAGTGAACACAATCTTTGTGGGGTGCAGTGAACAACATCCTTTTAGGGTGCAGTGAACACAATCTTTGTGGGGTACAGTGAACAGAATCTTTGTGGGGTGCAGTGAACACAATCTTTGGGGGGTACAGTGAACACAATCTTTGTGAGGTGCAGTGAACACAATCTTTGTGGGGTGCAGTGAACACAATCATTGTGGGGTGCAGTGAACTCAATCTTTGTGGGGTACAGTGAACACAATCTCATACTTCTGAAGATTTGAGGGTGCTGCCTGTTCCATACTCCCCCTACTCCTCATCTAGCCTTTTAGGGGTACAAACAATAGTAATTGGGGCCTAGTGTGGTTGTGTACGTGTGATATACATACACTTTTTTTGGATCATATTTTCTATTCCGCTATTTAATCAAAAACCTTTGGGGATCAGTTAAATTGGGGGATAGTCTGTGTTGGTACGTGTGAGAGAGATCCACCTTTCCAAGTTGTTGGGGTTCATCTCATACTTCTGAAGGTTTGAGGGTGCTGCCTGTTCCATACTCCCCCTACTCCTAGCCTTTTAGGGGTACAAACAATAGTAATTGGGGCCTAGTGTGGTTGTGTACGTGTGATATACATACACTTTTTTTGGATCATATTTTCTATTCCGCTATTTAATCAAAAACCTTTGGGGATCAGTTAAATTGGGGGATAGTCTGTGTTGGTACGTGTGAGAGAGATCCACCTTTCCAAGTTGTTGGGGTTCATCTCATACTTCTGAAGGTTTGAGGGTGCTGCCTGTTCCATACCCCCCCTACTCCTCATCTAGCCTTTTAGGGGTACAAACAATAGTAATTGGGGCCTAGTGTGGTTGTGTACGTGTGATATACATACACTTTTTTTGGATCATATTTTCTATTCCGCTATTTAATCAAAAACCTTTGGGGATCAGTTAAATTGGGGGATAGTCTGTGTTGGTACGTGTGAGAGAGATCCACCTTTCCAAGTTGTTGGGGTTCATCTCATACTTCTGAAGGTTTGAGGGTGCTGCCTGTTCCATACTCCCCCTACTCCTCATCTAGCCTTTTAGGGGTACAAACAATAGTAATTGGGGCCCAGTGTGGTTGTGTACGTGTGATATACATACACTTTTTTTGGATCATATTTTCTATTCCGCTATTTAATCAAAAACCTTTGGGGATCAGTTAAATTGGGGGATAGTCTGTGTTGGTACGTGTGAGAGAGATCCACCTTTCCAAGTTGTTGGGGTTCATCTCATACTTCTGAAGGTTTGAGGGTGCTGCCTGTTCCATACCCCCCCTACTCCTCATCTAGCCTTTTAGGGGTACAAACAATAGTAATTGGGGCCTAGTGTGGTTGTGTACGTGTGATATACATACACTTTTTTTGGATCATATTTTCTATTCCGCTATTTAATCAAAAACCTTTGGGGATCAGTTAAATTGGGGGATAGTCTGTGTTGGTACGTGTGAGAGAGATCCACCTTTCCAAGTTTTTGGGGTTCATCTCATACTTCTGAAGATTTGAGGGTGCTGCCTGTTCCATACCCCCCCTACTCCTCATCTAGCCTTTTAGGGGTACAAACAATAGTAATTGGGGCCTAGTGTGGTTGTGTACGTGTGATATACATACACTTTTTTTGGATCATATTTTATATTCCGCTATTTAATCAAAAACCTTTGGGGATCAGTTAAATTGGGGGATAGTCTGTGTTGGTACGTGTGAGAGAGATCCACCTTTCCAAGTTGTTGGGGTTCATCTCATACTTCTGAAGGTTTGAGGGTGCTGCCTGTTCCATACTCCCCCTACTCCTAGCCTTTTAGGGGTACAAACAATAGTAATTGGGGCCTAGTGTGGTTGTGTACGTGTGATATACATACACTTTTTTTGGATCATATTTTCTATTCCGCTATTTAATCAAAAACCTTTGGGGATCAGTTAAATTGGGGGATAGTCTGTGTTGGTACGTGTGAGAGAGATCCACCTTTCCAAGTTGTTGGGGTTCATCTCATACTTCTGAAGGTTTGAGGGTGCTGCCTGTTCCATACCCCCCCTACTCCTCATCTAGCCTTTTAGGGGTACAAACAATAGTAATTGGGGCCTAGTGTGGTTGTGTACGTGTGATATACATACACTTTTTTTGGATCATATTTTCTATTCCGCTATTTAATCAAAAACCTTTGGGGATCAGTTAAATTGGGGGATAGTCTGTGTTGGTACGTGTGAGAGAGATCCACCATTCCAAGTTTTTGGGGTTCATCTCATACTTCTGAAGATTTGAGGGTGCTGCCTGTTCCATACCCCCCCTACTCCTCATCTAGCCTTTTAGGGGTACAAACAATAGTAATTGGGGCCTAGTGTGGTTGTGTACGTGTGATATACATACACTTTTTTTGGATCATATTTTCTATTCCGCTATTTAATCAAAAACCTTTGGGGATCAGTTAAATTGGGGGATAGTCTGTGTTGGTACGTGTGAGAGAGATCCACCTTTCCAAGTTGTTGGGGTTCATCTCATACTTCTGAAGGTTTGAGGGTGCTGCCTGTTCCATACCCCCCCTACTCCTAGCCTTTTAGGGGTACAAACAATAGTAATTGGGGCCTAGTGTGGTTGTGTACGTGTGATATACATACACTTTTTTTGGATCATATTTTCTATTCCGCTATTTAATCAAAAACCTTTGGGGATCAGTTAAATTGGGGGATAGTCTGTGTTGGTACGTGTGAGAGAGATCCACCTTTCCAAGTTGTTGGGGTTCATCTCATACTTCTGAAGGTTTGAGGGTGCTGCCTGTTCCATACTCCCCCTACTCCTCATCTAGCCTTTTAGGGGTACAAACAATAGTAATTGGGGCCCAGTGTGGTTGTGTACGTGTGATATACATACACTTTTTTTGGATCATATTTTCTATTCCGCTATTTAATCAAAAACCTTTGGGGATCAGTTAAATTGGGGGATAGTCTGTGTTGGTACGTGTGAGAGAGATCCACCTTTCCAAGTTGTTGGGGTTCATCTCATACTTCTGAAGGTTTGAGGGTGCTGCCTGTTCCATACCCCCCCTACTCCTCATCTAGCCTTTTAGGGGTACAAACAATAGTAATTGGGGCCTAGTGTGGTTGTGTACGTGTGATATACATACACTTTTTTTGTATCATATTTTGTATTCCGCTATTTAATCAAAAACCTTTGGGGATCAGTTAAATTGGGGGATAGTCTGTGTTGGTACGTGTGAGAGAGATCCACCTTTCCAAGTTTTTGGGGTTCATCTCATACTTCTGAAGATTTGAGGGTGCTGTCTGTTCCATACCCCCCCAACTCCTCATCTAGCCTTTTAGGGGTACAAACAATAGTAATTGGGGCCTAGTGTGGTTGTGTACGTGTGATATACATACACTTTTTTTGGATCATATTTTCTATTCCGCTATTTAATCAAAAACCTTTGGGGATCAGTTAAATTGGGGGATAGTCTGTGTTGGTACGTGTGAGAGAGATCCACCTTTCCAAGTTGTTGGGGTTCATCTCATACTTCTGAAGGTTTGAGGGTGCTGCCTGTTCCATACTCCCCCTACTCCTAGCCTTTTAGGGGTACAAACAATAGTAATTGGGGCCTAGTGTGGTTGTGTACGTGTGATATACATACACTTTTTTTGGATCATATTTTCTATTCCGCTATTTAATCAAAAACCTTTGGGGATCAGTTAAATTGGGGGATAGTCTGTGTTGGTACGTGTGAGAGAGATCCACCTTTCCAAGTTGTTGGGGTTCATCTCATACTTCTGAAGGTTTGAGGGTGCTGCCTGTTCCATACCCCCCCTACTCCTCATCTAGCCTTTTAGGGGTACAAACAATAGTAATTGGGGCCTAGTGTGGTTGTGTACGTGTGATATACATACACTTTTTTTGGATCATATTTTCTATTCCGCTATTTAATCAAAAACCTTTGGTGATCAGTTAAATTGGGGGATAGTCTGTGTTGGTACGTGTGAGAGAGATCCACCTTTCCAAGTTGTTGGGGTTCATCTCATACTTCTGAAGGTTTGAGGGTGCTGCCTGTTCCATACCCCCCCTACTCCTAGCCTTTTAGGGGTACAAACAATAGTAATTGGGGCCTAGTGTGGTTGTGTACGTGTGATATACATACACTTTTTTTGGATCATATTTTCTATTCCGCTATTTAATCAAAAACCTTTGGGGATCAGTTAAATTGGGGGATAGTCTGTGTTGGTACGTGTGAGAGAGATCCACCTTTCCAAGTTGTTGGGGTTCATCTCATACTTCTGAAGGTTTGAGGGTGCTGCCTGTTCCATACTCCCCCTACTCCTCATCTAGCCTTTTAGGGGTACAAACAATAGTAATTGGGGCCCAGTGTGGTTGTGTACGTGTGATATACATACACTTTTTTTGGATCATATTTTCTATTCCGCTATTTAATCAAAAACCTTTGGGGATCAGTTAAATTGGGGGATAGTCTGTGTTGGTACGTGTGAGAGAGATCCACCTTTCCAAGTTGTTGGGGTTCATCTCATACTTCTGAAGGTTTGAGGGTGCTGCCTGTTCCATACCCCCCCTACTCCTCATCTAGCCTTTTAGGGGTACAAACAATAGTAATTGGGGCCTAGTGTGGTTGTGTACGTGTGATATACATACACTTTTTTTGGATCATATTTTCTATTCCGCTATTTAATCAAAAACCTTTGGGGATCAGTTAAATTGGGGGATAGTCTGTGTTGGTACGTGTGAGAGAGATCCACCTTTCCAAGTTTTTGGGGTTCATCTCATACTTCTGAAGATTTGAGGGTGCTGCCTGTTCCATACCCCCCCTACTCCTCATCTAGCCTTTTAGGGGTACAAACAATAGTAATTGGGGCCTAGTGTGGTTGTGTACGTGTGATATACATACACTTTTTTTGGATCATATTTTCTATTCCGCTATTTAATCAAAAACCTTTGGGGATCAGTTAAATTGGGGGATAGTCTGTGTTGGTACGTGTGAGAGAGATCCACCTTTCCAAGTTGTTGGGGTTCATCTCATACTTCTGAAGGTTTGAGGGTGCTGCCTGTTCCATACTCCCCCTACTCCTAGCCTTTTAGGGGTACAAACAATAGTAATTGGGGCCTAGTGTGGTTGTGTACGTGTGATATACATACACTTTTTTTGGATCATATTTTCTATTCCGCTATTTAATCAAAAACCTTTGGGGATCAGTTAAATTGGGGGATAGTCTGTGTTGGTACGTGTGAGAGAGATCCACCTTTCCAAGTTGTTGGGGTTCATCTCATACTTCTGAAGGTTTGAGGGTGCTGCCTGTTCCATACTCCCCCTACTCCTCATCTAGCCTTTTAGGGGTACAAACAATAGTAATTGGGGCCCAGTGTGGTTGTGTACGTGTGATATACATACACTTTTTTTGGATCATATTTTCTATTCCGCTATTTAATCAAAAACCTTTGGGGATCAGTTAAATTGGGGGATAGTCTGTGTTGGTACGTGTGAGAGAGATCCACCTTTCCAAGTTGTTGGGGTTCATCTCATACTTCTGAAGGTTTGAGGGTGCTGCCTGTTCCATACCCCCCCTACTCCTCATCTAGCCTTTTAGGGGTACAAACAATAGTAATTGGGGCCTAGTGTGGTTGTGTACGTGTGATATACATACACTTTTTTTGGATCATATTTTCTATTCCGCTATTTAATCAAAAACCTTTGGGGATCAGTTAAATTGGGGGATAGTCTGTGTTGGTACGTGTGAGAGAGATCCACCTTTCCAAGTTTTTGGGGTTCATCTCATACTTCTGAAGATTTGAGGGTGCTGCCTGTTCCATACCCCCCCTACTCCTCATCTAGCCTTTTAGGGGTACAAACAATAGTAATTGGGGCCTAGTGTGGTTGTGTACGTGTGATATACATACACTTTTTTTGGATCATATTTTCTATTCCGCTATTTAATCAAAAACCTTTGGGGATCAGTTAAATTGGGGGATAGTCTGTGTTGGTACGTGTGAGAGAGATCCACCTTTCCAAGTTGTTGGGGTTCATCTCATACTTCTGAAGGTTTGAGGGTGCTGCCTGTTCCATACTCCCCCTACTCCTAGCCTTTTAGGGGTACAAACAATAGTAATTGGGGCCTAGTGTGGTTGTGTACGTGTGATATACATACACTTTTTTTGGATCATATTTTCTATTCCGCTATTTAATCAAAAACCTTTGGGGATCAGTTAAATTGGGGGATAGTCTGTGTTGGTACGTGTGAGAGAGATCCACCTTTCCAAGTTGTTGGGGTTCATCTCATACTTCTGAAGGTTTGAGGGTGCTGCCTGTTCCATACCCCCCCTACTCCTCATCTAGCCTTTTAGGGGTACAAACAATAGTAATTGGGGCCTAGTGTGGTTGTGTACGTGTGATATACATACACTTTTTTTGGATCATATTTTCTATTCCGCTATTTAATCAAAAACCTTTGGGGATCAGTTAAATTGGGGGATAGTCTGTGTTGGTACGTGTGAGAGAGATCCACCATTCCAAGTTTTTGGGGTTCATCTCATACTTCTGAAGATTTGAGGGTGCTGCCTGTTCCATACCCCCCCTACTCCTCATCTAGCCTTTTAGGGGTACAAACAATAGTAATTGGGGCCTAGTGTGGTTGTGTACGTGTGATATACATACACTTTTTTTGGATCATATTTTCTATTCCGCTATTTAATCAAAAACCTTTGGGGATCAGTTAAATTGGGGGATAGTCTGTGTTGGTACGTGTGAGAGAGATCCACCTTTCCAAGTTGTTGGGGTTCATCTCATACTTCTGAAGGTTTGAGGGTGCTGCCTGTTCCATACTCCCCCTACTCCTAGCCTTTTAGGGGTACAAACAATAGTAATTGGGGCCTAGTGTGGTTGTGTACGTGTGATATACATACACTTTTTTTGGATCATATTTTCTATTCCGCTATTTAATCAAAAACCTTTGGGGATCAGTTAAATTGGGGGATAGTCTGTGTTGGTACGTGTGAGAGAGATCCACCTTTCCAAGTTGTTGGGGTTCATCTCATACTTCTGAAGGTTTGAGGGTGCTGCCTGTTCCATACTCCCCCTACTCCTAGCCTTTTAGGGGTACAAACAATAGTAATTGGGGCCTAGTGTGGTTGTGTACGTGTGATATACATACACTTTTTTTGGATCATATTTTCTATTCCGCTATTTAATCAAAAACCTTTGGGGATCAGTTAAATTGGGGGATAGTCTGTGTTGGTACGTGTGAGAGAGATCCACCTTTCCAAGTTGTTGGGGTTCATCTCATACTTCTGAAGGTTTGAGGGTGCTGCCTGTTCCATACTCCCCCTACTCCTAGCCTTTTAGGGGTACAAACAATAGTAATTGGGGCCTAGTGTGGTTGTGTACGTGTGATATACATACACTTTTTTTGGATCATATTTTCTATTCCGCTATTTAATCAAAAACCTTTGGGGATCAGTTAAATTGGGGGATAGTCTGTGTTGGTACGTGTGAGAGAGATCCACCTTTCCAAGTTGTTGGGGTTCATCTCATACTTCTGAAGGTTTGAGGGTGCTGCCTGTTCCATACCCCCCCTACTCCTCATCTAGCCTTTTAGGGGTACAAACAATAGTAATTGGGGCCTAGTGTGGTTGTGTACGTGTGATATACATACACTTTTTTTGGATCATATTTTCTATTCCGCTATTTAATCAAAAACCTTTGGGGATCAGTTAAATTGGGGGATAGTCTGTGTTGGTACGTGTGAGAGAGATCCACCTTTCCAAGTTGTTGGGGTTCATCTCATACTTCTGAAGGTTTGAGGGTGCTGCCTGTTCCATACTCCCCCTACTCCTCATCTAGCCTTTTAGGGGTACAAACAATAGTAATTGGGGCCTAGTGTGGTTGTGTACGTGTGATATACATACACTTTTTTTGGATCATATTTTCTATTCCGCTATTTAATCAAAAACCTTTGGGGATCAGTTAAATTGGGGGATAGTCTGTGTTGGTACGTGTGAGAGAGATCCACCTTTCCAAGTTGTTGGGGTTCATCTCATACTTCTGAAGGTTTGAGGGTGCTGCCTGTTCCATACCCCCCCTACTCCTCATCTAGCCTTTTAGGGGTACAAACAATAGTAATTGGGGCCTAGTGTGGTTGTGTACGTGTGATATACATACACTTTTTTTGGATCATATTTTCTATTCCGCTATTTAATCAAAAACCTTTGGGGATCAGTTAAATTGGGGGATAGTCTGTGTTGGTACGTGTGAGAGAGATCCACCTTTCCAAGTTGTTGGGGTTCATCTCATACTTCTGAAGGTTTGAGGGTGCTGCCTGTTCCATACTCCCCCTACTCCTCATCTAGCCTTTTAGGGGTACAAACAATAGTAATTGGGGCCCAGTGTGGTTGTGTACGTGTGATATACATACACTTTTTTTGGATCATATTTTCTATTCCGCTATTTAATTTAACTGGGCCTCCATGCGAGACCTGTGTGCCTTGTTGCGCTGTTTTGAGTACTCCACCAACATGGCCAGTGGCAATGACGCCGTTCTCAGCTTAACTATCCCACTTCTATGCCTCCTTGAAAAAACAATTCGGGCGATGATGGAAGAGGATGTGGCACAGGATGAGGAGGAGGAGGAGGATGAAGAGGTAACATTTCCAAGGCTTTCAGGGCAGTCATTCGCAAGGGGCTCCGAGGGTGGGTTCCTGCACACGCAAACGCCAGGGACGCAATTGTCCAGCAGGGGCACAGTTCTGGAGGATGAGGAGGATGAGGAGGAGGAGGAGCTGGAGGAGGAGATGGAACCATGTTCACAGCAGGGTGGCACCCAGGCCAGCTCATGGCCATCACTGGTGCGTGGCTGGGGGGATACAGAGGACACGGACGATACACCTCCCACAGAGGACAGCCTTTCGTTGCCTCTGGGCAGCCTGGCACACATGAGCGATTACATGCTGCAGTGTCTCCACAACGACCGCCGAGTTGCCCACATTCTAACTTGTGCTGATTACTGGGTGGCCACGCTGCTGGATCCCCGTTACAAGGACAACGTACCGTCCTTAATTCACTCACTGGAGCGCGATCGCAAGATGCGCGAGTACAAGCGCACGCTGGTAGACGCAATGCTGCTGGCATTCCCATCTGACAGCGGGGCCACAGTGGAAGCACAAGGCAGAGGAGGAGGAGGAGGAGGAGGAGGTCGCCAACGCAACCAGGGCACCGCCAGCACCTCAGAAGGCAGGGTTAGCATGGCCGAAATGTGGAAAAGCTTTGTCAGCACGCCACAACAAACAGCAGCACCAGCAGCTCAGATGGAACGTCTTAGCAGGAGGCAGCATTTTACCAACATGGTGGAGCAGTATGTGTGCACACGCCTACATGTAGTGAATGACGGGTCTGCCCCCTTCAACTTCTGGGTCTCCAAATTGGGCACATGGCCTGAGCTTGCCCTTTACGCCTTGGAGGTGCTGGCGTGCCCTGCAGCCAGTGTATTATCTGAACGGGTATTTAGCACGGCTGGGGGCGTTATAACAGACAAGCGCAGCCGCCTGTCCAGAGACAATGTGGACAAGCTCACGTTCATTAAAATGAACCAGGCATGGATCCCACGGGACTTTTCCGTACCTTATGCAGAATAGCAATGGATACCGACCTTACCCACCCATTGTTCCATTTTTGCTCTTTCTCACTCTTTTGGGGTGTACCCTCATTTAAAATTTTTGAAAAGAAGCAGTGTTGGCTACCTCGTCCTCCTCCTCAGGGCCAGATTAATGTAGGGGCTATTGGAGCTGCAGCTCCAGGCCCCTACCTTTTATATAGGCCCCGGGTTGGCCATATTCACTGTTACCGCTCTTCTGTCACTTGTAAACACAGAAGTCTGGCTTCTATGCTCGCTTCCCCAGGCAGCACCCTCAGAACCTCCCCACACAGCGTGAAGGCCGGACAAGGAGGGACAGTTGGCGATGCATGGATGTGTTTATGGGCTTCAGAGACAGCATCCCATGTTGAATTAGGCATGCATGGCTGCACCCTTCCTCCTCTGGGTGCATGGCAAGGCACGGCCCTTAAGGCCCTTCAAAATCCTCAGCACCAAGCCCATGATGCTGTTAATCCGGCCCTGGTCCTCCTCCACCGCCGCTTCCACCTACACCGCCCATAGGTGTGCGCAGCCTATTGCATTAAGGTGTGCACCCCAAAGTTGAAATACACATGCATGTGTTTGCCAGCAGGGAGAGTAATGTATCGGGGCCATGTACCTGTAGGCAAGGAGAAATAGAGCAGAGCAGGTCCCAGGGAGATCTTTCCCATCTCCTCACTGGCAATGCTATGTGCCCTAGGTGATTAGGGTGTGCCCAGGCACACCCAGCACACCCTGTGCGCACGCCTATGTCACCGCCACATCCACCACCACCTCAACCTCCCTCCTACTCCATATGGGCCTCGTCCTTCAGAGATGAAGAAGAACATTGTTTTATTTTTCTGTTTTTTTTTGTTGTTTTAAGTTATTTCCCTATCCACATTTGTTTGCAGAGCACTTGCCATGCTCTTAATTACGTTTTGCTGCCATTTGCAGCACTCTAGCCCTTTCCTTTGGTGTTTTAGAGCCATTTTAGTGCCTTAAAGTTCGGGTCCCCTAGTACCCTAGTCGTTTTATTTCCGGGTTTTGCATGCTTTGGCGCTCTTTTCATGGCGGGCTTTCAACAGCCAATCAACAATCGTTTAACTGGTGTGCCTTAAGCCATCCCATCCCAGCCATGCCTGCAAATGTCTCAGTAGCTGTGATTGGCCGTCTGAAGCATGTGACCAAGTCTTTATAAGTTCCAGGCAGCCGCAGCGTCTTCATTCTGCTGCTTAGATCAGGGACAGAGCACACATCAACGTGCTGGCTGCTGATTAGGGAAAGACAGGCAGGAAAAAAACATTTGTGTCCGGATAGAATTGAGAGACAGGTCGGAGTGTTTAGGCAGGGCGAGTTGTAGGCATTTTAGGGATAGAGTCTGCTGAATTATAGGGTCAGTTTCTTCTACAAAGTACAATCGATATTGCTGTGTGGGGGGTGGGGTGACTCTGCACTCAATCCTGATCTACGATCTCTTATCAATCCTGTTAGGGAGAGGCTGCTGCTGCTGAATTTTAGGGAAACTGTGTTCTACAAACTACAATCGATATTGCTGTGTGGTGTGGGATAGGAGATAGGCAGGTGTCAGTGATCCACATCCATTTTTCTGTGTGTGAGCTGCAGTGAACACAATCTTTTTGAGCTGCAGTGAACACAATCTTTTTGGGGTGCAGTGAACAACGTCCTTTTTGGGGTGCAGTGAACAAAATCTTTTTGCGGTGCAGTGAACAAAATCCTTTTTGGGGTGCAGTGAACAACATCCTTTTTGGGGTGCAGTGAACACAATTTTTTTGTGGTGCAGTGAACAAAATCCTTTGTGGGGTGCAGTGAACACAATCTTTGTGGGGTACAGTGAACCCAATCTCATACTTCTGAAGATTTGAGGGTGCTGCCTGTTCCATACTCCTCCTCCTACTGCTCAACCATCCTTTTAGGGGTACAAACAATAGTAATTGGGGCCTAGTGTGGTGGTGTACGTGTGAGATACATACACTTTCTTTTAGATCATATTTTCTATTCCGCTATTCAATTAAAACCTTTGGGGATCAATTAAATTGCGTGATAGTCTGTGTCGGTACGTGTGAGATCCACCTTTCCAAGTTTTTGGGGTTCATCTCATACTTCTGAAGATTTGAGGGTGCTGCCTGTTCCATACTCCTCCTCCTACTGCTCAACCATCCTTTTAGGGGTACAAACAATAGTAATTGGGGCCTAGTGTGGTGGTGTACGTGTGAGATACATACACTTTCTTTTTGATCATATTTTCTATTCCGCTATTCAATTAAATCCTTTGGGGGATCAATTAAATTGCGTGATAGTCTGTGTCGGTACGTGTGAGATCCACCTTTCCAAGTTTTTGGGGTTCATCTCATACTTCTGAAGATTTGAGGGTGCTGCCTGTTCCATACTCCTCCTCCTACTGCTCAACCATCCTTTTAGGGGTACAAACAATAGTAATTGGGGCCTAGTGTGGTGGTGTACGTGTGAGATACATACACTTTCTTTTTGATCATATTTTCTATTCCGCTATTCAATTAAAACCTTTGGGGATCAATTAAATTGCGTGATAGTCTGTGTCGGTACGTGTGAGATCCACCTTTCCAAGTTTTTGGGGTTCATCTCATACTTCTGAAGATTTGAGGGTGCTGCCTGTTCCATACTCCTCCTCCTACTGCTCAACCATCCTTTTAGGGGTACAAACAATAGTAATTGGGGCCTAGTGTGGTGGTGTACGTGCGAGATACATACACTTTTTTTGATCATATTTCCTATTCCGCTATTCAATAAAAACCTTTGAGGATCAATTGAATTGCGGGATAGTCTGTGTCGGTACGTGTGAGATCCACCTTTCCAAGTTTTTGAGGTTCATCTCATACTTCTGAAGATTTGAGGGTGCTGTCTGTTCCATACTCCTCCTACTCCTCATCCATCCTTTTAGGGGTAGAAACAATAGTAATTGGGGCCTAGTGTGGTGGTGTACGTGTGAGATACATACACTTTCTTTTTGATCATATTTTCTATTCCGCTATTCAATTAAAACCTTTGGGGATCAATTAAATTGCGTGATAGTCTGTGTCGGTATGTGTGAGATCCACCTTTCCAAGTTTTTGGGGTTCATCTCATACTTCTGAAGATTTGAGGGTGCTGCCTGTTCCATACTCCTCCTCCTACTGCTCAACCATCCTTTTAGGGGTACAAACAATAGTAATTGGGGCCTAGTGTGATGGTGTACGTGTGAGATACATACACTTTCTTTTTGATCATATTTTCTATTCCGCTATTCAATTAAAACCTTTGGGGATCAATTAAATTGCGTGATAGTCTGTGTCGGTACGTGTGAGATCCACCTTTCCAAGTTTTTGGGGTTCATCTCATACTTCTGAAGATTTGAGGGTGCTGCCTGTTCCATACTCCTCCTCCTACTGCTCAACCATCCTTTTAGGGGTACAAACAATAGTAATTGGGGCCTAGTGTGGTGGTGTACGTGTGAGATACATACACTTTCTTTTTGATCATATTTTCTATTCCGCTATTCAATTAAAACCTTTGGGGATCAATTAAATTGCGTGATAGTCTGTGTCGGTACGTGTGAGATCCACCTTTCCAAGTTTTTGGGGTTCATCTCATACTTCTGAAGATTTGAGGGTGCTGCCTGTTCCATACTCCTCCTCCTACTGCTCAACCATCCTTTTAGGGGTACAAACAATAGTAATTGGGGCCTAGTGTGGTGGTGTACGTGCGAGATACATACACTTTTTTTGATCATATTTCCTATTCCGCTATTCAATAAAAACCTTTGAGGATCAATTGAATTGCGGGATAGTCTGTGTCGGTACGTGTGAGATCCACCTTTCCAAGTTTTTGAGGTTCATCTCATACTTCTGAAGATTTGAGGGTGCTGTCTGTTCCATACTCCTCCTACTCCTCATCCATCCTTTTAGGGGTAGAAACAATAGTAATTGGGGCCTAGTGTGGTTTTGTACGTGCGAGATACATACACTTTTTTGGATCATATTTCCTATTCCGCTATTCAATAAAAACCTTTCTAGGGCAAGATCTTAAATTACAGAAATATGAGGAGACCGTCAAATAAGGGCCGTGGCCTGGGTCGTGGTGCTGCTGGTAGAGCTCCTGTTGCAAGGAGAGGACGTGGTCGATCTGTGCCAGCTACACGCACAAGTGAAACACCTTCCTCAAGTGTGAGTAGGCGACAGAACCTGCATCAGTATTTGGTAGGGCATCATACGCCCCTAGAAGTGATGAGGCCAGAACAAGTGGAGGCGATAGTAGATTGGTTTGCTGCTGACAGTGCCTCCAGTTCCTTCACATTGTCTCCCACCCAGTCTACTGCAGAAAGGTCACAGTTGGTACCTGCAGCCGATGTCCAACCGTCTTTCACCTCACCCCCTTGCAAATCAGGCAAGCAGTCTGAGCCCCAAGCCATACAGCAGTCTCTTCTTCTTTTTGATGACTCTGTCAGCAGGGTTTCCCAGGGCCATCCACCTAGCCCTGCCCCAGAAGTGGAAGAGATTGAGTGCAGCGATGCCCAACCACTTATTTCTCAAGATGAGTACATGCAAGGATCATCGCAGCACGTCTCCGATGATGACGAAACGCAGGTGCCAACTGCTGCGGCGTTCAGCATTGTGGAGACCGACAAGGAGGGCAGGGGTGAAGACTGGGTGGAAGATGATGTGGAGGACGATGAGGTCCTCGACCCCACATGGAATGAACATCATGCAGGTGACCTGAGTAGTTTGGAGGAAGAGGCGGTGGTCGCACAGAGCCACCAGCACAGCAGAAGAGGGAGCAGGGTGCAGAAGCGGAGCGGCCGTGCCCTAGACACTACGCCCGCTACTGCCCAACGCAGCAAGGGAACGAGCGCACCAAAGTCAGCTCAAAGGAGTTCTCTAGCGTGGAAGTTCTTTAGAAAATGTGTTGATGACAGGACACGAGTGGTTTGCACCCTGTGCAATCAGAGCTTGAAGCGAGGCATAAACCTTCTCAACCTGAGCACAACCTGCATGATCAGGCATCTAAGTGCAAAGCACGAGCTGCAGTGGAGTACACACCTTCAAAACCAAGAAACGTCTCTGGCTCATCCTGCTTCCTCTTCTGCTGCAGTCTCGGCCGCTCCAGCCACATCTGTAGTGATACCGGCACCTGCCACCCCGCAAACAGACGATCTGTCAGCAACACCACCACCTGGGTCACCAACAACCATCTCCACAATGTCCCGTGGAAGCGTTCAGCTTTCCATCTCCCAAACACTTGAGAGGAAGAGGAAGTACCCCCCTACCCACCCGCGATCCCTGGCCCTGAATGCCAGCATTTCAAAATTATTGGCCTTTGAAATGCTGTCATTCCGTCTTGTGGAGACGCACAGTTTTAAAACCTTATGTCGGTGGCTGTCCCACAGTACGTCGTGCCCAGCCGCCACTACTTTTCCAGGCAAGCTATCCCTTCCCTGCACAACCAAGTGGGGGAAAAAATCAGGTGTGCACTGCGCAACGCCATCTGTGCCAAGGTCCACCTAACTACCGATACGTGGACCAGTAAGCACGGTCAGGGGCGTTATATCTCCCTAACGGCACACTTGGTAAATGCAGTGGCGGATGGGCCTGAGGCGGATAGCAATTTGGCGCATGTCCTTCCACCACCGAGGATTGCAAGGCGCTTCAGTTTGCCTCCTGTTCCTAACTCCTCCTACTCCGCTTCCTCATCCTCTACCGCCTCCTCATCCGGACAGCTTAACACCTTCACCACCAACTTCAGCACCGCCAGGGGTAAACGACAGCAGGCAGTTTTACAACTTGCCTGTTTGGGGGACAAACCACACACCGCGCAGGAGTTGTGGAGGAGCATGGAACAGCAGACAAATGAGTGGTTGCTGCCAGCGAGCCTCAAGCCCGGCCTGGTGGTGTGCGATAACGGGCGAAATCTCATAGCAGCTCTGGGCCTAGCCGGTTTGACGCACATCCCTTGCCTGGCGCATGTGCTGAATTTGGTGGTGCAGAGGTTCCTTAAAAACTACCCCGATATGTCAGAGCTGCTGCAGAAAGTGCGGGCCGTTTGTGCGCACTTTCGGCGTTCTCACCCTGCTGCTGCTCGCCTGGCAACGCTGCAGCGTAACTTCGGCCTTCCCGCTCACCGCCTCATATGTGACGTGCCCACAAGGTGGAACTCCACCTTGCACATGCTGGAAAGACTGTGCGAGCAGCAGCAGGCCATAGTGGAGTTTCAGCTGCAGCACGCACGCGTGAGTCGCTCTGCAGAACAGCACCACTTCACCACCAATACCTGGGCCTCCATGCGAGACCTGTGTGCCTTGTTGCGCTGTTTTGAGTACTCCACCAACATGGCCAGTGGCAATGACGCCGTTCTCAGCTTAACTATCCCACTTCTATGCCTCCTTGAAAAAACAATTCGGGCGATGATGGAAGAGGATGTGGCACAGGATGAGGAGGAGGAGGAGGATGAAGAGGTAACATTTCCAAGGCTTTCAGGGCAGTCATTCGCAAGGGGCTCCGAGGGTGGGTTCCTGCACACACAAACGCCAGGGACACAATTGTCCAGCAGGGGCACAGTTCTGGAGGAGGAGGAGGAGCTGGAGGAGGAGATGGAACCATGTTCACAGCAGGGTGGCACCCAGGCCAGCTCATGGCCATCACTGGTGCGTGGCTGGGGGGATACAGAGGACACGGACGATACACCTCCCACAGAGGACAGCCTTTCGTTGCCTCTGGGCAGCCTGGCACACATGAGCGATTACATGCTGCAGTGTCTCCACAACGACCGCCGAGTTGCCCACATTCTAACTTGTGCTGATTACTGGGTGGCCACGCTGCTGGATCCCCATTACAAGGACAACGTACCGTCCTTAATTCACTCACTGGAGCGCGATCGCAAGATGCGCGAGTACAAGCGCACGCTGGTAGACGCCATGCTGCTGGCATTCCCATCTGACAGCGGGGCCGCAGTGGAAGCACAAGGCAGAGGAGGAGGAGGTCGCCAACGCAACCAGGGCACCGCCAGCACCTCAGAAAGCAGGGTTAGCATGGCCGAAATGTGGAAAAGCTTTGTCAGCACGCCACAACAAACAGCAGCACCAGCAGCTCAGATGGAACGTCTTAGCAGGAGGCAGCATTTTACCAACATGGTGGAGCAGTATGTGTGCACACGCCTACATGTAGTGAATGAGGGGTCTGCCCCCTTCAACTTCTGGGTCTCCAAATTGGGCACATGGCCTGAGCTTGCCCTTTACGCCTTGGAGGTGCTGGCCTGCCCTGCAGCCAGTGTATTATCTGAACGGGTATTTAGCACGGCTGGGGGCGTTATAACAGACAAGCGCAGCCGCCTGTCCAGAGACAATGTGGACAAGCTCACGTTCATTAAAATGAACCAGGCATGGATCCCACGGGACTTTTCCGTACCTTGTGCAGAATAGCAATGGATACCGACCTTACCCACCCATTGTTCCATTTTTGCTCTCTCACTCTTTTGGGGTGTACCCTCATTTAAAATTTGTGAAAAGAAGCAGTGTTGGCTACCTCGTCCTCCTCCTCAGGGCCAGATTAACGTAGGGGCTATTGGAGCTGCAGCTCCAGGCCCCTACCTTTTATATAGGCCCCGGGTTGGCCATATTCACTGTTACCGCTCTTCTGTCACTTGTAAACACAGAAGTCTGGCTTCTATGCTCGCTTCCCCAGGCAGCACCCTCAGAACCTCCCCACACAGCGCGAAGGCCGGACAAGGAGGGACAGTTGCCGATGCATGGATGTGTTTATGGGCTTCAGAGACAGCATCCCATGTTGAATTAGGCATGCATGGCTGCACCCTTCCTCCTCTGGGTGCATGGCAAGGCACGGCCCTTAAGGCCCTTCAAAATCCTCAGCACCAAGCCCATGATGCTCTTAATCCGGCCCTGGTCCTCCTCCACCGCCGCTTCCACCTACACCGCCCATAGGTGTGCGCAGCCTATTGCATTAAGGTGTGCACCCCAAAGTTGAAATACACATGCATGTGTTTGCCAGCAGGGAGAGTAATGTATCGGGGCCATGTACCTGTAGGCAAAGAGAAATAGAGCAGAGCAGGTCCGAGGGAGATCTTTCCCATCTCCTCACTGGCAATGCTATGTGCCCTAGGTGATTAGGGTGTGCCCAGGCACACCCGGCACACCCTGTGCGCATGCCTATGTCACCGCCACATCCACCACCACCTCAACCTCCCTCCTACTCCATATGGGCCTCGTCCTTCAGAGATGAAGAAGAACATTGTTTTATTTTTCTGGTTTTTTTTGTTGTTTTAAGTTATTTCCCTATCCACATTTGTTTGCAGAGCACTTGCCATGCTCTTAATTACGTTTTGCTGCCATTTGCAGCACTCTAGCCCTTTCCTTTGGTGTTTTAGAGCAATTTTAGTGCCTTAAAGTTCGGGTCCCCATTGACTTCAATGGGGTTCGGTGTCCGGGAAAAGTTCGGTAAAAGTCCGGGACACGGACCCGGACTTTTTTTTAAAGTTCGGCCGAACACGGACATCTAGGTGTCCGCTCAACCCTAGTCGTTATCTTTTTGTATAAGGATACCCCCCATTTAGCTTCTGCAGCCAGATCGAGTACAATTTTATATCTGGGGATTTTTTTTTTTTTAACTTGAGCATTATCAGTGCAGTTTGTTAACCCATTGATTTTCCCCTAAAGACACAGATTGCCAAATAATGTAATGTGCACTTTTTGCTACTTTCTTATTTTATATACAAGCATAGCAATCTAGGCTTATTATCATTATTATTATTATTAATATTTTTGCTGTGCTTATGATTGGAGTCTGTCTGTTTCTGTCCAAGCTGGACATAAAAGGAGACTTGAGAGAAAAACATGGAGACTACCAATAGTGGATTCTCCTGAAAATGTTAGATGCGTGTCTGTCATACTGACCAGCGATGCTCAGTCACCTGGAACGAGTATACAGACAAGTAGAGTATCTCTGAGATTCCTGATCTGTATACTTGAGCTGCATCAGTAATTAAAAAAGTATTGAATCCATAATTTCACTGTGCCAGCAAGACAACTTCTATTTTCAGGAGGTCAGCAATGGTGGCCAATGTATTCCTCTTATGACATCACTTTAGAACCATTTTTTTTCTGGCACTTTTTGTTTACAACTTTAAATCAGTATTTTTTGCTAGAAAATTACTTATCATCCACAAACATTATAATTTTTTTTTTTATCAGAGACCCTGGGGAATTAAATGGTGATCATGTTTTAGGTCATACTGTATTTGCGCAGCGCTTTTTCAAACAGTTTTTTTGTAAAAAATAGCCTTTAATGAATAAAAAAAAAAAAAAACACAATATAAACTCCAATAGCTTTGGAAAATTTGAACGATAATGTTACGCTGAGTAAATAGATACCTAACATTTCACACTTTAAAATTGCGCATGCTCGTGGAATGGCGACAAACTACGGTACCTAAAAATCTCCATAAGCGACATTTTAAATACCTTTCTAGGTTTCCTGTTTAGGGGTACAGAGAAGGTCTTGCACTAGCATTATTGCTCTCACTCGAACGTTTGCAGCAATAACCCACATGTGTGGTGCGAACACCGTTTGAGTGCGTGACTTACATATGCGTTCACTTCTGCGCATGAGCACAGAGGGATAGGAGTATTTTAATTTTTTATTATTAATTATTTTACATTTTTACACTGTCCCTTTCCATTTTTTTAAAAATAACTTTTCTTCCTATTACAAGGAATGTAAACATCCCTTGTAGGAGAAATAAGGATGAAAGATCCTCTTTATGGAGAGATCTGGGGTCAAAAAACACCAAATCCCTCCTTTACCTTTAAATGCAAACATTTTGATCTTTTGCTTAAAAAAAAAAAAAAAAAATTGTTTACTTCCACCCTGGATCTGAAGTGACCTCATAACAAGAGTTTTTTTTTTTTTTAAACACTTTATTGAAAACTTTTATAAGCATACAAGAAAGGTTACAAAGAGTGTATAAAAACCAAGATAATGTGTAATCAAACATCGGTAGTTGGAACAATAACAAGTACCAAAGGATATGTAACGCATGGCGAGTAAATCGGTGATGTTTAATTGGGGAAAACACAAGATCAAGCAACAAAAAAAAAAAAAAAAAACTTAAAGGAATAGGACGGTTTGTGCGTTATAAAAAGCGTTTAAATACCAGTAAGGGTCTCAACTGAGGGTATCTGTACGCCCAGAAGAAAAATTACACCTTGGAACCCCTTGTCTAAATCGTGGTCGAGAAGTGGTCCATGCATCTGGAACCAGGGGGCCCCCGGGCACACGAACGGGGGTCAGGCACCCCCAAGGGGAACACACTGTGCCCAAGGCCCCAGAGCGTGCGCCCGAGGGGTCTGAAAGAGGACCAACTTAGGAACATAATGAGCGGGGGGGGGGGGCGGGGGGTTATGTAGAAAAGTAAGCCGGGGAGGGCTGGTGAAAGGTAGGTGCATATGGTTAACTGGTGTCTCCTAATACCCTGGTACTACAATACTACAGGAGGTGGGGGAGAGGTGGAAGGGTAGGACATAGGGGTTGGGACGACGAGACAGGGACACAATGATGGGAGACGAGGAAAAAGAAAAGAGAGAGAAAAAAAAAGGGGGGAAGGGGGGTGAAGAACAGGGAGAGCCCGTCACTTCTGTGTCTAAGAGGAAAGGACGCAGCCAGTTAGCCTGATGCTCCCAATAATTCACTGTATTCGGAGGAGAGGGAAAAGTGGAGCTAAGTGGCCCAAGTGGTGTAAAATTTGTCAGTGGAATCGTGGGCTTGATGGGTCAGGTCTTCCATCTCGGCCACCCTCCCCACTCTACGGAGCCAGTTCGCAACGGTGGGAGGGGAGGGAGAGAGCCAACGACACGGAACGCACATTCTCGCTGCATTCATGAGGTGGAGGGTCAACGATTGTTTGTAAGCTTTTTGTGGTATGGACATGTGGTGGAGGAGGTATTGAGCCGGGGAGAAGACTGGGGAGTAGGTAGTGATGTAACAAAGAAAATGGCCTCTGCCCCCACCTATAACTGGCCTTCATAGCAAAGAACACATGGAAGGGCAACGCACATGAAACAAACAAAGATAAAATTCCCAGTTCAATTTGCCAACCAGTCTGCTTACCAACCAAATTGGCCTGTCTAACAGTTTGCGTCAATACAGGGGTTTAGTTAGCACACATTTGCAAACGCATGTGAAAGCTGCAGGGCCACGTCAAGGCTCCCTGTTACCTGCAGTCCTAACTCTAATGAATTTTAAAGAGTCTCCACAGTGGGAGCACATGCAAGCTAATGGATAGATGGGGGACAGGTGAGCCTGGAGGTGGCCCATCCCTCCTGAAAGGTAATTGGGGGCATAATGGAAGCCCAGCTGATAGTATTACAGCAAAGGCACCCAGTATGTCCACTCACCAGTAAACATATACAACAAAGAAAATGGCCTCTGCCCCCACCTATAACTGGCCTTCATAGCAAAGAACACATGGAAGGGCAACGCACATGAAACAAACAAAGATAAAATTCCCAGTTCAATTTGCCAACCAGTCTGCTTACCAACCAAATTGGCCTGTCTAACAGTTTGCGTCAATACAAGGCCAGTTATAGGTGGGGGCAGAGGCCATTTTCTTTGTTGTATATGTTTACTGGTGAGTGGACATACTGGGTGCCTTTGCTGTAATACTATCAGCTGGGCTTCCATTATGCCCCCAATTACCTTTCAGGAGGGATGGGCCACCTCCAGGCTCACCTGTCCCCCATCTATCCATTAGCTTGCATGTGCTCCCACTGTGGAGACTCTTTAAAATTCATTAGAGTTAGGACTGCAGGTAACAGGGAGCCTTGACGTGGCCCTGCAGCTTTCACATGCGTTTGCAAATGTGTGCTAACCCCTGTATTGACGCAAACTGTTAGACAGGCCAATTTGGTTGGTAAGCAGACTGGTTGGCAAATTGAACTGGGAATTTTATCTTTGTTTGTTTCATGTGCGTTGCCCTTCCATGTGTTCTTTGCTATGAAGGCCAGTTATAGGTGGGGGCAGAGGCCATTTTCTTTGTTGTATATGTTTACTGGTGAGTGGACATACTGGGTGCCTTTGCTGTAATACTATCAGCTGGGCTTCCATTATGCCCCCAATTACCTTTCAGGAGGGATGGGCCACCTCCAGGCTCACCTGTCCCCCATCTATCCATTAGCTTGCATGTGCTCCCACTGTGGAGACTCTTTAAAATTCATTAGAGTTAGGACTGCAGGTAACAGGGAGCCTTGACGTGGCCCTGCAGCTTTCACATGCGTTTGCAAATGTGTGCTAACTAAACCCCTGTATTGACGCAAACTGTTAGACAGGCCAATTTGGTTGGTAAGCAGACTGGTTGGCAAATTGAACTGGGAATTTTATCTTTGTTTGTTTCATGTGCGTTGCCCTTCCATGTGTTCTTTGCTATGAAGGCCAGTTATAGGTGGGGGCAGAGGCCATTTTCTTTGTTGTATATGTTTACTGGTGAGTGGACATACTGGGTGCCTTTGCTGTAATACTATCAGCTGGGCTTCCATTATGCCCCCAATTACCTTTCAGGAGGGATGGGCCACCTCCAGGCTCACCTGTCCCCCATCTATCCATTAGCTTGCATGTGCTCCCACTGTGGAGACTCTTTAAAATTCATTAGAGTTAGGACTGCAGGTAACAGGGAGCCTTGACGTGGCCCTGCAGCTTTCACATGCGTTTGCAAATGTGTGCTAACTAAACCCCTGTATTGACGCAAACTGTTAGACAGGCCAATTTGGTTGGTAAGCAGACTGGTTGGCAAATTGAACTGGGAATTTTATCTTTGTTTGTTTCAAGTAGGTAGTGATGTGCCTGATAAGAGAGTGGACCTCCTGCCAGAAGACGAAAACATGTGTAGAGTATCTGGGGTCCTATACCACTTTCTTGCAGATATACGTTCCTGGAGCCCTTGTGCATGTGGGTGAAAATCCTATCCCAGTCCTCACCTCTAAGTGAGATGGCTAGGTCCTCTTCCTAACGATCACAGAGACGTGCGATCCTAGGGGGAAGTCTCGGCGACAGGAGGGAGTACAAGCCAGAGATTAAGTGACGTTTGGGTGTCATACGAGCGCAAAGGTCCTCAAAGGGGGTATTGTCCCTATGCCAGGCATTGAGGTCATCGGTATGTAGTAGGAAGTTTCTGGTTTGCAGGTAATTGAAGAATGGAATTTTACACTTTGGGAATCTCCGTGATAGGTCTGAGTATGTGAGAAGGGAACCACCCTGAAAGAAATGAGCCGCCCTATGCGGGATGTCCGACAAGGTTACAAGCGGATCAAGGCGAACCATGCCTGGAGTGAAGTCCGGGTTGTGGCACAGGGGGACCATAGGGCCTGGTCTCAAAGATATGTCCTTAGTCTTACATAGCTGACAAAAAATTAGTAGGGTAGGGTGCGTGAGGGGGTGTTTTGCGCACGGCGCCGGAATTTAATTGGGGCTAGATTGGGCGGTAGGGAGTGCATGGGATAGGGGGACAGAGTCTTCAAGGTTCACCCAGTCCTTCGTAAGGTGACTATTGTGCCAGTCCACAATCCTAGATATGTGACAAGCCCAATAGTACCTTTGTAAGTAAGGAAGGCCCATTCCCCCGGACGACTTTGGTGTGGTTAGGAGATCCCAAGACAACCTAGGATGCTTAGGGCGCCAGATAAAGGTGGAGCATACTCGCCGGTAAGTTTGAAAATATACAGGGGGGATTTTGATGGGAATAGTTTGAAGGACATATAGCAGCCTAGGGAGGATGTTCATTTTTATGATGGCCATTCTGCCAAACCACGAGAAGGACCCACGCTCCCATTTAGTCAAATCAGACTTGACTTCCATGAGGATGGGGGTGAAGTTCTTTGTGTATAAGTCTGATAGCTTGGCAGGGATCTGGATACCCAGATATGTGATGGCCTGAGAGTCCCAACGGAAAGGGAAGTTTTGTTGGCAGAAAGCTTGAAGGTGCGCCAGTAGGGAAACATTCAGTGCCTCTGACTTTGTATAATTTATCTTGAGGTTTTAAAGTGTTTGGAACATGTCCAGGTCCTTCAGGAGGTTTGGCAAAATGGTAGCTGGTCGTGTAAGAAATAGTAAGATATCGTCGGCGTAGGCCGTGAGTTTGTAGGACTTGGCTCCTACAGTCACGCCACTTATGTTCGGGTTCGAATTGAGCTTGCGAAGTAAGGGTTCTAGGGAAGGATAAAAATGAGGGGGGATAAGGGGCAGCCCTGGCGTATGCCATTCGACACAGAGAAGGCATCCAACAGGTGATCATTGACTCACACTCTTGCCGTGGGACCAGAATATAAGGCCCGGATAAAGTCTAGCATCCGACCTGAGATGCCAATGGCCTCCAGGGTTGCGATCATGTAGTCCCACGCTACCCTGTCGAATGCCTTCTCCGTGAGGAAGCCCGTTGTGTGGGAAGAGGTGAGCCAATGGTGGATATTGAGGGCCTTAATGGTGTTGTCCCTGGCCTCACGACCAGGGACAAACCCCACCTGGTCTAGGGAGATGGCGTCGGGGATAAGATATAGGATACGGTTTGCTAGAATCTTAGCGTAAACTTTTATATCTACATTAAGTAGAGAAATGGGCCTATAGTTGATCACTAAGGATGGATCTTTGTCGCGCTTAGGTATCACAACAATGTGGGCCTCCAGGAGTTCAGGGCTTAGGGTCGGAGAGTCTGGGAAGGCATTAAAGAAGCGTGTCAGCGGGGACAATAGGAGCTCCGGAAAGGATTTGTAATATCCCACCGTGAGCCCATCAGGGCCCGGGCACTTGCCAGGCTTGAGTTGCTTGAGGGCCAATGAGATGTCATCCGTGGTTATAGGGGCATCCATGGATTCTAGATCCTCGGCTGAAAGCGGAGAAGGGGAGTATTGTTGCAGAAAGGACTTAATGTGATCGGCACGGTTTACGGACGAGTGTCGGGGGGGGGCTGGAGGTAAGTTATACAGGGAGCGGTGATAGGAAAGAAATTGGTCAGCAATGTCGGTAGTAGAGGACACCTTGCGACCCCTGGAGTCAGGGAGAGTGGATCGTTCTAGCGGCTCTCCGAGATTGGAGCGCCCTCGCCAGCATGCTGCCTGATTTGTTACCATATTCGTAAAAGTTGCATTGCATCAGGGCGAATTTATGTTTCGTGGATCTACCTAATTCGTCCAGGAGGTCCTGCCTAGCTTGTCAATGGTGACCCGAACTTTTGAGCACTAAAATGGCTCTAAAAAACGCATGGAAAGGGCTAGAGGGCTGCAAATGGCGGCACAATCTTCTTAAGAGCATGGCAAGTGCTCTGCAAATAAATGTGGATAGGGAAATAACTTAAAATAACATAAAATACATATAAATAAAAAATGATGTAGGAGGAGGACGAGGCCCATATGAAGTAGGAGGTTAAGGTGGCGGTGGATATGGCGGTGTAGGTGTAAGCGGCGGTGGCGGTGGAGGAGGACGAGGCCCATATGGAGTACAAGGTTGAGGTGGCAGCGGATGTGGCGGTGGAGGAGGACGAGGTAGCCAACACTGTTTTTTTTTTATTTAATTTATTTTTAAATTAGGGTACAACCCAAAAGAGTTAGAAAAATCAAATACAACAATGAGTAAGGCTGGTATACATGCCTATTCTGTACAAGGTACGGACAAGTCCTGTGGGATCCATGCCTGGTTCATTTTTAATGAACGTGAGCTTGTCCACATTGGCTCTGGACAGGCGGCTGCGCTTGTCTGTGATAACGCCCCCAGCCGTGCTAAATACACGTTCAGGTAATACACTGGCTGCAGGGCAGGCCAGCACCTCCAAGGCGTAAAGGGCAAGCTCAGGCCATGTGCCCAATTTGGAGACCCAGATGTTGAAGGGGGCAGACCCATCATTCAGTACGTCTAGGCGTGTGCACACATACTGCTCCACCATGTTAGTGCTGGGTCATGGTGCTGCTGGTGGAGCTCCTGTTGCAAGGAGAGGACGTGATCGATCTGTGCCAGCTACACGTACAAGTGAAACACCTTTCTCAGCTGCGAGTAGGCGACAGAACCTAACAGCAGTATTTGGCAGGGTCTAATGCGCCTCAACAAATGTTGAGGCCAGAACAAGTACAGGCGATAGTAGATTGGGTTGCTGACAGTGCCTCCAGTTCCTTCACATTGTCTCCCACCCAGTCTTCTGCTGAAAGGTCAGAGTTGGCACCTGCAGCCGATGTCCATCAATCTTTCACCCCACCCCCTTGCAAATCAGCCAAGCAGTCTGAGCCCCAAGTCATGCAGCAGTCTCTTCTTCTTTTTGATGACTCTGTTAGCATGGTTTCCCAGGGCCATCCACCTAGCCCTGCCCCAGAAGTGGAAGAGATTGAGTGCATCGATGCCCAACCTCTTATGTCTCAAGATGAGTACATGGGAGGACCATCGCAGCACGTCTCGGATGATGACGAAACACAGGTGCCAACTGCTGCGGAATTCCGAATTGTGGAGACCGACAAGGAGGGCAGGGGTGAAGGCTGGGTGGAAGATGATGTGGAGGACGATGAGGTCCTCGACCCCACATAGAATGAACGTCATGCAAGTGATCTGAGTAGTTTGGAGGTAGAGGCGGTGGTTGCACAGAGCCACCAGCACAGCAGAAGAGGGAGTAGGGTGCAAAAGCAGAGCGTCCGTGCCCTAGACACTACGCCTGCTACTGCCCAATGCAGCAAGGGACCGAGCACAGCGAAGCCAGCTCTAAGGAGTTCCCTAGCTTGGCAGTTCTTCAGACAATGTGCTGATGACAAGACACCAGTTGTTTGCACGCTGTGCAATCAGAGCCTGAAGCGAGGCATAAACCTTCTCAACCTGAGCACAACCTGCATGACTAGGCATCTAAGTGCAAAGCACGAGCTGCAGTGGAGAAGACACCTCAAAAACCAAGTAAGGTCTCTGGCTCCTCCTGCTTCCTCTTCTGCTGCAGTCTCGGCCTCTTCATCCACCTCTGTAGTGAGACCGGCACCTGCCACCCCACAAACAGAGGATCCACCAGCAACACCACCACCTGGGTCACCAACAACCGTCTCCACAATGTCCCGTGGAAGAATTCAACTTTCTATCTCCCAAACACTGGAGCAGAAGAGGAAGTACCCCTCCTACCCACCCGCGATCCCTGGCCCTGAATGCCAGCATTTCAAAATTCCTGGCCTTTGAAATGCTGTCATTCCATCTGGTGGAGAGGCAGAGTTTTAAAAGCCTTATGGCGGTGGCTGTTCCACAGTACGTCGTGCCCAGCCGCCACTACTTTTCCAGGCAACCCATCCCTTCCCTGCACAACCAAGTGGGTGACAAAATCAGGTGTGCACTGCGCAACGCCATCTGTGGCAAGGTCCACCTAACTACGGATACGTGGACCAGTAAGCACGGTCAGGGACAATATATCTCCCTAACAGTAGGGATGATCGAACGGTTCGGGACGACCATCGGTTTGACCCGAACATTGGGTGTTCGAAATTCGGCCGAATTCCGAACTTTTTCAGCAAAAAGTTCGGAATTTGGCAACCAGAACCAACCAAAATGCAATGGGACAGGAAATGGGCTTTAACCACTTAAGCCCCGGAAGATTTTACCCCCTTCCTGACCAGGGTTTTTTTTGCGATTTTTTTACTGCGCGACTTTAACGGACAATTGCGCGATGCTGTACCTAAACGAATTTCACGTCCTTTTTTTCCACAAACAGAGCTTTCTTTTGGTGGTATTTGATCACCTGTGCGATTTTTTGATCATGCGCTATAAACAAAAAAAGAGCGTAAATTTTGCAAAAATAACAATATTTTTCACTTTTTTTATATGAAATTCCCCCCAAACAAAATGTAAAAATCAAAATTTTTCAACATTTTTGGCCAATTTGTTTAATGCTACATATGTTTGGTAAAAAAAAAAATCACAAAAAGCATATTTTGATTGGTTTGCACAAAAGTTATCGTGTTTACTAACAAAGGGAAAGATTTTTGTAATTTTTGGTGTTTTTTTTTTTTTTAACGAGTAATGGCGGCGATCTGCGTTTTTTTTTGCGGTACTACGACATTGCGGCGGACAGATCGGACCCTTGACTGACATTTTTGACACTTTTGGGGGTACCAGTGACATTACTGCAGTAATCAGCTATACATATGCACTGTTACTGTAAAAATTACACTGGCAGGGAAGGGGTTAACTGTATTGGAGAGGGAGGGGTTAAGTGTGTCCTAGGGGCATGTTTCTAACTGTGATGGGACATGTCTCCTATTGTAAAAACAGAGATCAACGGTTCTACATAGTAGAACCGTCTGATCTCCATTTTTACACAGGGGAGAATGACAGGCGGCTTGTTTACATAAGCCACCCGCCTTTCTCCCGCTCTACCGCCGATCGTAGTGTGACCGGCGGACATCGGGTCCACCGTTCACACGCCCGGACTCCTCTGTGAACGAGCCGAGGCGGGCGCGCGCCTCAGCGGGTGCACGCTCGCCTGCTATTGGCTCAAAACCCGGTGACAGGCTAGCGACGTAGATCTACGTCACTCTGCCTGGCTGGGGCTAACTGCCGCAGTAAATATACTGTGCGCAGTCGGCAAGCGGTTAAAAGCCCGTGATTGGACCAGAACCATCAGTAAAAGCCAATTGAGGGGGCAGGAGAATGCTAGGAATGTGATTGGAGTGACTAGGGGGTCCAGAGGCCAATCATTAGTGAATACGCCCCCCAGTATATAAGATAGCCCCGCCAAATTCCTAGCATTGTAATACAGGGCTGTGGAAGAGAGTGGAAGCAGTTCTGTTACTTCTGCTTCAAAGTGTCATTTAGCAATTATTAGTGTGAGGAAAGGGATATCTAGTGTAGTTAGGGTGCTATTTTCCACTATAGTTAGATTCAAAAATCTAGTTTCTGTAGGGAAAGTGTTAAGTGCCAGGGTGACCGTAGTGTAGTGTAGGGTTAACTGACTCTGACTGCTATGGCAGGGTGACCAAACCCTTCCATTTCAGGGTGACCGCTATAGAGAAAAGATCGTTTCTCTTAGGTCACTTATAGAACAGCGATATGGCTTCTCGCCTGTCACCCTGCTTTTTGCTGCAGGCGTTTATAGGTCTTTTTTGAGGATATGTTTGGAGTCAGGCATGACATCTGAACTTCTGTATAGGGGTATATATACACACACATGTATGTATATATACACATACATATATATAGGTGTGAAAGTAGCAGAACACTATGCTTGCACTAATGAAATAATTAACAGGCATATGGCTCCGATCCTATCACACCTATATATGTGTATGTGTATAAATACACATAAGTGTGTGTGTATATATACCCCTACACAGAAGTTCAGATGTTTTGCCTGCCTCCAAAGACCCACAAAAAATGCCCAAAAAAACACCTACGCCAAAAAAAAAACTCCCAGGTGTGTTATTGCAGGCGGTTTTTTTGGGGCATTTTTTTGGGACCTTTGGAGGCAGGCAAAACATCTGAACTTCTGTATAGGGGTATATATACACACACACTTATATGTATTTATACACATACACACATATAGGTGTGAAAGGAGAGAAGCCATATGGGTGTTAATTATTTCATTAGCACAAGTATAGTGTTCTGCTACTTTCACACCTATATATGTGTATATATACATATAAGTGTGTGTGTATATATACCCCTACACAGAAGTTCTGATGTTATGCCTGCCTCCAATAACCCCCAAAAAATGCCCAAAAAAACGCTTGCTACAAAACCGGCAAGGTGTGAAATTAAGGAGCCATATCCCTGTTCTATAAGTGTTCTAATACAAACAAACTTTTTTTTCTGGTTCTGGACATGCTACAGAGCTGAAACTTCACAGGTACACGTTTTAGACCCCCCAGACACTAAATCCAAAGAAATCTCATTTTTTTTCAATAATTTTTTCAATAATTGTCTCTCTATCAAAAATTACATTTATTGGGTTTTGGGGCTTCAAAATGGGGTTTTTTGATTACCAAAGTTCGGGTCACATTGATTTCAATGGGGTTCTGAAATCCAGGCCGAACTTTTGGGAAGTTCGGGTGTTCTGGTCGAACCGAACTTTTGAAAAGTTTGATCATCCCTACCTGACAGCACACTGGGTAAATGCAGTGGCGGCTGGGCCTGAGGCGGATAGCAGTTTGGCGCATGTCCTTCCACCACCAAGGATTGCAGTGCGCTTCAGTTTGCCTCCTGTTCCTAACTCCTCCTACTCTGCTTTCTCATCCTCTACCGCCTCTTCATCCGGTCAGCGTAACACCTTCACCACCAACTTCAGCACAGCCAGGGGTAAACAACAGCAGGCAGTTTTTAAACTTGCCTGTTTGAGGGAAAAAAAAACACACACCGCGCAGGAGTTGTGGAGGGGCATTCAACAGCAGACCGATGAGTGGTTGCTGCCAGTGAGCCTCAAGCCCGGCCTGGTGGTGTGCGATAATGGGCAAAATCTTGTAGCAGCTCTGGACCTAGTCGGTTTGACAGACATCCCTTGCCTGGCGCATGTGCTGAATTTGATGGTGCAGAGGTTTCTTAGAAATTACCCAGATATGTCAGAGCTGCTGCAGTGCGGGCCGTCTGTGCGCACTTTCGGTGTTCTCACCCTGCTGCTGCTCTCCTGTCAGCGCTACAGTGTAACTTCAGCCGTCCCGCTCACCACCTCATATGTGATGTTCCCACAAGGTGGAACTCCACCTTGCACATGCTGGCCAGACTGTGCGAGCAGCAGCAGGCCATAGTGGAGTTTCAGCTGCAGGATGAAACGCAGGAATTGCTCTACGTAACAGCACCACTGCTCCACCAATAACTGGGCCTCCATGCGAGACCTGTGTGCCTTGTTGCGCTGTAACATATGCAGACTAGGCCGCAATTTATTTATCTTCCCTAAATGGGTGTTCTTTGAATAGCAGAATAGAACAACAGTATCTAAAGGGTGTATCTTACACGTACAGATACAGACTAGGCCACAATTTTATATTTTTTCCCTAAATGGGTGTTTATTGAATAGCGGAATAGAACAACAGTATAGAAAGAGTGTATCTGACAGTAAAATATGCAGACTAGGCCGCAATTTATTTTTTTCCCCTAAATGGGTTTTTATTGATAAGCGGAATACAACAACAGTATCCAGTGGGTGTAGCTCACTTTAACATATGCAGACTAGGCCGCAATTACATATTTTTCCCCTAAATGGGTTTTTATTGATAAGCGGAATACAACAACAGTATCCAATGGGTGTATCTCACTGTAACGTATGAATGAAAAATTTCTATTTTTCCCTTTAATTGGTGATTTTTGAAGAGCAGATTTGAACAGCAGGGTCTAAACGCTGTATGACAGTGTCACAGTAAAGTATGACTGAAAAATATTTTTTTTCCCTAAATACTGAAAAATAATTATTTTTCCCTTACATTGGTGCTTTTTGAAGAGCAGATTAGAAAAAGCAGTGTCTAAACAATGTATGTCAAAGAAAAATATGAAGGAAAAAAGTTTTTTCTTTTTTAAATGCAGATTAAGCAGACACATATGCACTGAGCTTGCATTACATGTCCGATACACACACCACGCCTAACAGGTTGGATACTGTTGTTCTATTCCGCTATTGAATAAAAAAAAAAAAAAACATTTGAATGAAAAACTGAAAAATAATTTTTTTCCCTTAATACTGAAAAATATATTTTTTTCCCTTACATTGGTGTTTTTTGAAGAGCAGATTACAAAAGCAGTGTTTAAACAATGTATGTCAAAGTAAAATATGAAGGAAAAAAGCTTGCATTACATGGCCGCTACACACCGCACGCCGCCCACCTAACAGACTGATAACGTTTTTTTTTCTCCCTCCTCCTCCTCACTGGGCTCAGGTCAGGGCATAAAGATTGTGCACTGCACCCCCACACAATACAATCAATGTAGATCGCTGTCTGATTAAAGAAGATTCTTCCTATTCTTTCCCTGAATGCAATCTCCTGCCTCCCCCTACAATAATCTCCTATCTCTCCCTCAGCAGCAGCATCAGGAACCTCTCCCTAGTATAGTTATAGCAGAATGACCCACGGCGCTATGTGACTCCAGCTTATATAGAGTCTGGATCACATGCTGCACTTGCCAATCACTGCCATGCCATTAGTAGGCATGGCTGTGATGGCTTCTGAGGGCACACTAGTTAAACACTTGCTGATTGGCTGCCTTGCACCTGTTAAAACCGCGCCAAAACATCAAATAACATTACTGAACAACATACAGTATCCCGAACATACGGTGAAATGTTCGGGTCCGTGTCTGGGTACCGAATACCCAAAAGTCCGGTACGATCCCAAACAATACAGTCCGGGGTTGCTCAACCCTACTCATAACGTCATTCCAGTCGTCCAAGGCCATATAGGTGATCAAAGATGATCTACTCTTTGATCGCCTCTGGGATCAGCCGATACCGTTGAATCATTTATCTGGGGAACAGCATAAATTGGTAAGCCTGAGAAACACCGGCGAGTGGCAGGAGGTGGAGGACATCCCCTCCCGCCGATTGGGACACTTTCATTAGAAAGCCAGCCACAGGCTGAAAAAAAAAAACAGGGTTAAGGCTGATAGCTTCAGCCCCATGTAAATATTGCTGTGTTGAAGTGGTTAAATGACATTGTTTTAACAAACCTTTCATTTTAATATATCTGTACTTAGAAATTAGCAAATGATTCATTCCCTGGTACCCAAAGAGAAAGTGTTAAATCTAAGAGCTAAACATCCTTGGATACTCAGTAAATTGTCTTTTTTGGTTTGCACTACATCATAAAAGTTATTTCAAGCTGCAGCATCTGCCAGCATTGATACTGTAGCCTTTGTTCTCCAGAATAGCTCTTCTGAGAAAACACTGTATATGGGAGAGGTCTGACACATGGGCTGATGAAGACATTTTAAGTAGCAATAGTTTATACGTATATCCTGAATAATAACATTTGGCAGCTGTTTTTTTTTTTTTTTATATACATTTCCTTTTTATCAGAATATTTAGAATGAATTGGCTGCTATATTCAAAATTATGGACCACACCTACTTGTGCTTGTTTTTTTAATGAAACTAGAATCTATAAGAACACTTTGCTTTCCAACAGAGCTCTTAAAAGATATCTACACACAAGATCAAAAATGTAATGTATTGCAACTTATCAGCCCTTAGATGGTATGGTTAAACTTGTTTTTGGTTTTTCAGGCTAACAACATTTTAAAATACATTTAAAAACAGATTTATGCTCCCCTCCCCCATCCAAAAATTAAAAGTCAGCAGCTAGACATACTGTAGCTGCTGACTTTTAATATTAGGACACTTATCTGTCCTGGAATCCACAGATGTTGACACCCCAGCCGGTGTTTCCATCAGCTCTCAGGTGCTACCACCACCATTGCCGGTAAGGGAACCCAACAGTAAAGCCTTGCGGCTTCACAGCCGGCTCCCTACTGCGCATACGCGTAGCGTGCTGTGCTCTCTTACTGGCCTGGCAGAAGAAGAAGGAGGAGAGGGGGGTCGAACTGGTGACACATCTCACCGTGGCGGGTGTACCTGTTTTTGACAAGGGTACCCCCTTTCCCCCCGATTGGTGCCAAATGTGACACTGGAGGGGATGGGAGGAATCAGATAAGCAGAGGTTCCACTTTTGGGTGGAACTCCACTTTAAATACCTGTTGATCCTGTCAGAAGTCCATTATCCTAGTAATTTCCTGTGCATTGAATTGCCTTTTCAGCTAAACTGCCCATGCACTGTGTGAATTTTGGCTGGTTCCTGAGCAACTAGCCTAAATTCTCTTAGTGGGTGCCACTGTTTGCCTATTCCTGACCAATGTCTTTTGACTAAAAAACTGAAGGACTTGTGAGGGAAATTGTTGAGCGAACAGCCACCCCAGATGCAGCTGATATTTGGGTATTCTGACAACTGCGTCTGAAGTCTATTTAGGGGGGATTCATCCATCTGTGCTGTTAGCGTAGATGGAGGAATCTATTTGGTTCTTATTTTCTATTTATATTCAGCTCTCAGTGTATGGCCAGTTCTATCCTTTGTGGGCCCACCAACCCACTACTTGCAAAAAACTACAGGAAGGAGGATACAAGACCAGTTACCCTGCCCAAGTAGAGAGAGCAGCAGTGACTGGCCTTTATTACAGGAACCTCCTGCACAAAGTTTCATGGTGGATTACTACACATCTGGAAAACATACACAAAGTTAACAAAAAGATATAAGTAAGAATACACATGTACTTTGAGTTTAGACCGTTTTTACTTTTCTCAGAGTTCAGCTTTAAAACTATTCACTATTCATTCTATCAGCAAAGCTCAGCACTAGTTACTTACTTGTTAACTGCCTCTATCTTAATGGAAATCCATAAGAATTGTATGAATAAAAAAAGATATTTGGTGCATCCCACCTCGGATTCATTTGTGTGATGTAAAAATGCCTAAAATTGAAGGAAATTCACAGTAAAAATTGGAAAGAGTAGGCTTGAATGTGTAATGCACTGCCTAATTGTTGCAAGTGGTAAATATGGGAAATTACTTTGCAAGATTTAATATTCATGTGACTAAAAAGAAATATAAAAATACTTTTTTTTTTTAAAACCGAACATGGAAGAAGAAGAAAATATATGCAAAAAGCGCTACACATCCCCATTAAGAGTAAGGCTAAAAAGCAGCCTTATTCAGGGCAGTAAACAGCTGTAAGCCTCATAGTCCATATTGAATTAGGCCTCATATTTGATTGAGACAGCCTAAGGGTTTTCTCTTCTTCGAATGTTGAATACAATTTTGTTTTTTCTTTCTTTATTTATTACATCTCCTTATGAGATGAACAGTTAAGGGTGCATCCACACTAGCACCTTTAACCGATCCTGGGCAAGGCTCAGCCCCTTGTACTGGTCTATTTGTGTAGTGTGCTCTGAACCACACCTGGTGCTGGGTACGTTTACTGCCCCCCCCGGGTACGGTTAAGTTGTGATCCGGTATGGTTAGCTGTAGTGTGGGTGCAAACCATGTCGGAGAACAGTTCTCTCCATAAGGAATTGTGTAGTGAAACAGGGATCACTGACCTTGATAGCATGGGATTGGACCCAGGGAACACTTCCTTACAATCCAGTATGAGTGCAAACCAGCAAGGGGAATGTAGAGGGGAGGGATCATTCTTGGGCACGGTTTAATTAAATCGGTCCGAGTGTGTGTACACCCTCTGATTTATAGCTCACAACTTTGCTAGTTTCTTTCCATGTTACTATTCATAAATTGTAGTTGTGATCACCAATGATGCATCTGCAAATTTAACTTCACCAAACGTAAGCATGATTCCCATAAGTACCTGTGTCACTTGGCTGGTAAATTAAGAATCAAATCCCAAAAATGGATTTCTTTAGGTTACATGTGGTATATTTCTCATTAGGAATGCTTCTGAGTTCCTAATAGACACAAGGTACCCTTCAGGAGTTCAGATTTCAAAAAGCATATGTATTATTTGGCTACGTATACCCTCTGATGGACCCCTGAACTTAGCATTTCAGGTTATTAGGTAAGGTTCCTACCCAAAGTACTGCGCTGTACTATACTTGCACTAAGAGATATGTGCTCATTCTTTGAATGAGTAATCTTGTTCTCCATCAGCCATTAAAATTCTGCTCTGATTTTGCATAAAATGAATGGTGAAGCCTTATCTTGGACTTCTCATAACAAGTCCAATTTTTAACTCACTTTCTTTTATACTACTTTATGCCACCATAAAATACACTGGGCTTAAATGAAGCAATATCCACCACTTTAAAATTTGCAGTAATTTGCTAACAGTGTTTTGTTTTTGCAAAATTTCTTTGCAATTCTCTAGAAATGCTACTAAAATAGCGCTATTTGTTGAAGTAGTACCGATACTCATTTAACAAAGTATATAAAAACCTTGAGCCAAATTTTTCAAGTTCTTATTTTAAAAAAGAAAAAAAAATATCCTCCAAAGTAAATCCAGCATCAATCTTGATGAACACCGCCCACGAGCCTCTACGAAAGAAAAAAAAAAGTCCACACCCAACACTTTGCTTCTGCCGCATGACAGCTCCACTTTCCACCCGCCGCTAAATAAACTAACCTTGTGATATTGTTGACCTACCATGCCCCGGTTGATAAGATCACAAGGGAACAGGGTCACTTAGTGGCATCACCAGGTGACCCCAGCCTCTTAGTTTATTTAGCAGTGGGTGGAAAATGGACTGTCAGTTGGCAGGAACCATGCGTCTGGTGCAGACCTTTTGTTTTCATGCAGGTCAGTGGGTGAAGTCTCTCGTGGTTGATACTAGATTTACTATGGGGGACATTTTTAGGGTAGGAGGAGGGGGGAGGGAACATATTTAGTAAGAGTTAGAGTTACTCTTTTATTATACTTTAAACTTAACCCTTAACCTAACTCCAAATATAAGGCCTTAACCTAACCTATACACGGAATCCTTAAGTTACCTTTAAGAAGTTAACTTCCTAACCCCTAACCAAATGCTTAAAACTGACCCCTAAACATTTGGCCTAATCCTGACCATAACCAAACCCTTAAAGGGCCACTGTCACCTTGCCCATATTATCAAAGCGTCTTTAAAAAGGGCATCTTTCTGACCCACATATGCTTTCCTTTCCTGTGCTCTCTCATTGCTCCTTCACCACTTCACCTGACCTGCTTCCCTGTGCCAGTGTTTGGACTTGGCAGCTAGTTTATAACCACAAGCTCTGTCATACAGCTGGGCCAGTGGTGTCCCCGCTCTCCCAGGTCGCCAACACACTGATATTAGCACTGGCTGCAAAGAAGCAAGGGAGCACAGGTAAGATTAATAAATGAGGACTAAAAAATACCCCTTTCAAAGGCAATGGGGTTAAATATCTAAAGGCAAATGGGCTGTTCACTTTGCATAGGAAATTTCCACTTTGCTTAGGGAACAGTGAATATTTGAAAATAATACACAAATACATTCAAGGAAAACCCCCGTTAGACTTACCGGTAATGGTATTTCCATGAATCTTCCAGGACAGCTACTTGGAGAGATGATTGGCTCTTCCCTCAACAGGAAACACAAGTCAGATATAATTTAAAAAGCCCTCCCCTTTCTCTGACCCTTAGTTGTTTTGAAGATCAGGTAAACCTCCATCAGTGCACAAAGGCAGAGGAATAACAGAGAATCTCCATAAATCATCACCACCAAGTTAAATAGAAGGACCAGTGTCAAAAGAATAGGGTGGGAATGCCGACGCTGTCCTGGAAGATTCATGGAAATACCATTACCTGTAAGTCATCTTCCATGACTGCTATTTGGAGAGGATAAGCAAGATAATATACTTTAGGGAGGGACGACAGCCTGTAGCACTTTCCTTTTAAAGAGAGGTCCTGGATTGAGAGCATCTGAACTCTATAATGCTTGATGAACGCATGAGAGGAAGACGAAACAGCAGCTTTGTATATTTCTTCCCACGATGCTCCTGCTCTTTCTGCCCACGATGTGGCCAAGGACAATGAGTCCTAATTCTGTTAAGAGGGGCTTGACCTGAGGAACTGTAAGCTTCACAAATGGTTTCCCTAATCCACCTGGCAATGGAGCTCTTGGAGGCCCTAGACTCCGGACCACGAAAAGAAGCGAAGTAGAGAGGAATTTCTAAACTCACTAATAATCTCTAAATAGTGAAGTAGACATCTTCTAACCTTCAGAAAACTAAATTTTTCGTTCCCCTAATTCCTGTGGGAGGTCCAAAAATGAATCCAATAACCACCCTTTCATCCGATATTTTAAAAAAAAAAAAGGGTTCTTACAAGAGATGGATTCTAAGTCATAAATCCTTCTACCCAAGGTGATGGCTAGAAGAAGCACAATCTTTATAGTTATCAACTTTAAAGAAACGTCACTCAAAGGCTCAAAAGGAGCTCTGGTAAGAGCAAAGAACACTAAATACGGGTCCCAAGGGGAAATCTGCCTAACTAACCTTGGAGTACAACTGGTTCTAGATAAGAGAAATATTTTTACTAATGGTTCCTCGGCTAGCCTGACATCTAAAGCCTCGTACACACGATCAGATTATCGAACGATCATGCTTCTGATTTTTGTTGCATGCTAGTCTCATATCAAAAGTGAAAGGGTTACTTTCATTCGAAAATTCCCGTACGACAGAATTCAAATTCACAAGTGATGTCATGTGTTGAATTGTTTTGTATGTGTTCTTTCGTTTCTGAGCATGCCTAGTCTTGCTCTTACGATTTTTTTCAGACGATAACTGTACTAATTAAATGAAAATCGGACGTTGTGTTGACGTACGATAAAAATTTTATAGCCTGCACATCCAGATTTTGTCGTCCAAAAATTTGTATTCAACTGTCGAAAGCACTATACTAACAATCCGAAAATCGGCAAATCGCTAGTCGGAAGAAATGATACTTCCGATTTTCGTATCATGTGTACGAGCCTTAAGAAAAGTAACAGGGCGGAAATCAGAATTTTTGGGGAACTAACAGAGAGGCCATTTTCTAATCCCTCCTGTAAAAGTCTAAAACACAGGGAATAGAAAGAGTCAAACCAGGCTTTAGTGTCACAGGAAACATACATTTTTCAAACCTTATCATCAATTTTTTCTTGTGACCAACTTTCGGCTGTCTAGAGTTGTACTAATAGCTCTTACCAAACACCCTTTCAACTGTAGGATGCACCGCTCAGCCTCCAAATCCTTAAATGGTAAAATCGGGGGGTTGGATGGAACACTGGCCCTTGTCAGAGGAGGTCCCTTTGAGCTGGCCGAGACCAGGGGGAAGCTTCTAAAAGGGTCCTCAGGGTTGAGAACCCACTCCACCACAGAGCTAACATGATTGCCTCTGCTTGTTCCTTGACAATCTTTCAGATTACTACAGGTAACAGGGCTAATGACTGGAAGGCATATGAAAGACTGAACTTCCCTGAGAAAGTCAGTGTATCTGTCCCCAAAGCCCCCATCACCTTTTCCAGTGAGAAGCCTAGGAAGCTTCCTGTTTTGACTGGAGGCAAAGAGTTCAACTAAGGGTATTCTCATCTTAGTGTGATCTCTTGGAACACTTCTCTGTTCAGCACCCAAATTGTTGCTGCTGACTTTCACTCGACTCAAATAGTCTGCTAGAATATTTTCTGAGCTGCTGATGTGGACAGCCCTGATTAAGACAATATCTTCTTATGCCCAACTCAGGATCTGCTGGGTTAGGGATAACAGACTGTTCGAGCGGGTGCCCCCCCCCCCCCGCTTGTTGAGGTATGCTACAACTGTGGTCTTCTCGGAAAAGACCAACAGCTCGCCTGCTTGAATCCTCGGCTTTGGAGCTACTAACGTTTTCCCCACTGCAAGGAGCTCTCTGAAATTGGACCACTAGGCTGCCTTCTCTAGCAGCCAGGATCCATAAGCTTGCCAGTCCCCTGAGTAAGCTTCCCAACCCCAAAGATTGGTGTCAGTGATTACTTTAGTCGATGAAAACGGTACCCAAGGCCTCCCTCTCTACAAATGCTCTGGATGTTCCCACCAGGCCAGACTCAAAGAGTCTCCACCGGCAAGTTGAACAATCTGATTCAAGGAGCTTGCTTTCTTTCTAAACATTTGAGAAAAAAGAATTGAAGGTGCCGGAATGCAGTTGAGCCCATAGCACCCACGTGCTCGCTGCTGTCAATAAACCTAACAGCTGCATTACCTGGTGAGGGGAGGCTCATGGCAACAACCTGAAATTCTGCACAGAGAGAATGATCTTTGATATTTTTTTCACCGGAAGAGAGATCTTTTGACTTGCTGTGTCTATTTGGTAACCCAAGAAGGACAAACTCTAAGATGGCACTAGGCACGATTTTTCTAGAGTGATTTTCCAGCCCAACCTCCAAAGGGCCTGCAAAATTAATTACAGATCTCTTTCTCTTGTGCAAAGATTAAGAAAACATCTAGATAAGGAACTTTTGAAATTTTCTGTAAACAAAAATGGGCCATGACTTCGGCCATCATTTTTGTATAAATTCTCAGGGCTGCCGAGAGACCAAAACAATAGAGCCTTGAACTGCCCATGGCATGGTTCGTTCTCTGTAAGAATCGCAAATCTCTGGACTTTCTGATGACTCTGGGAATTTGGCATATAAAGATAAGCATTCAGAAGGTCCAGAATAACGTGAATATATCTGATATTAAAAGATTTCTGACCGGATAGAGGCTTTTCATAGGAAACCATTGGAAACCAAAGAGAATTTAGGTCTAGCATTGCCTGTTTTCTCCCCTGGTCCCTGGGTAGTTAGGTGAAAAAGAATCTTCTGGGTGGGGGAAATCTGAACTCTAATCTGTAGCCCTCTCTTATAATCTGGAGGATAAGGTAATTTCGGTGACTAAGTTCTGCCCACTGTTTGGCAAAAAAGGGTCAACCTTTCCCCCACCCCTAACCTGGCAACACTGCAAACTTTTGGCAGGGGCTGAAGAAGTAAAGAGTGCCCCCCCCCCTTTTTGCTAGTCTTTATTGAAAGATCACTTTTTCTTGGCCTGATGAACACCTGACTTAAACTCAGATTTGTTCTGGAAACCATGAAAAGGTATTTTACCATGAGGTCTACCTCTGTTAGAAGGGAAGCGCTTACTCCTTTCTGAGACCGAGCTAGGACTTCCTCCAGGGTAGAACCAAATAAAAAATGTACCTTCAAAGTGAATAACATGTTCTTAGAAGTAAGGTCCCCCTCCGAGGATTTCAGCTAAATAGCTTTCCAAGCTGAGGCTCTGGCCACAGATTTACCTGTTTCTGCTGCGGCGTCAGCCAGAGATGCCACCGATTTAGGGACCAAGGGGAGGGAAGCTCTAACCTTCTGTACTGGAGTGTCAGAGGAAAGCAAACCATCCAGTCTCTGAAACAAAAAATCCAGGTTCTTAGCCATGGACGTGGAAGCCAGGGCTGGACCCAGGGAGAAAGCTGAGACACCCCAAGCTTTCAACAGCAGAGCCTCAGCCCCAGGTCAGTGACAGCCTGTGAGTGAACAGTTTATAACAATAAGAGATGGGACAGGTTCCTGAACCCCTGCAATAGATTTGGAAGTGGAAGGACCTAATCCAGTCAGTTTACCGCTAAATGTCTGCAAGGAAGAAACAACTTCTTTCATGACAGACATTAACTCCTTCATAGAGGCTTCTGACTCAGAACCTGCGACAACTGAGATACGATTTTCACAGAGCAGTTTCTGAGAACTATCAGGCAGCCTAGTCCTAGAATTTCCACACTTTTCTTAACAGGTTTGTCAACCTGAAAGAAAACCACAAAGTGAATGCACACATGGCAAGTTCTTCCCCACATATAGAGCCCTTTGGCTCTTATTTCTTAATGCAAGATAAGGCACATACCTTGGGGGTAGTGTTGGAAGTGGATGCAGGCACTGGATCAGTCTGAGTGGGTGTTCCACCTGCAGGAGTATCCTCACAATTCATAGGTGGCAGGAAACCCACATCTGCAATGCTGAAAAAAATCAGCAGTCTTTGCCAAGTGAATGGCACCGCACTGAGAGGAGATCACAGTCACCAACAGTTTAGCCACTGCTCAGCAAAAACTCAGTCTCATTGCTGCTTAAGCCTGCCAGGAACAAGTAACCCAGTGTTTGGAAACACGCCATTTTAACACACCACCGGAAGTGCATCATCAGACACCATCTTGGTACACCCAAGGCGAGACACCTCCTGCAGCCTCTGAGTGCACTCCAGACTCACCACAGTCAGGATGTACTCCTCGAGCAGAGTGGACACTGGGCAATGGAAGCTGGGAAGCTGCCTTATAATCACAGAAAGTCAAGTACCCACAAAACAGAGGAGCCCTTTAGGCAGATAACGTTTTGCAGACAAAGCCACAACCAGTCTTCAAAAGCTAAAGGGGGTCCAATAACCATAGCTACCAGACCAAAAAGAAAATAACAAACAGAATGGTGCGTGTTCTCCTGCAGGGTCTGAAAACACAAAACAACTGAGGATCAGAGGAAGGGGAGGGCTTTTTAAATTATGTCTGATTTGTATTTCCTATAGAGGGCAGAGCTGCCCTGGAAGATGAAGGGGGGGGGATTAAAAAGCTTAAAATAAAAATCTGTATTTTTGCTTGCACACGCTTGGATGATGGAAGTTAGCAGAGCCCTACCTCATTCACGAAGCTAAATGAAAATGACCTTACAGTGAACAGCCCATTTGCCTCTTAAAAACATCCTCAATGTCACTTTGCATACTGTGCCTAATGATAAATTATCCTGGTATAATTATCAGTGAATATAATTAACTAATAAGACCTCATTCACACTGGTATTGACAAACCTATCATTATACAGTATGCATTTAAAGAACATTTCTAAATGTTTTTTTATAACACATTATGTTTAGATGTATGTAGGTGCATTCAGTTTAGCTGCATTTAGAGAAAATAGAGTTCTCTGCATCCAGGGGCAAATTAAATACTTTGAATGAGTCAAAACACATGTGAATGCATGTAAACGCAAGTGTAAACACAAGTGCACTTAAATGCAAAATAATATTATCTGGGAAGCATAACACTTGGTTATACTTCACGGATAATTTCTCATATATATATATAAATTAGTATGAATGTAACCTAATAAAGCTATTGGTGCCAATAACAGATCCACAGCCAAATCTACTGGTGCCAAGGTCTCATCTTCAGCTGTTGACCTCTGTCAACTTTTTTCAAAGCAAATAACATTTTATAAGATAATATGTGAAAAATAGCTTAGAGTGGCTTCCTGTGGCTGGCAATTGTTAAAATGAAATATTAATATTTAATATTTAATATTTACCTACTTTTGAAAAAAGCCAAAATGTTTTATTTTTATTACATCAATATTTCCTTTAGTGCCTGCAATTTTAACTGCGTTCTTTACTTTTTCTCAAAATCGGTTTTTCATCAAAAGACCTAATTTATGATCATAGCCAGCAAGCATTTTAGGTCCACAATTAGTTGAGCAATAGGGGTTGCAGCTTATATTTTAAAGTGGTTGCAAACCTCAGACATGAAAAATAAACAAAGCATATCCCTCCATATTCTCTACTTGTCTCAATTGAGAGCACTAAGTGTCATTCTACCTGCTGCTTCATTCCTTTCCCTTTTAGCAAAAATCACTTCTGACATGTTTACAGGGGAAGGAGCTCTAGCTAATTGACAGACTCAGCTCTGTTCCTGTGTGCTGTATGAATGGGGGGGGGGGGGGGGAGTGTCCCTTCCCTACAGCTCAGACAAGCTTTATAAATTATGCACTTTGAACAAATGTAGAGGAGAGAAGACTGCAAATAATCAGGTACAACTTACGTAGGAGGATTTGTTTAATCTCTGTATCAACTGAGGCTAGTCACTTCACTGGGTATATGTGCTGTCAGGGTTTACAACGACTTTAGTTATAGCTGCAACTGCTACAAGCCTTATACTCCGCACATCATGCATGCATTTTAGAGTACAAATTAAGTACACTTTGTGACACTGAGCTGTAGTGCCCAAGCAATAACAAACACTGATAAGCTTATATTGCATGGTAATAAGGACAGCAACAGTTTTTTGCTAAATTGCTAAATCTATTAGCAAAAGTAAATAGGATTGTAACACAAACCTAATTCTTAAGAATCAAGGCACTGCTAACCACCATAATAATTCTACAAATATTATCTATCATATACATTCATTTTTCATTTTCTATTCTTTATTTCATCTATTGCCAGCATTGTATGTTAACATTTGCAAAGTGTGACTTTTGAAGAAAAAAATGTTTTAGTCTAATTTACAATAAAAACATTTTTTTACAGTGTTGCAGAGTAATAGCATGGATATTGCACGTACATTCTGCAGTATGTCTTTATTTTAGACATTATAATGTTTGGGTTGGGTGGAGATTAAAGTGAGGTCCATTCTCAGGTGTACTGTTTGTTTCATCAAATGTCAGAACGGTGCTGCCAGTAATTGGATTGCGGTTTTATAAGCCTCTGGCAGTACAGTATGTTGGGAGTGTAGCCTAGTGCAGAGGATGTATTTGGCATCATTGCACTGAACACTGCATCCTAATGAAATTTACGGGTCGTGTTGAAATTAATATATGGCTCTTGTAGGGGGTTGGCTCAATGGTGACCACCTTCCCTGGGAAAAAAGGTAGTCCAGACGGCAGGTTTTCTTAAAATCTGACTTGTAGCCAGTTTTATTTAAAAGGTTGCATAAAAAAATCAAACAAACGAACCAGAAAAAAAAAAAAAAAAAAAAAAAACTTGCCACCCAGGCACGAACTAATTTCAGGTTCCTAACTCACAGGTTGAAGGGCTTTTCCCACAAAACAAAGATAATGCAAACCTTTTTCTTTCTCTCACAAAGTAATCTTCACATCAGTAACTCTCAGGTTTGAGTCCCAGGCTAAGAGCAAACTCTTGCGCCAGTCCTGCTTTATTTATACCACCTGCTGGTGGTCACTTATGGACTGCAAAATGTGGTCTGGAACCAAGACTGCCAAGGTGGCCCAGAAACCCTGGTCCGGATTCCACCTTAGTTTCCTGCACATGAAGGTATGCTATATTAGTTATGTCTAAATATTTTTATTACTTTGAAAATGTGTGCATATTCTGAATCCATCCCTATAGCTTCAGCTGCTGTTTTTCAGTATTTCCGACTCTTTTTAACAGCCAGTGAAAGGGTGATACATCAACTTCCTGCTTATTACAAAACTATATCTCTCATGGTTCCTTGTAGTGCCTCCAGTCACTGCACTGCGGCTCCTTGTGAGCCACAGTGAAAGAACACATTCCTGGACACCCTTTAGATGTACATGTTCCAGGGAGGGAGCTGGTCATTGGATGATGAAGACTTTAACTATGCAGTTTGCAGATTAGTTGCTTGATTATATTCAATAAATCCTGTTTTTTGGAACAGTAATCAAGCAACTGATCAGCACAGCTAAATGCTGCATCATCTAGTGGCCGGCAAGCTCTTCTAAAGAGATTCTGTGGATGCTTTCTTTCACTTGGGCTCATCATTCATTTTGATTTTCACTTGTAGTCTCTGCTCTCAAAGTATCTGAATGAGTGGCTACAAAGGGAGCTATTGAGAGAATGAATTGGAGACACAGGCATAAGGGAAATTATTGCAAATTGACATCTCTGGAACCATTTTAATGTATTTAAGGTGACTAACTGTATATAGAATTTAAATGAAACAGGGTGAGGCAACCTATAATTGAAGAATAAAAAGAGAAAAATAAAAAGAGAAAAATAACCGCGCTAAAGTGAATATTGTATAAAGAGCAGCGACTTCAAGTGCGACCACACCCTCAAATAATGTATAAAAAAATAAGCCGTGCTGCGTGATGTGGGTAAACAAAAAATTAATGTCCAAACAAAAATCAATGTCCCAAATATCAACTTGATTGACGCTGAAAACATAGATCACACTCCACGGTCTCTGTAGGAAATGTGCTTACCGGATAGCCACTAAAATCTGCAAGATTCATATGCTGAGATATAGTCACAGATCCGGGAGATGGGAGTTGTCAGAGTCCTCAGCGAATAATGTGAATAATATGCAAAAGAGAGAAAACTTGCATAGTGTAATACCGTTAATTATGTAAAATTTCCACCACCAATAAGGAATCCCTATCAATCGTGCAACAGCTCACCAAATGAATAATGAGTAAACGTGAATAGCCCAGTGTAAAGAAAGGAATGTGGAAACGAACCACCACCAATTGTGAAGCCTCTTACCGAAAAAATAGGTCAAATGAGCAAATAGGTTAATCCAGATCGCCAAGAAACCAGAAACGTCACTCAAAAGCCCTATAGGCCTCTTACCAGATGACAAATAATCCAAGCAGTAGATCTAATAACGCTTTCCCATCATACGTGAAGCTCCGGGACCAACAGCATCAATGGTGTTAACTATAAACTCAGTACCAGGATGTAGCCCGAGTGAAAGAGAGAGCGCCAATAGTGTAATAAAATAATAACTGGTTTATTGATTAAAAAGAAGAACACTCACGAACATTGTAGATAAAATCGCGATGGATGGGAGCCGCCGGCCGGACGGCAAAGCAAATCCGCTCCTAGGATAACTTCCGGGATGACGTCAGCACGCCGCGACCTGACGGCGTTTCGTCCAAGAAGACGTTATCAAAGGTACGGACGGCGTGCCGACGCCATCTCTTATAGAAAAAACCTGATTAATGATACCCGGAAGTGTCTGAACAATTCCGCCCTGAGGCTGTGAACCGGACATCCAATGACCGGAACCAGGGTAGATCTATCTCACCATTTTGGTTAAGGGCACATATCAACTTCACTAACCCGGAATGTCCCATATTAAGGGCAAACATATTTAAAGGTGTAGCGGGCCTATTTGGCACAGCCGATGTGAAATAAAAAATTGTTAAACCATAGATGTAAACAGAATAAACATAAGGACATATATGGGCATTGTGTATAACTGTATCGTTTTGCGCTCAGATGCGCTGAGACCGCAAAAATAATTGACCGTATTGTGTACAATTGAGTCAAACTGTAGCGGAATAAGTTCAGACTCTAACCGGGGATCAGCATCATAAATATAGACCAAATATTAAATGTTGCAAATACATTAAGAGGCTATTCAGAAAAACTAAACAGTTGAAATTGTATCCCCAATAAATGAATGTATGACCATAAATGATTATTACCATGCAACAAAGCATGATAGCTAACATATAATGTGTCACCAATTTTACTTAATAAACACCATAATGTATGATATATATATATATTGAAAATATATTAAATTAGGGGAGAGGGGTAATTTAATCTACATCTAGTGTTTAAACTAATGTGACAATTCCCAAGGGTAGATCACACTGAATTATAAATATAATAAAAAGAAATATACATCTAAAGAATAAAAACTAAGAATTATCCAAAAAAGCATTAACCTCAACATCAACATTGAGGCCATATGGCACATAGCATTTTACACGGTGTATCCAGGACATCTCAAGTTTTGAGATGCCCCTCACAAGAGGTTCACCCCTAGAATGTGGCACAAAGCGATCTATGCCCAAAAAAGGGTGTGTCTAGGATCTTTATTATGTACTGCTGCATAGTGTTTGGATACTGAGTGTTTGGGGAAGCCCTTCCTTATATTTGCCACATGTTCACTTAATCTTACGTTAAGTGGGCGTTTTGTCCTGCCTATATATTGGTGTCCACAAGGACACTGCAGTAGATAGACAACCCCAGTAGTTGTGCATGATATAAAAGGCTCTATATTATGCTTACGTCCTGTACTATTGGATACAAATTCTTGTACTCTTCTCCGTTTATTGGAACTAAGGGTACAAATTTGACAACGGTTGCACCTATAGTATCCCGTAAGTTGTTGCAAAAAACTGGGTTTGGGGACAGGGGGTTCCAAGATATTAGGAGAAACTTTGTCCCTCAAAGAGGGGACCCCCCTAAAAACCACCTTAGGTTTAATAGGTAAGTTTTCACGAAGCACCAGATCATTGTTTAATATATGCCAATGACGAGCGACCAGATTCTTTATGGTCATATGTTGACTAGAGTATGTGGTCACAAATGGCAGAGTAAAAGGGTCTGTCTGATCCTGCCTCCTAGATTTACTCAACAAAGCCTGTCTGTCAATTGATCTCACTTCAGACAGAGCATGTTGAAGGAACTCCTCATTATATCCCTTATCCAGGAATCTTGTTGTTAATGTTTGTGCCTGTCTATCAAAGTCACGTATATCGGAACAATTCCGTCTAATGCGAAGGTATTGTCCCTTGGGGATAGCTCGCAACCAAGGAGCATGGTGGCAACTCTCGACAGGAATATAAGAATTCCTGTCGGTGGACTTGAAATGGGTGGAGGTGACAAATTGTCCATCCCTGATGGAAATATTCAAATCCAAAAAATTGACACCTAATTGACTACATTCATAATTTAAATGTATGCCTCTATCATTAGAATTAAGATCATCCAAAAATGAGGATAGATCGTCATGTGTACCGTCCCATAGGAGGAGGACGTCATCGATATACCTAGCCCACAGAAGAATCTGCGGGCGGTGATATGCATAGATGACGTCCTCCTCCCATTGGGCCATAAAACGATTGGCCAGGGACGGGGCATACTTGGCCCCCATGGCCACGCCAGTGATTTGACGATAAAATTGGCCGTTATACCAGAAGTAGTTATGCTGTGCTGCAAATTTGAGTAACTCCATGATAAAGGAAATTTGGGCTTCTGGTAAATTAGAGTCACGAGTTAGAAACATGTTGACGGCATCAAGACCCACCTCATGCGGAATTACCGTGTAGAGAGATGAAACGTCGGCTGTGACCAGCCATAGATGTTCTGTAGGGCTTAAGTCAGCCAACATATTAATGACATGTTTAGTGTCCTTAATGAATGAAGGCGTGGCTTGAACCAAAGGTTGCAAATACGTGTCTATATATTTCCCCACCCGGGACGTCACAGAGTCAATACCACTGACTATGGGACGCCCCGGGGGGGAAACAAGACTTTTATGTAATTTTGGCAAATAGTATATCACTGGAGTGCGAGGGCACTTAGGGACCAAAAATGCCTTTTCTTTGTTGTTAAGGATACTGGAATTATAGCCCCTCTCTACCAATGATTGTAAAGTTTTTTTATATGAGGCTTTAGGGTCCTTAGGTAACAACACATATGTTTGTCTGTCACCAAGGATACGCTGCATTTCATCCTCATAGTCTTTTTTATCCAGTACCGCGATACCTCCCCCCTTGTCTGCAGGCCTTATCACTAAGTCCTTACGTGCACACAGGGAGTCTAGTCCCTTTTGCAAATCAGATGAAAGAGAAGATTTATGCACTTGAATATTGTCCAGATCTCTGAACATGACGTCCCTGAACACTTTTAATGAAGGGGCCAAACCACCAGGGGGATTAAATAGTGACGAATTAGCAAGACCAGAATGTTGAAACTCCGTGCTAACCACTCTATGTTCTTTGATAGGATTGCTCAAGACATAACGTTTGATATTAACCCTACGGACAAATCTGTGAATGTCCATGTAGGTCTGGAACTTGTCCAGCCTCTTAGGCGGGGCAAATTTCAAACCCTTATCCAAAATCAACTTTTCTTCATAACTCAATTCAGTACTATTTAGATTAAAAATCCCCGTGCCTGCTAGCTTTTTGCTTTTTTTGAGTTGGCACCTCCTGCCTCCTCTAGTTCCTCTTCTGATTCTGCCGGACGTTTTACTCCTTGTAGGGCCCTGGGAAAACCCCAACCAGGGTAAACTGAACCAGGATCAGTGGAACTGTGGGGCTTACTGTTATCCCCTATTAGTTCCCTTGAAGAGTGAGGGATGGGATCATTATAAAAGCCCACTGTATTGGTCTTATGGGAGGATTGTGCACCACTCGGGGCCTCATTGTCCTTGAGTGGATAAAACCTGTTCTGGATCGGAACATTGTATTGGCGATTATCTGCCCTATTAAAGGAATGTTCTCTATCCTGCCACTGGCGATCACTTCCTCTTCCTCTCATGGGTTCAGAGGGAGGGTCATACCATTGTGGGCCAGATCTTAATGGACTATAATCAAAACGTCCTTGAACTTGTCTCTGTGGACCATAGTCAAGACCCTGATTCCTTTGTGAATGGCGAGGGTCTGGGTACTGATCAGGTCCCCATCTCCATTGGGGTGTATTGGAGTAAGGGGGTTGAATGTAAGTCCCTGATTGATGGACAGGACCATCATAATAATCCCGATTCTGATGTTGCCAACTATTGTTGGGACCCGGGGGATTAAAGTTACCATTAGGTCTCCCTTGATATGGTTGATGATGACTGTCCTTATTCGCATTCTGCCCTCTGTAAGGGGATTTAAAAGATGGACGTCTGCCTTTATTGCGAGCCCCTTTCTTTTGTTTTTGAGAAGTTGGGGGGGCTACGGGTACTCCCACTACTTGAGTGGCTGATGTATCCATTGTCTCTACCTCAACATTCAAATTACCCAGTAATTTTTTTTGCCACTCAAAAACAGTACAAGTCAAATAGTCTTGTAAATCCCTATTATATTTTTTCCGTTTTTTTATTTTTTGGTCTTTTTCTTCCTTCTCTAGATTTTTTAATAACTCTGCTGAGGCATTTTTATATTCCTCACTTTCTTTGAAGGGGATCAACCTTTCTTTGACTAATTTGATCTCCTCATCCAATCTGGAGAGTTTGGCGTTTTTTCTGCCTGTCAAATATCTTAAAAAATTGACCCCAGCTTCATTGAAATATTTGTACCAATCCTCCAAATCCACTTCATCAAGTTGGGGACTGACCTCCCACCGGAGGCTTCTAGGTACCATGGACTTCTTGGTATATGTGTCCAAGAAGGCGATGTCCCACTGGGTGTGTGTTTCAGACACGAGTAGATTCCTCAATCGCATGAACAAGCCACTCATGTCTGTCTCACCTGTGGGGATGGATTCAAAAACTCCATCTGTGTTAACAGATCTGGAATCTCTATAATCAAAAATATCCATGTGATGGATTAACTTAAGCTGCAGTTAAAGGTCAGAAACAGAAGAATAAAAAGAGAAAAATAACCGCGCTAAAGTGAATATTGTATAAAGAGCAGCGACTTCAAGTGCGACCACACCCTCAAATAATGTATAAAAAAAATAAGCCGCGCTGCGTGATGTGGGTAAACAAAAAATTAATGTCCAAACAAAAATCAATGTCCCAAATATCAACTTGATTGACGCTGAAAACATAGATCACACTCCACGGTCTCTGTAGGAAATGTGCTTACCGGATAGCCACTAAAATCTGCAAGATTCATATGCTGAGATATAGTCACAGATCCGGGAGATGGGAGTTGTCAGAGTCCTCAGCGAATAATGTGAATAATATGCAAAAGAGAGAAAACTTGCATAGTGTAATACCGTAAATTATATAAAATTTCCACCACCAATAAGGAATCCCTATCAATCGTGCAGCAGCTCACCAAATGAATAATGAGTAAACGTGAATAGCCCAGTGTAAAGAAAGGAATGTGGAAACGAACCACCACCAATTGTGAAGCCTCTTACCGAAAAAATAGGTCAAATGAGCAAATAGGTTAATCCAGATCGCCAAGAAACCAGAAACGTCACTCAAAAGCCCTATAGGCCTCTTACCAGATGACAAATAATCCAAGCAGTAGATCTAATAACGCTTTCCCATCATACGTGAAGCTCCGGGACCAACAGCATCAATGGTGTTAACTATAAACTCAGTACCAGGATGTAGCCCGAGTGAAAGAGAGAGCGCCATTAGTGTAATAAAATAAAAACTGGTTTATTGATTAAAAAGAAGAACACTCACAAACATTGTAGATAAAATCGCGATGGATGGGAGCCGCCGGCCGGACGGCAAAGCACATCCGCTCCTAGGATAACTTCCGGGATGACGTCAGCACGCCGCGACCTGACGGCGTTTCGTCCAAGAAGACGTTATCAAAGGTACGGACGGCGTGCCGACGCCATCTCTTATAGAAAAAACCTGATTAATGATACCCGGAAGTGTCTGAACAATTCCCCCCTCCTGCTGTGAACCGGACATCCAATGACCGGAACCAGGGTAGATCTATCTCACCATTTTGGTTAAGGGCACATATCAACTTCACTAACCCGGAATGTCCCATATTAAGGGCAAACATATTTAAAGGTGTAGCGGGCCTATTTGGCACAGCCGATGTGAAATAAAAAATTGTTAAACCATAGATGTAAACAGAATAAACATCTCCCGGATCTGTGACTATATCTCAGCATATGAATCTTGCAGATTTTAGTGGCTATCCGGTAAGCACATTTCCTACAGAGACCGTGGAGTGTGATCTATGTTTTCAGCGTCAATCAAGTTGATATTTGGGACATTGATTTTTGTTTGGACATTAATTTTTTGTTTACCCACATCACGCAGCGCGGCTTATTTTTTTATACATTAACCTATAATTGAAACTTGAAACATGTAATTTTTTTTTTTTTACTTCAGTTACACTTTAATTGCATAAAGTGTACAATATGTACAGTATATGCATGTTATAAGAGCTCCAAAAAAGGCTCTCCTTTCTCCTGGCTCAGCTACATGCTAAAAAACTGAAATGAGGGGGGGTAAAAGGCACGCTGGGATGGAAGCTGGGCACTGATCCTGCCACTAAACCAATGCCCCCCCCCCTCCAAAAAAAAGAAATTATATATACCATTTTTATCAGCGTATAACACACACTTTTTGCTCCTAAAAATGGAGCAAAAAGTAGCTGTGCATGTTATACGCCGATATAAAAAAAATGTCCAGAAAGCAGCGCCGAGAGGTATAAGGGGGCCGGCGGGGCCGAGGAGAAGGAAGAACGCCCTGTCATCAGAAGTCCCGCCTCCTATGCCAACGTCAATCATAGGCGCCGGGACTTCCAATGAGAGTGCGTCCTTCCTTCTCCTCTGCGCCGCCCACTCCCTTCTACCTCTTGGCGCTGCTTTCTGGACATTTTTAAAAGTGATGTGTATAGTGGCGCTGGCGAGGCTGCAATTATGGGCGCTGGTAAGGCTGCAATTATGGCGCTGGCGAGGCTGCAATTATGGGCACTGGCGAGGCTGCAATTATGGGCACTGGCGAGGCTGCAGTTATGGGCACTGGCGATGCTGCAATTATGGGCACTGGCGAGGCTGCATGTATGGGCACTGGCGGTGGCGAGGCTGCAATTAAGGGCACTGGCGCTGGCGAGGCTGCAATTATGGGGACTGGCGCTGGCGAGGCTGCATGTATGGGCACTGCGGTGGCGAGGCAGCATGTATGGGCACTGCACTGCAAAGGCTGCATTTAAAAATACTGCGCTGATGAGGCTGCATTCGTGGGCACTGGTAAGACTACATTTAATTTAAAAAAAATGTTCTGAGTTCAAAGCTGTTTATTTTAAATCTCAGCTTTTTTCCTGAAATTTCTGCCCTAAAATTTAGGAGCGTGTTATACGCCGGCGCGTGTTATACGCCGATAAATACGATATATATATATATATATATATATATAAAATAAAAAAAATGTATTTTTCTCAACACTCATCTCTCTTTAGCAGTGCAAACTGACAATATGGCTACTGTGAGCCCACCCTTCTATCAAAAAGGGGTCAGGTTATCCATTATTTAAGTTATTGGCCCTTGTTATGCAGCTATTATGTGTAGAACATGTAAACTGTTTTGGCCAAAAGTCTGTGATCCACACATTGTTTAATATCCCAATGATACATCACAAACAAATGGTAGCGACAAACTCAAGACTCATTTCTAAACAAAGTTTTTTTTTTTTTTAAATTATATTTTTATTTGCACAAAAAATAAAGCACATTACAGAAACATCACAATGTCACAAAAAGTAAAAACATGCCTTACCGGGAGTGGTGCCCCCAAAGAACAAAAGTAGACCAAAAAACAGCGTGATAACAAGTCAAGCAATCAAACAGTACATAACTGCAAAGAATGAAAAGGAGATCAAGAAAAATACAGTAGCATACAGACGTATACAGCATATACCTCAGGGAAGGAATAATGGAATCAGAGGGAGTTCAAGGAATAGGAGTCCCATGCTTCCCAGACAGCATTGAATTTAATTAGCTCATCATGCACCCTTGCCGTCAAGGATTCCATTTCCCGGGTGTCTGAAACCAATTTCAAGAAAAGGGCCCTGTCCGGGGGAGCTTGCTGTAACCAACACAAAGAAATAGCCCTCTTAGCAGCCAGGAGGAGGAAGGAAATCTGCTTGGATGCTGGTTTAGGGACCCTAGGGAATGGTAGACCCAATAGACAATGCAAGGGGTCCAATGGCAAATCTAAACCTACCACGGCTCGGAGTGTTTCCAAAACCATAGACCAAAAAGGACTCACAAGGGAACACAACCAAAAGATATGAAAAAGAGAACCTTTATCCTCCCTTCACCGCCAACACAAGGCGGAACAAGAAGGATTCATCCTGTGAAGGCGCTCTGGGGTCCTATACCAAAAAAGGAGAATCTTGAGAGCGGTCTCTCTCTGCGCCACGCAATGGGACGATCTAAAAGTGGACGTCCAGATTCTATTCCACATAGGTAATGTGATTGGTCGACCCAGCATCTCCGACCACCTACGCATGTAAAAATGGGAGTCCTCGGTAAGCGGGACAGCATCATGCAAAATAGTGTAAATCGAAGACACCAAATGACCCTGATGAGGACCCCGGCCACACAATAATTCAAAGGCCGTGGGCCTCTCCAGGGCCAACGACGGCGTCAGTGTCCTGAAAAAATCACGGACCTGGAGATAAAAATAAAAGGAATGTTTTGGTAAGGAAAATTTGTCTCAAAGCTTCTCAAAGGTGAAAAATGTACGAGATACCGGGTGGACCAAGTTGCGCAACTGGAAAAGTGGAGGCTGAGTCTAAGTCCATAAGCGGCCCACCCGAAGACCATCGGGAAGCAATGGATTAAACAATACCATGGTGAGGGGAGGGAATGGCGAAGAGAGAGAGAAGAGACCCAAACATTTGCGCCAGACTCCCATGGTAACCTGCATTGAATCCAAACACATGCCCCGCAGGACACTGTCTGTATGCAAGGTTGGCGACCATAACATCAAGCAGGGGTGCACCGGATAAATCACCCCCCTCTCAATCTCCGACCACCGATTGGGGGCCAGCCAGGAAGACCAAGAGGCCACCACCCGGAGTTGGGACGCGTAGTAATATTTAACAATATCCGGAGCACCCAGTCCCCCCCCCCCCGCGCCTCCGGGGAGCAAACACCACCAAGGAAGCCACCCTGTGTGCCCTGTTGTTCCAAATAAACCTTAAAAAGGAACGTTGTAAAAGTTTGAGTTGAGGCATTGGGACCGCTACTGGAAGGGTGTCAAACAAATAAAGCAGTTTTGGCAAAATAGACATTTTTAAAACATTAATACGGCCCTACAAGGACAGTGGCAGGGTGGTCCATTGCTGAAGGGATATGGATATCTCAGGGAATAGGGGAACATAATTAGCAGTATAAAGCTGTGGGTGGGAAGGGGTCAGGTGTACCCTTAAATACTTGAGAGACTGCATGCACCATCTATAAGGGTAAGTGTGTTGTAACTGGAACAGGAGGTCCGGGGAGATATCAAGGGGCATGGCCTCTGTTTTAGAAGCATTTACCTTGTACCCAGAGATAGCACTAAAAGAGTTCAAAAGATCATGCAATGAGGGCAAAGAGACTAGCGGATTCGTCTGAGTCAACAATATGTCGTCTGCAAATAGGAAAGCTTATACTCTCTATGTCGCATAGTGACCCCAGCAATATCAGGATGGGAGCGGATAGTTTCAGCCAATGGCTCCAGACACAATATAAACAGCAGAGGGGATAGGGGACAACCCTGCCGAGTGCCATTGGACATGGGGAACACAGGCGACATAAAGGCAGACGACATACGGACCTGAGCCGTGGCAGGGGAATAGAGGGCTTCTAAAGCTCTATAGAAGGGACCTTTCAAACAAAACTTCTGAAGCATGGAGAAAAGATAGGGCCAACTCAGCCTATCAAAAGCTTTCTGGGCATCCAAGCTGAGTACAAGAGCTGGGCGTGGGAACCTATTCAGGAGGGAGATCAGATCTACAGTTCTTCTGGTATTATCCCCTGCATGACGAGAAAGAACAAATCCAACCTGATCCCTATCTATCAATTTGGGCAAAATACCTGCCAATCTATTGGCCAAAATCTTAGTGAATATTTTGTAATCGGAATTGAGAAGAGCAATTGGTCTGTAATTATCTGGAATTGAGGTGTCCTTACCCGGTTTAGGGATAACAGAAATATAAGAATGGAGAAAATGAGAATGAGGCATCTTGCCCTCCAGCAAAGAAGCATAGAGATTTAGAAGATGGGGGGCCAGGACCGGCAGGAAGGTTTTGTAATAGATATATGGGAGCCCGTCCGGGCCCGGGGCCTTTCCGAGAGGGTAGATCCTTGATCGTGGCAGCCAACTCGTCCATGGAGATGTCAGCGTTTAGCTTATCAAGGTCAGCTCTATAGAGACTTGGGATGTCCAAGTCCTGAAAGAAACTCTCAAACTTGTCAGCAGAAAAATGAAAGCGATTTTCAGGAGTCAGACAATTATACAGGTTGCCATAAAATTTGCCAAATACTTTGGCCATGGTATAAGGGCAGTGGGTGGGGCTACCATCAGGCTGCATCAGGAGATCCGGAACAGATTGGAGAGGTTTAGGTTTAAGCCTATTAACTAACATTCTGTGAGGCTTATTAGAATACTCATAAAATCTTTGCCGAGCCCACATCAAGGATTTAACCATCTTGGACATGTCCAGGGCCTTGATGCGATCTCGAAGATTGATCACCTGTCAGAGATTGGCAACTGACGGGGAGACTTGCAGCCGCCCCTCAGCCACCCGAAGGTCAGCCAGGAGAGAACTGTGCATACTCTCAGCATCTTTCTTTAAACGAGAGCCCTCTGCGACACATATGCCCCTGACGAAAGCTTTATGAGCCGCCCACATTGTAGAAACCTCAGACACCGAACTCTCATTAAGTGCAAAGTATTCCTGCAAGCCCTCCTCCAACCGATTCCGAACAGTCGGAATCTGAAGGAGTCTATCATTCAGGCTCCAGTGACAGGCCTTGGGAGGGGCCCCCACCAAGGAGACATCAAAAACAATGGGAGCATGATCAGACCAGGAGATAGGGAGGATCTCCGACTTAACCATGCAGGAAATGAGCGGTGCCGAGATGAAAAAATGATCCAATCTCGAATGCATCTTGTGAGCAGCTGAATAAAAAGAAAATTGCCTATGTGTAGGGTGTTTAATGCGCCAGGAATCAAAAAGCTTGAATGAACGTATACACCTGCGAAAAGATTTAGCCTGACTCAACTGCCTACAGGAGGGGGTGTCTCGATGCAAGGACTGTCTATCCCTATAAGGTGACATAATAAGATTGAAATCACCCCCCACCACCATGAAGGGATGGGAGAAATGGGAAGTGGCCGAAAGGTTCTTGTCCAAAAATGTCAATTGACCATCATTGGGAGCATAAAGATTAATCAGAGTAAAGGAAGTAGACAGACAAACACAGACCAAGGCTATGTACTGTATCTCCCGTGAGGATCCACGAGCGAATAACGAACCCTAATGGGACAGGACTTCCGAATCAGAATGGCTACCCCGCTTTACCTGTCTTCTCAGAAGCAACGTAGGCTGTGGGGAAATATCGTGCTGCAAACTTAAACGATCCGCCAGGACGGAAGTGCGTCTCCTGTATTAAAATCACGTCCGCCCCGGAGGACCGAAAAGCCTTAAGCGCCAACCAGCGCTTCTGTACCAAATTCAAACCTTTAACTTTGTAGGACATAAACTTTAAAGCCATGACATTACAGATTGCAGACATAAATCGTATGCATATATAAAACTACCTCCCACTGTGGCATAGTCATCAGTAACTACAGTAGAGAAAAACCTCAATGCAGTCTGTACTCCATCTAGAGATAGTGTCAAGGCTTACCTTTGTTGGGAGTCATTCAGGCAGAGATTTATGCTCACCCTTGCAAACAAACACAGACCAGGGTGACCAGGTAAGAAGCTACCTGGCCTGTGAGTTTGTGCACGGGGGCTGTTCAGGATAACCAGGTCCAAATACAGGCAAGGACTAGAGCAGGAGAACCGTCAGGTGAAGCCAGGGGTCAGATGCCGGAAACAAACAGGAATGCAGGAACTCAAACAACAGGAACCAAACCAGGAAACCAGAATCAATGAACTGACACTGCCCTTAGGGAGGGGCAGTGTCTTATACCTTGTTAATTAGGTATCAAATACAGCTGGAGAGTTACTGACAGGTCTGAGCCTCTGGTGAAATCCAGCCCCCTAGTGCTGCAGGCAATACAGGAATAAACAGGAGTTCTCCAAAGTCCTGAAGTGGCTCAGAGGCTAGTTTGCAGACTGGGAAGCCAGAAGGACACAGGTTCAATACCTCTGAAAGGCACCAGTGGGGTGGCCACGCCTAGCCGTCTGGCGGGTACGACTAGAACCCTGACAGTACCCCCCCTTTAGGGACGCCGGCGGGCATGAACATTTTCCTCAGCAGGAGTGGAGCGTCTGGCACGCAATGCCTCCTCAAATAAACGCAAGTCTTTTTTGCAGACTACAGTACCATCAGAAGCATAGGTACAGTCTGGTGGTATATCTTCTTCGAGCAGGCTTGAAGTAGTGTTGGTACTAATAAGAACTGCATCTTTAGGAGACAGCGTTGCCTCTTCTGGGGCTTTAGACAGAAGTGTCACAGAGGTCACGTTATCAGGTACCTGAAGGACATTGGTGGTTTCAATCACAGTGGTCTGAGTACCTTTGGCCATAGACGAACATGAACTTGTGTGACAACATTGTTGGCAATTCACAGACAGAGGTGTATTGCTGACTGGGTATAACTGAACAGCACCCAAATGGAGAGCCCGAGGTCTAGGAGGGCGCGTAGGGCACAGAGAGATAAAGTGCCCTCTTTCTCCACAGTAAATGCAGAGACCACGGCCTCTCCTCCGGTCTCTTTCATCAGGTGTCAATTTGGTCTTTATCTTTATGATACCTATCTCCATGGGTTCTTCAGAGTCGGCAGGAACATGGGAAACCTCTGGAGTTTCTCTATGAACAGGTTCAAAAGATGGCAACATTGACGTGTGGTGTTGGTATTCCCTGTCTCTGGGTATCTTGGATTCTCTGAAACCTGACCTTGGAGTAGACGGTTTTCTAGAGGTCTTACACTGCGAGTCCAATGCAGTCAAGAAGGACACCCAGCTGTCAAGGACAGGATTCTGAGCAAGCAACATCTGGTGTGCCCATGTCTTGATCCATCCAGACAGCAGATTGATAGCCGCACGGACCTTGATAAAGTCACTGGCATATATCCGAGGCTTTAAGGCAAATAAAATTTCGCAGTCCACCTTAAAGCACTGGAAAGAAGCACGACTACCATTGAATCTCTCAGGCATGACAACAAACGGCTCTGAATATGCAGGTTCCGAGACTGGGCGTACTGTGCCTTTAAGTAACAGAATTTCACGCTGCAGCTCTGAAACAGTCTGGGCCAGGCTGAACACTTGCAGGGTTAGCATCTTGCACATCTCTGCTGACTCCATGTTTGGTCAGTTCATTCTGTCAAGGCTTACCTTTGTTGGGAGTCATTCAGGCAGAGATTTATGCTCACCCTTGCAAACAAACACAGACCAGGATGACCAGGTAAGAAGCCACCTGGCCTGTGAGTTTTTGCACGGGGGCTGTTCAGGATAACCAGGTCCAAATACAGGCAAGGACTAGAGCAGGAGAACCGTCAGGTGAAGCCAGGGGTCAGATGCCGGAAACAAACAGGAATGCAGGAACTCAAACAACAGGAACCAAACCAGGAAACCAGAATCAATGAACTGACACTGCCCTTAGGGAGGGGCAGTGTCTTATACCTTGTTAATTAGGTATCAAATACAGCTGGAGAGTTACTGACAGGTCTGAGCCTCTGGTGAAATCCAGCCCCCTAGTGCTGCAGGCAATACAGGAATAAACAGGAGTTCTCCAAAGTCCTGAAGTGGCTCAGAGGCTAGTTTGCAGACTGGGAAGCCAGAAGGACACAGGTTCAATACCTCTGAAAGGCACCAGTGGGGTGGCCACGCCTAGCCGTCTGGCAGGTACGACTAGAACCCTGACAGATAGAACACAGAGGCACCAATCCATATGTGCGACAAAAAATTGTGGGAACCAGGATAAAAAAGGTCCAACATAGCGAAGAAAAAACAAAGAAAAGAGCAAAAAAATAAAGTAGAACAATTGAATAGCACAGCAGCGTCCATTCAAAATCTTCAGAAGAAACCCTGAAGGATTGTAGAATCCCAGGGAACCCAGGGCAAAGCCCATGGGCAATACGGGCAACACGGGAGCCTCCAGGATACAGTACTCCAACAGGGGTGGGCAACCCGTCAACTCTCCAGCAAAAATAAAAAATAAAAACCACCTAGGCTTCAAAAACTGGGAAAACAAATGCCCCATGGGGGGTAAAACTTTACCAGTCCAGCCGGGCCGGTTCAGGACAGTCACCTGTATGGCAGCCAGTTTACGATCAGTCCATCCTCAGGAGACCGGAGAAACCAGAAGAAACAGAACACCATGTAAAACCTTCATGAGCATCAGGGTGGGAATCTGGAGGGTTTCTGACGTTGAGGAGTAGCGTAGGACCTGCGTTGGTGTGTCTTGGCCGGAGTCCAGATGCAGGCAGGAGTTGCTGGAAGCGGACGGCCGGGAGGGTGCTGTTGGGCAAGCAGGTCCTCCTCTGGAAGCGGCGGAAGCCCCAGGCCTCTAATAAAGGACTCTGCCTCATGCATTTCCCGCATAGCATGTTGAACGCCATCTTTGGTGACCTCCAGGCGGAACGGGAAACCCCAGTAATAAGGAACCCTGTGTTTCTGCAGATGTAATGTCACCACGCGAAGGGCCCTCCGCTTATTCAAAGTGATGGGGGAGAGATCATTAAAGATTTGCATTTTTGCTCCCTTGTATTCCACCTGGGTTTTATTGCGGGTCGCCAGATTGAGGGCCTCCTTACTATCGTAATAGTGGAACCGAACAATCACATCACAGGGCCTTCCTCCAGAGAGCGGTTTGGGGCCTAGGGATCTGTGTGCCCTATCCAGTCTCCAATTAATGTCCACAATGTTGGGGGCCAAGTGATTAAAAAGACCCAACAAAAAAGAACGCAGGTTGTTAACCCCCACTGTTTCAGGGATGCCCTGAAGCGCAAATTCTGGCGCCTTTCCCGGTTCTCCAGATCTTCTTGCTGCAGCTGCAGTTGAGAAACCGAGTGCTTCAAATAGGAATGTTCCTCCTCTAATACATGCACATAATCCACCAGTTCATCAAATCTGGTCTCCAAGGTGTCTGTGCATTCCCCTATATGTGCAATCTCCCCCCTTAATTCCACCGACAGCTTGCCCACCTCAGCGGCTATGTTGTGGGTAATCTGCACCAAGAGGACTTGCAATTTAGCATCCAGTATGTCAGGAGTTAAGATCTGCTGAGAGGTAGGGGGGGTAGGGGTCGATCGATCCGGTACCTGTGGCGGTGGAGGGTCTGCCTCATTGTCTGGTTCCAATAGGGGGTCCATCGCGGAGAACGGGTCCACCTGTGAAATTGAGGCCGGGGATTGCGACCTAGTAAGGAAGCGGTCCATGGCGGCCTGGGTCCGGGACTCCTGTGGGGAGGAATAACCCTGTTTTTGCTGCCCAATCTTGCCCATGGGGACACCTAGGGTGTCAGGAACACTGGCAGCCTGCTCCGGACTAGAAGTGTGCGGATAGAAGCTGAAGCGGAGCGGCGAAGAGTCAGCTGTGCCCGGAGCTCACCTAAGATGCGTCCTCCGTGTCCGGAAGCCGCGCATGCGCCCCTTTCTAAACAAAGTTTTATGCTCTTTTTAGAGCCAGCCTCCTGCCAATTTTGTATTTAGTTTGACTAACGTAAATAAGGGTTAAAACCCCTGCAAAGTTGTTAAAGCTATCCACCTCCTTGTTGTGGCAAATTTCACATACTTCCTGGTTCCTCAGACATCCATTCCCTTAACAGGAAGTGAGGCGATATCTCATAAATAAGACTGTAGAAATCAATAAAAACCTGACAAAGATTATTACCCTTTTTTAAGCTGGATACACACTATACAACTTGTGTTGTTTGATTTCCTTTAGATTTACCTTGAACTATATAGTGCAAGGGCCTGTTTGATTGCATAAAAATTGAAAGTGTTTAGCTTTGACCTCATATTATATGGTTTTGGTAAATCTAAAGGAAAAAATGTAAAGAAAATTGTATAGTGTGTATCCTGCTTTACTTTACTAGAAAACCTGGAAAAAATGATATCTCCCAAAAATTCCACAAATGGAAACATAGTTTAGGTTTTCAATTTAAAGAAATATATAAACAAAAAAGAAGACATTTTGTCTAGAGTTGGTCTTTTTACCTCCCCTGGCAGTATTCCCGAGTGTGGCTCGGGGTGGAATTTCAGTGCCATTAGCGGTAACCCTGGCCAAACTCGGGGTACCGCCAGGGAGAAATCGTTGGATCCTGGAAGAGCTTACTTACCTTGTCCCCAGGATCCTGCGATGTATTCCGGCTGTGTATATTCCGGCTGTGTATATTCCGCCTGATGCTGTGTGCCCCGGCTTCCGTTCCCTGGGAGCGCCGTCTCACAGGGGGGTGGAACTGGCGGAAAATTCAAAAAGTAAAACACACAAACACACTGATACATTGTAATCCTACTGGATTACATTACTAAATAAAATAAATTGACCTTAGTTTACCCCCCAGTGCCCTTGCCTGCAGTTTTACTGTACTTTATACTGTATATATATATTTTATATATATCTATATATATATATATATATATATATATATATATATATATATATATATATATATATATATATATATATATATATATATATATATATATATATATATATATTTCCTGGCTCTGCGTCATGCCATCAGACTACGGGTCAAATCCGCCCCCTTGACCCCCATAAGACATCCCTGAAATAGCATAAAAGAAAGGCAGTACCTGGTGGAGGTGTTCTTTTTTCATCCTCGATCCGGACACCTTGAAAAAAAAAAAAGTTATCCTTCCTTGTGGCCTTCCCAGGTTCAGCCTCTGAAAGATTGTATTGACATGCCTTATGATATTTCAGATATATATTTCAGTTTATGCCCATCCTGTGATGAAATGTGGGCCCTTGCATTTACATCGTAACGAGCTAGACGGACAACCATTCATAACAACCTTGGACAGCAGACAGCTGTATTTTGCATATAGATGAAAAGACATTGACATGTTCAACACTTTTCCATTCATTCATTCAGACACTTAACGAGTTAAGGCTTAGCATTTAGATTACAAGACATTTTGCATAGAGACTGACACCACCATAAACAATTGACAATTGCTTACATTAACACAGACAAGCTGAACACAAGACGGACCGATACTACAACAAAACACCTCATATTGACACAAATGCATAGGGAAACAAAGCCTTTCATGTACAGTTTTTCTATTGTCAAATTGACCAGTAAAGTGTAAACCAGTTAAAGCAGTTTTTTCCTGCTCAAAAACATTCTTTAAATATGAGCTTCACCTGCAATAAAATTAGTTGTGACTGCGCTAAGTTTGAGTGCTGTGTGTCGTCATAACTCCCGGCCGGACGAGGGTGAATTCACTATCTAGAAAGGGGGGTTAGCAACTGATCGTGATTGCCTCCTGACAAGAATTGAGCTAACAGCCTCTCTCCTGGGCAAGAAGACCCCCTCTTATGGGCTGTATATCTCCCTCGATGGTGGGTCCCCCTTGGTGCTGGGGAAAGTAGTTTGCATGCTCCAGTGGGAGGAGGGGGCCAGTCCAGGCTTATTCTGATCACTATGGAGCTGTTGATTGATTAGTGGAGGCAGTCTGCAGGTGCAGCTGGCTTCCTTTTCCTCTGTGGCCAATACATTGTGTGTAACTGAGTCTCTGCTGCCCTCACTGTGAGTACATGCACATCCTGGTCTACTTTGCCTGTGTTGAAGCTTGGGGTATTTTTGTCTAAAGTTGCCGCCAGCCTCAAAGCATATATATGTAGATATATATGTAGATATATATATATATATATATATATATATATATATATAGTATGTATATATACTTTAACTTATTTATAGTTATTTATTATATTATAATTTATGATTTTGTGTTTCAAACTTGATGTTATGAAGAAAAACACACAGTAAAAAAAATCATATGTAAATAGTTGGTTTTGGCTGCTCGTCCTTAAGAATTACATGCAAAATAATGGTACCGTTTTCAGCACCTAAAATCTGAAATAATCATGCCGCCATGGAGGTTAAAAGCAACATGAAGTGACTTTTTACTGTACAGTTATAAAAGGCAACTTAAATGTAATGTATACATATACACACATACGGTTGCATACAGAAACACACCTGCACAGTACATACACACACTAACACATAGTTTATTTATATATATACTATATATAAACTAACAGACTTGCTTTTTCCTGTCTGAAATCTCACCAACATTGAAATTCTCTAAATTTAAATATGCACCCTTGAGCAGTATATGAGGTAAAACTGCAAAATCAAATTAAAGTAAATAAACCATTACATTAGCATTAAATAACGTTTACTTTGATATAACCAAATCCTTTTACACATCATTTAAACATCTCATAACAGCAAATTAATCATTAAATACACCATTAAAACATGTTGCATAACATAAATTAATTTGCTAATAACATTAAGTATCAATGTGTGCTTCATCTCATCTCTTAGGGGGAAAGTTGTGAGTAGTATGCACAATTTAATTATTTACTTGCTTTTGCCTGATCATTCTTATATTTTAATAAAATTGAGAATCTGAATGCATATCTATTCGGCTCGTTGAGTTTTCACTTCTAATTTTGTCACTGCTTTTGGAGAAATAGCACAAAAGATACATGAAACTTCAGTACCAGCAAATTTGTATTGCAAGTTTGTATCTTCCACTAGCAATAATCTTTTTTAAAAACCTCAACTGGTAAAATAAGTCTGTGCTGATGACCAACTTTAAAACTAACCCTAACCTTTATGTATCAACCTTTCAACTAATTCCTAATATATAACTAAAGATAAACTTATTTTTAGTTTTTGGATAGAGTGAAGAGAGATTAGAACACCCGTCAGGCATTTTATTGCTAGCTGGGACATTCACCTTCTCTATTTGTCCTCCTGTTTACTGTTATCGCTTACTGTTTGGCTATGGGACTGGAAGTGAAGGGAAATCTTTCTAATGGGAAGCAGATTACAAGGAAAAACTGACAGGGGTTATAAGCCTCCCTTACTCTATACAAAATTAAAAAATAAGTTTTGCCTAAATTTTTGCTTCAATCTTTACCATAACTCAAAGCCTAACCTGAATTCTCAACCCAACCCATAATCCTAGGTATCAGCATAACCTCTAGTTTTAATATTGGCTATAATTTTCAGTGCATTTCAGACACATTTATCCAAAAAACGTTTGAAAGGTTAAAGACAACATACCAAGAGATTCAATGGTTTGACACTTTCCATGAAAACTGTTGGTGGTAGTTTGCATTTTGTTTGGTAAATTTTGTAATCCAAAACTTATTCAGCTTGGCTGAAAATTGCCAATATAACGCTCACATAACTTTCGCATCTTTTTTTATTTTCAAAACTAAAACAATGTTATTATATGTAGGCAACATATATTCTAGAATATCATTGGCAAATACAAGTACAAATATTGACAGTTGTTTAGTACAATTTTGTTGCATTCCTACGTATAGTATCTTAAAAACTAGATTTACATCTCACCAACAATGAAATGTTCTAAATTATTTAAATATGCACACTTGAGTAGTACATACAACCCTATTGAAAAATATAAAGATAAAGATTTTGCATCAAACATATTGTCATACAAAAGGGTATTTAAAGCACAAGTCAATCCAATTATTTTTGAAAAGAGTCAAGAGAAAGGTATAAACTTTACTGAAGTTTAATTTGCTGTCTGCGTTCCTTTTATGGAGATGTCCCTTTACTTTCTGTCTTTTCACAACTATCACACCTTAACACTTAGAGTTTTATAAATGACCCCCAGAATCAGGGAGGGCTGACATTTCACCTCAAGGTGCTGGTTCTTAGGCATCATGGGTGTGGACATTTGCAGAAAAGATGGGCGCCAGTCACTATTGCTCACGACAGAATAAATGTGGAAGAGAGGTTTAGGGCACAAAACACCCTAGGACAATCTGCAAAAGATCAGCAGAGTGCCTGTACCTACATAGCCACAGCTGTCCCCTAAAGCAACACAACTCACAACACTATGCAGAGAATGTGATTTGCACAAACCCTCACTGGTGGAGAATCAATCGCTCCCATTTTAAAAACATGCACTTGGACCTCCATGACTAAGTCCTGGGGGGTGGGGCAAAATGCTTCATGGCCACATTGAGTGTAGAGAAATTTTCTCGGGCCGCATATAAAATATATACTATAGTTAAGGTAGATAAGCTATAAAACGCTGCCATGCCCTTCCCGCGCCGCTGCACCCCCCCCCCCAGCACTAATTTAATACAACTAGAGGACAATCAAATGAATTGGAATCAGTATACAGAGGTTCAGTGATTTGAAGTGGTTATGGTGGTAGGAGTCAGAAACACTGCACATGCTGGGATATTTACAGTTATGTGCTGGGGGCTAGTTGCACTCCTAGCACACATGACTTAGACAGCCAGAAAATGTCATGTCCTTATTTATACATGTATGAACAAGGACATGACATATTATGACAAAACACAACTAGTTATTAAAAAACATATTGCAACAATTTACACACGCTAATGCACATACCTTTTCTACTTATTTTGTAGACTGCTGGCGGGTACTGCTGGTCATGCGGGTACTGCTGGAGGAAGCAGCGGCTTCAGTAGAGAGCAGAGCCGCTGCTTTCTATATGGCTCCTGTCACAGGCAGAGTGCATTTCATATCACTCCGCCTGTGACAGAGCCAGAACTATACAGGAAGCAGCGGCTCTGTCACTGACTGCAGACATCCTAAATCTCCCGCAGCAGCTGGGAGATGGCACAGCACTTGCAGCCCAGTGCGTGCCCATCAAATGCAGCCTAAACAGTGCCCATCCAATGCAGCCTAAACAGTGCCCATCTAATGCAGCTTCACCAGTGCGTGCCCATCCAATGCAGCCTCACCAGTGCATGCCCATCCAATACAGCCTGATCAGTGCCCATCCAATGTAGCCTCACCAGTGCAAGGCTATCCAATGCAGTCTGCAATGAAGAGAGAGGAGAGCCGCTGGATTGCACAGAGCGGAGAACACCCGCTTACCCGGCGTCCGCTGTCATACGAAGTCCTGCCTCCTGGACCGGCTCCTATGATAGATGTCACCAATGTGCTGTATGACAGCGGCCGCCGGGTAAGCAGGAGATTCCCCCTCTGTTTGTGATCCGGTGGCACTTGCCCCCCCCTCCCCCCTCCCTTCCCCTCAAGGCGGCCTCTGTCTACAGTTAGTTGAAAACCGATGAAGCCGTGCCCCCGACTCGACTTACTTCCTCCCCAGCAAAAAAATATAAATAATTGTCAGGGGGCAGTGGGCCGAATTGCCTGCGGTTCTGGGCCGCATGCGGCCCCCGGGCCGCAGGTTGGACATGCCTGGCCTAGACGGAGGTGGGCTGAGGCTACTTTTACTGTAATAACTGTCGGGTCTTTTTGGTGTGTGGTGATCGGGGGGATTTCTTCTCTCCTACATGCAGTTGGATGTTCTCTACCAGAGAATGTCTGTGAAATTTGAATTTCCTTTTCTGTGGTATATTTAATGTGTTCTGGGTCAGAAAGTAAGAATTTTTTTCAGTGGAGACACCAACAGTACTAAAAACTAAATTGATCTTTTAAACCTTCTCCATTCTGCTGAAAAAAGCTACTGCCCCCACTGAAACCACTACCAGAGTAGGTGTCTAAAGTGCAAAATAGTAGTAATGAGGAGTAGGTGTGGCGCTGCTATTTATCCCACAAATTTATTTGCACTTTTATGCACTTTTTTGCACTTTATTGGACTTTCTTTTTAATGATCACAAATGATTTAATATTATTTATGAATTTTATGCTTATTTATTGTATTGAGTTTTTCAAGCATATGAATTATTGATCACTTATTTTTTATATATAGTTGCACTTTTTTTTTTTTTTTTTATCTATAACATTTTGGATAATATTTTTGCACAATGCAGATGCTATGAGTATTTAACAAAATATTTTTAGCATATTTCACTTTTGCATTCACACCAGTTTGAGTGATATATATTTTTTAAAACACTATATACAGAGAGTATTTTTGCGCTGATTTTTTCTTTTTGCCATTTACCTCATTGCTGTATTCATTTGATGTCAATTAGCAGCAATTATACCCTTATGCAGTGTATAATACACATATAACCCTAGATTTGTTTGGCGCCAGATCAAAAAGTTTTCTATATCCCACAAATGTGTATTAATAAAATACAATCAATGTGCCATGAATCATCACAAAATATATAAAAACATAAATATCATAATAGATCAAATACAAGACAATATAATCAATCATTTCAATAATGAAAATAAACTTGCTGAGGACTTGCTGATTTTATTTTCAACAAAGGACTTACTGTTTTGCATTATATGCAAAATATTCTCTGATGGTATCTCACTTCACCAATTGAGGTCCTATTAATTAGGGTCTATTTATTTCAAATTATGCACGTTTAATTATATTGTCTGGTATTTGATCTATTATGACATTTATGTTTTTTAGATATTTTTTGATGATTCATGGCACATTGATTTTCTTTTATTAATACACATTTGTGGGATAAATAGCAGCGCCACACCCACTCCTCATTACTAAAAATTAAAACATTTTGACTCGAGGTTGGCTTCAACTTTTAGTGAATTATTAGGAACTCTGATGCTTGAATGTAATAGCTCATGGATTGATTACCCGAGGATGATTGGGCCTGGATGCAGACAGTCTGTATTCAGAGCTAATTATTCTCAGATATTCACTCCATGAGAGATTACATGCGAGCACTTGCGATTAACTGCAGGAGCTGTCAGCAAATCATCATTTTCAGTGGGCCTTCCCACCCATAGCTAATTATAGAGAACCACCCCTGGATCTCCCGCATCTAATCACAAACAGCTCAGTTCACAAGTGTGAATAGGGCATAAAGTGGCAGCAAATGACAATTTCAATGCTAACTTTTTTTTTTTTTTTTTTTTAAAGGCACACAGACACCTTTTAAGGTCTGCTTCTCATTTGCTGACAATTTAAAACCATTTTCCCTTTGCAAATGTCAATGCTTTATAATAAAAACAAAAGCTTACATAGCCAGGAATTCTCAGCCATGTAAGAAAAGGAGCAGGGATAGCTCCCCATTTTTCATAGTCTGGTATGGATTTTAAGTGGTATCCTACGCAAAAAAAGGCATGGGTCCCCCTAAAAATCTATGCTAGATCCTTAATCTGAGATTACACCTCCTTGTCTAAACCATACTAGGCCACATGACCGCAACATGAGGGGGTACCCCCCTGGCATATTACCTTGTCCCCATGTTGATGAGGACAAGGACGTCTTCCCCACAACCTGTGGTTGTGGTGGTCTGTGAGTGGGGGCCTATTGGAATCTAAAAGCTCAATTTAACAATAATGGGGCACCCAGATACCCCACCCCCACATGTAAATCCGTATAGATTTAATAGTTCCCTCTCTTATTCACAAAAAAATAGAAATAGAAGACTCCCAAATATATGAGTTCACATATATAGTCTATAAAAATTTATTATGCACATCCAAGGTAAATTAAAACAAATTTCATACTTTCCAGCCGAACCTTGAAGCCTCTGTATCTCCTTAACATGCTATGGAAATCCCTGGTGGAAGTCATGGGACACAGGTACCTCTAAATCCCGATTGAGAGGAGAAGGGGGCACTCTCTGGTGGAAAAAGCCGGTCCCCAATGGCGAAGGCTCACACGGTCCAGTGTGCGGCCGCTTCCTGAGACCGGGGCCAATGTGTTGGTCTCCCGTTGTGTCCGCCGTGAACACCGGGAGCCGCACTCAGATGATGTCACCGAAGGGGGCCGGAAGTCAGCCGCGGAGACGAACAGGGAGCCAGGCGGGATGGGGAAAGTAGTACACTCGCTTCTGTGGAGCCTCCCGTTGCCACAACTACATGTTTCGCTACTGTGTAGCTTTGTCAAGTTCTTGACAAAGCTACACAGTAGCGAAACATGTAGTTGTGGCAACGGGAGGCTCCACAGAAGCGAGTGTACTACTTTCCCCGTCCCGCCTGGCTTCCTGTTCGTCTCCGCGTCTGACTTCCGGCCCCCCTTCTCCTCTTAATCAGGATTTAGAGGTACCTGTGTCCCATGACTTCCACCAGGGATTTTCATAGCATGTTAAGGAGATACAGAGGCTTCAAGGTTCGGCTGGAAAGTATGAAATTTGTTTTAATTTACCTTGGATGTGCATAATAAATTTTTAAAGACTATATATGTGAACTCCTTTTTGGGGGTGTTTTACTTTATTCATGCACGCCAGAGCGCCATCCTCTTTTCTTGTTGAACTTCTCCATACACCATCCTGTGCTAAGGATTAGGCGATCAGCGGTGCAGTTCATATACTGTCATATCAGATTTGTAATCTCAGGGTCAGGACATCACAGGAACATTGTGCCCAGGAATAGCGCCTGAACCTTTTTTGTGTCCCAAATATATGAGAAGTCTTTTATTAAAAAAAAAAAAAACAAATTCCTTCATTTTAAATCATTTTATTACTCACGTTGTCTAACAATGCAGACCCATGTCAATCACAATGCCCAATGACTGCCAACCTACTGAAAGAAGAAAAATGTCACCGCTGGCTGCTATATACAATGAGGCATGGGTCTCCCAGTGACATCATTGATCATATCTGGACCCCCTCACCCCCAATATTAGGGGCATGTGGCCTGGTATGGTTCAGGAGTATGTTTGTCTTACCCCTTTCTTGGCCAGCCAGGCTGCATACTCAGATGTAGAGTCTGGAATTGGGTTTTTGGGAGGACCCCACATATATTTTATTTTTCATGCCATCTCCATACCAGACCCGAAGGTTCTAAGGGCATTTTTTTTTCTTTCACTCTTGATGTAGCATGTACTGCAGCAAAAGGGACATTTACCTTTGATTCCCTCAGAAGATCCCCACAAAACATAGTAGACTGTTGGAGGGGTCTGTGTACTGGCTTTTTAAAACAACAAAGCTGTCAATGATGTGTCATTTGCCAGTAATGAAAAACTTTTTTCCTTTGAAAAAGGTAAGTGTTGTTGCAGCACTATTGTACATTGTTGCAGCACTATTGTACATTGTGCATCCCTTCAAAGGAAGGATTAAGACACCCTCAGGCATATTATTTAAAGGAATTGGGCTTTTTTTTATTGTTCCACTGTATGCATGTAAATGATCACTGTCAAATAGAATTTAAACAAAAATTGTATTGGAACATGTTTCCCAAGGAAGTGTTTTTTTTTTTTTTTAAGAAGTAAACATTTTAAATCTGGTAAAAAAAATAATACACTCCCAGTAAGAGGGATCCCTGAATCGGTTGAAACAGACGCCCTACAACCGACTCTCTGCTCTATCTTCAATGACTTATTAGGACACTGCAAGACTCCCCCATTGATATGGAGAGAGCTCACAAAGCATTTTGACCAAGCCACAGGGACACTGAACTGCCGAGGATACTATCTGCTGCCTAGTGAACGGTCCTCTGAAAGAGGAAAAACTACGCAAGCCCGTATTACTTTACATAATACTGACATCAAATTGTTTCAGGACTTATAGCAAATTACTTTCCAAAACAGACGGGCACTTTGCCCTCTCTTGGATGTCCTGAGGCACCAAGGAACAACTTACAGATGGAAGTTCCCATTTTGCCTCTCAGCTACCTCTAGGTACTTCTAAGGACACCAGAAGACTTGCCGGCATTCTGTGAGCAACTCGATCTCTAACTCATGGATTTCCCAAAATGGTATGCCTTCTAGTTTCTGCAAAACCCTGGAAACCTTTTTTGCACAACTTATCTCCTGAGGCCCAGAGAAATCGCTGTCATTGCAGACGACTCAATCCAGCTTCTCCGACTCCACGACCATCACACAGAGATCAAGACCATATGACTCCTGGTCCTTCACCAGTCCGTTATTGAAGCTGCAGAGTACCCACCCCACGCCAAAAAAGAAGTAGTAGTCCTGTACCCCTCTTTAGCAACCCTGCTGCTTTAGGTCCCCCCCACCCTTCTCATGATTGACTATGCCTCACCATACGTCAACTGAATTAAGCTATTGGTTATACCTTTTGTTCCCAGGTTTACTATAGTTAGCATCTGACAGCCTATAGGCAATCCTCATTCGCTGCTTATTACTGAAATTTACTGATGTATCATGAGACTGGAGACCTCTGCTTCTGAATACTCATTTCTGCTATCCAGGCATTGGCACCGTGATGCTTTGAGGCTCCTTAGAACATTTTCAGTCCTAACCACCTGGAATTAATCTAACCCCTTTACCAACACTCTGCAGCATAGGTATCCCAATACACAGGAATTACGTATTGCAGTGATACGCCTTATCATAACATCACTGTTTTGGACAGATACCAGCATTGGAAGCAAACATATCTATCTCCTGGGCCCCTTGTAGCTAATACAAAGCTATACTCCTCACCAACCTTGCTCCCCTGACCGGTTATCATGCCCACTGTTCGGACACGTTGATGAAGCTGTTCTATCTCTACCCTGAAAGGCAGAATGCTTTCGTCTGGGGGTTGAGGCTGAACTTACCACATCTGCTACCTAATATGAGTCTCATGTATACTGGCTTTCTCATTTTGTTCTTTGTTTTCACTTGGTTTGCTGGTTTTATTTTATTTTTTTCCATTTTTTTGGGGCTAACGCTCATGGAGTGATGTTCATGGCAGTCCATGCACTAGAGCCAAACAGAACTATTTGTGTTGAGAGTTGGGGGGGAGATGGAATTACATGTTGTGCTTGTTTATTTGTTTGATTTTTTTGAAAATGAGGGATGGAGACTTGTAGTGTTGCTTTACTTCACATACCACCCTTGTCACTTTGGATTTATTTTACTACTCCTACATAACCTCCATGTTCAGTTCCATCAGTGTGTCACCACTTGAATTGCCCGGTTTCTCTCACACTCCCACACAGTATCTCCCTTAGGGAACTGCTGACCTTCCAGATCTTTCCCTAATTCACCTTTCCCACCTTTTTTTGGATGGTATAGCGGGTCTATCTATACCCCTGGTATTGCTTTATCCCATCTCATCCCTCCTAGATCTACTCAAAGGTGTCCTTTTGAGTACATCCCCCCCTCTTTTCCCCCCTTTTTTTCTGTCTTTCTCCTCTTTCTCTCTCTTCTTTTCTTCCCCTCCTTGACATCCTTTCCCCCCTCCCTTTTTTTCTTTCTTTCTTTCTTCTTTTTTTTTTCTCTTTCTCCCCCTCTTCCTTCTACCCCACCTCCTCTTTTCCCCACACTAACACCATTATTAATGCTTCTCCTGATTAATATAAACTATCATTGTAGACAAGAAACACATTTTAAATCTAACAACATACCTAAGCTAACATCCAAAATGTTTCTGACCACTTATCATGCAACTAACCCTCTTTTGAAGACAAATCCTTGTATCCAAACACACACACCTTTTCAATTGATAGACACACTCCTTGACCCAGAGGAGAGGTACATCTTCCCAAAGTTTGCCTTTTGCCATTTGCCTCCAAACCCATAACTTTGGCTAACCTCTACTGTCCCAACGAACGCCAAGTCACTTTTTTCAGACAAGTTGGTGAGCTGCTACATTAATTTTAATCAGGAATTTTGATACTGGGTGGTGACATTAATATACCTCTTAATATCTCTTAATCCCTTATTAGATCCTTCTTCAGGATCCTCAACCCTACCTTAGAGAGCCCTGACACAAATCACACCACAACTACATAGTCTGACTTTACCCGATACTTGGAGAATGCTCTTCCCAAATGAGAGGTTCTACACCTTTTCCTATCTGCACAGTAAACACTCACAACTAGATTATTTCTTTCTGTCTCAAAGAGACCTTCTATACTTATCTTCAGCCACTATTAAACCCATGACTATAATCAGACCATCACCCGATTGCCTTGACCATGTCCTTTACAGAACCCACCTTTTCCTCAAAGATCTGGAGACTAAATGCAGCGCACCTTAATGACCCTATCTCGACTAAACGTCTCACGACTAGCCTCTCCCAGTTTTTGCAAGAAAATTCCACACCTGGCATAAATCCCTTTACTATATGGAAAACCCATAAATGTGTAATCTGGGGGGAACAAATGGCTATATCCGCCGAGTCCAAAAAAGCTAGACAACAGCGTATCGACTCTCTATTGATCAGATCAAAAAGTTGGAATTAGCCCATAAAAGATCTCACACAATGCTCTTGGAGCTTTCCCACACCAGATCCCTCCATTTGGAGGAATGGGGTAAACAAACCAAACAGCGTTAAATTCGAAACCAGAGGGTTTTTTACAAACACGGTAATAAAAGTGGCCGCCTCTTGGCCCGAGCTGTCCAGGCCACAATACCCTCTAACCACATTCACCATCTAAATACCCACGACAATAACTTACTCTGCAGAAATTATGAAATAGCCCATCAGTTTGAACAATTCTATAAATAAACTAATATTCAGGGTGATCACACTTCCCTTTCTCATCAAGGTGCATGCTTACTCCAGATTAAAGAATTCCTGGCCAAACACTGTCCCAAAACTATTCCCTCTCAAGTTGCGAAGGATCTAGACTGCCCCTTCAGCTTGAGGGAATTGAATGATGCGATCAATCAGATAAAAACCAGGAAAAGCCCTGATCCTGATGGATTTGTGCTTCAATACTACAAAAGCTTCCAGGTGATACTCTCGACTTTCTGCCCTGAACGCAATTCCTGAGACGCCGATACTACCAGGTGGCTTCTTAAAAGCCCACATAACGGTAATCCCCAAAGAAGGAAAGGATAACATGAGGGTTGAAAACTATAGACCAATATCCTTACTCAACGTCGACATTAAATGCTAAAATGCTGGCTAACAAACTCCTTCCACTACTCCCCTCTTTAATAAACCTAGACCAAGTTGGCTTTACCCCTGGTAGGGAGGCCTGTGACAATACCATTAAGGTACTCAACATCCATCATTGGCTATCCAAGGGCGGAGACCAGTAATTCTTTCTCTCCCTAGATGTCAAGGTTGGTTTGGGATTACATAGACAAAACTCTAAATGCTCTGGGACTGAGTTCCCGTACACTCGCAAACATTCTGGCCCTCTATACTAACCCATTAGCCCAAGTTCGGGTTAACGGACACTGTCGGATGCCTTCGCTATCAAAAATGGAACACGTCAGGGCTGTCCACTCTCACCCTTGATTTTTGTTTTAGCACTGGAAACTTTCCTTAATATGATAAAGACAAACAGCGATATCACAATGAATAGCAAAGACTACAAGGTAGCAACTTTCGCTAATGATTTACTATTCTTCCTTACCAAGCCACAAATCTCCCCCCTAATCTACTTAAGGACTTAACCCACTTTGGCTACCTTTAAACCTAAAAATTAACTATTCTTAATCACTCAATATCTCCCTCTCGACTTCCTTAATCTCTCTTTGTAAAGATAACTTCCTGTTCGCGTAGGCCCCCGACGCGATAACCTCTCTTGGGATCCAAATACCCTCCAAACTGGATAGACTTTACAAACAAAACTTTACAACACTCCTTAAAGTTCAGGAAGATCTGAAGAGATGGATGAATCTTAATATTTCATTGTTTGGGCACTCAGTGCTCATTAAAATGAATATACTCCCGAGACTGCTTTATTTGATACAAACTATTCCAATTGCCTTTCCAAATGCTTTTTTTTCCCTATACAAACGCATATGCTTGAGGTTCTTATGGGAGGAGTCCCCGCCTCGCACTAGATATGCTCGACTTACCTTGCCAAAAGGTAAGCGTGGAGTTGGTCTACCTGACCTCTTTAAATACTATTTGGCATCTTAGCCGAATCGTAGACTGGAATGTTCACTGCCACAGAAAGGCATGGGCGCTACTAGAAAAAGCCCAGTCCCCTATACCTCTCTGTACATCTCCTTGGCTGCTACCTTCACACCTTCCAACACAACTTATCGACCCCCCCTTTATAAGCCCTTCCTTGCTAAGTTTTAGAATTGTATGCAAATCTTGTACCTTTCATCCTCAACAAGCCCTCTTACTCCCTGGAGAGGCAGCCCAGATTTCCCTGCAAGCATGGAGCCCTCTTTCATATCTAAGGTGTGGCCTCACAGCGTTGTTTTAACATATCATTTTCTAGCGAAGGGCACTATTCTTTCCCTCACCCAACTGGAAGCTATCTCCATCTCAGGCTCCTTTCTGTGATGGACATATGAGCAAATCAAACATTTCCTCGGATCATCACCAAGAAACGCACAAATTTTAAGACTTACGAACGCTGAAAACATTTGCACCAGAACCTCGCCCCAGCATCACCTAATCTCTACACTTTATTCACTACTGACAGATATACCATCATCCAGCACTGACAGCTAGACACTCCTGGGAAGAGGAACTCCAAATCTCTCACTTTGAGACTGGGATACCATAAACGCATCCGCCCATAAATGCTCTTTTAATGTAGCCATACAGGAAAATGCATACAAAATCAGCTCTAGATGGTACAGAACGCCTTCCCTGATACATAAATTTGACCCACAGTGTTCCAACATACGCTGGAGATGTGGTCGGGAAGAGGGGATAATGTCCCATATATAGTGGAGCTGTAAACTCTTACAACCATAATGGAGATCGGTACACAATATAATTTGTCATGTCACATCCTACTCTCTAGATTACTCCCTGTCTCAATACCTTTTGCGCCACTCCTCCCTTTCCAAGCAGAAATATTTCCAATCCCTTGCAATGCATATGGTCAGTGCAGCTCGCCTCTGTATATCAATCTACTGGCGTACTAGGCATGTCCCATTTTTAGAGGAATGGTTTGGGAGACTGAACAAAATTGAGGAAATGGAGGAGTTAATACACATTGTGTATGAAAGACTGCATACGTTTAAGAAAACTTGGGCTTGTTGGGCTCACTTTAAGAACTCAGACCAATACAAGAAGTATGCATAAACTTTATGGTATGGTAAATTGACAATAATAACGGTGTCCTTTTCCCACCCTTTACCCCCTCATCCCCTATCATACCATACCCCCCTTGCCCTCTCCCCCCTCCTTTTTTTTTCTCCCTCTCTCTCTTCTCTTCTTCAACTCCTTTTTCTCCATTTCCACACACCCTTGCGCCTTTGTCTCAGCTCTGTATTCCACTCCACCTGGATATTCTAAAACTAGCCTCTGGTTCATAAGGGTCGATAGACAAGCTGGGGGGCTGGTTATTGGCACAACATGGAATACACCATTGTTCATTCTGTTTACCAACATTAGTGCTTTTTCATAATTTTGCCTTTATTGTTCACGAAGGTTATAACAAACAAGTGTACATACTCCGTTTTGTATGATGTTTATCATTATCTCTCTTAACTGCAATTTGATTTCCAATAAACCATTTATGGGGAAAAAAAAGAAAATAATACACTTTACCCCTGGAATATATATTAGTTCAGTAAATGTGAACTTTTTAATAATTGCTAGGGCTGGGGGAGGTCTTGGCAAAACAGTTTGATGGCATTTATTGCCATACTTAAATTACGGTAGATGCTGTCATGGTATTTACAATAAAAGATGAATGCATTAATTTGCTTTGTTTTGACATCTATCACTCTTATACATACCAGTTGTTAAACAACAAAGGGAGCACAGAAAGGTTGCCACTTGCCAGCCCTGAGTACAACACTGGTTCTTAGTGTCCATTGAAAAACATTGCAGACAGCTGAATTCATTAAAATCAATACAATTCATTCAGTTAAACAGATATAAAATTATTCATGGTTTTCATTTTTTTTAATATATTTTTGAAAGCTTGTGGGTGGGGCTAGATGGTTGGTGCCTGAAATGGGAGGAAAGATACTCAGAGATAAAGTAATTGGCATGGTTGTTATTGGATTAAACAGAATCAGCAATTACACGTGTCAAGATAGCGGCAGTTGTTATCAGGACTAGCGGTACTGTGATACAGCCAGCAATTAGTATCCTATTTACTGGTGCTTACTGTAACAGCATCTGAAAAAAAGGGTAGCTGAGCAGCATAATTGCAGACTCGGATAAGTCTTCAGCCTGCTCTAGCCCAAGATCAGCTGATCCTCTACTCTGTCCCTCCTGGCCTAGAACTTAGAACCTAGTACACCTAGTACACTGTCCCTAGCCAGCGGGGGAACCTGTCCCTATACTATCCACTTCGCAACTGCACGCCAACTGCATTGAGTCAGTGCTTTTATAAGAATTCTCCTTACTAAAGATGGCCACGGAGGTCATTCGGGGTTGCAGCATTTAAGCAGACAGCTGCTTCACTGGTGACATGTGTGAAAGCTTCAGAGGAACAAAGTACTTCTTGCCCCCCAATCCCTTCTGTATCATCACTGTAACCCAGCACCACCTACAGATGGAAGGATAAACTGCACCTGCCTACAAGCTTTTGGGGAAGCTTGGGTTGTTCGGAGCGGGCACTCATCACCATCCTAACAGCCAGTGACTCAAACCTGCTTTGACAGCAGGAATGAGTTATTGGTTGTTAAGGAGCTGGCTCCCAGCTTTACTGACATATATTTTACTGTTAGTAAAAATAAACAAAAACCGTGTGGGGGGGGGCCCACAATCCATACCAGGCCCTTATCTTTGCATGCAGCCCAGCAGGCCTGAAAAGAAGCTCAGAGACACAGAAGGTTCCCAAGAGACTCCATAATTCTCAAATGGAAAAAGTTTGGCGCAACCAGGACATCAAGAGCAAAGTAAAATAACAGGTCACCCGTCCAAACTGAGCAATCAGGGAGGAAGAGCCTTCATAAGAAAGGTGACCAAAAACCCAATGGCCAATGTCTGAGCTCCAGAGATCCTGTGTGGATATGGGACATAGTTCCAGAAGGACAACAATCATGGCATCCCTGCAGTCCTCCACCAATCTGGGCTTTATGGCAAAATGGCTAGATGGAAGCCTGTGAGGAACAAGATTCATTGGTCTGATGAAACCAAGATTGAATGGTTTGGCCTCAATTCTAAACATTATTACTGAAGGAAACCAGGCACTGCTCACCACCTGCCCAATACCATCCCAACAAGCATGGTGGTGGCAGCATCATGCTGTGGGAGTGTTTTTCAGCAGCAGGGACTGGGAGACCAGGGTTAAGGGAAAGCTGAATGGAGTAAAGTACAGAGATATCCTCAATGAAAACCTGTTCCACAGCGCTCAGGACCTTAGACTGGTCCAAAGGTTTACCTTCCAACATGACAACGATCCTAAGCACACAGCCAAGACAACACAGGAGTGGCTTAGGGACAACTCTGTGAATGTCCTAAAGTGGCCCAGCCAGAGCCCTGACTTAAACCCTATTGAACATCTCTGGAGAGACCTGAAAATGGCTGTCCACCAACTTTCCCCATTCAACCAGATGGAGCTTGAGAAGATTTACAAAAAATAATTACAGAAAATCCCCCAATCCAGGTGTCCAGGTGTGCAAAGCTTGTAGCGTCATACCAAAAAAGACTTGAGGCTGTAATTGTTGCCAAATGTGCTTTAACAAAGTACTGAGTAAAGGGTCTGTATACCTAAATACGTGTGATATTTCAGCTTTTTCTTTTTAATAAATTCACAGACATTTCCAAAGTTCTGTTTTCACTTTGTCATTATGGAGTACTGAGTGTAAATGTACTGCTACAGGATGGCCCTCCTGTGCAGATTCATGTATATATACGTGATTCTGAACTGCCGCAAAGGTGGTGTGCTTAAGCGCCACCGATGGGCCGCTTTTGCTATGATAACTTACAGCAGAAGCTGATCTGTGGGTGCCAGGCACTGGATGTCCACTGGTACTCAACGGATATCAGGCAAAGACACAGAACTTTTCTATACAAAGCAAAGCAGGGAATGAAATCCATCACTTCCCTGAGTAAAATCAGCACACATAGTACAGTAAAACACTAGCTAGGCACTCAGTTAACCCTTTGATGACCCTAGATTTTTAACGCTTTCCCAGCCAGTGTGATTAGTACAGTGACAGTGCATATATTAAGCACTGATCACTGTATTAGTATCACTTGTTCCCAAAAAAAGAGTCAAAAGTGTCAGTTAGTGTTCGACTGGCTGCCGTAATGTCACAGTCCCTCTATAAGTCGCTAATTGCCTACATTACTAGTGTAAAAATAAATGAATAAAAATTCCAGTATATATACCATATTTTGTAAACTCTAACCAATCAATATACACTTATTGGGATTTTCTTTTATCAAAAACATGTAGCAGAATAAATATTGGCCTACATTTATGAAGAAATTAATATTTTTCAATTTTTATTGGATATGTTTTATAGCACAAAATAAAAAATATTGTTTCTGTTTTCAAAATTGTCTGTATTTTTTTGTTTAGAACACAAAAAATAAACGCAGTGGTGATCAAATACCATCAAAAGAAAGCTCTATTTGTGGGAAAAGATGACAGTATATCAGTTTCATTTGGGTACAGCGTTGCATGACTGCACAATTGTCAATTAAAGTAACATGGTGCCATATCGCAAAAATATGGCTGGGTCATGAAGGGAAGTAAATCTACCAGAGCTCAATGAGAAAAAAACAAATTGAAACAACTGTATCACATCACATCTGGTAAGAAGCTACAGTAGGCTTTCATTTTGGGTGCACTGATTCATTTTCTCAGCACATGGTGGTTTTGTTAGAAGAATCTGAATAACACTTTTTTCCCTTTGTTTTGACTTTAGATGGACACTTAATGGCAATTAATGGGTTATAATTTATTAATGAACATTTCAATATTACGTGTTTTCCATCTTGTGTTTTTTTTTTTTTTCACATATGTATATTATGTAATGTATTTTAGCACTGCACTTTGTTCTCACGTTGGTTTTCGATTTGGTATCACAGATTTTTTGTGCTGCCAGCTTTTTGTCTTTGAAGCTTTTTCACCTAAGCAAAATCATAACTTTGTTTGTTGTTTTATTTTAATCCATAGAATGCATTATTTTTTTTTTCATTTTAATCCATAGAATGCATTAAGGGAAAAAGCTTCTACCTTTCTAACCACTTTAAAAAATAGTCTATCAAACATTTTTCATGTGGTCACCACATAAAGCTATTACAGCATGTTCTTATCAGAGTAAATACATTTTCCTGTGGTTATATATTTTTCCATTTTACTCTCTGTTTTGGTTCTTTTTCATGATAAAAATATACTGTGAATAGAATATCAAAGAAAATAAACAGTCATTAAGCGCTAGACATAAAGCATTAACATCTAGCTCGCACAGGCAAGGGTTGTTACACGCAAGATGTAGTACAAAACCAAGACCATTACCGTTATGATCCTGAATATCATAAATTTGCAAGAAAAAAAATGGAAAAGGTGACCTTTTGACATAGCTGTGTACTTGTTTTAGATCAATTTACTGCTCATTAAATGCAGATCAGGGGCTGTAACAAGCTATGTATTTTAATGATTTAGGTGTCCTTTTATGAACGGGTGAATTTTTTTCTCCATTGGCTTCTCTACAGTTCTCCGGGGAAAATGATCACATCTGGCACCCCTTTTATGAATGGGAGAACTTCAGTTCGCCCAGGGTGATCAGAGGAGAACAGTTTTCTCGGAGATCTGTGTAGAAGTCAATGGAGCGTCTGTAATCTCGTGAGACAAAGCGAGATTACAGTAGTATGAAAATCCCTCGCGCGCTTTAACAAGCAGAGATAAATTATCACTGCTGAGTACATGAGGTTATAAATAATAGTCCCCTTACATAAATATGTATATATATACACTGAATACACACACACATACATTGTATATATATATACACATTAAATATATATCTACATGTATGTGTGTATATATATACATGTATATATATACATAAATATGGCAGGGGGACATGATTACTGTGTTGGGGGGTCTGAACAAGGAAGAAGGAAGTCCATAATCTTCCTTTTTCCCCCTCAGTTTTCCCCCGATTCTGTCTTCACTCCCCGCTTCACAAGCTCCAGGCTGGTGAACCCGGGAGTGTGAATTCTGGCACAGATCGCCAGTGAAGTGCTGGGATCGCAGCTTCATAGCCTGGCCATTTCTGTGTCTGTCAATGACAGATTCCCATGTGAAGAGATGATCAGCGGAGAACATGTTCTCCTGCGATCATTTCTGTTTCATAAACTGAGAATGATCGGAAATGAGCTGTGATCAGCAGGATCACTGCTCATCTCCGTTTCATAAAAGGACACCTTAAAGTGAACCTGGCAATATTTCCAAGCTAAAGAAAATGCTAATGCAAATAATTACTGATTACTTATTACTATGTTTATGATGCTGTAGATATTTGTATATATGAGATATAAGGCGCCGGGAGACAGTTCTTACAAATGAGCAAAGCTTCCAGGAAGCCTATGAAATGGTTTAAGTGCTCGGTTTCTCTGTGTACTGTTTGATATTCTATGATGCTCCCTGAGGTCTTCCTGTGCAGTATTCTGTGCCACGACCTCTCAAATATATTTGTTTTAATGAGAAATAATTAAAATGAAAGACACTTACGAAGGCAAGTGTTGATCCTGCCTGAGTGGATTTTGAGATGTATGAATATTTTGGAACACTGAACCTCTAGTGAGTTGTTCGTACAAACCAAGACAAAAATATTATTTGGATGCAGGCTATTTTGCATTTATATCAGTCAGGATTTTTGCAAATAACTAGCTAAAGCTGAACTCCGGCTTTCCTTACTCTTCCTTAGTTATTGCTGGCATAAAAAAAATGAAACCCTACCTAAATGCCCTTTTTACTTATCTGGTCATGTGATGTTTCCAGTCCAGAGTGTAGAGCAAGTGGGACCTGTTTTAGCCCCTGTCACTGGCTGTGTTATGTGGACACTTCCTATTGGCTGTCCAGTGGTGGGGTTCTCTCAGGATCCAGAAGAGGAGTCTCAGCAGTGATGTTAGCAAAAAAAAAGAGGACTGTTAGAGATTGTCCAGCAAGCACATCTACATTTCTGTATTACCAGTTCCACCTGGAAAAAGTGCCAGCAAGGGACTTAGATGTCAAACTTAGATTAGTATATTATCGTTTTAAAAGGCATGAAAAATAATAAAGCTAGATATGTGAGGGGGGTGTCTTTCCAAAGAAAAGGTACAGGGGGCCAGCAAAGCTAATCAGTAACAATGTTACAGACCAGATCTTGATGCTGTGCAATCCTGGCACTAAGTCCATAATCTTCCTTTTTCCCCCTCAGTTTTCCCCCGATTCTGTCTTCACTCCCCGCTTCACAAGCTCCAGGCTGGTGAACCCGGGAGTGTGAATTCTGGCACAGATCGCCAGTGAAGTGCTGGGATCGCAGCTTCATAGCCTGGCCATTTCTGTGTCTGTCAATGACAGATTCCCATGTGAAGAGATGATCAGCGGAGAACATGTTCTCCTGCGATCATTTCTGTTTCATAAACTGAGAATGATCGGAAATGAGCTGTGATCAGCAGGATCACTGCTCATCTCCGTTTCATAAAAGGACACCTTAAAGTGAACCTGGCAATATTTCCAAGCTAAAGAAAATGCTAATGCAAATAATTACTGATTACTTATTACTATGTTTATGATGCTGTAGATATTTGTATATATGAGATATAAGGCGCCGGGAGACAGTTCTTACAAATGAGCAAAGCTTCCAGGAAGCCTATGAAATGGTTTAAGTGCTCGGTTTCTCTGTGTACTGTTTGATATTCTATGATGCTCCCTGAGGTCTTCCTGTGCAGTATTCTGTGCCACGACCTCTCAAATATATTTGTTTTAATGAGAAATAATTAAAATGAAAGACACTTACGAAGGCAAGTGTTGATCCTGCCTGAGTGGATTTTGAGATGTATGAATATTTTGGAACACTGAACCTCTAGTGAGTTGTTCGTACAAACCAAGACAAAAATATTATTTGGATGCAGGCTATTTTGCATTTATATCAGTCAGGATTTTTGCAAATAACTAGCTAAAGCTGAACTCCGGCTTTCCTTACTCTTCCTTAGTTATTGCTGGCATAAAAAAAATGAAACCCTACCTAAATGCCCTTTTTACTTATCTGGTCATGTGATGTTTCCAGTCCAGAGTGTAGAGCAAGTGGGACCTGTTTTAGCCCCTGTCACTGGCTGTGTTATGTGGACACTTCCTATTGGCTGTCCAGTGGTGGGGTTCTCTCAGGATCCAGAAGAGGAGTCTCAGCAGTGATGTTAGCAAAAAAAAAGAGGACTGTTAGAGATTGTCCAGCAAGCACATCTACATTTCTGTATTACCAGTTCCACCTGGAAAAAGTGCCAGCAAGGGACTTAGATGTCAAACTTAGATTAGTATATTATCGTTTTAAAAGGCATGAAAAATAATAAAGCTAGATATGTGAGGGGGGTGTCTTTCCAAAGAAAAGGTACAGGGGGCCAGCAAAGCTAATCAGTAACAATGTTACAGACCAGATCTTGATGCTGTGCAATCCTGGCACTAATAATCATGGTACATGTAAAGATGAGTGTGGACTGGCAGGGTTCAAATAGTCTTAGGTATTAGGATGCAGAATAATTAGAATTGCTTTGTCATAAAAAACAATAAATTAACAAATAAATGCAACCTGTAAAACAACATTAGTAATGATTATCAATTCCACTGTTAGTGAAAGGATCGTTACCCTCTTGCAGAGCTGTGACTGTAACTAGTATGACAACATCATACAATTATATTTGTTTTGGATGCCTGCATCCACACTTGCCGGTTGTGGCTCCATCCTGTGGCAGGTGTGCCACAAGTATGTCCCTTCAAAATAGCAACATAGGTGGCAAGAACAAATGCAGTCTCCTGAAATTGAAAAAAAGTATGCTTTACACTTAAAGTGGTAGTACACTCTTCTTTTAAAAAAAAAAATTATACCTACAGGTAAGCTTATAATAAAGTTTACTCAAAGGTAAAATGAATATTTCCTAAACGTGCACTGTTTAGGAGATACTCTAGCGAGGTGATGTCACAAAATACCCGTGCCATTCCTGCAAAGCTATGTGACGTGGCCGAGGCACCTGAGCGCATGCACAGGAGTAACGTCATCGCGGCTCGTCCAGTCAGACGACCAGAGTCCTCAAACCTGGAAAGAAGACCGGGTGAAGATGGAAGCCTCTGCAACAGTGACAGAGGGCTTTGTTCTAAGATAAGTCTTTCATACTGTGCTAGTATGCAGTGCATACTAGCACATTATGCCTCTACCTTGTAGGGTTTGTTTTTGTTCATTCTATTGTGTTGCCTTAGAGCATGAACATTAACTCACTTTATGCCACATGTTAAAATGCCTTGTGATAAGACAGCCCTATTTGTTTGAAGTGGCTACCTAAAACACCAAAATGCCCCCCAAAAAAGGCCCATGTAGCATTTTCCATAGTACAGCACAATGCACATTAGTGTGTTGCACTGAACTGCAAGGCATGTCCATTGTTAAAATACAATTTGTTGCTTTGGTATTCAGATATAAAGTAGGTGATAACTGGTTAGAGCAGTCAAAAAACAAGACAGTTTAGTGTATGATATATCATACAGAGTCAGAAACTAGTTGGAGTGGTTATATAAGGAGATCCCCATGGTTTGATTAAGCATTGTACAAGGAAAAATTAGTCACTAGTGTATGAGATCTTATTGGAAACCACACCGGCTTCTGGTGTAGTACCCATACCAATACACCAAAGGATGCCACACTAGTGTCAAATGTGCATAATTGCCCTTCCCGTATGCCATCTTTAGTTCATTTGCTCAATGGGTTTGTACCAGGTCAATGGTATCAGTAACGAATGGAGAGTTAAGATTTCCAATGTCATGTTATGGTTAATCTTGCTAAAATTATTTCTTATTCATTATTTTTTAAATGCTCTGCTGGGGAGCTTTGGTGAAATATTGGGCCTAAACAGACCCCTAATGTCTTAAACTTGAGACTGAGAAAGGGACTGAGGACTCGGCCTAGGAAAAGGCACACAGGAGTCCCGGACAGCAGGGTGGAGGTACAGATACTAAAACCAATCTGCGGGTAAAAACACATTTAATTTGCATATATGTGAACCCAGCCTTAGTAATCCACTGTCAGCCAAGCCAGCTTGAACTTTGCCCTATTCCCCAGCCCTTTTCCCCAGGACTTTGCCCTTTTCCCCAGCATGGGATTTTCCTCCCCCCTGTTCACTCACTCCATTCCCTCACCTCCCACTGTGCTGTCCTTCTCCCCTCCCTGGCCAGGTGCAAGTCTGCTTCTCTGCCTTCGTGCTCACTGGGGAGTGGGACAAAGAACACACTCCTTGTGTGGGCTGGAGTTGCCTGGCCACCTGCTCGAGCGCAGCTCCTAAGACATATAGCAGAGCGAGAGTCCCTCCTATGTTCTTCTTCTCTGTTGCTTGTCAGACTGTGTGTCCCTGGGCTGCGGCCAAAGAGCACAGACTCTCCTATTGGTTCCCCTCAGGCCTCTTCAATCCTGCAGCCAGCCCTGAGTGTGGATGAACCCTGTACCTGCAGCCAACCCTGAGTGAGGATTACCCTTGTCCCTGCCTACAACCCTGAGTGTGGATTAACCCAGTACCTGCCTACAACCTTACTGTAGGCAAACATTACTGTAGGCAAATCAGACACTAAGTGACAGTCTTGACACTTTTAGGGAACCAGTGACATATACAAATATGCACTGTCACTGTACTAATGACATTGGTAGGGAAGGGGTTAACATCAGGGACGATCAAAGTGTTAAATTAGTTCCTAGGGAGTGCTTACTAACTGTGGGGGGGGGGCTTGTACTGTGAGAAGGCAGAGACCTGTGTTTCTGCTTAACAAACACAGGATCACTTTCTTCCCTTCTCACAGAATGAAGACCACTGTTTTTCTTCTCTTGGGAACGATCGGCGGGTTCCAGTGTACATCGAGTGCACCGGACCCGCTTATTGGCTTCCGTTGCGTCCAATCACAGCTGGAGCGAGTCACCAGCGGCGTGCCTGCGCGTCCCACAACCGGAAGTGCAGAATCACGTACAGGTGCGTGATTCTGCACAGGAGATCCGCATTTCTACCGTATATATAGAGTATACGGTTGGCAAGTGGTTAAAGGCAAAAAAATATTGCTGACTGAATCAGTCAAATTCAAATAGATGTTTAAACATCCACATATACTGTTATTAGTGATAAGCCAAATATATCTGAGCTTGGTTCAAACAGGGTTTGGCGAATGTTAAAAAAACATTTCTGGACATTGTCTAGGCCAGTGTTTCTTAATTGGGGTTCAGCAGCGGGTTGCCACATCCAAGATGGCCGCCGCCCGCTGTTACTGAAAGGTCGGAAACAGCAGCAGAAATTGTACACCCGTCCCCAGTCCTGGCTCTGTGTACATCCGGTGGCGGTGGTGGGGGACCGAAGTGAGATCAGATAGGAGGGGGGAGACGCTGAATGGAGAACTGATCATCACCTCTTCTGAGACAAAGGAGGAGATGGCAGCTCTCAGCCTGTCCAGGAAGAAGAACTCCTGCAGAAATGCTGGGGTGGAGAGGAAGAACCTAATCACTGTGTGTATGTGAGACCGACCAATCACATGCCACCTCTCAGTGGCTCAGCTCAGCCAGGGCAGTGGTAGCTGCCAGCTACCGGGCTTTGTTATGGTTGTTGAAAAGTTGCCGGTTCTCTACTGTGCACATACTAATTGGCTCGGTGGTGGAGGAAGAAAAAGGGGGACAGAACTTCCGAGGGACGGAAGGTTACTTGTCAAAAACAGGTACCTGTTCCCGCCTCCCCCCTGAAAGGTGCCAAATGTGGCACCGGAGGGGAGGAGGTAACAAATGAGCGGAAGTTCCAATGTCGGCTGGAACTCTGCTTTAAATTTCCTTTAATTTATTAATTTTCTAAAATTAAAATGATCAACCTACAGAGGGCTGAATTCAAAGACACCCTGAAAATCAAAGTGAAAAAATGATGCAGCAGGTTAGTCCATTTTGCTGAAATTTTTTTGCAGCAACTTAAAATGGCACTCAGTAGTTGGTATGGCCCCCACGTGCTTGTGTGCATGCCTGACAACGTCAGGGCATGCTCCTAATGAGATGACAGATGGTGTCCTGTGGTTTTTTATTCCCCGATCTGGACCAGGGCACTGAGCTCCTGAACAGACTGAGGTGTTCAATGGTAAATGCCAATCGAGCTCCACAGTGCCGGGCAGTGAGCACCAGGCCACCCTCATTAAGTCTGTTTCTGATTGTTTGGTCAGAGACATTCACACCAGTGGTCTGCTTGAGGTCCTTTTGTAGGGCTCTGGCAGTGCTCATTCTGTTTCTCCATTCACAAAGGAAAGATACCGGTCCTGCTGATGGGTTAAGGACCTTCTATGGCCCCATCCAGCTTTCCTAGAGTAACTACCTGTCTCCTGGAATCTCTTCCATGCTCTTGAGACTGTGCTGGGAGACACAGCAAAACCTTCTGCCAATGGCAAGTATTGATGTGCTATCCTGGAGGAGTTAGACTGCCTGTGCAACCTCTATAGGGTCCAGGTATTGCATCATGCTACCAGTAGTTACACTGACCCTAACCAAATGCAAAACTAGTGAAAAACAGTCAGAAAAAATGAGTAGGGAAAAAAAAATTTCAGTGGCCTCCACCTGTTAAACCATTCCTGTTTTGGGGATTGTCTCATTGTTGCCCATCTAGTGCACCTGTTGTTAATTTCTTTTTATTAACAACAAAGCAGCTGAAACTGATTAACAACCCCCTCTGCTACTTAGCTGAGCAGATCAATATCCCAGGAGTTTAATTGACTTGATGCTGTACGCTGATTATAAAGTGTTCCTTTTTGAGCAGTGTATTTAACTTTTACCTGGTCTTTTGTTTTGTTTTTAAATCAACCGTTTTATAGTCTGTCTGTTCTCTATGTATATGTAAGATACCAAATATTGTACAAGCCTTGCATTCCTGATTTGTACACTCCTCTGTATTCACTATACATGATTTGTACAGAGCCAAGGAGCCCACGGTACCTGCTGCTGCAAGATAAGCTGTAATTGGCCAGTTTGCTCTTGCTATACTGCATTGAAATGATACAGCATTTGGTTATATCACTTCTATAGGCTTTGTTCCGTTTTGTAGCTCCCTTGAGTGCCCCTGTTAGGGACAGATTTCAAAGCAGTCCAATGTAAAGTTTGTTTTTTGTTTTTATTTTTGCAAATTTGCATGCTGTAGAACAATATTATGTTCGATACATTGTAGATAATTAGGTTAATTTCATCTTTGTTTAAGTGCCGGTTCACATTTGTGCGATGGGGGAATGCTGCGAATATGCAGCCTGTTCCCGCATCGCATCCGTACCCCTGGCAGTTCACACTGCCATATGTGATATGCTGGGGGTGTCAATTAAAAATTAACGACACCCCCAGATCAGATCGCATATCGCAGTGCGATCTGAAAGTTCGCACAGAATCAGATCGCACTAGTGTGAACCACCATGCGATCCGATTCTGTTGCAGACCAAAAAAAGGGTCCTGTGTGTTCACTGCGATTGCGGTGCAAATTCAGCCATACAAACTGTATGGCTGAATTTGCACCGCACAGAGATCGCATGTAATTTTAGGAGCAGTGTGCTACGAATTAAATGCGATCTCTGTGATCGCACAAATGTGAACCGACACTCAGAATACCAGATTTCTCTGATTATGGATCTTTTGCTGAAAATAATTTTTAAAGTCAAATAAAACTATTCACCACACTATACTGTATATTCCAGTGTTGACGAACCTTGGCACCCCAGATGGTTTGGAACTATATTTCCCATGATGCTCATGCACTCTGCAGTGTAGTTGGGCATCATGGGAAATGTTGTTCCAAAACATCTGGGGTGCCAAGGTTCGCCATTACTGGTATATTCCAAACTGCCTTGTTAACTTAGCAATCATGTGTCATGTTAAACTCAATTAAATATAATAAAAGTCTTTAAATATCCTGTTGCATGGAATGGCCCATTATGCAGTTTTTCAATAAAAAGGTTCTAAAAAATCTAAAGTACACTGGTGATTGGTTTTGCAACCTATTTTGCCCAGTATAGATTATTTTATTTTTAGATAACTGACATGGGAGGGGGATTTATTTTTTTAATTCTCTTAATTGGTGCATGTAAACTGGATTGAGTGTTAGCAAGACCTAAAGCCAATTGCAACCAACCTGCAGTGTTCTTTGAGTACATTGTCAAGGCCACAACAAGCCACATCCATGATGGCTGGATTTTTTTTCCCTGTGAAATGTGGCAACCCTGATGTCAGAATGTAAGGAGTGGGGCATATTAGGGCTGAAATGTAGATGCTTTTAAATGTTACAGCTCCAACCTCCAATAAAAATATGGCATGAAAAATATGGCCCCCTTCAATTCACACCACATCACCCTCCACAGTATAGTCCAGTGCCCCTTCACACCCCCCCCCCCGCCCAGTATTGTACTTTGCCCCCACAATAGTGTCATCTGCCCCTCTCCACCTCACCCCCCACATAGTGTCCTCTGCCCCTCTATCCACCCAAACAGTAGTGTTCTCTGCCACCTTCACATCACCCCCCCCCCTCACCCACCACCACCACCACTACCTACCGTAGTGTCCTCTGTCTCTCTGCCCCCTAAAGCAATATCCTCTGCCCCCTTCATATCACCCCCCCCCCCCCCCACACACACACACACGATAAAGCCCAAAAGCTCTTTTATCTAATATTTCAGCTAAAAGCTATCTTTTTATCCAAACCAGCCATATACAGTACGTATAGACCATATACCATAGGCGATCAAGCATCAGGATAGAAAAAATTTAAGGCCCCATCTTAATAAAGCAATATAGTCCATATAATGCAGGGATAACTGCACTATTACAGAGTTCAGTGGGTTCAGGTGCTTTGTACAGTATATATAGAAAATACAACTGTAAAACGCAACAATTGATTAACATGTTTGTTCACTTAATGTCTGGAATCTGCCAAGCAAAATAGGTAAGTTGGACGTTTTAGTTCATGAATAGAACTATGATTTAATTGGCTAGTGTGAAAGGGGACATCTGCAATGAGTGTCCTGATCAGTGTCCTGATGTTTAGTGTAGCCCATCACACTAAACACATCACACTACACTAAACATCAGTGTCCTGATGTTTAGTGTAGCCCATCAGTGCTGCCAATCAGTGCCCATCAGTGCTACAAATTATTGCCACCTATCAGTGGCCATTAGAGCAACCTATCAGTGCTCATCAGTGCTGCCTATCAGTGCAGCCTCATCAGTGCCTCCTCATCAGTGTCTCCTCATGGCTTACACCCAAGAGTCCTCAAAGAACTCAGTCAGGTTATAGCCAGACCATTATTCCTAATCTTTATGGACAGAATATTGACAGGAATGGTACCAGCCGATTATTTAGGATTAGTAAGTGCAGCAATCCACCTTCTTAATCAGCGCCTCTTTTTCCATTTTTTCCATAAAAATACAAATGCAAACTACTAACGGGGGGGGGGGGGGGGGTTTGGGGTACGAGGGCGGACCTCTGGGGGATTTAAAGATGGAGAAAGATCTGGAGGTCCTGTGAAAGACAGACTAAGCAATTGCAGGCAATGTCAAGCTGAGGCAAGCAAAGCCAGCAGACTATTAGCTGGTGTAGTGCCCTACAGGTAGGTGCTAGGTAAATGCATAGTGGACCTTGTCTGCCTAAAAGCAGGGCCATGTTTCTTTTTGCTAGGTAGGTTGTCATGGTTTCCAAGTGTGTCTCCTGAGAGGGGAGTCTCCCCACTGGCTCTATTAGAGGCTTCTGATAGGGCAGTGGAGGAAACCCAATCAGGGGACACATCCAAGCCTGTAACTACCGCAGAAGGCAGAGTATGCTGCAAAGGATTCTGGGAGTGGGTATAAGTTTGGGGGAAGCGCGTGGCATGGTGTCTTTGGCGGGAGCAGAGTCCCAGGAGGGAGAAAACGGCTGTCTCTCCTCCTGTCTGAGGAAGTGGATGTCTCGGGGTGTCGCCTGAGAATCCTGAGAGTGCTGAGTTGAGGCGAGGGGATCCGGTGTGCCAAGAACCAGCAGAGAGCGAGAGGGGTCCAGACCCAGGAAAGCCTACACAGGTCGTGAGTACTGAGGATTGCCCCTGGGGGTCTGCCTGAAGAGTTAGAGGAGACCACTCCAGAGGAGGTTCTGGGATCCAGTGTCAGCTAGCTGTAAAGGGGGTACCTAGGTTGAGAACCCTGAAGTAACAGAGGGGGTACACAGTCAGTGGACTATGAAGAGTTAAAAGTGTAAAGGGGGCGCCTGCGGTTTGGGCCCTGAATCGTGCAGAGTACTAGTTGAGAGTTTCTGCTACAGTATACAGTCATTCACAGCAAGCTACTTCAAGCCAGTGCCAGGCTGGAGAGAGTGGTCAGTGACTTTGAAGTGCAGCAGTGACAGTAGTTCTATGCTCCATAGTCCTGAGTCTTCTGGACCTAGAGTCGAGGATTCAGCACTTCTATCTAGTTACAGTGTGTTCTAAGCATCAGTGAGCGCTGGCTAGCGTCGGCTGGCGTCAAGGCAGCGTTAACAGACATTTTCTGGATAAAGTCCCAAATTGTATCTCGTTGAGCCTAAAGGAGTATCCCACTCATTCCCTTCTCCCATCCCCTTTATCTACAATAAAACCACAAAACCAAGATACCAGAGTTGTCAATGTCTCAGTTCTCACACCCAGGGTCGCAGCTCACATGGGCTGGAGAGGTAACCGGTAACAATGGCAGAGCCACATCAGGCTTAATGCCTGGAAAACCTGCTACACTTGCATAAAAAAGGGAATTTTCTCCAGAGATAAAACAATAATCCTGCCACTTTTAAAAAACTCTGGTTTCGTCCAGTTCTGGTCACCAATCCTCAGAAAGGATGTGCTGGAGGTGAAGTGAGTCCAGAGAAGGGTAACTAATTTATTAAGCGGATTGGAGGACCTAAATCATGAGGAACGACTACAAGCACTAAATGTATTCTCATTGGAGAAAAGACGCTTAAGAGGAGATATGATAGTTGTATACAAATACCTTAATGGTGATCCAAGCATAGGAAGGAAACTTTTCAATCTCAGGGAGTGTAAGAGGACACAGGGCCACAATGAGATTGGAGGAGAAGCTGTTTAACCTTAAGCTACATAGGGAGTTTTCCACTGTCAAGGCAATAAGGATGTGGAACTCTCTTCCAGAATCTGTGGTGTCAGCAGGGAATATTGATATTTTTTAAAGACTCTTGGACATCTTAAAGAACACAACACAGGGATATGGGAAATGATTATTGACATTGGCACACATGCACCTTCAGAGGTTGAACTGGATGGACTGTTGTCTTTATTCAATCTTACCTACTATGAAACTATCAATTCCAACCAGTGCCGCCTCATCAGTGCCCATCAGTCTAACCTATCAGTGTTGCCTATCAGTGCTGCCTAATCAGTGCCCACCAGTGCAGCCTATTAGTGCTGCCTGTCAGTGCCCATCAGTGCAGCCTCATCAGCACACATCAGTGAAGGAGCCCAATAGGCAAGTGGTAAGTTACTTTACCTCCCAGTGACAGTGACATCCTTGATGAGAGTGTCCAACAGAACACACTTTTTATATGCCTACTTTACAGCTGGACATTTCAACCAAAGAATTCACCTCGTGTTCACTGGAACAAGACTTATACAAGTAAATGATATGGAGACATCCACTAACCCATCTACACATTAGTTTCTCTAAAATTGAGAGCAAGATGTAAACAAATGATTATTAACAAACACATTAACTAATAAATAATGTATTATAAAAAGTACTGTCTTAAAAAAAGTACTGTCTATAAAACAAGAAACAATTTAATTTAAATAAATAGAAATAATAATAGTATTTTTTATAACAATACAATTATAGGTATGTTGTTAATATTAGGACCCAAATACAATATGGGCAAAGCAGGTCATGGTAGGTGAAGGACCATCATCACATTTGCACATGGACACAGGGGAACAGGGGCAATTTTTTACTATTATTTTTTATTTTATTTTTATAAAATAGCTGTGTCCCTATTTTCTTTTATTACTTTTATTGCTATCACAAGGGATGAACAAAATCACTTGCGATAGCATGCACCTTAACAGGTCCTCTTTATGGAGAGATCTGGGTTCTCTTCTTAGACCCCAGATCTCTCCTCCAAAGCATCTGATCAAACCAAGATTAGTTTGATCAGATGCTTTCATAGGTCGGTAATGGCTTGTTTACATGAGACTGAAGCTGGAAGTGACTAAATCCTCATTGCTTCCGGTTTCTAAAATCACACAGTGGGAGGAACAATTTCAGTTTCTCTCACTGTGTCCCATGAAGTAGATGCTGCCAGTCACATTCTTACTGGGCTTTCTTCCTTCACCTGTAAAAGTAATCCAGCAGCTTTATGGCGACTAGGATACCTTTTTATTGAAGGGAGCAGCTAGCTCGAAAAAAATTATATCTCTATCATTGCAGCAGCTGCAGCAATGACCGAGATATAATTTTTTAGAGCTGGCCATTAGGATTACAACATTCCAATCCATGAATGTACAGGTACCTCCCATGGTTGGAAAGTGGTTAAAAATCTGGGCATCAATTTGGTTGCAAATGAGTAGGATGGTGGGACATCAAAGCATCTGCATTTTGTAGGGCTACACTCTGTAAATGATTAAAAAGGATCAGCTGACTACAGAAGTTTTGCCATTATTTCAGCCTATGTGAGACTTGTCTATCTATCTATCTATCTATCTATCTATCTATCTATCTATCTATCTATCTATCTATCTATCTATCTATCTATCTATCTATCTATCTATCTATCTATCTATCTATCTATCTATCTATCTATCTATCTATCTATCTATCTATCTATCTATCTATCTATCTATCTATCTATCTATCTATCTATCTATCTATCCAGATTGTATTCATAGCTACAATGCATTCTCACGAGAATACCTGCAGAATAGTGTAGTGGGTTAGCATAGGATGGGTCCAGTAACAAAAATAGAGCTGTAGCTACATATTAGCACCATAACATCCTAAATATTTATAGAGTGCAGGCCAGGCAAATGCTTTTCATTGTAGTTATATAAAAATGCTTTATAGATCTGCCTTTAATGACAGTAATATATTGGAGTTAGTGCAGTCGGCAAGATTTAATAACAGCACAGTCAATTGCGGAGTGTATATCGTATATAGTATTTCTATTTTCTTTCTTGAAAACCAGGAATAAGGCTACTTCATGTACATTATGCAACTCCTAACATTTATAGACAGACATTTAACCTGCCAATAAACTCCCAGTTGTCAATGTACCTAAAGCACAAAAGCAATTTCAGTGTTTTCTATCATAAGGGAAGGTTTCCAAATCTTCTATTCAATCTCTTATCTTGCTCATCAAAAAAAGGGATTTCTCTGATGTTTCTTTGCCATCTTTTTAAGTTTAAATAAAGATACCATTATGCACCTTATTCTTCACTGAAATGAAACATTTTGTTTTGGTAGAAGTTTTAAAGTTTTATTATTTTGAAAACTTTCAAAATGCAGGGCACCAAAAGCTAAGCAATCTGATTTAAAGCGGAGTTCCGGGCAGAGAATCGTTTTTTTTTTTAACATACCCCCGGGACAGTCAGGGCTAGCACATTCCACAATGGCTAGCCTCTGATCTGTCCCGGTTCGCACTTACCTTTTAGAAGAAATACTTACTTAGAAGTTTTCTTCCACAGCGTTTCCATCTCGGTTGTGGGCAGCTGAAGCCGGCGCGGTCCTCTTCTCCGTCTTCTTCCGCGTCTTCGTGTCCCAGAATGCGCTGCACCGGCCCCTCTCGTCACTTCCGGTGCGGCGCCGCATTCCTAAACAGCTTCTGGGCATGCCCAGAAGCTGTTTAGCAGGGGAATGCGGCGTCGCCCGGAAATGACGAGCGGGGCCGGTGCGGCGCATTGATTCCTGGGAGCTATGACGTTCAGCTCCCAGGAATCATAGCGAGACAGGAAGTGACGGGGTGAGCCGCGGCTCCGAGGGAGGAAGCTGTCATAGGTGAGTATTTACGATCGTCAATTACAAGGTGAGTTTTTAAAAAAAAAAAATCTAACTATCCAATTCCTTTTCAGGTTAGGCTGAACTAGCGGACGGGCACAAAAAAAAAATATCGTTTTTGTGCCCGGAACTCCGCTTTAAGGGTATTCTTTAGTTAAACTTAAATTGTAGAAATGAATTACATATTATGAGGCAAGACATAGGTGTCCAAAGATTTTGTTAGTAAATACGGTTGAGCGAACCCGGACTGTATTGTTTCGGGATCGTACTGGACTTTTGGGTATTCGGTACCCGGACCCGAACATTTCACTGTATGTTCGGGATACAGTCCGTTGTTCGGTAATGTTATTTCATGTTTTGGCGCGGTTTTAATGTTTCGGTGCGGTTTTAATGGCACGGTTTCAACAGCTGCAAGGTAGCCAATCAGCAAGCGTTTAACTAGTGTGCCCTTAGAAGCCATCACAGCCATGCCTACTAATGGCATGGCTGTGATTGGCCAGTGCAGCATGTGACCCAGCCTCTATATAAGCTGGAGTCACATAGCGACGCGCTTCACTCTGCTCTAACTATACTAGGGACAGGTTCTTGATGCTGCTGAGGGAGAGATAGGAGATTATTGTAGGGGCAGGCTGGAGATTGCTTTGAGGGAAAGAATATGAGAATCTTCTTTAATCAGACAGCGATCTACATTGATTTTATTGTGTGGGGGTGCAGTGCACAATCTTTTTGCCCTGACCTGAGCCCAGTGAGGAGGAGGGAGAAAAAAAAAACTTTTACCAGTCTGTTAGGTGGGCGGCGTGCGGCGTGTAGCAGCCATGTAATGCAAGCTCAGTGCATAGGTATCTGCTTAATCTGGATTTAAAAAAGAAAAAAACTTTTCCTTCATATTTTACTTTGACATACAGTGTTTAGACACTGCTTTTCTAATCTGCTCTTCAAAAAGCACCAATTTAAGGGGAAAATATTTTTTTTTCAGTTTTTAGGGAAAAAAATGCTTTTAGTTTTTCATTCAAATGGGTTTTTTTATTCAATAGCGGAATAGAACAACAACAGTATCCAACCTGTTAGGCGTGCTGCGTGTAGCGGCCATGTAATGCAGGGCTCAGTGCATATGTGTCTGCCTAATCTGGATTAAAAAAAAAAAAAACTTTTTTCCTTCATATTTTACTGTGACTTACAGTGTTTAGACACTGCAGTTCTAATCTGCTATTCAACAAGCACCAATTAAGGGGACAATTATTTTTCAGTTTTTCATTCATACTTTACTGTGACACTGTCATACAGCGTTTAGCCACTGCTGTTCAAATCTGCTCTTCAAAAATCACCAATTAAAGGGAAAAATAAAAATTTTTCATTCATAGGTTACAGTGAGATACACCCATTGGATACTGCTGTTGTATTCCGCTTTGCAATAAAAACCCATTTAGGGGAAAAAAATTAAATTGCAGCCTAGTCTGTATATGTTACAGTGAGATGCATCCATTGGATACTGCTGTTCTATTCCGCTTATCAATAAAAACCCATTTAGGGGGAAAAAAATTAATTGCGGGCTAGTCTGCATATGTTACAGTGAGATACACCCATTGGATACTGTTGTTCTATTCCGCTTATCAATAGGGATGATTGAACTTTTGAAAAGTTCGGTTCGACCAGAACACCCGAACTACCCGAAAGTTCGGCCCGGATTTCAGAACCCCATTGAAATCAATGGGACCCGAACTTCGGTAATCAAAAAACACCATTTTGAAGCCATAAAACCCAATAAATGCCCCTAAAAAGTGCCTAGGGTTCTGGGTCATGCCCCAGGGACTATTAATCACACAAAAAAAGTTTCTTAAAAATTGTCATTTTTGATAGAGAGCCAATTATTGAAAAAATTATTGAAAAAAAAAAAAGAGATTTCTTTGGATTTAGTGTCTGGGGGGGGGGGGTCTAAAAGGTGTACCCGTGAAGTTTCAGCTCTGTAGCACGTCCAGAACCAGAAAAAAAGTTTGTTTGTATTAGAATTGCAGTAGAACAGGATAGTGGCTTCGCTATTTTCACACCCGGCTTTTTGTTGCAGGCGTTTATAGGGCTTTTTTGTGGACATGTTTAGAGGCAGGCATAGCATCTGCACTTGTGTATAGGGGCATATACACACACACACACACACACACTTGTATTTATATATACACATACACATATATAGGTGTGAAAGTAGCAGAACCCTATGGCTGCGCTAATAAAATTATTAACAGCCATAGGACTTCGCTCCTTTCACACCTATATGTGTGTATGTGTATAAATACATATAAGTGTGTGTGTGTATATATACTCCTATACACAAGTTCAGATGTTATGCCTGCCTCCAAAGACATTTAAAAAATGCCCAAAAAAATGCCTGCAACAACACACCTAGGCGTTTTTGTAGCAGGCATATTTTTGGGCATTTTTTGGGCGTCTTTGGAGGCAGGCATAACATCTGAACTTGTGTATAGGGGTAGATATACACACACACATGTATGTATATATACACATATATAGGTGTGAAAGTAGCAGAACCCTATGGCTGCGCTAATGAAATTATTAACAGCCATAGGACTTCGCTCCTTTCACACCTAAATGTGTGTATGTGTATAAATACATATAAGTGTGTGTATATATACCCCTATACACAAGTTCAGATGTTATGCCTGCCTCCAAAGAAGCCCAAAAAATGTAAAAAAAAAACGCCTGCTACAAAAACGCCTAGGTGTGTTGTTGCAGGCATTTTTTTGGGCATTTTTTGGGTGTCTTTGGAGGCAGGCATAACATCTGAACATGTGTATAGGGGTATATATAAACACACTTATATGTTTTCATACACATACACACATACAGTGGGTACGGAAAGTATTCAGACCCCCTTAAATTTTTTCACTCTTTGTTACATTGCAGCCAGTTGCTAAAATCATTTAAGTTCATTCTTCTTCCTCATGAATGTACACATAGCACCCCATACTGACAGAAAAACACAGAATTGTTGACATTGTTGCAGATTTATTAAAAAAGAAAAACTGAAATATCACATGGTCCTAAGTATTCAGACCCTTTGCTCAGTATTTAGTAGAAACCCCCTTTTGATCTAATACAGCCAGGAGTCTTTTTGGGAAAGATGCAACAAGTCTTTCACACCTGGATTTGGGGATCCTCTGCCATTCCTCCTTGCAGATCCTCTCCAGTTCTGTCAGGTTGGATGGTAAAAGTTGGTGGACAGCCATTTTTAGGTCTCTCCAGAGATGCTCAATTGGGTTTAAGTCAGGGCTCTGGCTGGGCCATTCAAGAACAGTCACGGAGTTGTTGTGAAGCCACTCCTTCGTTATTTTAGCTGTGTGCTTAGGGTCATTGTCTTGTTGGAAGGTAAACCTTGGGCCCAGTCTGAGGTCCAGAGCACTCTGGAGAAGGTTTTTGTCCAGGATATCCCTGTACTTGGCCGCATTCATCTTTCCCTCGATTGCAACCAGTCGTTCTGTCCCTGCAGCTGAAAAACACCCCCACAGCATGATGCTGCCACCACCATGCTTCACTGTTGGGACTGTATTGGACAGGTGATGAGCAGTGCCTGGTTTTCTCCACACATACCGCTTAGAATTAAGGCCAAAAAGTTCTATTTTGGTCTCATCAGACCAGAGAATCTTATTTCTCACCATCTTGAAATCTTTCAGGTGTTTTTTTTAGCAAACTCCATGCGGGCTTTCATGTGTCTTACACTGAGGAGAGGCTTCCGTCGGGCCACTCTGCCATAAAACCCCGACTGGTGGAGTGCTGCAGTGATGGTTGACTTTCTACAACTTTCTCCCATCTCCTGACTGCATCTCTGGAGCTCAGCCACAGTGATCTTTGGGTTCTTTTTTACCTCTCTCACCAAGGCTCTTCTCCCCCGATAGCTCAGTTTGGCCGGACGGCCAGCTCTAGGAAGGGTTCTGGTCATCCCAAACGTCTTCCATTTGAGGATTATGGAGGCCACTGTGCTCTTAGGAACCTTAAGTGCAGCAGAAATCTTTTTGTAACCTTGGCCAGATCTGTGCCTTGCCACAATTCTGTCTCTGAGCTCTTCAGGCAGTTCCTTTGACCTCATGATTCTCATTTGCTCTGACATGCATTGTGATCTGGAAGGTCTTATATAGACAGGTGTGTGGCTTTCCTAATCAAGTCCGATCAGTATAATCAAACACAGCTGGACTCAAATGAAGGTGTAGAACCATCTCAAGGATGATCAGAAGAAATGGAAAGCACCTGAGTTAAATATATGAGTGTCACAGCAAAGGGTCTGAATACTTAGGACCATGTGATATTTCAGTTTTTCTTTTTTAATAAATCTGCAACAATGTCAACAATTCTGTGTTTTTCTGTCAGTATGGGGTGCTATGTGTACATTCATGAGGAAGAAGAATGAACTTAAATGATTTTAGCAAATGGCTGCAATATAACAAAGAGTGAAAAATTTAAGGGGGTCTGAATACTTTCTGTACCCACTGTATAGGTGTGAAAGGAGCTATGGCTGTTAATAATTTCATTAGCGCAGCCATAGGGTTCTGCTACTTTCACACCTATATATGTGTATATATACATACATGTGTGTGTGTATATCTACCCCTATACACAAGTTCAGATGTTATGCCTGCCTCCAAAGACGCCCAAAAAATGCCCAAAAATATGCCTGCTACAAAAACGCCTAGGTGTGTTGTTGCAGGCATTTTTTTGGGCATTTTTTAAATGTCTTTGGAGGCAGGCATAACATCTGAACTTGTGTATAGGAGTATATACACATACACACATATAGGTGTGAAAGGAGCGAAGTCCTATGGCTGTTAATAATTTCATTAGCGCAGCCATAGGGTTCTGCTACTTTCACACCTATATATGTGTATATATACATACATACATGTGTGTGTGTATATATACCCCTACACAGAAGTTCAGATGTCATGCCTGCCTCCAAACACGTCCACAAAAAAGCCCAATAAAACGCCTGAAACAAAAAGCCGGGTGTCACAGGGGCGAAGCCACTATCCTGTTCAATTGCAATTCTAATAGAAACAATCTTTTTTCTATGGCTTTCTATGGCAGTCACCCTGAAATGGAAGGGTTTGGTCACCCCGCCATAGCAGTCAGAGTCAGTTAACCCTACACTACACTTCAGTCCCCTGACACTTAACACTTTCCCTACAGAAACTAGATTATTAAATCTAACTATAGTGGAAAATAGTACCCTAACTACACTAGATATCCCTTTCCTCACACTAATAATTGCTAAATGACACTTTGAAGCAGGAGTAACAGAACTGCTTCCACTCTCTTCCACAGCCCCAGTATTAAAGTGCTTGAGATTTGGCGGGGCTATCTTATATACTGGGGGGGCGTATTCACTACTGATTGGCCTCTGGACCCCCTAGTCACTCCAATCACATTCCTAGCATCCTCCTGCCCCCTCAATTGGCTTTTACTGATGGTTCTGGTCCAATCACAGGCTTTTAAAGCCCAGTTGCTGTCCCATTGCATTTTGGTTGGTTCTGGTTGCCGAATTCCGAACGTATTCAGTCAATGTTCGGATCGAACCGATGGTCGACCCGAACCGTTCGATCATCCCTACTTATCATTAAAAACCCATTTAGGGGGAAAAAATGTAATTGCGGCCTAGTCTGCATATGTTACAGTGAGATACACCCATTGGATACTGTTGTTCTATTCCGCTTATCAATAAGTCAATCAGTAAGTCAATCAATAAGTCTTGCCAGCATGTGCAAGGTGGAGTTCCACCTTGTGGGCACGTCACATATGAGGCGGTGAGCGGGAAGGCTGAAGTTACACTGCAGCGCTGACAGGTGAGCAGCAGCAGGGTGAGAACGCCGAAAGTGCACACAGATGGCCCGCACTTTCTGCAGCAGCTCTGACTCATCGGGGGAATTTTTAAGGAAGCTCTGTACCACCAAATTCAGCACATGCGCAAGGCAAGGGATGTGCGTCAAACCGGCTAGGCCCAGAGCTGCTACAAGATTTCGACCATTATCGCACACCACCAGGCCGGGCTTGAGGCTCACTGGCACCAACCACTCATCGGTCTGCTGTTCCATGCTCCTCCACAACTCCTGTGCGGTGTGGGTTTTTTTCCCCCAAACAGGCAAGTTTTAAAACTGCCTGCTGTCGTTTACCCCTGGCTGTGCTGAAGTTGGTGGTGAAGGTGTTACGCTGACCGGATGAGGAGGTGGTAGAGGATGAGGAAGCGGAGTAGGAGGAGTTAGGAACAGGAGGCAAACTGAAGCGCCCTGCAATCCTCGGTGGTGGAAGGACATGCGCCAAACTCAGGCCCAGCCGCCACTGCATTTACCCAGTGTGCTGTTAGGGAGACATAACGTCCCTGACCGTGCTTACTGGTCCACGTATGCGTAGTTAGGTGGACCTTGCCACAGATGGCGTTGCGCAGTGCACACCTGATTTTGTCACCCACTTGCTTGTGCAAGGAAGAGATAGCTTGCCTGTAAAAGTAGTGGCGGCTGGGCACGGCATACTGTGCGACAGCCACCGCCATAAGGCTTTTAAAACTCTGCGTCGCCACCAGACGGAATGACAGCATTTCAAAGGCCAGGAATTTTGAAATGCTAGCATTCAGGGCCAGGGATCGCGGGTGGGTAGGGGGGTACTTCCTCTTCCGCTCCAGTGTTTGGGAGATAGAAAGCTGAACGCTTCCACGGGACATTGTGGAGATGGTTGTTGGTGACCCAGGTGGTGGTGTTGCTGGCAGATCCGCTGTTAGTGGGGTGGCAGGTGCCACTGTACTACAGAGGTGGATGAAGAGGCCGAGACTGCAGCAGCAGAAGAGGAAGCAGGAGGAACCAGAGACCCTTCTTGGTTTTTGAGGTGTCTACTCCACTGCAGCTCGTGCTTTGCACTTAGATGCCTGGTCATGCAGGTTGTGCTCAGGTTGAGAAGGTTTATGCCTCGCTTCAGGCTCTGATTGCACAGCGTGCAAACCACTCGTGTCCTGTAATCATCACATTGCCTGAAGAACTGCCACGCTAGGGAACTCCTTTGAGCTGGCTTTGGTGTGCTCGGTCCCTTGCTGCATTGGGCAGTAGCAGGCGTAGTGTCTAGGGCATGGCGCTTCTGCACCCTGCTCCCTCTTCTGCTGTGCTGGTGGCTCTGTGCGACCACCATCTCTTGCTCCAAACTACTCAGGTCACCTCCAAAAAGAAATTTGCGATGCTTAGCACCTTACTCCTGCACTCAGAATCTGGTTCTCAAAATGCCTCTATCCCGGGACTCTCACTTGGCATCCACTAATGGCTAAGCCTTGCTGCCCTCTACTACGACCGAGGTGGTCGACAAAACACTGTAGGCAAAAACAAAAAGAAGGGCGCACCAGCCTAGCGCATTATCCTCAGCAGGCTTTTATTGATAAAATATTAAAAATGTCTACCCACAAACGATGTAAACCAGCATATTAGCTCCATCAAACAACGTCCATGATGTTGGAGTCCAATGTTCTCGTTACGGTGAATGGCTAACGCGTTTCGAGGCAATGCCTCTTCCTCAGAGCCTAAAGGTCAAGACTGAACCCTTGGTGTATATATAGTAAAAAGAGTTTCCACATGACCCTTAAGGTTAGGGGAGGGAATACCTCCCCTGTGGGTGTGGACACACAATTGTCTTTGACCAAAACTTAATACATACAAATACCAATGCAATATAATGAATCTCTATATACATATGTGCTACACTCCCACCTTAATAGCTGCTTGCCAATAACATGCATGAATATTGCAAAATAACATATACATATCAAACCATGAAATCATCCACACATATCTATTCCAAAAACTGGGGGAAAGAGACTGAATACTAGCCAAAAAAGTTGATCTGTAGTCCACCATAAAAACACCAGATGCCCAATATTATGCTATATGCCATCTAAGCTGTGTGGAGGGACAATGGTTTTCTGTTACCCAGGGACAGCAGGAGATGGGTCAATTATTTGCTGGTAAGATTATATCCAGCAATAATGTTATTACCTTTGATGACTTGCCGCTCGTGTATAGGCTTCAAACAATACTTCTTATTGATATGTTGCTGTTGACTGGGAGCGAGAGGGGTGGAACGCACGCTGTCCATACCGGAAAAGCCGTGCGTTCCACCTACATGTCGTCACTTCTGCCCCCATCATCATATCAGGTGGTGGAACGCACGCCGCCGCACCCGGAAGGGCCGTGCGTTCCAGAGTGACGTAGGTGGGAGCTGAATCACTTCCAACCTGCATCTCACTCTCCATCAGGATTGGGCAATGGGACAGAGAGTAGACACTCCCATTCAATCACACCAATAGTACCCAGTCTCCCCCTGTCCCTCGGTTTTAGAGTAATCCATATGTGGGAAGGATATATGTGTACAAACTTAATTTATTTATTAAAAGGAAACCAATATATTTATAAAAGTTAATCTACCATTAAATTAGTCCCTAATTGGCCCAATTTATCAAAATCTATAAAATCTATCCCAGACCCGAAGGGCCTGGTATGAACTGGAGGGGAGACCCTACATCATTTTTTTTTTCATTTTTTTTATCTGTATTGCTTGGAGTCGGTAATACATTACAGCCGTGAGGAAGTTTAAATTAAATGTTGTTCTTTAGAAATGTAAGCATTGCTGCAGCAGGTTCTATACATCGTACAGATGTGCCACTTTACAGGCAGACCAAGGGGACCCCCAGGCACGAAATTAAAATTAAAATTAAAACATTTTCATTTTTATTGTTTCAGTTTAAGCATCATTAAAATCACTGCTCCTTTAAAAACTATTGTTTTAAAAAAATGTTTTTGCTTTGTTACATATCCCCCAGTGAAGTACACAGGTCCCCATACACTTTTTATAACAATAACTTGCATACAAGTCTTTAAAATGAGGACTTTGATTTTTCATGTTCGTGTCCCATAGACTTTAATAGAGTTTGCATGTTCGGAAGAGCTTTTTCTCTGTTCGAGATGTTCTGGTGCGAAGCAAATAGGGGGTGTTCGGCCCATCTCTAGTCAGAAGGGTAATGTATGAGGCCCTATAACAGGAAGAAGACTGACTAAGCATGACAAGAGGAGGTGGATCAGTTTTTATAGCTGTAGGAAGACACTCAATGCCCTGCATCTGTATGCCAGGTGAAAGACAAATGGGGGGGGGGGGGCAGATGGGGCTCCTCATGCAGCAGATGAAGGATGGTCAGGTACCTTTGTGTCTATGCCAGGAGAAGAATTGACAACACCCTGTGTTTCTTTAGCTGAAATAGAATGGATGAGAGGTAATGTCTGTGTGTGTAAAATAATTTAACAGGGGTCAGGTGTTTAGCAGTATGGTTGAGATTTGGGTTCAATTCAAACTTGTGTTCTACCTAAAGTCAGCCTGTTCATGGTTTGGCAAATCTCTAAACACACTGGGCCTATTTGGTCAGTATCTACAAAACCAAAATGTAAGCAAAGCAGATGGGGATCCCAGGTGATGGGATTGTTCAAATATACTGTTTTTTACATTACAGCAGTGCTACGGATCCTAACTTGGCAGTTAGTTTGATTGACGATAGATCTACATTGCTGGATTGACACAGGGTACATTACTTCCAATTTTTGTCTATCGTGTATCTCTATTTGCTTTTGACCCTTTGTGGAATAGGTAGGGGGTTACTGTACCCCTGTACTCATTTATTTCCCTTGGGGGGTTTATTTGCCCGCTCCCCCATTATATAATTTCCTATACAGCTTTAACCACTTGAGTCTTGGTTTCTGTTATAAAACAGCTCAGGGACAGCAGCTATTTGCGCCAGCATCATTTTGAATTGGCGCCAGGACTGAGTAGCTCTTTTGGGCCTCACATGGCAGCTAACAGTAGATCACTACGATATCTGAATAGGAATCTGATTTGGTCTATATTGGCCAGATCTAGATCCCCCATAAAAAAGTTTTTAACAAATTGTAACATGTATTCTAAAAATAAATAAAAATGCTCCCTCCCAAAATGAATCCCCAGGTCACAACAATGACTTTGGATGATCTGGATGACATTTTTCATTCACTGCACAAGTATGAAATGCTCACATAAATAAACATAATGTCATTTAAATTTTAACAATTGCAAACCTGTCAAATAGTCACCGTCATGCTTATATGTACACTCATCACCCTAACTTATCTTAATATTACACTAATCATTTACATAAACTATTTTTCCCTATGTGCATTACAAGCAATACACTCCTAAAGTAAAACACATAAGTTCACTTTGAGCATTACAATTCTGCTACATTGCCTAAAAGTCCTACTAAGGTGATCATTGCAATCAGTAAACATTGTTAATTATATTTTGGTAAATCTATGGGGGTGTGCAATTTATGTAAACAGTGTAATGGGAAAGATTACAAGATTTTTTTTTTTTCAAATTTTTGCTACTTTTTCCCATTAAAAACAAGGAAAGGAAAAGAGAAAATAGAAAACGAGTTTCTCAAGAATATGTTCGACTTTATAGGCACAACATGAGGCTCTTAATTAAAAAGTATAAACTTTATTCCATCAATTCTAAAACATCTTCTATTATAAAAACAATGTAACACCCTCTACATTCAGTAGATTAAAAACAGTACCCAATCCAGCAAAAACATGGAGGAAAGTTCTAATCATTCAAGCTGGTAAAGATATGGGAAAGTCTATCAAAAGGAGGTATGTATATGTAGTAACTATGAAGAGTCACATCCCCAAATCCTTCATGCTGGAATAGTTAACGCGTTTCACACAATTACCTTGTTTCCTCAGTACTGATTCAGAAGCCTGTCCTCTGGGGGGCCTCATTTGCAGGAATTCAGATGATTAAAACATGTATTTTTTTTATATTTATATACATCTGAATACCGGTAGAGGGAAATGTGTCATCTTTACAACACAAAATGACCTATCATGGTGCTTACACTTCAATCCCACATGGAAGAAAAATATATTTAAAATATATTTAAAAAAAAAACATTTTTAATTTTTTCCCAAATATATTGGAAATATATTTGAAATGCTACAATTTTGGCCATATTCAATATATTTCAAAATATTTTTTCCGTAAATATATTGGAAATACATTTTTCTTCCATATGGGATATTTTACCACTTATATGATAACCTAATCTACATTAATCGATAATGTCTGTCATTCACCAACTGTGATATGACATAATTTATTGTGCATCTTACATATTTTGTGGTAAATGCTTACGGTAGCATTTGCATGTAGGCATTTGGATTTTAGAATCTGGTGAATGTGAATACAATTTGTCTTCTGACCACGAGATGGCATGCATATGCTGTCCGGATGAGAGGACAGCAAGGCTCTTGTTTTTTTCCCTGTATTTTTGGATAAGAGGTTGTTAATGCATGTATGTTCTGCATGAGGGAGCCCAGGTTCAGGCTTGTGGTGGGATGCGGTGGTGTTATTTCTGTCTCCTTGCCTTCCCCTGCCTCTCCCTCCAATGCCCTTATGGCGAAGGCAGTGGATGACATGGCAGTGGGCTGTGACTGCGCGTCCCTCCATTATCGCATATTTTCCTACCTGCCATCTTCTGGTGTATAACGCTGGAGGTGGCGATGGTGGGGGTGGAGCAGGGAGATGTTTTGGCGCCAATTACCCTTTCTAAAGGGATTACCTTTCAGAGTGAGGTATCAGAGGGAGGTGTATGAGGGTACCTGTAATGTGGTATCTGGAGCTATTGGTAGTGTTAGAAGCTAATATTCATTGGATATATGTACATGGATGACACGGCAGGGGGCTGCGACTGCGCGTCCCTCCATTATCGCATATTTTCCTACCTGCTTTTGCTTGGATGGGGCTTTTGCTATTTTGTTCGGGATGATTACACCCTAAGAATGGGAATTCATACTCCCTCTTGTTTGTTTAAATAGATATATTGGACCTATTATTGCTTCCTTTAAGAGCATAAGCATTTTGACTCTGGCCCTATACTCTGGAGATGAGGTATGTTTACTAAGGGCATGGTTTGGTTGTTGGCACTGTATATTCTAGAATTAGTGTGTACACTGACCCCCTTTTTTCTTTTTCTTTTTTCCCCTCCATCTTCCCAGCTTTCCTCTTGAACAGCACTATTTAACTACCCTGCTTGTGGAAGGCTGCGCTATCTGTCACCTCCTCTCCTCTTGCCTTGGTTGGATGCCAGGTTTCGGCGGGTCTCCCCTCTCTTTGAGAGACCACTTGACCGAACTGAAGCGAGTACCTTAACCCCCTCTTAGATTATAATTAAATTTTGTAAGTTTACAATAATTTTGAAGGTTAAGTGCAGTGTACCCCATATAAAAAAAATATTTATTAGTATATATTTTTCCTTCTTGTGTTTGTAGTAACCCACCTGAACCCTCGTTACAAACACCCCTATATAAGCCATAAGGCGAAACGCATCTGGAGGAGTTTTCCATCCTGTTTACATTCTGGCCACACTGTAATATACAGCAGATTTGGAAAAAGGGGGGTAACCTCTTGAGTATGGGGGGGTTGCTATTACCCATTATGGTATATAATATCATAATTTGTTGGATTTGATTTCATATCATGTAGTCTGTGACAGGGGCTTTTTTAAATGTAATCTCTATGATTGAATAAAGCAAGAATTTTTATGATATAATTGTCTATTTTGAGTTTTACTGAAGGGGGAGGGCAACACCGTAAAATTCTCGTTTTCCATCTTTTTTTTTTTCATATTTCTACGTTTTGGGATGTGGTGTTTGACAGGATTGACCAGGCCATTTTCTTATGTACATAGTATGTACCTAAGTACCTGACACTCCCACTCATCATTTTAAATAATGAACTCCTCCATTGAGTTCAACTTTTAGCAGACAGAATTGATTCCTTTCACAAATAGCTATATGTTCAAATGATTTAATGGCTTACAAATAAATAAATAAGTAAAACAAATAATGTTGTTATAAATTTGCCTTGAACTGTCCTTTTAAATATTATTTTATGTGTATAAAATATTAGGGAGATCTCAACAAATGTTGATAGTCACAATAGAATAACCATCACAATTCAGCTTAAACAATTCCCCCCATGTTCTTCTATGCTGTTGCAACCACAAGTTCTCTAAATACCTGGTGCCAGGGCTGTCTGTGATGTGATTCTTTCTTCCCGTGCCCTGCAGCATGCGATCAGCACACAGTGATATAAAAGTAGACTTATTTGTTTGATTTTTTCTAGGTATAAAGCTTAACCCTGTATTATAATGATCAGTCATTTCACTCTGTGTAGAGCTGGCTTGGTGAGCAACCTGTAATACATTGATTCATCACTCAGAGAGATTGACATGCAATGCACAGAGGCAACTTGGTGCATTTGAGAGCACAATGTGTTTTTTCAACATTTCAAAACAGCCTTATGACACAACCTAACAACAGACAGTCATTTCTCTGTTACCAGCCAGTATTTCATATCTGTTCACCTTTCTCTCTAGATTGATCTGGCTGTATGGCTCTCTCAAATCCTTTAGGAAAATTTCCTCCAGTTTTTTTCCCCAATGTACTCATGGTGTAATCACATTGTATGAACTCTATGTGAAAGGCATTAATCAAACAGTCCCATGGGTCTAAGGGGTATACTAGGTGAAAAAGGTTTGAAGACCTGGGGCCATTAGGTTGAAGGCAGTTTCTGTCATTCTTGTTAGGGATATTAAAGGATTTGTGTCAATTAAATGTTAGGGTTGCTACAATAAATAACTTAAATGTTTCTAAATGTAATAAATACAGTGTACACTGCCAAGGCCATGATTAATCATGGTGTACCTAGTAGCGATTTTTAGAGAATTCTAGGTACCGCTCCTAGTTCATAAAATAAATGCTTTGCTGGAGGGCTTGACATTCATAAGGAAGTGTAAAATGTATCTTGGGAGCCACATACGCTGTGTTCTACTGTTGTATTCAGGACTATAATTTTGGAAAGTCTGCAATGCTTTCTGGTAAAAAAAAAATATATATATTTTATGGTGTTAAATGTCAAATGCCAGACACCTGAGTAGACATTTGAATTTTTCTACCCATGCTTCACCACAACTCAACCAGACCTAGGAGGTAGCTTTAAAAACTAATCAGACAGCACTCCATAACCTGCATATGACTATATAGGCAGCTACATACATAGGTAGGCAACAGTTAAAGTAAAAACAGGACCATAATATGTCAGATATTTGTGGCACTGGAGGTGTCATGATGAGATGGAGCACAAGGACAGGGTGTGCTATGATGAGGGGGGCACAGGGATAAGGAGGACACAGGGGCATGTCATAATATAGGGGATATTGGGGGGTTAATGATAGGACACATGGCTGTGATGATGATGATGATGATAAGAAGGCACAAGGAGGTGTAATATGATGATGAGGGGACACAGGAGGCTATGGTTATGATGATAATAGGGAAGCACGGGGGGGGGGGTGTAATAATGTTGAGGGGGACACAGTGTCTATGAAAATGATGATGAGGGGGACACATTGTGGTGTGATGGTGATAATGATTAAGGGGGCAAAGGGGGATATAATGAACTGCACACAACTGAGATGCCCCCTTCAGATTAGCACATGGGGCACAAACTTTAAGCTGCTGTAGATACGGCAGCCACAGCATCCGGAATGAATAGGAGGAGGGCAGAGAGAGGTAACTACCTTTTCAGCAAAAAGTAAAGGGCAGGTCACCAGGGGCCAATGAGTTGCTATCACCTTGTTGACAATAATATTATTATTATACAGGATTTATATAGCACCATACATAATTAAGCAACAGTTAAATTAAAAACAGGACCAAAATATGTCACATATTTGCGGCACTGGGGGTGTGATGATGAGATGGAGCAAAAGGACAGGGTGTGCAATGATGAGGGGGGCACAGGGAGAGATGATGAGGGGGACACAGGGTAATGTCATCATAATATGGGGGGTATTGGGGGGGTTAATGATGATGATAGGACACGTGGGTGTGATGATGATAAGAAGGCACAAGGAGGTGTGATATGATGATGAGGGGACACAGGAGGCTATGGTGATGATGATAATAGGGAAGCACAGGGGGTGTAATAATGATGTTGAGGGGACATAGTGTAAATGAAGATGATGATGAGGGGGACACATTGTGGTGTGATGGTGATAATGATGAAGGGGGCACAGGGGGATATGATGAACTGCACACAGCTGAGATGCCCCCTTAGATTAGCACATGGGGCAAAAAACTTTAGCTGCTGTCGATACAGCAGCCACAGCATCCGGAATGAATAAGAAGAGGGCAGAGCGAGGTAACCACCATTTCAAACAAGTAGAGGGCTGGTCACCAAGGGCCCGATGAGTTGCTCTCATGTTGCTGACAATAATATTATTATTATACAGGATTTATTAGCGCCAACAGTTTATGCAGCGCTTTACAATGTCGACAGGGGACAGTATTTTTTACAATACAGAATGAATAGGGGGGTCATGCTCATGGTGATACAAAAGGTAATCGCTGTGGGGATGAGCTGACGTATGTGACTCAGGTACAGTTCTTAGGTGGAGGTGGGGTAGGCTTTCCTGAATAAGTGAGTTTTTAGGGATCGCCTAAATGTGGACAGGGTAGGGGCTGACCAGACATACTGGAGCAAGGAGTTACAGAGGATGAGAGAGGCTCTAAAGAAGTCCAGAAGGTGAGCATGGGAGGAGGTAACAAGGGAGCTAGAGAGCAGGGGGCCTTGGGAGGAGTGGAGAGGATGATTTGGGAGATATCTGCAGATGAGGTTAGTGAAGTAGCTGAAGGCGATGTTGTGGTTAATATTTCAATTTTTTTCACGGTGGAGTAGGGGAAGCAAGTGAAGGGACTAGCAGATAGGAGCAGCAGTTACAGATCGGTTAGTAAGGTGTATTAGTCTGGCAGCAGCATTCCTATTAGACTGAAGGAAGGGGGGGGTAGTCGGTCAAAGGTAAGCTAGTGATAATACGTTGTTTTGTGGTGTCGTTAGTCAGTAAGGGGCGAATTCTAGAAATGCTGCAGAGGGTAAGGAGGCCAGATGCCGCCAGTGATTGGATGTGGGGGCTGTAGGAGAGGTCAGAGTCTAGGATTACACCCATCACCTTGGCGTGTGTGGAGGAAAATACGGTTGTGACGTTGATCTCAATGGTAAAGACATTGGGAGGGGATCGGGGAGGAGGAAATATTACAAGCTCAGTTTTAGAAAGATTTGAGTTTGAGAAGGTGGCATGACATCCATACTGATATGTCGCTCAGTAAGTTTGGGATACGTGAGGAGAATGAGGGAGTGAGTTGAGGAGTGGAGAGATAGATCTGGGTATCGTCAGCATAGAGGTGGTATTGGAAGCTATGGGAGGTTACCAACCAGCCCAGGGAAGAGGTATAGAGAGAGAATAGAAGGACCCCAAGAACAGAGGCTTGGAGTACCCCAACAGAAACAGGAAGAGAAGCGGAGGAGATTATGTTGCATGTGACACTGAAAGTGCGCTAAAATAGGTAGAAGGAGCCAAGGGCAGCAGAAAGGTCCAAGAGTATGAGAATGGAGTACTAGCCATTGGTTTTAGCATTGGTGAGTAATAGTAGGGCAGTTTCAGTGGAATGCTGTGGGCAGAAGTCGGACTTTAGTGGATCGAGAAGGTTGTTGTCAGTAAAGTAGGAGCCCATATAGTTTTAGACAAGGGGTTCAAGAAGCTTGGAGGCAAATGGGAGCAGGGAGATGGGTTTGAAGTTATTCAAACAGGTGGGGTCCAGTGATGTTTTTTTAAGTATGGGGGTAACCAGTGCATGTTTGAGCGGGAAGGGAAAGGTGCCGGAGGAAAGGGAGAAGTTGAAGATGTGGGTTAGAAAGTTTAGGATAGAGCAGGAAGGTAGTCGCAGTAATTGTGAGGGGACAGGGTCCAGGGGACAGGGGGTAAGGTGGGGAGTGCAAAGGAGTTTGGTAACTTTCTCAGTGGTAACAGGGCTAAAGGAGGAAAGTATTGAGTGCGGGGTTGGACCTGGTGTGTTGGTTTGGGGAGGAAGCCGGGCCCTGGATATTTCGTCACAAACTGTGTCTATTTTGTTTTTTAAATGATTGGCAATCTCCTAAGCAGTAATCAAGTTGATGGGTGGAGGCAGTGTGTGTGTGTGTGTGTGGGGGGGGGGGGGGGCTGAAGTAGGGAATAAGGGTAGAAAAGAGTTGACGAGTAGTGATGGACGAACATCGGCTAGGGCAGTTCGCGAACGTCAGCCGCAAATTTTCTCAAATGTCCGCGAACCAGAAGTTTGCGGCGGGCCCCATTTACTTTAATGGGAGGCGAACTTTAAAAACCTTTAGGTCATATTTGCAGCAACAAAAGACTTGCTAGCTGTCCACGAATAGTCCCACCACATGGACAATGTCATAACCGAAGTATTGCAATTGGAAAAGTTGCCCTAAAATTTTTTTTTCTTTTTTACAGCATAAAAATGTTAGTTTTTTTCCTAAATCAGCCAGAACTGACAGCAGCCAGTAAATACATGTCAAATACATATAGGGTCCATGCACACATCTGTAAAATGGGTCCGCATCCATTCCACAATTTGGCGGAACTTTAACAGACCCATTGATTTTCAATTCTAGTCTGAAAAATTAGGCATTCACAGGATAAAGAAGTAAGTGTAGGCCATTCCAGGCCCCATAAATTTGCCCACATGCTTTTACCCGACAGCTAAGAACGTTGTATTCTGTAAAATAATTTCTCAAAGTGAAGGCGCCTGGTTTTTTATTATATAGCCCTGTATGAAATGAAGGAGTCTGCTGCCATTTTTTTTTTATTTTTATGGTGAACTGCCCAAAAAAATATACAAATGATATCACTGTATTCTGTGGCTGAAGGTACTGTACATTAGGCATTCACAGGATACAGAAGTAAGTGTCGGCCAGTACAGGCCCCAAAAATTAGCCCACATGGGTTTACCTGACAGCTAAGAACGTTGTATTCTGTGGCTGAAGGTACATTAGGCATTCACAGGATAAAGAAGTAATTGTCGACCATAAAAGGCCCCAAAAATTAGCCCACATGGGTTTACCTGACAGCTAAGAACGTAGTATTCTCTGGCTGAAGGTACATTAGGCATTCACAGGATAAATAAGTGTTGGCCAGTATAGGCCCCAAAAGTTAGCCAACATGGGTTTACCTGACAGCTAAGAACGTAGTATTCTGTGGCTGAAGGTACATTAGGCATTCACAGGATAAATAAGTGTTGGCCAGTATAGGCCCCAAAAGTTAGCCAACATGGGTTTACCTGACAGCTAAGAACGTAGTATTCTGTGGCTGAAGGTACATTAGGCATTGACATGATACAGAAGTAAGTGTCAGCTAGTATAGGCCCCAAAAATTAGTCCACATGGGTTTACCTGACAGCTAAGAACGTAGTATTCTGTGGCTTAAGCTACATTAGGCATTGACAGGATACAGAAGTAAATGTCGGACAGTACAGGTCCCAAAAATTAGCCCACATGGGTTTACCTGACAGCTAAGAACTTGTATTCTGTGGCTGAAGGTAAATTAGGCATTCACAGGATAAAGAAGTAAGTGTCGGCCATAAAAGGCCCCAAAAATTGGCCCACATGGGTTTACCTGACAGCTAAGAATGTTGTATTCTGTGGCTGCAGGTACATTAGGCATTGACAGGATACAGAAGCAAGTGTCGGACTGTATAGGCCCCAAAACTTAGCCCACATGGGTTTACCTGACAGCTAAGAACGTAGTATTCTGTGGCTGAAGGTACGTTAGGCATTCATAGGATACAGAAGTAAGTGTTGGCAAGTATAGGCCCCAAAAATTAGCCCACATGGGTTTACCTGACAGCTAAGAACATAGTATTCAGTGGCTGAAGGTACATTAGGCATTCATAGGATACAGAAGTAAGTGTCGGCCAGTATAGGCCCCAAAAATTAGCCCACATGGGTTTACCTGACAGCTAAGAACGTAGTATTTTATGGCTGAAGGTACATTAGGCATTCACAGGATACAGAAGTAAGTTTCGGCCAGTATAGGCCCCAAAAATTAGCCCACATGGGTTTACCTGACAGCTAAAAACGTAGTATTCTGTGGGTGGAGGTACATTAGGCATTGACAGAAAAAATAATTGTCGGCCATGAAAGGCCCCAAAAATTAGGCATTCAATGGACATGAAATGCATTTTATGCTGCTGTATTTAGTGACAAGGACATGAATTGTTATGGGTGGATGGCGGTCTGGCAGATATTGGTGGCCTCTCATAAGGAATTTAAATGAAACTTGGTCTACTGGTCACATGTGTTGCATTCCTCAGAGATCCTTGCCTCATTCGTTTTTATAAATGTGAGGTAGTCTACATTGTCATGAGTTAGGCGAGTGCGCTTATCGGTCATGATCCCCCTGCTGCGCTGAACGTCCTTTCGGACAGGACACTGGACGGGGGAGGGGGGGCAAGCCAATAGTTCCATTGCAAATTGTGCAAGCACTGGCCAGAGGTCAAGCCTGCCCAACCAGTAGTCCAGGGTGTGACAGTATTCACCGTCACTGGAATTTAAAGACAGATAAGTAATGGTTTGGATTGCTTCATATTTGCCAGCAATATCCCCATATAGAAATATTAAGATTTATTCCCATTTGCCATGAAATCTGTAATTCCTAAATGCTGTGTATATTACATATCTTTCAATGCCAGACAGGTATTCCTTTTGTTGTGTATTGGGAGGGAATGTGGATTGCTCTTTTGCATTGCTAAGTGCTAATGACCTTACATTGTTCTGTGTCTGGCTATTGTGTACATTGATTGCCCCCTGGGAGCTTCTGTCTCATTGCACATGGCAGTCCTTCTGGTCAAGCTATTGGACCAATCCCTGCTGACTCATTTTCAAGTCCTCATTTGCATGGCTAAGGATGACCTGAAGGAGGACCGCAGGTACTTTACAATTGACCAATAGGAAAGTGGTTGTTGGGGGCGGGATGTTCCAAATTCTGTATATAAGTCTATTCAATAAAGTTGTTCTAGAGTTCCTACACCTCAATCTAGAGTTCTGTCTCTTATTGGGGGAATCTGCTGCAAGGGATTGCTATGTCCTCCATACTCCCTTGGATAATCACTGAGCTCTTGTAAGAGCTTGTGTAAGAGCTTGTTCTGCTGCACTCTCTGGGAAAGAGAGGTTCACCCACAGGAACCTGGAGCCTTGTCGTAGGTCCAGGGTGGGTAGGAGATTGCGAGACCCTAACCAAGCTGCGGCGTTTCGTGGAGTCTGAAGTGGTTACAGTGTCTGGTGGAGTGCTTGGAGCCCCTCGGGAAGCACTAGGAGCATCTGTCAAAGGAGGTACCCGGTCCGGGGTGCCCTGTTCCATTACACAGGGGTTCATCATCGCCCGTTAACCTGATGTAGTTGGACAACTGTCGGTCTAGGCATCCCTGATGCTGGATCCGTAGTACAGCTGTCGATGGGTCGGCTGAAAGAAGGATCTCATATCTGAAGTGACCAACATATCTTCAAACCGCCCTCTTCTTGCTGGCTCTGTTGGATTGCTACCCGCAAATGTCTCTCTGTGACTGGAAATTCCTCTGCTAGAGCTCGCAAAAGCAGAATGCAGCATTTCTCACAGCAAGGCCTGAAAGTGCTGCATTCTGACCGCCCTCTGTGATGGTGGTAACATTTCCACCATTTTTTGTTTGTACCAGGGGTCTAAGTACGTTGCCACCCAGTACTGGTCCTTGCCCTTTTTATACGGGGGTCCCCCTTAAAACACTGGAGCATGAAGGCCCCCATTCGCACTAAACTGGAAGAGGTGTAGTGGCCTGGCTTCAGCTCATCATCCAGGATAATGTCGTCCGCGTTCTCCTCCCCCCATCCACGGATAACACCAGGGATCCCAGAAAGGTTTAAAGCATGCTCTTCTTGCTCCTCCTCATCCGCCCCAGCACCATCCTCCTCTGACTCCTCTTCAGACTCCTGTTGTTTACTTGTCTCAGATGGAGTAGCACCCCCTGGGAATTCATCCAATATTGCGACTTCCTCATCTTCCTGCTCCTCAACGACTTGATCAATGACACCACGCAATGCACGCTCCAGAAAGAAGGCGTAAGGTACGATGTCACTGATGGCGCCCTGGCCGTGACTGACCAGTTTGGTGATCTCATTGAATGGCTGCAGAAGTCTGCATGCGTCGCGCATGAGCAGCCACTGGCGAGGTAAAAAAAAACCAAGCTCCCCAGAACCTATCCTGCCGCAGAGTTCATACAGGTAGTCATTAACTGCACGTTTCTGCTGGAGCAGCCTATCAAGCATATGCAACGTTGAGTTCCATCGCGTCGGGCAGTCACAAATAAGACTCCTGATGGGCAGGTTGTGTCGCCGCTGAATGTCAGCAAGGCGAGCCATGGCTGTGTAAGATCTTCTGAAATGGCCTGAGATTTTCCTGGCCTGCCGCAAGACGTCCTGGACCTCTGGGTATTTGGCAACAAATCGCTGCACGACCAAGTTCAGGACGTGTGCCATGCATGGCACATGTCTAATTTTGCCCTGTTTCAGCGCACTCAGCAGATTGGCACCATTGTCGCACACCACTTTACCAACTGTCAAATTGAGCGGTGTCAGCCACTGATCTGCCTGTGAACGCAAAGCTAAAAGGAGTGCAGGATCAGTGTGGCTCTTGGCTTCCAGGCACAACAGACACAGCACAGCATGGCAACGTCTCACCTGGCATGTGGAATAGGTTCTGGGGATCTTGGGCGGCGCAGCGGAAGAGACAGTAGCAGTGGAAAAGTAGGAGTCAGCCGAGGAGGAGAGGGAGGATGGAGGAGGAGGAGAAGAAGAGGCAGGCCTGCATGCAATCCATGGCGGTACAACCAAATCTACACGGTTGACATGGGTTACATGCTTGATGGCCTGCCAGTGGGCAGTAAAAGTGATATACCTTCCCTGCCCGTGTTTGCTAGACCATGTTTCTGTGGTCAGATGTATCTTGGCACCAACACTGTGTGCCAGAGATATATTCACTTGCTGCTAAACATGGCCATACAGCTCTGGAATGCCCTTCTGTGAGAAATATTTCCTGCCTGGAACCTTCCATTGTGGTGTTCCAATGGCCACAAATTTCTGAAAGGCCTCCGAGTCCACCAGTTGATATGGAAGTAGTTGGCAGGCTATCAGTACCAACAAGCCAGCAGTCAATCGTTGGGCAAGAGCGTTATCCGGCGTCATCATTTTTTTACGCTCCAACATTTGGGCCACGGAAGCCTGCCTTTTTCCAGAACAACATGACGACAGCATCATGGAAGGCGGAGTGGAGGACAATTGTGAAGAGAGAGGAGAAGCAGAAGAGGCTGCACGGTGAGAGCCTGGAGTGTGGCTTTGTGGGTTCTGACGGTGTTGCTCCCACTGGGCTCGGTGATGGGAGTTCAGGTGCCTTCTTAAGGCGGTCGTCCCTAGGTGAGTGTTGGGCTTACCGCCACTTATGCGTTGACTGAAAAGGCTGCATTTGGCAACACTGTTGTCAGCAGCGGACACATTAGCAAAAGCCCACACTGCGGAGCCATGTGCCGGCATCCTGGGAGCACCAGATGTGACTGTACATGGTTGATGGCTCGCTCCTGATACATTTGCAGTCTGCTTTGTACCTCTTGTGCAATGCAAGTTCCGCCTGCTTCTCCTCCCTATCTGCTGGTTTGTCTCTCCCTCTGAACTCCCCTCCTCTTCCTCTCTTGTGGCCATCCATGTGAAGTCCATAGACACGTCATCATCCACGTCACCTTCCCCACCACTAACATTCAAGATCTCGGAGTAGGCAGCAACAGCGGGGACCAACCTCCTTGGGCTGATCTGGGTACTGTCTTCAGACTGCTGAGTGGCTGCTGTTGCTACCTCCTCTTCCTGATCTGATGCCAACAATGGCTGCGCATCGCAAATGTCTTGTGATGCATCGGAAAATAATTCCAGTGACTCAAGCGGAGGGTATATGGTGTTGGTGGTGGTGGTGTTGGTGGTGGTGTCTTTGGGGGTGCACACAGCAGAGAGTGAAGAGGGTGCAGATAGAGAGGATGGGGAGGGTGCAGAAGAGGAAGGCTGAGTGAGCCACTCAACCAAGTCTGGTGCGTCCTTTGACGTAATCGAATGCACCTTCTGAAACTTCACACTTTGGCTCCGGCCTACTGCTCCTGCCCAACCCCTACCACTCCTGCGTAAGGGCCTGCCTCTTCCTCTGCCTGTCATTTTTTAAATTATCCTGTGACAAAAGTCTCTAGAGAAGCGCAGTATATGTGGAACAAGGTATATAACACCCTGCTTCAATCTGTGGTATTGGGGGGCCATAGGTTTATCACACCAGTTCTACAAATAATTGGCCAGTAACTGTTGTCACTGTATGTAGCACAGTTAACGCAGCAAAAGAGGCCACATTTTTTTCACGACTAAAATACACTCTCATAAAAGTATACTGTTAAATAACACCCCACTTCAATATGTGGTATTGGGGGGCCGCTGGTCTATCACACCAGTTGTACAAAAAATTGGGCAGTGAGTTTGGCACTGTGTGTAGCAGAGTTAATGTAGCAAAAGAGGCAATATTGTTGCAGGACACAAATACACTTATACAAGTATACTCAGAAAACCCCTTACTTCAATATGTGGCATTGGGGGGCCACTTGTCTATCACACCAGTTGTATAAAAAATTGGCCAGTGAGTTTGGCACTGCGTGTAGCATAGTTAATGCAGCAAAAGAGGCAATATTGTTGCAGGACACAAATACACTTATACAAGTATACTCAGATAACACCCCACTTCGATATGTGGTATTGAGGGGCCACTGGTCTATCACACCAGTTGTACAAAAAATTGGCCAGTGAGTTTGTCACTGTGTGTAGCAGAGTTAATGCAGCAAAAGAGGCAATATTGTTGCAGGACACAAATACACGTATACAAGTATACTCAGATAACACCCCACTTCAATATGTGGTATTGGGGGGGCCACTGGTTTATCACACCAGTTGTACAAAAAATTGGCCAGTGAGTTTGGCACTGTGTGTAGCAGAGTAAATGCAGCAAAAGAGGCAATATTGTTGCAGGACACAAATAGTTATACAAGTATACTCAGATAACACCCCACTTCAATATGTGGTATTGGGGGGTCACTGGTTTATCACACCAGTTGTACAAAACATTGGCCAGTGAGTTTGGCACTGTGTGTAGCAGAGTTAATGCAGCAAAAGAGGCAATATTGTTGCAAGACACAAATAAACGTATACAAGTTTACTCAGATAACACCCCACTTCAATATGTGGCATTGTGGGGCCACTGGTTTATCACACCAGTTGTACAAATAATTGGCCAGTAACTGTTGTCACTGTATGTAGCACAGTTAACGCAGCAAAAGAGGCCACATTTTTTTCACGACTAAAATACACTCTCATAAAAGTATACTGTTAAATAACACCCCACTTCAATATGTGGTATTGGGGGGCCGCTGGTCTATCACACCAGTTGTACAAAAAATTGGGCAGTGAGTTTGGCACTGTGTGTAGCAGAGTTAATGTAGCAAAAGAGGCAATATTGTTGCAGGACACAAATACACTTATACAAGTATACTCAGAAAACCCCTTACTTCAATATGTGGCATTGGGGGGCCACTTGTCTATCACACCAGTTGTATAAAAAATTGGCCAGTGAGTTTGGCACTGCGTGTAGCATAGTTAATGCAGCAAAAGAGGCAATATTGTTGCAGGACACAAATACACTTATACAAGTATACTCAGATAACACCCCACTTCGATATGTGGTATTGAGGGGCCACTGGTCTATCACACCAGTTGTACAAAAAATTGGCCAGTGAGTTTGTCACAGTGTGTAGCAGAGTTAATGCAGCAAAAGAGGCAATATTGTTGCAGGACACAAATACACGTATACAAGTATACTCAGATAACACCCCACTTCAATATGTGGTATTGGGGGGGCCACTGGTTTATCACACCAGTTGTACAAAAAATTGGCCAGTGAGTTTGGCACTGTGTGTAGCAGAGTAAATGCAGCAAAAGAGGCAATATTGTTGCAGGACACAAATACACGTATACAAGTATACTCAGATAACACCCCACTTCAATATGTGGTATTGGGGGGTCACTGGTTTATCACACCAGTTGTACAAAACATTGGCCAGTGAGTTTGGCACTGTGTGTAGCAGAGGTAATGCAGCAAAAGAGGCAATATTGTTGCAAGACACAAATAAACGTATACAAGTTTACTCAGATAACACCCCACTTCAATATGTGGCATTGTGGGGCCACTGGTTTATCACACCAGTTGTACAAATAATTGGCCAGTAACTGTTGTCACTGTATGTAGCACAGTTAACGCAGCAAAAGAGGCCACATTTTTTTCACGACTAAAATACACTCTCATAAAAGTATACTGTTAAATAACACCCCACTTCAATATGTGGTATTGGGGGGCCGCTGGTCTATCACACCAGTTGTACAAAAAATTGGGCAGTGAGTTTGGCACTGTGTGTAGCAGAGTTAATGTAGCAAAAGAGGCAATATTGTTGCAGGACACAAATACACTTATACAAGTATACTCAGAAAACCCCTTACTTCAATATGTGGCATTGGGGGGCCACTTGTCTATCACACCAGTTGTATAAAAAATTGGCCAGTGAGTTTGGCACTGCGTGTAGCATAGTTAATGCAGCAAAAGAGGCAATATTGTTGCAGGACACAAATACACTTATACAAGTATACTCAGATAACACCCCACTTCGATATGTGGTATTGAGGGGCCACTGGTCTATCACACCAGTTGTACAAAAAATTGGCCAGTGAGTTTGTCACAGTGTGTAGCAGAGTTAATGCAGCAAAAGAGGCAATATTGTTGCAGGACACAAATACACGTATACAAGTATACTCAGATAACACCCCACTTCAATATGTGGTATTGGGGGGGCCACTGGTTTATCACACCAGTTGTACAAAAAATTGGCCAGTGAGTTTGGCACTGTGTGTAGCAGAGTAAATGCAGCAAAAGAGGCAATATTGTTGCAGGACACAAATACACGTATACAAGTATACTCAGATAACACCCCACTTCAATATGTGGTATTGGGGGGTCACTGGTTTATCACACCAGTTGTACAAAACATTGGCCAGTGAGTTTGGCACTGTGTGTAGCAGAGGTAATGCAGCAAAAGAGGCAATATTGTTGCAAGACACAAATAAACGTATACAAGTTTACTCAGATAACACCCCACTTCAATATGTGGCATTGTGGGGCCACTGGTTTATCACACCAGTTGTACAAATAATTGGCCAGTAACTGTTGTCACTGTATGTAGCACAGTTAACGCAGCAAAAGAGGCCACATTTTTTTCACGACTAAAATACACTCTCATAAAAGTATACTGTTAAATAACACCCCACTTCAATATGTGGTATTGGGGGGCCGCTGGTCTATCACACCAGTTGTACAAAAAATTGGGCAGTGAGTTTGGCACTGTGTGTAGCAGAGTTAATGTAGCAAAAGAGGCAATATTGTTGCAGGACACAAATACACTTATACAAGTATACTCAGAAAACCCCTTACTTCAATATGTGGCATTGGGGGGCCACTTGTCTATCACACCAGTTGTATAAAAAATTGGCCAGTGAGTTTGGCACTGCGTGTAGCATAGTTAATGCAGCAAAAGAGGCAATATTGTTGCAGGACACAAATACACTTATACAAGTATACTCAGATAACACCCCACTTCGATATGTGGTATTGAGGGGCCACTGGTCTATCACACCAGTTGTACAAAAAATTGGCCAGTGAGTTTGTCACTGTGTGTAGCAGAGTTAATGCAGCAAAAGAGGCAATATTGTTGCAGGACACAAATACACGTATACAAGTATACTCAGATAACACCCCACTTCAATATGTGGTATTGGGGGGGCCACTGGTTTATCACACCAGTTGTACAAAAAATTGGCCAGTGAGTTTGGCACTGTGTGTAGCAGAGTAAATGCAGCAAAAGAGGCAATATTGTTGCAGGACACAAATAGTTATACAAGTATACTCAGATAACACCCCACTTCAATGTGTGGTATTGGGGGGTCACTGGTTTATCACACCAGTTGTACAAAACATTGGCCAGTGAGTTTGGCACTGTGTGTAGCAGAGTTAATGCAGCAAAAGAGGCAATATTGTTGCAAGACACAAATAAACGTATACAAGTTTACTCAGATAACACCCCACTTCAATATGTGGCATTGTGGGGCCACTGGTTTATCACACCAGTTGTACAAATAATTGGCCAGTAACTGTTGTCACTGTATGTAGCACAGTTAACGCAGCAAAAGAGGCCACATTTTTTTCACGACTAAAATACACTCTCATAAAAGTATACTGTTAAATAACACCCCACTTCAATATGTGGTATTGGGGGGCCGCTGGTCTATCACACCAGTTGTACAAAAAATTGGGCAGTGAGTTTGGCACTGTGTGTAGCAGAGTTAATGTAGCAAAAGAGGCAATATTGTTGCAGGACACAAATACACTTATACAAGTATACTCAGAAAACCCCTTACTTCAATATGTGGCATTGGGGGGCCACTTGTCTATCACACCAGTTGTATAAAAAATTGGCCAGTGAGTTTGGCACTGCGTGTAGCATAGTTAATGCAGCAAAAGAGGCAATATTGTTGCAGGACACAAATACACTTATAAAAGTATACTCAGATAACACCCCACTTCGATATGTGGTATTGAGGGGCCACTGGTCTATCACACCAGTTGTACAAAAAATTGGCCAGTGAGTTTGTCACTGTGTGTAGCAGAGTTAATGCAGCAAAAGAGGCAATATTGTTGCAGGACACAAATACACGTATACAAGTATACTCAGATAACACCCCACTTCAATATGTGGTATTGGGGGGGCCACTGGTTTATCACACCAGTTGTACAAAAAATTGGCCAGTGAGTTTGGCACTGTGTGTAGCAGAGTAAATGCAGCAAAAGAGGCAATATTGTTGCAGGACACAAATAGTTATACAAGTATACTCAGATAACACCCCACTTCAATATGTGGTATTGGGGGGTCACTGGTTTATCACACCAGTTGTACAAAACATTGGCCAGTGAGTTTGGCACTGTGTGTAGCAGAGTTAATGCAGCAAAAGAGGCAATATTGTTGCAAGACACAAATAAACGTATACAAGTTTACTCAGATAACACCCCACTTCAATATGTGGCATTGTGGGGCCACTGGTTTATCACACCAGTTGTACAAATAATTGGCCAGTAACTGTTGTCACTGTATGTAGCACAGTTAACGCAGCAAAAGAGGCCACATTTTTTTCACGACTAAAATACACTCTCATAAAAGTATACTGTTAAATAACACCCCACTTCAATATGTGGTATTGGGGGGCCGCTGGTCTATCACACCAGTTGTACAAAAAATTGGGCAGTGAGTTTGGCACTGTGTGTAGCAGAGTTAATGTAGCAAAAGAGGCAATATTGTTGCAGGACACAAATACACTTATACAAGTATACTCAGAAAACCCCTTACTTCAATATGTGGCATTGGGGGGCCACTTGTCTATCACACCAGTTGTATAAAAAATTGGCCAGTGAGTTTGGCACTGCGTGTAGCATAGTTAATGCAGCAAAAGAGGCAATATTGTTGCAGGACACAAATACACTTATACAAGTATACTCAGATAACACCCCACTTCGATATGTGGTATTGAGGGGCCACTGGTCTATCACACCAGTTGTACAAAAAATTGGCCAGTGAGTTTGTCACTGTGTGTAGCAGAGTTAATGCAGCAAAAGAGGCAATATTGTTGCAGGACACAAATACACGTATACAAGTATACTCAGATAACACCCCACTTCAATATGTGGTATTGGGGGGGCCACTGGTTTATCACACCAGTTGTACAAAAAATTGGCCAGTGAGTTTGGCACTGTGTGTAGCAGAGTAAATGCAGCAAAAGAGGCAATATTGTTGCAGGACACAAATAGTTATACAAGTATACTCAGATAACACCCCACTTCAATATGTGGTATTGGGGGGTCACTGGTTTATCACACCAGTTGTACAAAACATTGGCCAGTGAGTTTGGCACTGTGTGTAGCAGAGTTAATGCAGCAAAAGAGGCAATATTGTTGCAAGACACAAATAAACGTATACAAGTTTACTCAGATAACACCCCACTTCAATATGTGGCATTGTGGGGCCACTGGTTTATCACACCAGTTGTACAAAAAATTGGCCAGTGAGTTTGGCACTGTGTGTAGCAGAGTAAACATAACAAAAGAGGCAATATTGTTGCAGGACACAAATACACGTATACAAGTATACTCTGATAGCACCCCACTTCAATATGTGGTATTGGGGGGCCACTGGTCTATCACACCAGTTGACCAAAAAATTGGCCAGTAAGTTTGGCACTGTGTGTAGGAGAGTTAATGCAGCAAAAGAAGCAATATTGTTGCAGGACACAAATACACGTATACAAGTTTACTCAGATAACACCCCACTTCAATATGGGGTATTGGGGGGCCACTAGTTTATCACACCAGTTGTACAAAAACTTGGCCAGTGAGTTTGGCACTGTGTGTAGCAGAGTTAATGCAGCAAAAGAGGCAATATTGTTGCAGGACACAAATACACTTATACAAGTATACTCAGAAAACCCCTTACTTCAATATGTGGCATTGGGGGGCCACTTGTCTATCACACCAGTTGTATAAAAAATTGGCCAGTGAGTTTGGCACTGTGTGTAGCAGAGGTAATGCAGCAAAAGAGGCAATATTGTTGCAGGACACAAATACACGTATACAAGTATACTCAGACAACACCCCACTTCAATATGTGGTATTGGGGGGGCCACTGGTTTATCACACCAGTTGTACAAAAAATTGGCCAGTGAGTTTGGCACTGTGTGTAGCAGAGTTAATGCAGCAAAAGAGGCAATATTGTTGCAGAACACAAATAAACGTATACAAGTTTACTCAGATAACACCCCACTTCAATATGTGGCATTGGGGGGCCACTGGTTTATCACACCAGTTGTACAAAAAATTGGCCAGTGAGTTTGGCACTGTGTGTAGCAGAGTAAACGTAGCAAAAGAGGCAATATTGTTGCAGGACACAAATACACTTATACAAGTATACTCTGACAGCACCCCACTTCAATATGTGGTATTGGGGGGCCACTGGTCTATCACACCAGTTGATCAAAAAATTGGCCAGTGAGTTTGGCACTATGTGTAGGAGAGTTAATGCAGCAAAAGAGGCAATATTGTTGCAGGACACAAATACACGTATACAAGTTTACTCAGATAACACCCCACTTCAATATGGGGTATTGGGGGGCCACTGGTTTATCACACCAGTTGTACAAAAACTTGGCCAGTGAGTTTGGCACTGAGTGTAGCAGAGTTAATGCAGCAAAAGAGGCAATATTGTTGCAGGACACAAATACACGTATACAAGTATTCTCAGATAACCCCCCACTTCAATATGTGGTATTGGGGGGCCACTGGTTTATCACACCAGTTGTAAAAAAACTTGGCCAGTGAGTTTGGCACTGTGTGTAGCAGAGTAAACACAGCAAAAGAGGCAATATTGTTGCAGGACACAAATATGCTTATACAAGTATACTCAGATAACACCCCACTTCAATATGTGGTACGTGAATAGGACTTACTGAGTCTCACAGGACAATTTTGTAGGAAGTGGCCAGATTCCCCACAATAAAGGCAGAGGTTAGCTTGACGGCGACATTGTCTATCCTCAGGGGTCAAGGCAGAACGGATTAGACCAATCTGCATGGGTTCTCCTTCTGATCCCCCGGAGACAGAAGGCCCAGGATGGGGTGAAGCAGCAAGTGGGACTTTCGGGAGTACCCAGGTAGGTTGGGCCCCTTGAAGGCGCTCTGAGCGTCTCTCCCGCAGGCGCCTGTCCAGTTGGATTGCCAGTGAGATTAGACCTTCCAAAGACGTAGGGGTTTCTACCCGAGCTAGCTCGTCCTAAGGGCTTCAGACAATCCGTGATGATACTGGTACTTGAGTGCTGCCTCATTCCAGTCTGTATCCGCGGCCCGTCTGCGGAAGTCAATGGTATAGTCCTCTACAGGAAGTTTATTTTGTTGTAAGGCATGTAGGGCTGATTCAGCCGTAACAGTCCGTTGGGGGTCCTCATATAACTGGGCCATGGCCTGGAAGAAGGAGTCTACAGAGTTCAATGAGGAGCTCTTTTGCTCAAGGAGGTTATGGGCCCAGGTCTGGGGTTCTTCTGACAACAGAGAAATTATGAACCCTACTTTGACAGTCTCTGAAGAGAAGGTTCTGGGCTGGAGGGCTAGATTCAAGAGACATGCATTCTTGAAGGATCTGAACCTTCTCTGTTCCCCACGGAAGCGTTCGGGTGTAGGTACCCTGGGTTCAGGTGGGAAAACCATGGCTGCCTGAGCAGGGCTGGCTGGTCCTTGCTGAGTGGAGGTGCCTCCGGAGCTGGCAGGAGGTTGATTGGGGTCGGAAGGAGAGGGTGCGCCAGCTAGGTTCAACACTCGACCCTCTAATTGAAAATAACTGTCCTGCAGTCTCCGGACTGCCTGTGTTAAAGAGGAGACTTGCTGACAAAGAGCCTCGAGCTGGGAAGCACCTCTGTTGGCCTCTGACATGGCTGGATTGTACTGTCAGATCACTTCTTGGTAGAGGCCGAAATGCTGAGAGGGCTTCCCTTGCAGCTCGGTGTGAATCACCCCTGGAAGTGGGACAGGAGGTGACGCATCCCAAGGAGCACTGGATGCTTGTGGAGTGCAGGTAAAGGTTCACAAGGGTATCCGGAACAACTTTCAGGGCCTCCAGGGAATCAAGCAATGTGCAGGTAAAAGCCAGGCCGAGGGTCATACACAGGTATCAGTCCAAACAGGCACCAAGACAAGGGGATTTGAGCAGGAGCAAGTCCGTTGAGCAAGCCGGGATCGGTACACTACAAGTCAGGCAGAGGGCAAAAGAGCAGGGATGGTCACACAAGCCAAGGGTCAAATACTGGAGCAGGATCGGATGGTCAGACGAAGCCGGGGGTCAAAGCCAGGAGAGAGAGCAGACAGGTCAGGAACAAGCCGGGTCAAACTGGAATACAGGAAGTAGCAATGCACAGGAAACAGGAGGAGCTGAAGACAATCCAGCAATCTGATGGGCTGAGCAGAGTCCTTTTATAGGCCAGTGAATTAGTCTATGGCCTGAGTCCATTGCGGCCATGGGAAGTACTGGCAAAGTTGCCAGTTGCAGCACAGCCATTTCACTGACAATGAGTCTATGGTCTGAGTCCATTGCGGCCATTGGAAGTACTGGCATAGTTGCCAGTTGCAGCATGGCCGTTTCTCTGACAGGGTGGCACAGCACCTTGCACGTATAGTACCACTAATCTAAAAAAAAATGACAGGAAGAGGCAGGCCACCCCGCAGGGGCCGTTGTGGTCGTGGTGCTGTGATTTCATTTGGCCCTAGAATAATGCGCAGTGTTCAGAGGCCACGTACCCTGAACCCGAAAAATTCTGAGGACATAGTTGACTGGCTTACACAGGACACCCAATCCTCTATAGCTTCCGCTCGGAACCTTGATGCACCATCCTTCTCCAGCTCAGCTTCGGGCACCTCTCAAGTTACCACTTGCCTGCCCGCTGCCACCACCAACGCTAGCACCACAGCCGCTCCACTTGATCTGTCAGAGGAGTTATTTACACATCAGTTGGAAGAAATGAGTGATGTGCAACCATTAGTGCCAGAGGATGTAGATAACGGAGATATGTCTCAGTCAGGCAGCATTACACACATGGACGTACAGTGTGATGATGATGATGTTGTACCCGCTGCTGCTGCCTTTGCTGAGTTGTCAAATACAAGTGAAGCGGTTGACGATGACGATGTGTCTGTGGATGTCACGTGGATGCCTGCTCGAAGACAAGAAGAACAGGGGGAAAGTTCAGATGGGGAGACAGAGAGGAGGAGGAGACGAGTTGGAAGCAGGAGGAGGTCATTGCAAGGAGCTAGTGGCACAGTAAGACAGCAAGTATCGGCACCCGGGGGCAGCCAGACAGCACGCCAATCAACGCATGCTGTTGCCACCACCAGAATGCCATCATTGCAAAGCTCAGCAGTGTGGCATTTTTTTTGTGTGTCTGCCTCTGATAACAGCGATGCCATTTGCAACCTGTGCCAAAAGAAACTGAGTCGTGGGAAGTCCAACACCCACCTAGGTACAACTGCTTTGCGAAGGCACATGATCTCACATCACAAACGCCTATGGGAGCAACACATGATGAGTACAAGCAGCACACAAACTCAAAGCCACCATCCTCCTCCTGGTCCAGCATATTCAGCCACGTCAATCACTGCTGTCCTCCTTTCCCCCTATCAATCACCCGCCACTCCGCCTCTCACCTTCAGCAGTTCCTGCTCATCTGCCCACAGTCAGGTGTCTGTCAAGGAAATGTTTGAGCGTAAGAAGCCAATGTCACAGAGTCACCCCCTTGCCTGGCGTCTGACAGCTGGCTTGTCAGAACTCTTAGCCCGCCAGCTTTTACCATACAAGCTGGTGGAATCTGAGGCCTTCAAAAAATTTGTAGCTATTGGGACACCGCAGTGGAAGGTACCCGGCCAAACATTTTTTTTTCACAAAAGGCAATCCCCAACCTGTACTCTATTATGGAAAAGGAAGTCATGGCATGTCTGGCACACAGTGTTGCGCAAGGGTCCAACTGACCACTGATACCTGGTCTGCAAAGCACGGTCAGGGCAGGTATATCACTTACACTGCGCATTGGGTAAACCTGCTGACGGCAGCCAAGCATGGAATGCGTGGCTCTGCAGAGGAGTTGGTGACACTGCCACGACTTGCAGGCAGGCCTGCTGCCACCTCCTCTACTCCTCCTACTCCATCCTCTTTGCTAACCTCCTCGGCTGAGTCCTCTTCTGCTGCTGCATCTTGCTCCACACCAACTGCACCCCCCCAGCTCCCCAGGGGCAATTCCACATCCCGGATACGACAGTGTCACGCCGTCTTGGGGTTGACTTGCCTGAAATCAGAGAGTCACACCGGACCAGCACTCCTGCCCACCCTGAACGCACAGGTGGATCAGTGGCTGACCCCGCACCAACTGGAGATCGGCAAAGTGGTGTGTGACAACGGAAGAAATTTGTTGGCTGCATTGAATTTGGGCAAGTTGACACATGTGCCGTGCATGGCACATGTGTTGAATCTGATTGTACAATGCTTTGTGCATAAGTACCCAGGCTTACAGGACGTCCTCAAGCAGGCCAGGAAGGTGTGTGGCCATTTCAGGTGTTTCTACATGACAATGGCGCACTTTTCCGATATTCAGCGGCGAAACAACATGCCAGTGAGGCGATTGATTTGCGACAGCCCGACACGTTGGAATTCAACACTCCTAATGTTCGACCGCCTGCTCCAACAAGAAAAAGCCGTAAACGAGTATTTGTATGACCGGGGTGCTAGGACAGCCTCTGCGGAGCTGGGTATTTTTTTGCCACGTTACTGGACGCTCATGTGCAATGCCTGTAGGCTCATGCGTCCTTTTGAGGAGGTGACAAACCTAGTCAGTCGCACCGAAGGCACCATCAGCAACATCATCACATTTGTTTTCTACTGGAGCGTGCCCTGTGAAGAGTGCTGGATCAGGCCATAGATGAGTTTGAAGAGTAAGAAAGGAAGAGTTGTGGTCACCATCACCACCAGAAACAGCCTTATCGCTTGCTGGACCTGCGGCAACGCTGGAAGAGGAGTCTGAGGAAGAGGAGTCAGAGGAGGAATGTGGCTTTGAGGAGGAGGAACACCAACCACAGCAGGCATCCCAGGGTGCTCGTTGTCACCTATCTGGTACCCGTGGTGTTGTACGTGGCTGGGGGGAAGAACAGACCTTCAATGAGATCAGTGGGGACGAGGAATTGGACATGAGTAGCTCGGCATCCAACCTTGTGCAAATGGGGTCTTTCATGCTGTCATGCCTGTTGAGGGACCTTCGTATAAAAAGGCTGAAGGAGAACGACCTGTACTGGGTGGCCACGCTACTAGACCCCCAGTATAAGCAGAAAGTGTCTGAAATGTTACCGAATTACCGGCAGTCATAAAGGATGCAGCAGTTCCAAAACAAGTTAAAAAGTATGCTTTACACAGGGTATAAGGGTGATGTCACAGCACAACGGGAATCTAACAGGGGAAGAGGTGAAAGTAATCCTCCTCCTACCACGACCACGCCGGAATGGACAGGATGCTATACAGATGTGTTGTTGATGGAGGACATGCGGAGCTTTTTAAGTCCTAAGAATTGCCACAGCCCTTCGAGGTCCACCCTCAGAGAACGACACGACCGACAGGTAGCAGACTACCTTGCCTTAACTGCAGATATCGACACTCTGAGAAGCGATGAACCCCTTGACTACTGGGTGTGCAGGCTTGACCTGTGGCCTGAGCTATCCCAATTTGCAATTGAACTTCTGGCCTGCCCCGCTTCAAGTGTCCTGTCAAAAAGGACCTTCAGTGCAGCAGGAGGTATTGTCACTGAGAAGAGAAGTCGCCTTGGTCAAAAAAGTCTAGATTACCTCACCTTTATTAAGATGAATGAGGCATGGATCCCGAAGGGACTGACAGTGGGGGATGCATTTGACTAAAAAAGGCCTGATGAGATGCCTTGGGCTAAAAATGGTCACACGCTGCTGTATTTAATCTCTGCATGCCGGATGACTTACGTGACATCTCCGCCACCAACTACGGTTCAAGTCGCAATGTTTTAGTGCACTTTCTGCCTTGAAAACCTCAATTTTTCCGGCCGCTGCTACAGCAGCGGCTGCAACAATACCTACTTTTTCATGCATGTGTACATGCTGAATTTTTCTGGCCTCTGGTGCTACACTGTGGCTGCAAAAAAACAAAAAAAAAGGCACATACATGTGTCAATTCCCCTTCGTGATCATTACCTTGTTGTGGTGAAGGGGCTTGCGTATCACAATGAAGCGATCACCTCTATGAGTGTGTTGGCAATGTTGGCACACCCCAGATGATAAGGTTGTTGCTTCATTGTGAACAGACCAAAAGCGATCGGCTGGATAATTTTTCACAGAAAAAACAGTAATTTTCTTTATGATCATCTAAGGTGATCATTAAAGCCTACTAGGCCAACAATGGGCCCATACTGCAGAATCATCCTTTTCTGGGTCACTTAATTATCACTGAACTACCTCAGCATGACCATAGGCTTTGAAAAACCGCCATCGCCTGCAATCTCCTAAACGTGCGCACGAGCACAGTCATTACTACACCAAGATTGACGCATAGAGGAATACAATTTATGTCATGAGTGTGTCAACTATTGACAACTCTTTGCGTTTTTCTAAAATCTATTCGATACACGTCCCCTGATAGGGGACGTAACAGGGATTAAACTGATAAGAATAGTACTACTTAATATAGGATCGCACCACTCATATAGGATGGCACAATACATTGCACGGCGCACGCGCAGTGCCCCAAATTGGAAGTAGAGGACAGACCAACCATCTTTTTCCATCTCCCGGTTCCTAAAATCTATTCCATACACCGGCCCCTGATAGGGGACGTAACAGGGATTAAACTACTGATAAGAATAGTACTACTTAACACACCACTCATATAGGATGACACAGTACATTGCACGGCGCAAGCGCAGTGCCCCAAATTGGAAATAAGAGGACCGACCAACCATCTTTTTCCATCTCCCAGTTCCTAAAAGCTATTCCATACACCGGCCCCTGATAGGGGACGTAACAGGGATTAAACTGATAAGAATAGTACTACTTAACACACCACTCATATAGGATGGCACAGTACATTGCACGGCGCACGCGCAGTGCCCCAAATTGGAAGTAAGAGGACATACCAACCATCTTTTTTCATCTCCTGGTTCCTAAAATCTTTACCATACACTGGCCCCTGATAGGGGACGTAACAGGGATTAAACTGATAAGAATAGTACTACTTAACACACCACTCATATAGGATGGCACAGTACATTGTACGGCACACGCGCAGTGCCCCAAATTGGAAGTAAGAGGACCGACCAACCTTCTTTTTCCATCTCCCGGTTCCTAAAATCTATTCCATACACCGGCCCCTGATAGGGGACAAAACAGAGATTAAACTGGTAAGAACAGATTTTTTTAATTAAAAAAAAAAGAGGACAGCCTCTGCGGAGCTGGGTATTTTTTGGCCACGTTACTGAACGTTAATGCACAATGGCTATAGGCTCATGCATCCTTTTGCCGAGGTGACAAACCTGGTCAGTCAAACCCAAGGCAACATCATCGATCTCATCCCATATGCGTTTTTTCTGGAGCGTGCCCTGCAAAGAGTGCTGGATCAGGTCATAGATGAGCATGAAGAGGAAGAGTTGTGGTCACCATCACCACCAGAAGCAGCCTTGTCGTTGTCGATTGCTGGACCTGTGGCAACACAGAGAGAGGAGTCTGAAGAAGAGAAGTCAGAGGAGGAAGGTGGCTTTGAGGAGGTGGAAGACCAACCACAGCAGGCGTCCCAGGGAGCTTGTTGTCACCTTTCGGGGACCCTTGGTGTTGTACGTGGCTGAGTGGAGGAAGAGACCTTCAATGACGTCAGTGAGGACAAGGAAAGGGACATGGCTAGCTTGGTATCCAACCTTGTGCAAATGCGAAAATTTAAGGTTCCCCTAAATTGGGACTTTTTAGGCACAAAAGATTGGAAGGATAGATAGATAATATAAATAAAGAAGTTTTTTATTTAAATACAAATACAAATCAAAGATTAAGAACAATGTGCAAGCAAGAAACAAACAGAGAGGATATAACTCATAGTGCTCGAACATGACCCGACATGTTTCGGAGCTAAGGATACTTGCTCCTTCTTCAGGGGAGTTCAAGCAGTACTAGGGTTATACCATAACTGAGTTTAAAAGAAGCCTGCACAAGGGTTAAAAACAACTGGTGATACGGATTGATCTGGCAAGCACGTATGGCAGTATGGATTGTAAATAGATGTTAGTATTTAGAGGAAGGACACAGCTGTTAAACCACGGACGTGACCGACAATCAAACTGGGCATCTGGAGTCCTCAGAAAAAGGGGGAAGCCAGGTGCAATCTCTTGAATGGAATATGGGTACTGCCGGTCTTGATAATAAACCAGATTGTAATAAAGTAGAAACGTCCTCTCCACACTGCAGCCAGCAAACAAAACCCCACCTTGTGCAAATGGGGAGTTTGCGGTTGTGCAAATGGACTGTTTGCGGTTGTTTGCGGTGCGTTTAAACGGAGAGTTTGGTCTGTCAGAGTTTGGTCTGTCACTGTGAAGCGGGCGTAACCCTTACACTACCTGATCGATACAACATCATACCTGATCGTATACACACACACTGGATGTTTTAAAGCACGTTATTCCGAACAATTTAGGAATGTTAGGCGATTTATGCCCTTTATGGATTAAAACCCGACTCTGCGTCAACTACGTAATTTTCCATGGGAGTTTTTCCATGGATCCCCCTCTGGCATGCCACAGTCCAGGTGTAAGTCCCCTTGAAACAACTTTTCCATCACTATTGTGGCCAGAAAGAGTCCCTGTGGGTTTTAAAATTTGCCTGCCTATTGAAGTCTATGGCGGTTCGCCCGTTTGCAAACATTTGCAGAAGAACGGAAAATTTTATGTTCGCGACATCTCTATTGATGAGGTTTGAATGAGAGGGTTTTGATGAGAGTGGTGTAGTAGGTTATATATTATGTTTGGTATTGGCCCATAAGCAAGTGCAGTTAGCATGGCTGGCACATCAGGGATTTGGGCAGCAAGGAACTGCCACCTCAGTAGCTATAAACCACCAATGAGATGGACAGGAAAGACCACAATGGAGGATGCAAGTCACAGAGACACCTGGCTGCACTTATTGACACAATGTACAATGGAATTGAATAGGGAGTGAAGGATGATCTAAGCAAGAACTGGCAGCACTTGATGATACTACCTACAATAGTAATGAATATGAAGAACAGGCTGATGATAATAGAACATAATGGCACTGCTGACCTGATTGCCAGAAAGTTTTTTCCAGTTACCATGGTGACCTGGTAACCGGGAATCGCTAAGCCCTCACGTAACCCAATATTGATGTTAATAGGTTAAACATTGCTCAAACATATGACATTTCATGGCTTCTGATTGATAAATGTGCATAAATCTGAAATTTTGTTCTGATGTGTTTTCATGCCTATTCCTGTATAGTATAGCTACAGCTGGATACACACTATCCAACTTTTGTGGTTAGATTTCCTTCAGATTTACCTTTTCTATGTAAGGGCCTGCCAGATTGCATACAAATTGAAAGTGTTTAGGTTTGACCTCATATTATATGGTTTTGGTAAGTCTAAAGGAAAAAGTCTTCAGAAAATCTTATAGTGTGTATGGTCCATAAGTAAGTCTAAAATAAAAAATAAAAAGGCAAACTGAAATTGCAATTTCTAATTGCATTCATATCAATGGAGGGACATTTTTAATGGTCACTCTAAGCCTGTTGAATTGCTTCTGATTAGGCCCCCTTTCACACATGCTGTCCTTTTTTCATCCATCCATTTACGGATGAAAAACGGACATCAATGCATCTCTATGGAAAAATGGATATAAATGGATGATCATCCATTTTCATCAGTTTACATCCCCATCCGTCATCATCCATTTTTTGAAACTGATCAAAGCTCTATTTTTCTTCCTGTAAAAAAACAGATCGGACGAAATACGGATGTACAAATGGTCAGTTTTCCATCTGTTTTTGCACTGGTAGTGGATGTAAAACACTGATGAAAAACTGATGACCACTGATGAAAAAAGGATGAAAAACCGATGATCACTGATAAAAAACTGATGAGCACTGATGAAAACCTGATGAAAAACTGATGCATACTTCATTTATTTTAAATTGACATAACTGATGAAATGAACAGGCTGCATGTGTGAAAGGGGCCTTAACTACTTGCCGACTGCCCCTCGCAGATTTACTTCATCTTTTAGACACATGCCCCCCTTCTATGACATTGCAGTGAGAGGAGAGCCTCCACTGCAGCATTTTTATTGGACAGCTTGGACCTATGGTGCTTTACCATTGGTCCAAGGCTCCAACCAAACTGACCATTAAGCTCAGTGCCTCCGACAAGACATAAGAGGCACTGCACTCTCAGTCTGCTGCAAACAGATTCTGACAGGCTGCGCAAGGAGCCTCCTATCTCCGGAACCATAGGTGCTAGGGGCCCCAGATTTTGAGGTACCTACCCCACAAATTTAGGGTCTCTGTGACCCCAGGTTGTGGAGCTATGACCCTCGAAGCTCGATCATTTTTTTATTATTATTATTTATGTAAATGGAAGGTGAGGCCCTGACTCCCCTGACTGCATGTCCCTGGCACAGGCTAGGGACAATAAACTCCTTTCTTAAAAGCTTAAGCAGAAATCCTTGCTTTTAGCAAACTGTGGACTTGTCTTTGTAATAGAAGCAGATAACAACACACAAGCTTCTTTCTTTAGAGCACCAAGAGCAGGATCTCTTTACAAAAAACAAGATAGAGTAAGCTCTTCAGGACACCAGCTAATGACCCCCTTACCCATACTCACAGACACACAGCTGACCTTTCTAGCATAAGAGGGGTGGCAGTAGCACAAAAATCCTTAAGATCTCTCACAGCAGTCTCTACTTACAAAATGTCCAGGGGCAGTTAGATGCCTCCTTCCAACTTCCATGTAACACTTGTGAAACTAGACGAGATAGCCCATCAGTCAGCTTCCTGTAGCTTCAACAACCAGGCAATCAGGCTGCTCACCTAATGTCAGTGTTGCCCTGGTGGGATCCTCTGCAGGAAATGGCCCAGAAGCACAGTGTCTCAGAGAATTTATAAAGACTTCCACCAGCCTTCAGATCTACACTCCCTGGGACTGTCCATTTGCATTGCCTCACACCTATGTTCCAGATAATTCTCCAGCTCTCTGGAAAGCAGAGGGGGCAGTTGAGCTAGCAGCAGCTGAAACAATGAACAGACATGTCTAATCAAAAGCAGTTACACTGGTCACAGTGAGTACAGCTAAATTGGCCTAACACACAATTACAGCCACACTGGTTACAGTGAGGCAAGTTAAATTTATCTAAAAAACACAGCTCCACTGAACACAGTGAGCAATACTAAATCTAACTAATCCTAGCACCTATCTAGGATGGTGCTACATATGAAAGGAATCTCCTAGCCATAATGCAATACAATGCAATAGCAGAACAATGAATGAAAGTGATAGAGGGATACAAAGAGTGTCCCTGAGTGGGCCTGCTAGTAAACCAAGTAATCTGTATTCAGACATTTCATTGGGAAACCCTGATATATATTGTCTGCCTGGACTGTGAAATTTATCTGCAGTTCCAAGCAAAGTCAGCAGTTTGTCTGCATTCTGTCCCCTTGTTTAATGGTTCACTAAAACACCTAGGGGTATAGTGTTACAGTCTTTCACATAATTTTAACTCCCATTCCATGTCTGAATTAAATTTACAACGTGACACAAAATTGTCTCTTGGCCCAGTTGCATTGAAGTCTCTCCAGTGTTCAGGAACAGAGCAGCATGATAAGTACAGACTCCATGCAGATTCGATTGCTCTTTCTACGGAGCTGTCATGTATTTAAATAAACAATACCATAACTACTGTTTTTAACTGCTGATTACTAGCCAATTGCATCATGAGTTTAAAAAGTGATTTATACAGTTTCCCAATCTGTTCTACAACACTGTGATCTTGGTTCATATGTGATATATGTGCTTTAAGTATTGTTTTACATAAACCAACTTGCAATTTATATTCCGAAAGTACATAACTACAGAAGCTAAATACCAACCCTTCCATTTAGTATTTATCATGTCTAATGCAGTATGTTTAGCTATTATCTTTTGGTAGCCTTACACAGATACATAACATTCCCAATAAAAACATATTTATAAACAGACCGAATAAGCTCATGTTACACTAATTTGTCAGCTTTCATTTGCATTGTTTGTTTAGCTAAAAAAAAAAAGTATTCACACTACATCAATGTTCTTCTCTACCTTCTACAATATCTGTCATTTTCCCTGGGGGTGACTTGGGAAGATGCCAGATGAAAACTGTGAAATACTAATTACTGCAAAGAGTAATTAAAAACTCATTTGTAAATTGATTGTTATCCAACAGAAAGCGGGTGGTCTCGGGAGAAATAGCGTTTTCCCCCAGTGAGGTCTCAGTTTGCTGGGGGTACAGTTGTTTGTTTCTTCTAATGATAACATGCCAGCCAGGCAACCAGAAAACTCTTGGTTAAGTGTTAAATGATTACCTGGTTGCCAAGGAAAGGAATGAATTAAAATGTAATGAAATATTTATTTATTGCTAATAAAGGGGTAATCATTGTCAACGAAACTTCAATGCCTGTTGTTTTCCACCTGACAGTAAAATTCTGAGAGGTTGTTCAGATTCTTTTTTTTGTGAAGTGTCATTAGCAAAGGTAATAAATGTATGTATTTTGCTACAAAAATATTAAATGTGCAAATCATTTTGATAAATCAGTTTTAAGCCGCATAGTAAATACTAACATGCTTGCATTATTAAAGCAGACCATTTTAACCAAAGGACTTAAAGTACCCATTCACAGAAAAGGAGGGGAGGGGTGAGATGAAAATATATGTAACTTCAAGGGAACCTGTACTGACAGAAAGTCAGAGGCTGTCAATCCTGACTTTTTCTGAAAATTCTAGTTGCCAGGTTCTCGTGCTTATCCAATGGCTTTAGGAATTTCTGAGTCATTGACCTGAAATTTCCAATCTGTATACTCATTCTAAATCAATGACTCAGAAATGCTTAAGGATGGGGAAACCAAACCATTCGTTTTTTCAGGAGAAGGCCAGTAACAGTAGCACCATTATTTCTGTAGTCAGATAGTCACATGACTATTTTTTGAGTGACATACAGTAGAATAATAGACTAAAACATATACAGCAGGATGTTAAGAAACATTGTCTAATCCCATCCCTTATTTGCATTTTACATTTGCATTTCAACAATAATCTGATTGTGGGTAAGCTTAAAAAAATATGGTAAATCACCTAATAAGACCACATGACATGGTCCAGAAAGACATTGGAAGCTGAGCCTTGTTTGTGAGTTTGTGTGAGAAAATGGAAGTTCCTTGAGATGTTTGGCATTCTGGTTCTATAAAGATGAAGAGTCAGTATCTGGAGTTGTACAAGCAGGGTGAGATGTGCTACACAGGAGTAGCAGACTGAGAATGGGAATAATAACAATCGGTAAAGGATGGCTTCCCTGAGAGTGTCAAGTTAGAGAAGATGCTTCCTGGAGTGCAAGATATGCAACAGAATTGTGTCATGATTTCTGAATTGGCCAGCTTTGTCACCTCCTCCCCTTTAAATCCCAATAAATATACGGACTGTGCAAAATGGTTTTGAAATGACTACAGCAAACCAGACTAGGGATAAGCTGAAAGTTTGGTCTGAGCCTAAGTTTGGACCAGAGTTTAGTGTTCCTTGGGAATTGCTCAGCTGAATGTCCCATGGTGCATTGCAAAAGCTGTAATTGGCCAAAGTCTCACACATAGTAGAACTCTACCTCGACCATGCTGCAGTGGGTGCACATTTATCAGCACGCCATTAAAGAGTACCTCTGTGAATATGGCATAAGGACAAGCTCATGACAGCTTGAGTTCTTCTTTCTTCTCCCCATGCTAGTGGCTCCTTATACAGAAAACATGCAAAAATGTGTCATTATTTAAGAAGGCAACGGAACGGGTGACCTGTGTCAATGTAGGCATTACAGTTCTTGTGTTCTTCTTGCTACAACAGACACTGTGTGCCAATATGGACAGAACACTGGAACCACAACAGCATGAGATAGAGTAGGACTACTTGGTGTCTTACGCCTAGTACACAAGGGGCAAATGTTGGGCGGCATTGGCAGGTTCAACAGAAACTGTCCGACATTTGGCAAGTATGTACTGCAGCCAGTCAGACAGAAGCTGGCTGATCGGCCAGTTATGTCGATAGGGCATGACCGAAAAAGGTCTGATTATCGATTCCCGATGGTAAGTCCCCCTGTGAGAACACAATAGCACAGCAGGGGAGATTGCTGTACTCATGGTTAGTACAGCGGCTTCTCCAGAGCTGTCAGTTTTTTCATTTGTCTCTTCAGCCCTGCTGGGTATACAGGACTTTAGAGCTCACTATATCCAAACACCATCCCTTTGAGGCCTCAGCAGGTACTGAAGGAATATGAGGAGTAGTATAGTTGCCATTCAGGAGGAAGAGAACATGGTGCAGATTTTGAGGTGGGGTTTTCATCCCTCACAAACTCTGGGAATTGTGGCTGAGGGGAGTTAGCTGAAAAATGTCATCCTTTAGAGATCCATAGAACTTGGGTTCTGTGCCTCCAGTAATTTGTGATGATGGGCTCTTTCATGCTCCAGAGCCTGCAAAAGGAACCTAGAATTAATGGCATCAAGGAGAATGACCATTACTGGTTATCAACTCTCGGGCATCCACAATACAAGGGGAGACATAGAGCTATTCTTGCCAGTGCAGAAATAGCAAAAAATGAAAAACCTGAAGGAAATGCTGTGGAGGAACCATTGTTTACCTTCTTTCCATAGCCTGAAAGTATACTGACTCATATACAACGTGGCTTGGAACTTGCTTACTTTGAAAGGAAAATAAGTGGTGGGGGGACTGCCTAAGGGAGGAATTAAAACATTTCTCTCTACCCAGGGCTGTCCACTAACAGCAAAAATTGTCAATGGCTGCATCACATGATAGGGAAGTATATGAAGTCAAGGGCTGTGTTGATACCCTTCCAATGAACAACCCCTATGTTTATTGGGTAACAAGGATAAACTACTCACTAGAACTTGCCCATTATGCAATCGAGCTGCAGGGATGCCCTGCAGCCAGCATTCTCTCCCTCTAGGGAGGAAGATCTTTGTAACAGACAAAAAAGTACATTTGTCCCTGGACACAGTTGACTGGCCAAACCAGCTGCTGACAAGGCCTGTGCTTCTAATCACACTGGAAGAAATAACATTAAAGGTCCCGTTCACTTTTTTGTTCTATCACAGTTTTCAACCTACTTGTTTGCTACTTGTTAAATTGGCCCTGACTTGTATTGGAATAAAGTTGAATCTGGACCTCTTAGCAGTGGTGTGGCAAATCAATTTCCATTTTTGTTACATTACACTACAAGCCAAGAAGACCATGGAGATCCGCTGGAGTGTAAAAACTGCCTGCTTTGGAGCCAGATTATTTATATCAACATCAATACTTTAAGATTTAAAGCAATAAAGTAATACCAATGAGATAACTTTATAGCTTTATGCTTTCCAATGGCTAATGGAAAGCTTCCAATCGCTACTTAAGATCGGGAGCTTCCCAATCATGTGACCGCCGTGACAGCCAATCATGGCGGACACTTTATAATAAACCCCACCTCCCGGCATCCTAGAGGCACAGGGGCCACGAGGTTAAGAAAAAATCTGCCACACCTAACAAAGGGTCTGCTAAGCTGTTTAACCCAACTGACCTCTGTGCAACGTGCATATTGCCCCCAAAACTGCTAGGCACTTGTCCAACCTAAGGCTGGTCATACATTAAACAATTTTCCTATTCAATTTCCCTTGGATTTACCTTCAACTATGTAGTGCAAGGGCCTGCCTGATTGCAAGTGTTTAACCTCATATTATATGACTTTGGTAAATCTAAAGGAAATTTGTGAAAAGAAAATTGTATAATGTATGGCTAGCCTAAGACTACCCCCAGGTCTAAGTCCAATGTTCCCACTAGCTGAACTAGGAATGAAAAGGTTCTCACAAGGCTACAGTCACATAGAACCACTATCAGCCAAACCTCTGGCCTCCAACTGGCTCCACAGAATGGCTCCACCATCGTTTGACAAAGCCAAGCTATTATCACTGCTGATCTTGCTGGATTAAGATTGGGAATCTTGTTGCAGGTGCTCAAACACCTCACCTAGAAGAAACTAACTCAGGGTGCTGCCCAGCCTCTTTTATTTCCTCCAGCAGAGGGCTGTTAGGTACGGAGAACATGGGTCTACCTCCCTGAAGATGCTACTCTTCTCTTCTCAGCTCTTCTGTGGCTCACAAAGGTTAGTGGAATTGCTCCATAAGAAAGCTTTACCGCCACTGCCACCCATTTAAGCTCTATTCCTGCACCAAGCTCCACCCCCTACCCAGTGCCTCAGAGGAGCTAGAAGGCACAATCTCAGAAGCCTGAACCTGAGTGCAAGCTGCTGAGAGAAAGCTCATCTGCCTGCTACATGCAGAGGATCTGTCCCCCTTGTCATGCTGTCCCACTACCAAAATCTTTTAGCAGCAGGCTGGATGCTCAGAAGCCACAAGCTGAAGCTGGGGACCCAACCTACCACAAGTCCTGTTGGCAGAGGGAATTACTTCCAGTCCTTGCACTTCACTGGCAGAAGTGTGACGGAAGATAGTCACTGGAGGGTCCCTTGAGGGGCTTCTGATTGGCAGCTGGACTCTGGGGGTTTAATAAGGGTTGAGGCACACAGGAAGTCTGGCCCTTCTTGAGCATTTGGGGACAGGGAGTAATGCAGGTGACTCCCTCCGACTGCTGCCCCTGAATCCATTGTGGGCCCCTGGCATATGCAGCAGCTCTAATATGCGATAGCAGGGTTTCCAAATCACTCATGGCTTGTTCACTCCTTTTTGTTGCAAGGTCCTTTCATCCTTGATCACACTGCAAATACCATAGCTCCTATTCCTGCATCTCTTCCCAGTCATTTGACTGTTCAATCAGGTATGGCTGTTTAGATCTGCAGCTTTCACATACATTTAAATTATTTCATCTGATTATTATTACACATGACCATGTATCCCCTCTGTAATTTTATTAATCAGGGTCTGTCTTTTGCTGGCAAAATTTGTATTGCAGTGTAAGGCATTGCCCCCTCCCAGTAGAAAATGCAAAAAATAGATTCCTCTATGGGTGGGACTTTAATGGCACATCATAATAATGAGTAGCATATTGGTAAAAAGATTTTATTTAATATAAATAATAAAAATGCTAATACGTGAAATTTGTAGCAGCATAGACATACAAATACAAAGAAAGACATGGAGGTACAAAGTACATTGCACCATTAGGTAATGAAGGTTGACGTCAATTACCCAATGCGTTTTGAGGCTGAAAAAGCTCCTTCATCAGGGATATGACTGAAGTTGGCAACCTACTAAAAAAGTATAAAGTATAAATATATTGGAGCATAGTAATATAACAATGTTTATAGTTAGATCCAACATAATACAACTTACTATCAAGAGGTGGTGTATAAGCAAAATCCACATCATGGATAAAAAAAAAAACAAGACAAAGCCCAAGATCCCAGAGGCGTATGTCTACACATTCTGCCCATCAGATGTAATCGGTATTCTGCAAATTTGCTAAAACTGGAATATGCAGATTGACTTTAAAATCGCCAACCGGTGGTCTTGGATACTGGGGTCAAAAGAGAGCGCAGGCCCTAGAAGGCAAGTAGTTCAAAACAATGTCAATATATCCCTTATGAGGTTTTAACTAGTAGTATAGTATAAAGTGTCTGTCAGATAAGTTGGCCAGAAAGGGGGCATTGGCACCCCATAAGTATGAGTGTAACCGAGGAGATACACCAGCATAATATTTATACCATATAATAGTAAAGGGAGTATTAAAAAAACGGGAGCAAGATACAAGCTGGTATATCAGAAATGCTAGGCCCAGTAAGTGACTAACCTTCAAGTGGATTGTGCCCAAGATGTCAACTGCAGTGCACTATATTCCAATTTTAAGGATTCCATGGAATGGCTTTCCATTTTTTTTTTTAAATCAATTCATCTTTATTTACTATTTTCTGATATACAAAGTACGATACAAAAACAACATAGACCTACATATAAATTACATTTTCCCTTCCCTTTCCATCCCTCCCCTCATGTCAATGTTGGGATACACCAAATACAAAAACAAGCATTGTATATATTCTCAATTACAGGTACCAACCCCGGAGTTTCAATCCAAAGGTTCCACATCCTTTCAAATAATTTTCTACTTCCCTTCCTTATAAAGGGCCAATTTTTCTCCTATTATTGTATTATTAACCCTCTTTAACCATTCTAGCTTGATAGAGGCATCTCAACACTGCTGTCTGTTTAGCTGCGGATTCCACCCCCTGCTCTATATACCCCAATACACACAATAATGGATTCAAACTTAGGTTTATCTTGAATTTTGAATTCATTTTATCCAACACCTCTTTCCAATATCTATGTAGTTCGGGACACCTCCAGAGCATGTGAATCAAGCCCCCATCTGCAGACCCACATCTGGGGTGATATGCATCCGGACGTCCCCCAAACAATAACAATTTTTTTTTTGGTGTATAGTATGCTTTATGAATAATATAGAATTGTGTATTTTTTGTGCTGCTGATAAAGATAGCGAATCTATTGAGGATTCTATACCATCCAAATGGACGTTTGTTAACTTTCCCACATCCCCCTCCCACTTTACTCTACTACTTAAGTGTATATTTTTATATAATTTTGAGATCAGACCCTTCAGAGAAGTGGCTTCTACCAACACTCTCAATAGCAGGGCTCTACTCCATTCCAGCCCTCCCCCTTTAAATTGTGTTGCTAATGCATGCCTCAACTGTAAGTATTGGTAGACACTTCTATTTGTTAATCCAAATTCCTCCTTCAATTCCTGAAATGTGCCCCAGCTGCATATATCTGAGATAGTCTTACCACTCCCCTCTGCTTCCAGTTATCAAAGTTCTCCAATCTCTGAATCTTAGGTCGGTTTGTATTGTCCCAGATGGGTGTATAATCTGTAAATCCTGAGTATTGGAAAATTGACTTTACTTTCCATACTTTTAGCTGTAGTTTTACTGATGGGCACTGGCCTGCTTCCCTCCATGAGTCTGCTTCCAGCCCCTCAGTTAGAGATGCATGCGGGGTACAAGCCAGTAACGCACATGAACTATAACTAGTAGTGTCATTACATAGTTCTCATCCCCTCATCTGTTGTAGCTGGGCCACTATGAAGTAGCTCCAGGGGTTCAGAACAGCCAGACCTCCTTTATTTCTTGGTAGCTGTAACACTCTTAGGCGAAATATAGTGTGTTTCTTTCTCCAAAACAATTCCCTAAAAAGACCCTCTAGTTTCATAAACCATACCACGGGAATCCATATTGGTGAGTTGTGAAGAATGTATAGAAGTTGGGGTAGCCACACCATTTTAACCAAGCTGCAGCATCCAAATACTGACAGGGGCGATGGCTCCATATCCCACTTTTTTCCTTGAATGCTTTAATCAGAAGTTTCAAGTTTTTCAATATACTGTATATAATATAGGATTAACTGTTATAGCTATTCCTAGGTATCTAAAACTCTCTACAACCTGTAGGCATCCTATATTCTCTAATGTCTCCTGTTCTAATCCATCAACTGGGAGAAGAACAGATTGCTCCCAGTTGATGGAGAGCCCAGAGAACATTCCAAATCTTTTTATATTATCCATCACCGCAGTTAATGAATTGTTCACATTTTTTCACAAATAGAAGAATATTATCCCCATATAATGATATCCTTTCTTCCATTGGCCCCCTTCTAAAGCCCCTTACATCCCTTGCCATTCTGATAGCTATGGCCAAAGGTTCCACCCCTAGGGCAAAGAGCAGGGGTGACAATGGACAACCCTGTCTTGTACCCCAGGACAATGAGAAGTATTTAGCGACCCTTTCATTAACTTTCACTTTCACTCTTGGGTTAGTATACAGCAACTTTATCCATTTTATAAATACTGGACCGATGTTGAATGTTGACAGTGCCACCCATAGGTATTGCTACTCGACGCTGTCAAATGCTTTGACAGCGTCCAGGGATACTATAGCCCTTGATCCCATATCCTCAACTGGGATCTGCAGATTTAAAACAATCTCCTAATCTTCAATGATGTTGATTTACCGAGGATAAAGCCACACTGATCAGGATGAGCTATGGTATTAGTTATTTTGCCTAGTCTGGTTGCTAAAATTTTTGCCAGTAATTTAACGTCTGCACAGAGCAACGTGATTGGTCTGTAGAAAGGCGTTTTCAGGGGTTTTTTCCCTTCTTTTGGTATTAATATAATTGTGGCTTCTGGCATAGATGTTGGTAATGCCCCCTTTTCCAGTGCCCCATTTAACACTTGCAAAAGCTCCGGCAACATGACCTCCCCATATTCCTTATATACTTTATTTAGTAGTCCATTTGGCCCTGGTATTTTATGGTTAGCTGAGTTCAATACTAAATACTTAATAGTAATAGGTGCAGGGCCGGATTAAGAGCATCATGGGCTTGGTGCTGAGGATTTTGAAGGTACTTAAGGGCCGTGCCTTGGCATGCACCCAGAGGAGGAAGGGTGCAGCCATGCATGCCTAATTCAACATGGGATGCTGTCTCTGAAGCCCATAAACACATCCATGCATCGGCAACTGTCCCTCCTTGTCCGGCCTTCGTGCTGTGTGGGGAGGTTCTGAGGGAGCTGCCTGGGGAAGCGAGCATAGAAGCCAGACTTCTGTGTTTACAAGTGACAGAAGAGCGGTAACAGTGAATATGGCCAACCCGGGGCCTATATTAAGGTAGGGGCCTGGAGCTGCAGCTCCAATAGCCTCTATGTTAATCTGGCCCTGAATAGGTGCATCCAGCATTACCCTATCTCTCTCTGAGAGGTGTGGGATATCTAAACTCTGAATAAAATCTTCCATTTCTCTATCCACTTCTCCTATCTTCGACCTGTATAGATAGGAGTAGTAAATCGGAGTAGTAACATTCCCTATTTTCACCAGGCACGTGGTCACCCCTCCAGCACAACTCTCTGTGAAAACGTACCATCCTTGGATTTTGCCAGAAGGGCAAGAATGTGCCCAGTGCCTTCTCCTTCCTCATAGTGGGTCCATTTAGTTAGATCATCCATTGAGGGGTCTTCTACATACGTTTTTTCCATTATAGTCACCTTCTCCATTATATTCATCTCCCAATCCTTAGTTGATTTTATCCTCCTAAATATCTGTTGAATTATAATTCCCCTTAAATAGGCTTTTAGAGTATCCCTTACTAAGCCCTGCATTGCATTAATGATATGCCCTGCATTGATGATACTTTATTATACCCCAAAAATTCCCGAAGCCTCTCTAAAATTTGTTCTTTGGGAGTAATCAATTGTAACCAAAAAGGGTTCACTATTCACTCTCTCCCACCCCCTTGTTTTCCTAAGCCTAATTTCAGGACTAAAGGGTAGTGGTCTGACAATCCTCTAGCTTCTTACCTAATGTCTTTTACTAACGAGGTCAACGGGTCATTTCCTATTGCCATGTCTATCCTGGAAAGTGATGGAAGGGCATGAAAAGGTTTGAGTTGTCGGGTGACATTCTCACCAAATATCTCTCAATCCTACCTCTTTAAGTACTTTATATAGTGGTGTGTATGGACTCTGTTTAGATCTCCCCCTTGAGGGAAACCTATCCATCTGAGTATTCATCACCATATTGAAGTCCCCCACTATCAAAACTGGTACTCTTGGTTTATCAGTCATAAATTCTGACAGTTGCTTAACTACATCTAACTTAAATGGAGGAGGGATATACACACTCGTGAGTATACATGGCATCTCCGCCAGTCTACCATAAATAAAGATGTATCGCCCTTCACTCTCTATTTTATTTTGCATAGAGGAAAACATCACTGATTTGTGTATTAATATGCTCGTTCCTCTTGAATATGAGGAGTACACGGAGTGATGTTGGCGATCAAATCTTTTCCATTTTAGCCGTGTCACTGTTTCTTTAGTTAAGTGTGTCTCCTGTAAGCAAAGGAGAGATATCTTAAGAATCGAAACAGTCTTAACTAAAGCTTTATTTATTTATTTTTTGAATCACCCAAACCCCTCACATTCCATGAGCAGAACGTTACTCCCCTACACATTTAAAAAAACTAAGTGTTGTATATACACAATCTGCATACCCATTCAAAAAAAATAAATAAAGGAATCATATTCCTTTAATCTATAACTTCCGTGTTTTACCCTCAGTGTCTTCCAATTTTAACCAAATTTTCCATTGTGCTCTCGTACTTAAAATCGGAAGTGTTTTTGTCCAAAAACATTTTTTCCTTCCGAAAACAATATTTGTATCTGCGTGCTTGCTTTGCCTATTTTAACTCTTCCCACAGAAAAAAAAAAAACAAAAACCAACCTCCCCTCAAACCCCTTTAAGGGGTATTGAATGTGACCCCATAGTTTACTTGTGTAGAATTTCTTTCTACTAAGAATACCATGTGTCGGTGCCAAAACACCTGTGACTCAATTACACTAAAACCTTTAACCTATAGCTTCCCTCTACTGCTCCTCTTTAAAAGGGTTAGAGAAAAAAAAAATCAGCAAGGACCATGTGTTCTTACAGTGATGTTCATATCTCTAACTACCTATCCGATCTCTAACTTTTGCTAATGTTGCATAGACTGCTTGTTTCTCTCCAGCCAATCGACGGCCATGGCAGGTGCTTAAAAAAAATGGGCCACACCATTTACTACCACTCTCAATCGTGCCGGATATAGCATGGCATACTGCACATTTAACTGCCGCATACGTTTTTGACATCTACAAAAAAATAAGTTTTAGAAGCACAGGTCTTGGCATCCCAGCCGGAGGGGGATTTCTCGTCAGGATTCTATTTGCCCTTTCGATTGCAAAAAAAGGAGAGAGTTCTTTCTTCCCAAAAATTTCTTGAAACTATTTTTTTAAAAAGTCTCTCATGTTGTTCCCTTCATGCCGCTCTGGTAGATCCACTATGCGAACATTATTTCTCCTTAAAGGATTTTCTAGGTCTTCCAGCCTGTCATTCTGCTTTTCAACTGTACATTTTAAAAGTTCAACTCCCGCTTCGTAGATATTAGCGTGTTCCAGATTTGGCAAACTCTACCTCCCAGCTCTGTGGTGCGCTCACGCACTTTTTTTAAATCAAGTACTAAAAATAATATTTTCTCTTTGTTACATTTCAGCTGGTCTGTCATTTCTGTCAAAGCCGATTTACACCCGTTAACCGCCATTAAGACCTCTCTTAAGGATGGTTCCTCTGCTAATGTAAGTTCCATAGTAGACAGGTCATGTAGGTTTGATGCAACTAGAGTACTAGGTACTGAAGCCGTTTTAGTTGATCTATTTTGTTGGCTTGTCCCTTTAAGGGCTGTGGAGGGTGACAAGGAGAGTTTAGATTGTTGTAGTTTCCCCGGATTCTGAGCAGGATTGTGCGCAAATTTCTTAAGTTTAAGAAATTCATTGCCTTTGTCCTTTACCACCCGATGTATCCCACTTTTTCCTTTTCATCCTTTCCAGATTGTCAATAGCACTGGGGGTTCAGAGCTCCCCTAACTTTTTTAAAATGTTTAGGCTTTTACCGCCTCTCTTCCACCCCCCAGTCTGCACAAGAAATGGTCCCCCCTTTTTTACTTTACAGGCTTCAAAAAGTTACATACAAAAAAAAGGGAATTTTCCTTTAATACTTATCTGGTCCAGCAGAGAGCGGAAACAATCAGGGAGATCTCAATGAGCCACACAGCCTTCTCTACACACCAAGAAGATAGCCTGATTTTAATGTTCTTGTAATGTTCTTGTAATACCAGTAACGGCCAGAGGGGGTCACCAGGTCCTCGGTAAAGTACACTAGAGTCCAGCAGGGGCCAAGCACAGTCTCTCAAGGCTGAGATAAAATGGCAATGGCTAAGCATTTCCGAGCAAACGCCGGCAGGCACCGCCAGAACAACCGAAGCCCCAGAGAGAGAGAAGCCGACAAAAGCTGACAGAGACCGGAAGATACCACCAAACTTCTGATCTCCGACCTGTCCCATAAGTAGGCACAGCAACTGAATGATCTGAGCCAGGCAGGATCAAGTTGATTCATTGAATGGAAGACCGCTCTCTATCATTGACAGCCTCTTCCAGTATCCAGAGCACCATACAGTCCTGCAGTGCTACCGCCCATAGCCTGCACAGCCTCCAGGCATGCACCTTCAGAATATATTGGTCAAACTCAGGATGAAGGAGCTCAGGTGAGCTATACATGCCCGCTCACTTAGGCGTTAGGCCATGCCCCTTCCATTTGGTTTTCCATTTTTAAATGTACTGTATCTGAAGGTGACGGCATTGTCCTGGCTTTGTACCATTATGCATCTCCCCACTGTGCTGCCCACAGAGCACAGTGTAGTGAGTTACAAACTTTCTGGTGCCTCCAGGTCTAGTGCATGTATTTATCTAAAAAGCATCACTAGATCTAGTTGTGACCGCTAGATTTTTGTAACACTGATATTGTTAAAAGGTAGAAAACTGACATTGTTGTTTTGACTATGCAAAGTTGTGGAGCCACCTGACAAGCAGTATGATCTACTCTATATTACCTCTCCATAATAGCTATATTATTTAGTGCACATATAATATGTATGTTTTCTATATGATCAAACAGATGTTGTACTCTTCTAAGTCCTAAGTCCTCCTGAGGAAGTGGAAAATTGCCTCGTGCAACGTGTCAAGGCTTATAGAACCCCACTTTTATTTTGTTATATTTTTCCGTCCCCATTTTTATGCCAAAATTGATGAACAAACAAGCTGAATGGTCTAGTGTGATATAACGCTAGCAGTAATATTATAACAAGTTAATAACAGTATAACAGTTAATATTATAACAGGTGTCCCTACATAAGGACGAAATTGTAAAAAAAATTGCAATATTTAATTTTAAAGGTTGTGTCTTATATATGTTTTTATTATATTGCTTGTTAATACAATTAGCATTTATTTCTATTTATTTAGTCTATAATCCTTTAGGTCAACACTATCCTGTAATCTATTTTTATTCATTATTCATCTTCATAGTTGGTCTTGGTGTGATTAGTAGAAGTAGTAATTTTTGGCAAAGTCTTTTATTGCCATACTAATCCGATCTTTACACATACAGTCACCTAGGCCTAAAGTGTTGGACCCTCCACTTCACTAGACATACCCCCCATGCTTTGCAAATAGGTACCTTCAATTACAAGCTGTGCACTATTAGCAGCATGTACCACTAATAGATGAAGCCCAGTCTTTGCAGGTATCTAAGCCATAAATATCAGGTCTTGAGCTACTGTAATTCACACACCAATGAACATCAATGCCCACATGTTCAAGTGTGGACAGAAGTCACTTTCTATGTTATCACTATTTGAGCAGAAAATGATCAGACAAGTTGCCTAATGCTTGACATTTGGGCCTTAATTACTTCATTTGCCATATATTGTATATAGTCATAGCGTAGGTAACCCAAGATAAATACAACTGATATGCTTTTTTAGACATCTTTGATAATATCTGCTTTATAATCTCACTGAAAACTGTAAGAGTTGCCAACATGATATCCAGTTCTGTCTGGAAAAAGTACTGAAGATTTTCTATTTGCCTAAATAATGAAGCACTCTATGAACTCCAAGGGACCTATTGATAGAACCTGAATTATCACCTCTTGAGCCTACAGAGAACTCAATTAATTCTTCTTCTGAACTGAGCAACTTGATTAATGATTAAACTTAAAGTTTTTTGCATTAGTTTGGATGAATCAGTCAGCTTCTTAAAAGCATTTCCAGAATTGACTAGTTAAGATAAAAAGGGAAAAAGACAGATTTACACTATTCACTTCCTTCTGTTTGTATGCTAACTTAAAGCCGTGTTCCAGCTGTGGAAAAAATATAAAATAAAAGTCAGCAGCTACTGTAGCTGCTGACTTTTTATACATGTCAGCAGCCCAGACGATTTTCGGATCGGCTGCCTGGTGCTGCCGCTGCCATTCACTCTAAAGGAAACCGGCAATGAAGCCTTTCAGCTTCACAGCCAGTTCACTATTGCACGCTGCGCATTCTCATTGGCTCAGTGGCGAAGGAAGGAGAAAGGGGACAGAACTTCAGAGGGACGGCGCAGCGGCACTGTCTCCCTGAAGTGGGGAAGGGTACCTGTCAAAAACAGGTAATCGTTCCCCCCCCTCCCCCCTGAAAGGTGCCAAATTTGGCACCAGAGGTGAGGGGGGGAGCATATAAGCGGAAGTTCCACTTTTGGGTGGAACTCTGCTTTAAACTCTAGTTTTGTTTTAAAAAATGTGTAAAATATAATTGCTAAGCAAGTCAATGTAGCCAATTGACTAAATGAAAGAAACAAAAGAAGGAATAAAAATGTGATCAGCTTGCTAAGAATATTTTTCAAGCAAAAGCATACAAAAGAAAACAGTATGGCTATGTTGTGTGAAAAAGTCAGCATGTGCTTGTGTATTTATCATTGGAATCTGTATTTAAAGCACCATTATATGAAATCTTGAACACCAACTAGTGTTCAAACCTTTGGGCATACACACAAAAATCTGAGTAAAATCCCTACTCCAAGAGAAGGCAAAGTCTATTGCAATATACTTGTCAATCATTGCCATTTGATGGGTAGATCATGACCCTGCCATGCCAGCCACTAGCTCTCGACCCCACCCACTACCTCACAGACCTCAGATTAGAGCGGCAGTTGCTGCTCTATAGTTAAATTTCACATGTGGTGATCTCAGGTAGTGATGTAGCGTATACGCCATGCAGCAGACAGTTGCTGGCACAATCCCACACTAATGGTGATTCTTCAAGCCACTATCCAAACACAGTGAAATGGGGCAGAGTTCCCATGTGGGCCGCAGTGATTTGCACAATCTCACACTATAATGTATTTGCTAAGCTACTGCCTTTGCTTAGGTAAGAAGGGTGGGTGTTCTTGTGGGCAGTGATGGCTTGCAGACTCACCAATACGCAAGAAGAAGGACTAGTGGACACCAACAGCTTCTAACACCATATTTGTTAAAGGTAAACAATAAGAGCTGTTGGAAGTTTGTCTGGGAATTAGTTATGGGGAGTCAAGGGGACTGAACAGTGGGAATTAATTTGCAGTGCTGGATTAGTAGTACCTGCAGGTAGAAATGGCATTAGCAAGGGATCTGGATGGAGGAATTCTGATAAGTATAATTCGCTTTACCAGGTAAGAAAATCAAAATTCCTGAAAGGTTGAGTTAAAGGTGGGTGGGAGGGAGGATGGAAAGAAAGGGCTGTAAGAAGCAGCATGCTAAATAAAATAGGCAAGGTGCCCCAGGCCAGTGCTTATGTGTGTGGCTAGTGCTATGGATTACTGGGTGTCAATGATTTAGAGGGACCAGGCAGGGTAATGTCTTCCAGGAAATTCCTGATTTATGTAATATAACAGAGTACAAAAATTGAGTGAACATGAATAGGGCACTTTTACAGTTCTGTGACAAGGCAGCTCAAGTGGCCGATTTACTTGCAGGATTATGTTTAAGGATTGCTTATTTAACAGGTCCTCTAAAGCTTACACAGTTGGATTCTCAGGCTGGGGGGTACACTAATGACACATAACATAAAGATGCATGGAGCCATATGCAGGCTGGCAGAAAGGACTCTCCCAAAACCAAATAGATTCCAGGTGTTACAGGGCCAACTTTAAGCTGACCCATCTCCCACAGCAACCTTTTCCCATTCTCAGCCTAGCTATCCCTCATCAGCAGGTCTCTCTCCCTATACTAACTACCCCATACTGTAGGGGACACATCAACAAACCAGTAGACACTATATGAAGCCTACCTGGGTAAATATGGCTGCCCAAATCTCTGGAGAGCTCTGTATTCAGACATATGTTCCTCCAAGTTGGCCACTGGGAGTCCACTGTACAGAACATCGCCTTTGCAGGTTTTCCCTAGTAACAAAAGTAAAGCCCCGTACACACGCAACGATTATCGGCCGACTGATCGTCCGATTTTTGTCCAGAGTATTTTTTTGTTGGTTGGAATGTGCCTAGACTGCACACGAATTTTCTCGCCCAACAAAAATCTACTTCAGAATTGATGTCATGTGTTGGTTTGCTTTCTTTGTGTTTTTTCTTCTGAGCATGCCCAGACTTGCTCATCAGATTTTTCCCTGTCGAAATCTGTACTGACTGCACAAAAATCGGCCGTGTTTTGACGACCAACAAAAATTTTATAGTCTGCACACCAGATTTTTTTTGGCCGAAAAGTCTGAGTCGGTTGTCGGAAGCATCATACTAACAAGCCGAAAATCGGCAGATCGTACGTTGGCCGAAAATTCCCTGCCAATTTTCGATGCGTGTATACGGGGCTTAAGCAGCAATCACATGATTACTGGGTTTACTTCTGGTAGCTAGGAGGATGGGTGATCTGCAACACCTCATTCTCTATGTTGATACTCAGTTGAGCGACAGCGGTGCTCAGCAGAACAGTGAATTAATGCAATGTTCACTGTTGGCTGTGCAGATATATGATGAATTTCATGAGTGTAGATTTTACTCATTTGTGCAACATCAATGCATGATTATACACGCACAAATATATATTAGTAAATCAGGCTCATTGTGATATTTCATCCTGCAGCCTGGCATAATTTCTGCAAGAAATGTGTCTTCTTGTAAGGCAAGGGTTCTCTGTGATTAGGATTTCTTTGAATTTCCACTCCCCTGCTTTTGTAAATGGCTCACTGCTTTCATGAACATCTGTGTAGAGTTTAACATCAAGTTAGTCATTCCTATCAATTTCCTGCTTTAAGACTTTTCATCTTCTATGAGATATTTCAGGATATGGTTTTGCATGTCAAAAGGCATATAATAATGATGAGTTGTTTCTTCATTTGTTTCTTCATTTACTTTGATCAAATGATCAAAGTAAACAGACCCACCCATTAAGCCGTACTCCCCCACCTCCCCGGGATTTCTGCCCTGCACCAACTTAGGCCCCATTCGCATATGTGAATGATGCCATTAGCAATTAGCTGCAGGAGAACCAGCGGGAGTTTATGGCAATTAGCTGTGGGTGGAAGCCCCATTGAAAACAATGGGAGACTGTCAGCTCCCACAGCTAATTGGGGCTGCTGGCTTGTAATCGATTAAGAAGCCATTACCTGCGAATGATTGGCCCCCTTCAATGTGGTCAGTTTGCGTCTTTGCATTCTACTTGGGAGAACAGTCTGCCTTTACTCTATTGGTTAGACATGTGCTCACATGCCCCCCTGCACAGCTCTTCACAAGGAAGATCAGTGTTCTGCTGTTTCTCTGCCTCCTGCTAACATGCCCCCAACCCAGCTATACATAGTGTATTTCTTTCGCTGCCTTTTACACAGGACTCAGCTTCATAAGAGTCTTATTTACTATAAATGTTTACTCTGAAAAATGCTTCTAGATTTAGCACCAATCAAATTTAAATATGCTGTAGATCAGCTAACTTGATTGCTGTGGTTTCTACTTATTTTTTTGCATTCTACATAAGATTTGCAGGTTGTGCTGAATATATTTAGATACTTCATGTCTACTCAATTATTTTTTTAATTTATGTATCTATATGTTTATTGAAAATGTATTATTTTTATGTCTCTTTGCAACAGTAATAAATGAAAACCTGGAGATTGAGCAATAAAGAAGATTATGAAACACATGTCTTTTGCGTACATATTAATTCAAACAGAATACTATCTCATGTTATTGTGCAATAATTAGCTGTAGCAGAGGTTTAAGGAAATCATTCTCAAATCTGGAGATCAAACTAAGCATATGCTGAAAAATTACGTAAACAGACTATCTTTAGCGAGATAGAAAGTAAATCCAGTAAATAAATCAGTTGTTGCAAATGTCTGAATGGAGCACCGCTTGATCAGAGAAGTCTGTATTTCTATCTGTTGTGTATCCAAGAATGCATTTGTGAGCTACAAAAGGATAATTCCATAAGAGTAAAGTGGCACATATCCCTCCTTTCTCTTTGAAGCTTCTTATACTGTATATGGCAATCAGATGTGCGGACGTGAGCAAGCCACTGAAATGCCTTTCATGACATAACAAAAATCTTTACATAGAAATACACTCCTGGACTGGCCAAACATGTATGTTTGGGAATATTGAGGAAGAAGGGGAAGCATGGCAAAAATCCAGTAGGGCTAATTGATCCTTTCCTGAGAAGTCTCAAATCAGGGGGTGTCCAAGGAGGTCAGAGATTGCATATAGACATAATAGAATTGTCCAGTATGACTGTAAACTGCTAGATTTCATACTTCCCAACTTTAGAAGTTGAGAAAGAGAGATAACCTAAAAATGAGAATAGCTAAATTGCAGTGGATATTGGGCATGTCCCAAAAGAACACAGTGAAATATAGCCTAAGCCCACTTGCACCACACATGTCACAGTCCTTGTACCCACAAATACTCCTTAACTACTATACCACAAGTGAGAGTTTCACAGATACACGTAAAACTAAAGGATTAGTTGTAAAAATAGATCAGAATACAGACAAAGAGCTCACACTTTGTCTAAGCCTACCTTAACCCGCTGGCACCGACGTAACACAAATATGCAGCTATGGGCTATTTCCTGGGGGGCCGCATATTTATGTATCTCCCTTTGTGCTGGAAGCGTGCCACACTCCCAGCACAGAGACCAGGGTCTCACAGAGCCCCGGGGCCCCATTCTAATGATCAGGATCGATTCCAGGTCACTTGATCACTGTCATAGCCTCTGAGTGGCTATCACAGTGATCAGTCACTGTGAAGTCCACCCCTGTGCTTTCTGTCTCTGGGAATCGACAAGAGAGATACATTATATCTTTCTCTATCCTTGCAAAGCGAGAAAAAAAAGTGTGTGTGGAAAGAAAAATAATAATAATGAATATTTTAAAAATCAATTTAATTAAAAAAAAAAAAAAAAATAGATCAAGGCTTGATCTATGTCAGTGCCAGGATTAGTGTTTGGGTCGAATGTCAAGGTCAGGGTCAGTATTTTTTGGACAGGATTTTTTTCTTTTTAAATTAGAATCAGCGTCAGTTAGTGTCAGTGTCAGTGTGCTTTTTGTAGGATTAAAAAAAGCAACATGTTCACTATTGTTTCTGGGCTGTACTATGAGTACAACTAACATATACATATATCACTGTGATCGTCAGGAGCAGAAGAATTTGTTTTGGGTTGTTCTTTGGTTGTAGGTTATTGTAGTATCAAAAAATATACAGCTAAATTAAAAAAAAAATGTTTTTACTACTTTGGGCTAGATTTACTTTGATAATAAAAAAAAAAAAAAAACAGGAGCTATCCATTACCATTTACCACTAAATGAAAGCCCAATTTGTCCTGAAAAGATATATATGGTTTTACTAACCCATGTCAAAATTGGGCTTAGCCATCGGGATTTGTTTTACCCTTAGGCGCGAAGAGGTTAAAAAAGAACTTCAATAAAATAGTCAGACGGTTCCTAGCAATCACCAACTGTTGAGACAAGAAACACTTTGGTCAGAAATATGTAATGTAAAGGTGGTGCTAGCTATGAGCACATAGTATATGAATCCTTCACTTTAATGCTTCATTGCTATGATGAGCTCCAGTGGTAATGGACATTTGACAAGTACAAGAATATTTTTCTAAAATGTCCTTTCATTACAAGAGCTTATAGATCACCTATTTCAGAAACTGACAATTTAATTAATCACTGTCAATATCACAGTAGGATAAGTATGCAAATGTACCTTTTTACATCTTTCAATTCACTCACAAAGAGATTAATGTATCTGCGATGAGGTTACTGTTAAGTTAGTGTGAGGAACATTGCATTTATAGAGGTATTTTTGACCTGTATCTTTGGTTATCTGTGGATGTTTTTGATGTTTATAAAAACGACACTTGGGGGCCTATTTAATTGAATGAATGAGCAAACTAAATTCATGAATAATACTCTATAATCATATCTTGATGGGTTTTCTCAAAAGTTATAGCATCCAGAAACTATGATAAATATACTGGAAGTTTTCTTCTTTATACTAGTAATGGTGATGATCAACGACTTAATATTGCGGTGGACAGTCAGATACTAACTGACACTTTTGATACTTTGTGGGAGCCAGTGATTAGAGATAGGCGAACAGTTTGAGCCTAGCAAAAGTTTGGCCCCAAACTCCGCCTATTAGGCAAACATTCGAATTTGCGGGTAGCTTGGCGTGATGTTTGCCGAGCGCCCCACAATACACTGCGCAAATCACAGTGCATTCTAGGGCCCTAATTGGATGAAACCTTGCACCTGACCACTTGTCAGGTGAAAGGCTTTGCCAATTAGCACTATCAGAGCCCTGATTGGACAAAGTGATGATGAATTTCTCCAATCACTGCTCAGTACTCATAGTCTCACCCTACAATATAAAAAGTTCCTTCCCATTGGAAGTCTTTGCAGTGTGAAGTTGGATAGATAGAGCAGGGCTCGTTTTGCTACTAGCAGTTAGTGTGTTCACTTATTGTGACTCTAAGTGTACAGTGTTAGTTTAGTGTTAGTATAGTGTGTGAGAATAATGTGTCAGTGTAATGTGTTAGTATAGTGCAGTGTTTAACACAGCTTTATAAAACATTTAATGCTGTATACAGTGTAGTATACCTTTTTTTTCTTTGGATGCTATGTGTTGTTTTTTTCTCCTGCCCCCCCCCCTATTTTTTTGTTAAATTGTCAGCCACAGTTTTTCTGGCTGTGATTTTGGTGTTCCCCCTTTTTCTCTTTTTATAGTTTTTACATTTCTGTCAGTGTCATCCCTCAATTTAAAATGCACCAAACACCACTTTTCATTGAATAAAGTGCATCCAATTACACATATGCATTGCTTGATTCTTATGTTGCTTCTGAGGTAGAGGAAGGGAGTAATGTAAGCCTACAGAGAGGGTAGAACACTGATAAACAACAAATTGGCAGCCATGTTCCCCCAGCTACAGTGTATTGCCAAGTTGGCTCCAGTGATAATGAGGATGGAGGGGATGCTGATGATGAGGTCAGTGATGCGTCTTGGGTGCTGGATAGAGCAGAGGAAAGTGAGGGGAAAAGACAACCCCATGGAGGCAGGATATCTTTCAGAGGCAGGCATCATAGAAGACAAGAGAGCAGTCACCCTAATCCATCAGATTGTGGAGCTGTTAACTCGTGACCAACTTCACACAGCTCAGCTGTGTGGACCTTTTTTAGCACATGTGCAGCTTATTGCACTGTTGCAATTGACAATCTCCGCCACAAGCAGATCAAGTGTTGCATAAACACCAGCCATTTGGGCACCACAGTCCTGAAAAGGCATTTAACCTTCCACCACTCAGTCCATTGACAAGAGCACCTAAAAACCACACACAGGGGACACAATTCTTCTCCTCTCATGTCTAACCTCGCTATATCTCATGACCTCTCATCAGCCTCCACTGACAGGGATGATGTTATAGCAAAGGGTGTCACAGGTCATTGCAACATGTCTGCCAGCAGCGCACTACCAGCTGTAGAGTATAGCAGACAAATTTCTCTGCCCCAGCTGCTACAGCGCAAAAAAATACACTCCCTGCCACCCAGATGCCCAGCATCTAAATTCCAGCTTGTCCAGATATCTGGCTTTACAACTCCTGCCTTTTCGTCTTGTGAATTCTGCCCCCTTCCTTGAATTTTTAGAATGTGCTGTACCACAATGGCAGGTTCCCAGTCGCTATTTCTTTTCACGTAAGTTCATATATATTTAGTTCACAGCACACTGGTTAACTCTGCTTGCAACTAGGAAGGATACAAGACGAGGCTTAGTGCTGGAGCTTATTTTGTCACCAGGTCTCCTTACAGCTGGTGGTGATGATGCAAAATCTGTCAGCTTCATCCTATCCTCCTCCTCCATGCCCTCCTCTGCTGGATTGTCCTATGAACCACCAGTACCCCCTAAGTGTTCAAGGGGCTATTCAACAAGTCAGGCTAAAAGATGCCATGCAGTTCTTTAGCTGGTCTGTCTACGGGACAGGAGCCACACCAGAGCAGAGATTCTTTCAGCTCTGCAGGGGCAGGCCCAGAGATGGTTCACACCACTGAAGCTTGAGCCAAGAATAGTGGTGTCCAATAATGGCACTAACCTCCTGTCTGCCCTTTGACAGGGAAAGTTGACACATATGCCATGCCTTGTACATGTCCTCAATTTGGTGGCACAGAGTATCTTAAACAGGCACCCAGGTTTGCAAGATCTTCTAAAGCAGGCCAGAAGAGTCTGTAGCCATTTCAGGTGGTCATACACAGCCAGTGTTTGGTTGGCTGAAATTCAGTAGGAATTCCACCTGTCCATAAATCGACTGATTTGTGGCATGTCCACCAGGTGGAACTCAACTTCGGCAGTGTTGCAGCAGCTGCACATGCAGCAGAAGTCAGTTAATTAGTACCTGTGTGAGTAGGGCACAAGGACAGGTTCAGGGCAACCCAGCTTTTTTTTCTGACACCAATGGCTGCTGATAAAGGATGCATGCACTGTACTGTCACCATTTAAGAAGACGAAAGGAATGGCGAGCCGTGACAATGCATGCATTAGTGACACAATCTCTGTTGTGTTCCTGCTGGAGCAGACTCTGCGTGGCATTATGGACAGGGCACTTGAGGCAGAGCAGCGGCAGGAAGAGGAGGACTTCCTTTCCTCTCAAGGCCCGCTTTATGCAGACACCATTCTTGCAAAACCACAGAACTCACAAGAGAAGAGGGAGGAGGAGGAGGATTCTGGCAGTTTTGAAGACATTGAAACAGAGGAAGATATACGTCAAACCTTAAGGCTGGGTTCACACTGGTGTGAATTGGATGTGGGTTTCCCAGCATCTAATTTACATGACAGGAGAAAGTGACCAGCTCTCAATGGAGCCCATTCATACATCTTCTGGAAGGCTGGGGTTCAGTTTGCAGAAGGGTCCTGTGCGTCTTCTGGTCCATTTCAGGTCTGAATTCAGCCAAAAATTCTGACCGAATTCAGACCTAAAACGATGAACAGGGAGGCACCAGACCCCCTGCTGTGAGCTGCTCTACATACAGTGTGAACCCAGCCTAAGAGATGGTTTTGTAATGTTCCGTTACCTTTGGTACCCTAAATTACACTTTCCACAAGTGTATGCGCCCTACCATTTACTTTTGGAAAGGTGCGCATACACCTTTAAGACTGGAGCTGTTATCACTCAGCGCCGGACTAGATGGCTATTTAAGGCGTCGGTTCTCACTCACATGTGTTCGTTCAAACACCCTTATCTGGATGCTAACCTTGCTTGAAGCTTCCATGCTTGCAAGCTTACTTCGCTGACGGAACCTCGCTGCGCTGATCCCTGTATCCCGCTACTGGATCATCCGCCTCTCCTGAACCACCCTTCGGCTGTATCGCTAATAGTGCTAAGTACCCCGCAGGGGAATTCTCTATAAACTTATACTAAGCTTACACTATCTAGCTCTGCATAGTAAAGACTGTTTATTACATCTGCATAAACTAGATTGCTAGCTCTTGAGACTACTGCTACTTTTCTGCACTGGGTTGGTCTCTTTTGTATGTCCATCTGCTATTCTATCATCTGCTATCATACAACATTGCTAAACCTTCCTGCATCCATCTGCTACTGTCTCACCTTCAAGTGTCTATCACCTATCACCTCCACTCAACCTATCCCTCAACCTTCATCATTGTGTTACCACATACATAAAGTCACTCTAGGAACCAGCTTGCTAATTGTGTGTATTTACTGGCTGAAATAAGACCTTCCACACATGATGAGTCATTGAGGTTGGGAATGGTATCTCAGCATATCTCTTACATGACTGCTGACGTGGAACTATTTCTGCAGCTGAAAATCCACACCATATAAGAAACGCAGGAGCGTTACAGATTGAACGAACCAAAAAATGGATTCAGCAGAAATAGCCACTCAGGTGACACAATTAAAACAGCAAGTATCTGCGTTAATACACGCACTTGCTGAATTAAAAGAAGACAATCAGGCTCTGTCGCAGCAGGTAATTAGACTGACACAACTTACCTCTGCTCAGTCCCCTGAACCCAAGATAAATCCCCCTTTGGTATTTACAGGCGATCGCAAAAAATTTCGCGAATTTAAAAACGCATGTGAGTTACTTTTTCTGTTAAAACCTCGTACCTACCTTACTGATCACATTAAGGTTTGTACTATTATTTCTTACCTATCAAACGATCCTCGAGCCTGGGCAGATTCTCTTTTTGAGAAAAACGACCAGCTTCTCAACTCCTATGCCTTGTTCCTGGCAGAGCTCACTAGCCTATATGATGACCCCAATAGGCAGAGTACTGCTGATCTTCAGTTAAGATCCTTGAAACAAGGAGGGAGGCCTGTAGAAGACTTTGTCGCACAGTTCAAGAGATGGACCATTGATTCAGAATGGAATGATGCATCTCTGAAAACCCAATTTAGGCTTGGCCTATCAGAAGCCGTTAAGGACGAGCTCGCCCGAGCGGATCTGCCAAAAACCCTGGATGCACTAATACAACTCAGTATTACTATAGATAGAAGACTACGAGAAAGAAAGGCTGAAAAGATGGGAATGCCATTATCCGTTTCCTCTCGGAGTCTGGCCGTTGACCCCGCTCCTATGGAGATAGGAACCATACGCCCACCGCTATCAACTATGGAAAAAAACAAAAGACGAAATGAAAATCTCTGCTTGTACTGTGCATCCCCGGATCACAAGATAAACGTCTGTCCCCTAGTCAACAAAAAGAAGGGTGAGTGTTCACATGTCTCCCTAGGAGGATTGACAACTTCATTCACTAACCCTTACATTTCTGTTTTTTTGACATTACAGTGGGACCAGAACAGGATTACTACTAAGGCCATGATTGACACAGGATCTTGCGGAAATTATATGGATATAGGTTTTGCTGCTTTAAATAAAATTCCTATTATTTCTAAACTCAAACCTGTCTCAGTAAGTCTTATTACCGGTGTTCCGTTATCCTCTGGTCCGATCACCGATCAGACACAAGCACTTCTAGTCACTATTAACGAGTCTCATAGGGAGACTTCTACCTTCGATTTAATACCATCACCCCACTTTCCCAATGTGTTGGGACTTCCCTGGTTGCACACACACCAACCAACCTTAGATTGGAAGAAACGGTCCTTGACCTTCCTTTCTTGTTATTGCGAGGAAACGTGTAACCTCCCGTTTTCCGGGAAGATTCTGTCTATGGTGACAGATGAGATTGCACCACTATGTTATCAGGATCTTTCTGAGGTTTTTCTTGAGAAAAATGCTCAAGCATTACCTCCTCATCGAGACTATGATTGTAGCATTGATCTACTCCCAAATAGCAAATTGCCGTTCGGTCATGTTTATCCTCTTTCACAGGATGAACTTGCCCATCTCAAAACCTATTTGGATGAGAACTTGGAAAAAGGTTTTATTAGACCTTCCACTTCTTCCACAGCAGCAGGACTCTTTTTTGTTCGCAATAAAGATTCAAGTCTCAGACCTATCATCGACTACAGGAAATTGAATGCTATCACAATAAAAGATCGCTATCCTCTACCGCTTATCCCTGAGCTCATTGAGCAGGTGCGTGGAGCTACCTATTTTTCAAAATTAGACCTGAAAGGAGCATACAATCTCATTCGAATCCGTGATGGACACGAGTGGAAGACTGCATTCAGAACTAGATACGGATTGTTCGAATATCTTGTGATGCCATTCGGCCTATGCAATGCCCCTGCAGTTTTCCAACGATTTATAAACGATATTTTTAAAGACTTACTAGATGTCTGTGTTGTGGTATATCTGGACGATATACTTATATATTCACGGACCCTGTCTGAACACATAAGACATGTAAGACTTGTATTATCGAGATTGCTTGCACATAATCTTTATGTGAAGCTGAAGAAATGCTTGTTCCATAAAGATGAGGTACTCTTTCTAGGCTACATCATATCCAAAACAGGAATCGAGATGGACATGAGTAAAATATCCTGCATTCAGGATTGGCCTACACCAACTACACGCAAGGCGCTACAGCGATTCCTGGGATTTTCAAATTTCTACAGGAAGTTCATAAAAAACTTTTCTGCTATTGTGAGACCCCTCACACAGCTCACTAGCATAAAAATACCATTTAAATGGTCAGAAGAAGCAAATAAGGCTTTCCACTTGTTAAAGACAAGGTTTACTTCCGCTCCCATATTACGCCATCCAGACCCATCCCTCCAATACATTCTGGAGGTAGATGCGTCAAACATGGCAGTAGGAGCAATACTCTCCCAACGACCTACCCACACTTCACCACTTCATCCAGTCTCCTTTTTTTCTAAATCCCTGAGCAGTCCCGAGATAAATTACCCCGTGGGTGAAAAGGAACTGCTTGCTATAAAATTGGCTCTGGAGAATTGGCGACATTTACTCGAAGGCACCCAACTACCAATAATTATATACACGGACCATAAAAACCTCCAATATCTTCAGACTAGCAAAACTCTCTCGCATCGACAGGTACGATGGTCACTATTCTTTCTAAGGTTTAACTTCCTAGTGACCTACACACCTGCAGATAAGAACAAAAAGGCGGATGCACTATCACGACTAACTGAAGAAAACTACTTTGAAATCCCTTCCGTTCCTATAATACCTCACAAACGCATTATTGGAGTTGTCCGTTCCTTAAAGGAAGAGGTTCTGCATGGTATAAGTTTGGATTCACCCCCACCACAACTAAATACTGATGCAGAAGGCTTCCTCTACTACAACGACAAACTTTACATACCACCTACCCTACGCACCAAGATCTTGGAATTATCGCATGATGTGCCTATGGCAGGACATATGGGTATGACAAAGACTTTCAATTTGATTTCTCGACAATTCTGGTGGCCTGACATGAAAACATCTATACAAAAATTCGTCTCTTCATGCAATGTCTGTGCCAGGTCCAAAATTGACACTACGAGACCATCCGGTCTACTATGCAGTCTACCAATACCCCAAACTCCATGGGAGGTTTTGTCATTGGACTTCATCGTAGAATTGCCTCCTTCCAAAGGATTTAATACCATCTTGGTGTCAGTGGACCATCTGACAAAGATGGCACATTTCATTGCTATTCGCAGACTACCTTCGTCCAAACAAACGGCAGAACTCCTGATGAAACATGTCTTCAGATTACATGGTATCCCAAAAACTCTTCTGTCTGACCGTGGATCCCAATTTATTTCTAAATTCTGGCAAGAACTATGTCACATACTACGGATTGAGCGGAAGCTCACTTCTCCTTACCATCCGCAGACCAACGGACAGACTGAAAGAGTCAACCAATGCATCGAGCAGTATTTACGTTGTTACACTTCTTACCAACAGGATGATTGGTTGGATCTTCTCCCCCTGGCAGAATTTGCCTACAACAACGCAACTCACAGTACAACCAAGCAGAGTCTGTTCTACTTGAACTATGGGTTCCATCCCTCTATTCTCCCTCCACGCATCCTTCCTTCAAATAACCCAGTAGCCTCAGACTATCTTACCCAAATAAAGGATTCTCTGGGTTTACTAAATACTACCATTGCACACGCTCACAGTCAACAAAAGAAGTACTATGATCTTCGTAGAAGACCTTCTCCACAGTATACTATCGGGGACCTCGTTTGGCTCTCAACAAAAAACTTGAGACTGAAGATCCCTAGCAAAAAGCTTGGACCTCTGTTCTTGGGACCTTTCCCAATCAAGAAACTTATTGGAAAAGCTGCAGTGCAGCTTACATTGCCAATGGACCTAAAAATCCATCCCATTTTCCATGTGTCGCTACTGAAGCCCCATGTTCCGGACCACGGAATAAGGCCTAATATTCCACCTCCCCCTCCTGTACAAGTTGAAGGTGGAGAAGAATACGAGATAAAAGAGATTCTGGATTCTCGTATCTACAGAAGAAGACTTCAGTACTTGGTTAGATGGAAGAACTATGGGCCCCAAGACGACACCTGGCTAAACACCTCTGACATACATGCCCCTAGATTAATCCGCAATTTTCATGCGAGATACCTAGACAAACCAGCTCCAGAGGCCTTCAGGAGCAGGCCTTAAGGGGGGGGTATTGTAATGTTCCGGTACCTTTGGTACCCTAAATTACACTTTCCACAAGTGTATGCGCCCTACCATTTACTTTTGGAAAGGTGCGCATACACCTTTAAGACTGGAGCTGTCATCACTCAGCGCCGGACTAGATGGCTATTTAGGAATAGCTTGCCAATTGTGTGTATTTACTGGCTGAAATAAGACCTTCCACACATGATGAGTCATTGAGGTTGGGAATGGTATCTCAGCATATCTCTTACATGACTGCTGACGTGGAACTATTTCTGCAGCTGAAAATCCACACCATATAAGAAACGCAGGAGCGTTACAGGTTTTCAGTCCCCAGAAACCTTGGGAGTAGTACGTGGCTGGGAGTCAGTCCCAGATACTGTAATCCTCAGTGACCCCGAGGACTCTGCTTCTCATGCCTCCGCAAACATGCAGTGCATGGGCTCCCTTATTCTTCAAAGCCTGCATAAGGACCTGAGAATTTGTGGCATCAGGGATAAGGATCATTATTGGTTGGCAACCCTCTTTGACCACCGTTACCGTCTTGGAACTCATCCTGCCCTTGCAGAGGGAGCAAAGGATAAAATATTTTGAGGAAACCTTAAAGAGGAGTTTATGTAGACTCTGGTAGGTTACAGTTTCATGGAAAAGCTAGTTTTTAGGCTTCTGGTGGTCAAAGGAGGAGCGGTAGAGAAGGGGGCAGCCTCAGTTATGCATTTCAAAATGTTTTTAGTCCTCAGCACTCAGGGCTGTCAGCTTCAACATCCCATCGGCAGCGTCTGCATCAAATGGTGGGTGATTATTTAGGAGCGAAAACAGTTGCAGAAAGCTTTCCAGTAGATGATCCACTGGGTTTCTGGGTCATGGGAATAGACCACTGGGCAGAACTTCCCCAGTATGTAATTGAGCTGTTGGGCTGCCCTGCATTCAGCGTGCTTTCCGAACAGGCATTTAGTGCTGTTGGAGGTGTTGTGAAAGGTAAAAGAGCGCGTCTATCCACAGACTCTGTAGATCGTCTGACATTTTTATAAAATGAATCAGTCCTGGATTAGCAGCAGCTATCAAGCCCCTAAAACCGACATTGCTGATAAAGTGTTATTGGGATGTGGAATCTTTGCAAGACTGTCTAGGGTGCCTAGCTTTCTGGGTGTTGATTTGATGGGTGACAGTTAACATCCAAGGACCAATTTTTCTGCACCAGTTTGACAGGTGCATCAAATTTCATTTTTTTATAGCAAGGCCAATTCTTGCTTTTATCAAGAGTACCTCTAGAAGGTTAAGGGGTGAAGGAATCAACAACATCTGAAGACCAATTTTTCCACAACTGTGTGACAGGGGCATCAAGTTTACATTTTTTACAGCAAGGCCAATTCTTGTTTTTATCAAGAGTATCTCTAGAAGGTTACATGGTGAAGGCACCAACAACACCCAAAGCCCATTTTTTCCACACTTACGTCTATCCAAAATCTGCAAAAGAGATACTAGACTTAATTTTGGCCTGAATGTACTATAATTTGGCTTCTTCACATAATGCTTGCTCACTGTGGTGCAAAACTTCTATCCAAAGTCTGCAAAACAGACATGAGAACTTATTAAAAAAAAGGTCTAATCTTGTTCCGAGTGCACTAAAATGTGACCTCATCATAAAGACTGGCTCCCCAAGCCGTTGTTTACTAAATAAAGAAAGATTGCAGGGAAAATCAGTTTAAATATAATTTTTTTTCTTTATAAATGTCAGTTTTGCTGCAGCAGGTTCTATACTCAGTACAGATGCGCCACTTTAAAGGCTAAGGGGACCCCCAGGCACTATATTTAAAGGATGCTCTCAACATGGGGAGTAAGTACTTTGGGGGGCTCTTCCCCCGCAAAGCACCTTGTCCCCATGTTGATGGGGACAAGGGCCTCTTCCCGACAACCCTAGGCTGTGGTTTTTGGGGTCTGCAGCGGGGGGCTTATCAAAATCTGGAAGCCCCCTTTAATAAGAAATGTCCTTTTTGCTGTAGCAAGATCTATACATGCTACAGATGCGCCACTTTACAGGCACATTAAGGGGACCCCCCAGGCACAATATTTAAAGGAAAGTTTCATTTTTATTGTTACACTTTAAGCATCATTAAAATCACTGAGGACGGGATCAGTAGTTCGTTATCAGTTTTTGCAGATGACACAAAATTGGCCAGGGCAATAACTACACAGCATGAAGCAGATATCCTACAGAATGACCTGGACAAAATAACGGAGTGGGCAACGACATGGCAAATGAGGTTTAACGTGGAGAAGTGTAAGGTTTTGCACTTGGGGACTAAAAACATAATAACACAATACACGATAGGAGGGGAACCCTTGGGGGAATCAAAAATGGAGAAAGATCTGGGAGTCTTGGTTGATGATAGATTAGGCAACAGCATGCAATGTCAAGCGGCAGCTGCCAAAGCCAGCAGAATATTAGCATGCATAAAGAAAGGGATGTATTCCAGAGATAAGACTATAATCCTTCCACTTTATAAAACTCTGGTCCGACCGCATCTGGAGTATTCTGTCCAGTTCTGGTCGCCAGTCCTCATGAGGGATGTGTTGGAGCTGGAGAGAGTCCAGAGAAGGGCAACTAAACTGATTAGGGGGTTGGAGGACCTTAACTATGAAGAACGGCTGCAATCGCTCGATTTATTCTCCCTGGAGAAGAGACGTCTGAGGGGGGACATGATAGCAGTTTATAAATATCTTAATGGGGATCTCAGCTTAGAAAAAAAACTGTTCATTCGAAGGAATTGCATGAGGACTCGAGGACATACAATGCGATTAGAGGAGAAGCGTTTTAACCTCAGGCAACGGGGAGGGTTCTTTACTGTTAGGGCTACAAGATTGTGGAATTCTCTACCACAAGAGGTGGTTTCTGCGGGTAGTATGGTGGCTTTCAAAAGACTCTTAGACTTACATCTCAAGGATCAGGACATTAAGGGCTATGTGAGATGATTACAGCCACACACACCTACACAGTTTGAACTGGGTGGACTATTGTCTTTATTCAACCTCACCTACTATGTAACACCTACTATGTAACTGCTCCTGAAAAAAACTATTGTTTTTTAGCATTTTTGTTTTATTGATCCATGTACCCCAGGGCATTACCCAGGCTCCCATACCACTTTCATGGCCAATTACTTGCATATACAGTTGTATTCAAAATTATTCAACCCCTACTGAAATTGATTGTTTTGGCCAGTTTGACATTGATTTTGATCATTCAGTCATCCTGCTTACAATTAAATCAAAGAGGCACGTGTAGGTCAGACAAATATAACATAACATTTATAATGAAATAACCACAAATGTCTTTTCTGTGCTCACATCATTATCAGTTTTATTCAACCCCCCAAGTGACATTCAATCTTAGTACTTAGTACAACATCCTTTTACAGTTATAACAGCTTTTAAACAAGAAGCATAGCTTGACACAAGTGTCTTGCAGCGATCTACGGGTATCTTCGCCCATTCGTCATGGGCAAAAGCCTCCAGTTCAGTCACATTCTTAGGCTTGTGCACTGCAACTGCTTTCTTTAAGTCCCACCAGTGGTTCTCAATCGGATTTAAGTCTGGTGACTGTGATGGCCACTCCAAAATGTTCCAGCCTTTAATCTGCAACCATGCTCTAGTGGACTTGGAGGTATGCTTGGGATCATTGTCCTGTTGAAAGGTCCAACGTCTCCCAAGCCTCAGGTTTGTGACGGACTGCATCACATTGTCATCCAATATCTTCTGGTACTGAAGAGAATTCATGGTACCTTGCACATGCTGAAGCTTCCCTGTACCTGCAGAAGCAAAACAGCCCCAAAGCATGATTGACCCCCGCCATGCTTCACAGTAGGCAAGGTGTTCTTTTCTTCATAGGCCTTGTTCTTCCTCCTCCAAACATAGCGTTGATCCATGGGCCCAAACAGTTCTAATTTTGTTTCATCAGTCCACAGTACACTATCCCCAAAACTTCTGTGGTTTGTCCACATGACTTTTGGCATACTGCAGTCGACTCTTCTTATTCTTTGGAGACAGCAAGGGGGTGCGCCTGAGAGTTCTGGCATGGGGGCCTTCATTACGCAGTGTGCGCCGTATTGTCTGAGAAGAAATTTCAGTACCCAAGTAGGAATCATCATATTATTTCACTTTTACAGCGAATATGTTTCCATTTCGAATTTTCAAATTCAAATACATTTTCAAATTCGATTTGCAAATAATGAATATATGAAACGAATCCGAATATACTATAAAAATTCTGAAAATAAATAATTCTAACACAACGAATATGACACAACAAAATGATTAACTTAACTAACTAATTTTAAGCAAAACAAACATTTTTCTGCCCTGCACATCCCTAACAGAGGCCCACATAGTGTAAACCCACTAAATGACCATTTATTATAGTAAAAGACAGGTACTTACAAAAGTATACTATACCAGCACATCAGAGAGAACACGGCGCCTAAACCACTCTGCAGGCATGATGATGTCACTAGTCAAGCTCCTCCCAACGTGTTTTGCCATAAAGCAGCGTCATCATGGGAAGCTGATTGATGGCCACAAGTTTTTGGAAAATGCAGAAAGAAAATACAGTTATTTAATTTTTTTTAACAAATTCCTAATTTATAAGATATTTCCAACACACATCATAGGCATACTTAGAATTACACCCCAAAAACACATTCTTCTACTCCTGCTGAGTATAGTGATACCAGATGTGTGAGACTTTTTAATTCCAAACATTTTTATTAGTTCCAAAACAAACATACAAAAATAGAAGAATAAAAAGATTTGTACATTACATATGGCTTTTGGACCAACATCAATACTTCCAATTGTTCATTCCCTGACAAGATTGCCATCAAGATCATATTATATAATATATCAAAGGGTGGTAAAATAAACATCCACAATGAAGAAGTATGTTTAGATCTGTACTTTAACATATTGATGCGATTTGCAATACTAGTTGAAGAATGCTCTAATCCCAACACTAAACGCTTATACCAATATCAAATGCCAAAAATAATGATAAATGATCTCATTCAAAAAAAATCTCTACAGTGTTATCCAAAGCCTTCAGTACAGTATAAGTTTGATATAAACATAAAGAAAAAGTTAAACGGAACACAAAATAGTACCACAAAGGACCATCCGCAAGCTGAACTTTGTGTGGGCCCTGCATTAGTTAAACGTGACTAAAGGACCGGACCAAATTGTGTGTACCATTATTGGGTGGTTAAGCCATGCACTCCATGTTTTGTTAAATGTGTCAACGGAACCTTCCTTGTAGGCCAACACTCTTCAAAATAAACAGATGTAGTTTAATCGTCTAATCGCCTCAGATATGTTGGGAGACTTTAATGACTACCATTTGCTGGTTTTAGCTAATCTAGCTACTAACAACAAATGGGCTATTATAGTTCAATACTCAAAAGGGTAAATTTCGATGCCAATAGAAGAGAAAGCTTAGATAAATTACCCGTCAGATCAGAAATTAACCTGGATATCGCACTCTTAATACTCTTTAGAGCTTTGCAGCCCCACAGGATATGGAGGAGATTTGCTACTTGGTTACAATTTCTCTAACATAATGCAGATGTCAAGAGGCACATTTTGGCAAGTCTCTATGGATTCATATACCATCTGTGTAGTATTTTGTGATAAACATCCCAATGGTCGACACAATGTGATAAAGTACAGTAATAGCCCTGTTCCATTGAGCTGTAGAAAATGATTGTTGAAGGTCTGACTCCTATTTCAGCATTGAGGAAATTTTAGAGGAACCTTCCACATTATGGAGCACGGTGTAAAAAAAGGATATGTACAATGTAGCGCTAATCAATCAGTAAAAAGTTCTCAGAAAGATTAAAAAGTCCATGTAAAGTCCCAATATGATCAGATGAAAAATGTAGCGAATCCGTGATACCACCACCAGACACCCAGTTCACACTGACCCTTACCACATAACGAAGATCCCTATGACAGAGATCCCAAATGCCAAAAATAGACTCAGTAGGACTCGATATGTATCCTGGATAATATGCGTCCTTCTCTGAAAGTCTCAGGTCAGTAGTCACAGGTATGTAGGGAATGAAGCACAAAGCAGTATCATAGCGCAGACCATTTATTAACCAGATCAAAATAATAGATTAAAAACACTTGCAAGGATCCAATCATAACGAGCATGTAAAGCAGTCCAAATTGTTTCCAAGCATGTTCCGCCACGGCATTCCACCAAAATGATGGCCGCCACGTCTCCTCACTGTGGGCGAGCCCCTTTTCACTTTTTTTGGTTCCCTTTTTTTTTTGGGACCCTGGCCTAAAAAATTCTTCTTTTTGGCACTGATTGGAGTCTTCTGTGGAGGTGTTTCTCTCCGATCGTTTCTCTCCTCGTATCTCTCATGTCTAAGAGGCTCATACCTGTTATGAGAACCAGTAGGATAAGGTCTAGGTGTATGTGGAATGTCCAAGTAGTTTCCCATGTAATCTACTTGCACTCTTCTTGGAGATCTCGATCTGGAACGTCTCCAAGTCCTTTCAAATGAAGGATGACGATTTCTTTGATCCCTTGATCTTGAACGTCTCCACGTCCTATCAGATGAGGGATGACGATATTTGTATTCCCTCCTATAATCTTGTACTTTAGGACGTCCTTTTTCATTATCACCTTTCCCTTTATTTTTACTTTTTTTCTGGTTATTAGATACATTTTCTTTCAAAGGCTTGAGCTTTATATTCTCTTTCGGCTTTTCTTGAGAATTCTCACTTCTTTTAACTGGCCTACTAGGTTCTCTAGAAGTAGAGGCTATAGCTTCTGCTTCACTGGCTCCTTCCTCCATAGGGGCCAGTTCACCATTAAGGATCTCTCCTCCTTCTAGAGCATTTTGCCATTTAAATACTCTAGAGGTTTTATAGTCCTCAAGATCTCTAAAGAACTTTTTCCTCTTCTTGATCTTTTGTTCTTCTTCCTCCATCACCATAATTTCTCTCAACTCGTGATTGTAAATTTTATACGCCTCCTCCTGCATGGAGGGCAATAATTTTTCTTTTATTTCCAAAATCTCCTTATTTAATTTCAGTACTTTTTTTCTCTTCTTGTCTATTAAAAAATTTAGGAGGCTCATGCCGGCCCCGTTGAAAAATTGTGACCACTCTAATAGGTTCGGGTCTCCTTGGTCTGGATAGACATTCCATCTCAGACTCCTTGGGACCATTTTTTCTTCCACGTATTTTTCTAAAAAGGCAATATCCCATGAGGCATGTAATTCCGCCACCATCACATTTTTTAACCTCATAAACACACCTCTTAGATCGGAAACTTCCGATGGTTTTTTATCAAAAACCTCTTCTATTGCAAGTTTGCGCTACTCAAAGATATCTATCTTATACTATCTGCTGCAACTCAATAAGATATTAAATAATGTTGTAAGGGGGGATGGGTGCGCTGATAGTGTGTTGAAGCTGCTCCCGGTATTCAGTGCTTTTGAATATAGATAAATGTATATGTGGTGTGGGGTGCGCTAAACAACAAATAAATAATGAATATATAACATATATCTATGTGTGAACCAAATCAACAAAAGTAAATATATATAACATATATCAATCTGTTAAGCCAATTAATAATGCAAATCAATTGGTGCATAAACATAAAAGTTCATAAGTGTCCATAAATATTGTGCAGGTGAGTAGAATGGTATTCTATCCAAATAATACGTGTATCCACCACCGAGTGAAATTCATCCTTACCAAACGGAAATAAATAAGGTGCAACTATATTTTCTTGTGCTGAAAAAATATCCAATCTCCTTGTGAACAAACACCACGTGTAAATCACCAAGAATTAGCCTCTTACCAGATGGTAATAGGTCTGCACTTGTTCAGTGAAACCACCGCCTTGCTTCCTCTTTAAAATCCTGAAGTGGGATGTAGAACCGCTCTACCTTTCTTTCTCCACTAGATGGCAACGAGTACCAGCAAGAAACACAGCCTCATCCTTCTTTACAAGCTCACAAAACCACCGTGTATTAAAGGAAAAAAGAGGACTAATAGTGTATTACCCTTGAGATTTATTCAAAAAACAGTTGATAATGCACTTACAATTATGAAAAAGGACGTCCTAAAGTACAAGATTATAGGAGGGAATACGAATATCGTCATCCCTCATCTGATAGGACGTGGAGACGTTCAAGATCAAGGGATCAAAGAAATCGTCATCCTTCATTTGAAAGGACTTGGAGACGTTCCAGATCGAGATCTCCAAGAAGAGTGCAAGTAGATTACATGGGAAACTACTTGGACACTCCACATACACCTAGACCTTATGCTACTGGTTCTCATAACAGGTATGAGCCTCTTAGACATGAGAGATACGAGGAGAAAAACGATCGGAGAGAAACACCTCCACAGAAGACTCCAATCAGTGCCAAAAAGAAGAATTTTTTAGGCCAGGGTCCCAAAAAAAGGGAACCGAAAAAAGTGAAAAGGGGCTGTAGAGGGGGATCCAATCGGAAGCTCAATGTAGAAACTAATGGAATTTTTAATCTCAGTGGGATCACATTGACGAACTCCGAAAAGCATACCCTCAATAAAGGGCTCAAGTACGCTCCAAAAAAACAATTGAATAAATTCGAAACCTTTATTGACATCCACAAGTATGTGAGAAAATTGAATGTCAAGCGGCACTTTTTGTCCAATGCTTATGAAAGAAATCATGTTTCTTATACATCCACCACTTCCATTCCAACAGGTCTTAGGAATGCTTCCTTATTTAACCCCCAAGGAGTACAGAGTCACCATGTGACCATTTTTAAGGACCTAGTTTTAAAGGAATTAATTGGAAGAGAAGGAATTTAAATCACAACCGCAGAGAGATCTGAAAAAAGGGGTGAAATCCCTTTGCGAGAATAAAAACCTCGTGATAAGACCAGCGGATAAAGGTGGGGGTATCGTTCTTCTCAATAAGGAACAATACACTGAAGAAATGGAGAGGTTGTTATTAGTGTTGAGCGAACACGGACTGTATTATTCGTGTTCGTACCGAATAATTGGATTTTTTGTACCCGAACACGGACACGGACACTTTACTGTATGTTCGGGTAAAAATCCGTGTTCGGTCGTTTTATTTCCGGGTTTTGCATGCTTTGGCGCTCTTTTCATGGCGGGCTTTCAACAGCCAATCAACAATCGTTTAACTGGTGTGCCTTAAGCCATCCCAGCCATGCCTGCAAATGTCTCAGTAGCTGTGATTGGCCGTCTGAAGCATGTGACCAAGTCTTTATAAGTTCGAGGCAGCCGCAGCGGCGTCATTATGCTGCTTAGATTCAGGGACAGAGAGCACACATCAACGTGCTGGCTGCTGATTAGGGAAAGATAGGCAGGAAAAAACCATTTGTGTCCGGATAGAATTGAGGGACAGGTCGGAGTGTTTAGGCAGGGCGAGTTGTAGGCATTTTAGGGATAGAGTCTGCTGAATTATATAGGGTCAGTGTCTTCTACAAACTACAATCGATATTGCTGTGTGGGGGGTGGGGTGAATCTGCACTCAATCCTGATCTACGATCTCTTCTCAATCCTGTTAGGGACAGAGTCTGCTGAATTTTAGGGAAACTGTGTTCTACAAACTACAATCGATATTGCTGTGTGGGGGGTGGGGTGAATCTGCACTCAATCCTGATCTACGATCTCTTCTCAATCCTGTTAGGGACAGAGTCTGCTGAATTTTAGGGAAACTGTGTTCTACAAACTACAATCGATATTGCTGTGTGGGGGGTGGGGTGAATCTGCACTCAATCCTGATCTACGATCTCTTCTCAATCCTGTTAGGGACAGAGTCTGCTGAATTTTAGGGAAACTGTGTTCTACAAACTACAATCGATATTGCTGTGTGGTGTGGGATTGGAGATAGGCAGGTGTCAGTGATCCACATCTATTTTTCTGTGTGTGAGCTGCAGTGAACACAATCTTTTTGGGCTGCAGTGAACACAATCTTTTTGGGCTGCAGTGAACACAATCTTTTTGGGCTGCAGTGAACACAATCTTTTTGGGCTGCAGTGAACACAATCTTTTTGGGCTGCAGTGAACACAATCTTTTTGGGGTGCAGTGAACAAAATCTTTTTGGGGTGCAGTGAACACAATCCTTTTTGGTGTGCAGTGAACACAATCTTTGTGGGGTGCAGTGAACAAAATCCTTTGTGGGGTGCAGTGAACACAATCTTTTTGGGGTGCAGTGAACAAAATCCTTTTTGGGGTGCAGTGAACAACATCCTTTTTGGGGTGCAGTGAACACAATCTTTTTGGGGTGCAGTGAACAAAATCCTTTGTGGGGTGCAGTGAACACAATCTTTTTGGGGTGCAGTGAACACAATCTTTTTGGGGTGGAGTGAACAACATCCTTTTTGGGGTGCAGTGAACAAAATCCTTTTTGGGGTGCAGTGAACAAAATCATTTTTGGGGTGCAGTGAACACAATCTTTTTGGGGTGCAGTGAACACAATCTTTGTGGGGTGCAGTGAACACAATCTTTTTGGGGTGGAGTGAACAACATCCTTTTTGGGGTGCAGTGAACAACATCCTTTTTGGGGTGCAGTGAACACAATCTTTTTGGGGTGCAGTGAACACAATCTTTGTGGGGTACAGTGAACAGAATCTTTGTGGGGTGCAGTGAACAAAATCTTTGGGGGGTACAGTGAACACAATCTTTGTGAGGTGCAGTGAACACAATCTTTGTGGGGTGCAGTGAACACAATCATTGTGGGGTGCAGTGAACTCAATCTTTGTGGGGTACAGTGAACACAATCTCATACTGAAGGTTTGAGGGTGCTGCCTGTTCCATACTCCCCCTACTCCTCATCTAGCCTTTTAGGGGTACAAACAATAGTAATTGGGGCCTAGTGTGGTTGTGTACGTGTGATATACATACACTTTTTTGGGATCATATTTTCTATTCCGCTATTTAATCAAAAACCTTTGGGGATCAGTTAAATTGGGGGATAGTCTGTGTTGGTACGTGTGAGAGAGATCCACCTTTCCAAGTTGTTGGGGTTCATCTCATACTTCTGAAGGTTTGAGGGTGCTGCCTGTTCCATACTCCCCCCTACTCCTAGCCTTTTAGGGGTACAAACAATAGTAATTGGGGCCTAGTGTGGTTGTGTACGTGTGATATACATACACTTTTTTGGGATCATATTTTCTATTCCGCTATTTAATCAAAAACCTCTGGGGATCAGTTAAATTGGGGGATAGTCTGTGTTGGTACGTGTGAGAGAGATCCACCTTTCCAAGTTGTTGGGGTTCATCTCATACTTCTGAAGGTTTGAGGGTGCTGCCTGTTCCATACTCCCCCTACTCCTAGCCTTTTAGGGGTACAAACAATAGTAATTGGGGCCTAGTGTGGTTGTGTACGTGTGATATACATACACTTTTTTGGGATCATATTTTCTATTCCGCTATTTAATCAAAAACCTCTGGGGATCAGTTAAATTGGGGGATAGTCTGTGTTGGTACGTGTGAGAGAGATCCACCTTTCCAAGTTGTTGGGGTTCATCTCATACTTCTGAAGGTTTGAGGGTGCTGCCTGTTCCATACTCCCCCTACTCCTAGCCTTTTAGGGGTACAAACAATAGTAATTGGGGCCTAGTGTGGTTGTGTACGTGTGATATACATACACTTTTTTGGGATCATATTTTCTATTCCGCTATTTAATCAAAAACCTCTGGGGATCAGTTAAATTGGGGGATAGTCTGTGTTGGTACGTGTGAGAGAGATCCACCTTTCCAAGTTGTTGGGGTTCATCTCATACTTCTGAAGGTTTGAGGGTGCTGCCTGTTCCATACTCCCCCTACTCCTAGCCTTTTAGGGGTACAAACAATAGTAATTGGGGCCTAGTGTGGTTGTGTACGTGTGATATACATACACTTTTTTGGGATCATATTTTCTATTCCGCTATTTAATCAAAAACCTTTGGGGATCAGTTAAATTGGGGGATAGTCTGTGTTGGTACGTGTGAGAGAGATCCACCTTTCCAAGTTGTTGGGGTTCATCTCATACTTCTGAAGGTTTGAGGGTGCTGCCTGTTCCATACTCCCCCTACTCCTAGCCTTTTAGGGGTACAAACAATAGTAATTGGGGCCTAGTGTGGTTGTGTACGTGTGATATACATACACTTTTTTGGGATCATATTTTCTATTCCGCTATTTAATCAAAAACCTCTGGGGATCAGTTAAATTGGGGGATAGTCTGTGTTGGTACGTGTGAGAGAGATCCACCTTTCCAAGTTGTTGGGGTTCATCTCATACTTCTGAAGGTTTGAGGGTGCTGCCTGTTCCATACTCCCCCCTACTCCTAGCCTTTTAGGGGTACAAACAATAGTAATTGGGGCCTAGTGTGGTTGTGTACGTGTGATATACATACACTTTTTTGGGATCATATTTTCTATTCCGCTATTTAATCAAAAACCTTTGGGGATCAGTTAAATTGGGGGATAGTCTGTGTTGGTACGTGTGAGAGAGATCCACCTTTCCAAGTTGTTGGGGTTCATCTCATACTTCTGAAGGTTTGAGGGTGCTGCCTGTTCCATACTCCCCCTACTCCTAGCCTTTTAGGGGTACAAACAATAGTAATTGGGGCCTAGTGTGGTTGTGTACGTGTGATATACATACACTTTTTTGGGATCATATTTTCTATTCCGCTATTTAATCAAAAACCTTTGGGGATCAGTTAAATTGGGGGATAGTCTGTGTTGGTACGTGTGAGAGAGATCCACCTTTCCAAGTTGTTGGGGTTCATCTCATACTTCTGAAGGTTTGAGGGTGCTGCCTGTTCCATACTCCCCCTACTCCTAGCCTTTTAGGGGTACAAACAATAGTAATTGGGGCCTAGTGTGGTTGTGTACGTGTGATATACATACACTTTTTTGGGATCATATTTTCTATTCCGCTATTTAATCAAAAACCTCTGGGGATCAGTTAAATTGGGGGATAGTCTGTGTTGGTACGTGTGAGAGAGATCCACCTTTCCAAGTTGTTGGGGTTCATCTCATACTTCTGAAGGTTTGAGGGTGCTGCCTGTTCCATACTCCCCCCTACTCCTAGCCTTTTAGGGGTACAAACAATAGTAATTGGGGCCTAGTGTGGTTGTGTACGTGTGATATACATACACTTTTTTGGGATCATATTTTCTATTCCGCTATTTAATCAAAAACCTTTGGGGATCAGTTAAATTGGGGGATAGTCTGTGTTGGTACGTGTGAGAGAGATCCACCTTTCCAAGTTGTTGGGGTTCATCTCATACTTCTGAAGGTTTGAGGGTGCTGCCTGTTCCATACTCCCCCTACTCCTAGCCTTTTAGGGGTACAAACAATAGTAATTGGGGCCTAGTGTGGTTGTGTACGTGTGATATACATACACTTTTTTGGGATCATATTTTCTATTCCGCTATTTAATCAAAAACCTTTGGGGATCAGTTAAATTGGGGGATAGTCTGTGTTGGTACGTGTGAGAGAGATCCACCTTTCCAAGTTGTTGGGGTTCATCTCATACTTCTGAAGGTTTGAGGGTGCTGCCTGTTCCATACTCCCCCTACTCCTAGCCTTTTAGGGGTACAAACAATAGTAATTGGGGCCTAGTGTGGTTGTGTACGTGTGATATACATACACTTTTTTGGGATCATATTTTCTATTCCGCTATTTAATCAAAAACCTTTGGGGATCAGTTAAATTGGGGGATAGTCTGTGTTGGTACGTGTGAGAGAGATCCACCTTTCCAAGTTGTTGGGGTTCATCTCATACTTCTGAAGGTTTGAGGGTGCTGCCTGTTCCATACTCCCCCTACTCCTAGCCTTTTAGGGGTACAAACAATAGTAATTGGGGCCTAGTGTGGTTGTGTACGTGCGAGATACATACACTTTTTTTGATCATATTTCCTATTCCGCTATTCAATAAAAACCTTTGGGGATCAATTAAATTGCGGGATAGTCTGTGTCGGTACGTGTGAGATCCACCTTTCCAAGTTTTTGGGGTTCATCTCATACTTCTGAAGCTTTGAGGGTGCTGCCTGTTCCATACTCCTCCTCCTCCTCATCCATCCTTTTAGGTGTACAAACAATAGTAATTGGGGCCTAGTGTGCTTCTGTACGTGTGAGATACATACACATTTTTTGATCATATTTCCTATTCCGCTATTCAATAAAAACCTTTGGGGATCAATTAAATTGCGGGATAGTCTGTGTCGGTACGTGTGAGATCCACCTTTCCAAGTTTTTGGGGTTCATCTCATACTTCTGAAGCTTTGAGGGTGCTGCCTGTTCCATACTCCTCCTCCTCCTCATCCATCCTTTTAGGTGTACAAACAATAGTAATTGGGGCCTAGTGTGTTTCTGTACGTGTGAGATACATACACTTTTTTTGATCATATTTCCTATTCCGCTATTCAATAAAAACCTTTGGGGATCAATTGAATTGCGGGATAGTCTGTGTCGGTACGTGTGAGAGAGATCCACCTTTCCAAGTTGTTGGGGTTCATCTCATACTTCTGAAGGTTTGAGGGTGCTGCCTGTTCCATACCCCCCCTACTCCTCATCTAGCCTTTTAGGGGTACAAACAATAGTAATTGGGGCCTAGTGTGGTTGTGTACGTGCGAGATACATACACTTTTTTTGATCATATTTCCTATTCCGCTATTCAATAAAAACCTTTGAGGATCAATTGAATTGCGGGATAGTCTGTGTCGGTACGTGTGAGAGAGATCCACCTTTCCAAGTTGTTGGGGTTCATCTCATACTTCTGAAGGTTTGAGGGTGCTGCCTGTTCCATACTCCCCCTACTCCTCATCTAGCCTTTTAGGGGTACAAACAATAGTAATTGGGGCCTAGTGTGGTTGTGTACGTGTGATATACATACACTTTTTTTGGATCATATTTTCTATTCCGCTATTCAATAAAAACCTTTCTAGGGCAAGATCTTAAATTACAGAAATATGAGGAGACCGTCAAATAAGGGCCGTGGCCTGGGTCGTGGTGCTGCTGGTAGAGCTCCTGTTGCAAGGAGAGGACATGGTCGATCTGTGCCAGCTACACGCACAAGTGAAACACCTTCCTCAAGTGTGAGTAGGCGACAGAACCTGCATCAGTATTTGGTAGGGCATCAAACGCCCCTAGAAGTGATGAGGCCAGAACAAGTTGAGGCGATAGTAGATTGGTTTGCTGCTGACAGTGCCTCCAGTTCCTTCACATTGTCTCCCACCCAGTCTACTGCAGAAAGGTCAGAGTTGGCACCTGCAGCCAATGTCCAACCGTCTTTCACCTCACCCCCTTGCAAATCAGGCCAGCAGTCTGAGCCCCAAGCCATACAGCAGTCTCTTATTCTTTTTGAGGACTCTGTCAGCAGGGTTTCCCAGGGCCATCCACCTAGCCCTGCCCCAGAAGTGGAAGAGATTGAGTGCAGCGATGCCCAACCACTTATTCCTCAAGATGAGTACATGCAAGGATCATCGCAGCACGTCTCCGATGATGACGAAACGCAGGTGCCAACTGCTGCGGCGTTCAGCATTGTGGAGACCGACAAGGAGGGCAGGGGTGAAGACTGGGTGGAAGATGATGTGGAGGACGATGAGGTCCTCGACCCCACATGGAATGAACGTCATGCAGGTGAACTGAGTAGTTTGGAGGAAGAGGCGGTGGTCGCACAGAGCCACCAGCACAGCAGAAGAGGGAGCAGGGTGCAGAAGCGGAGCGGCCGTGCCCTAGACACTACGCCCGCTACTGCCCAACGCAGCAAGGGAACGAGCGCACCAAAGTCAGCTCAAAGGAGTTCTCTAGCGTGGAAGTTCTTTAGAAAATGTGCTGATGACAGGACACGAGTGGTTTGCACCCTGTGCAATCAGAGCTTGAAGCGAGGCATGAACCTTCTCAACCTGAGCACAACCTGCATGATCAGGCATCTAAGTGCAAAGCACGAGCTGCAGTGGAGTACACACCTTCAAAACCAAGAAACGTCTCTGGCTCATCCTGCTTCCTCTTCTGCTGCAGTCTCGGCCGCTCCAGCCACATCTGTAGTGATACCGGCACCTGCCACCCCGCAAACAGACGATCTGTCAGCAACACCACCACCTGGGTCACCAACAACCATCTCCACAATGTCCCGTGGAAGCGTTCAGCTTTCCATCTCCCAAACACTTGAGAGGAAGAGGAAGTACCCCCCCTACCCACCCGCGATCCCTGGCCCTGAATGCCAGCATTTCAAAATTATTGGCCTTTGAAATGCTGTCATTCCGTCTGGTGGAGACGCACAGTTTTAAAAACCTTATGTCGGTGGCTGTCCCACAGTACGTCGTGCCCAGCCGCCACTACTTTTCCAGGCAAGCCATCCCTTCCCTGCACAACCAAGTGGGGGAAAAAATCAGGTGTGCACTGCGCAACGCCATCTGTGCCAAGGTCCACCTAACTACGGATACGTGGACCAGTAAGCACGGTCAGGGGCGTTATATCTCCCTAACGGCACACTGGGTAAATGCAGTGGCGGATGGGCCTGAGGCGGATAGCAATTTGGCGCATGTCCTTCCACCACCGAGGATTGCAGGGCGCTTCAGTTTGCCTCCTGTTCCTAACTCCTCCTACTCCGCTTCCTCATCCTCTACCGCCTCCTCATCCGGACAGCGTAACACCTTCACCACCAACTTCAGCACGGCCAGGGGTAAACGACAGCAGGCAGTTTTACAACTTGCCTGTTTGGGGGACAAACCACACACCGCGCAGGAGTTGTGGAGGAGCATGGAACAGCAGACAAATGAGTGGTTGCTGCCAGCGAGCCTCAAGCCCGGCCTGGTGGTGTGCGATAACGGGCGAAATCTCATAGCAGCTCTGGGCCTAGCCGGTTTGACGCACATCCCTTGCCTGGCGCATGTGCTGAATTTGGTGGTGCAGAGGTTCCTTAAAAACTACCCCGATATGTCAGAGCTGCTGCAGAAAGTGCGGGCCGTTTGTGCGCACTTTCGGCGTTCTCACCCTGCTGCTGCTCGCCTGGCAGCGCTGCAGCGTAACTTCGGCCTTCCCGCTCACCGCCTCATATGTGACGTGCCCACAAGGTGGAACTCCACCTTGCACATGCTGGAAAGACTGTGCGAGCAGCAGCAGGCCATAGTGGAGTTTCAGCTGCAGCACGCACGCGTGAGTCGCTCTGCGGAACAGCACCACTTCACCACCAATAACTGGGCCTCCATGCGAGACCTGTGTGCCTTGTTGCGCTGTTTTGAGTACTCCACCAACATGGCCAGTGGCAATGACGCCGTTCTCAGCTTAACTATCCCACTTCTATGCCTCCTTGAAAAAACAATTCGGGCGATGATGGAAGAGGATGTGGCACAGGATGAGGAGGAGGAGGAGGATGAAGAGGTAACATTTCCAAGGCTTTCAGGGCAGTCATTCGCAAGGGGCTCCGAGGGTGGGTTCCTGCACACGCAAACGCCAGGGACGCAATTGTCCAGCAGGGGCACAGTTCTGGAGGATGAGGAGGATGAGGAGGAGGAGGAGCTGGAGGAGGAGATGGAACCATGTTCACAGCAGGGTGGCACCCAGGCCAGCTCATGGCCATCACTGGTGCGTGGCTGGGGGGATACAGAGGACACGGACCATACACCTCCCACAGAGGACAGCCTTTCGTTGCCTCTGGGCAGCCTGGCACACATGAGCGATTACATGCTGCAGTGTCTACACAACGACCGCCGAGTTGCCCACATTCTAACTTGTGCTGATTACTGGGTGGCCACGCTGCTGGATCCCCGTTACAAGGACAACGTACCGTCCTTAATTCACTCACTGGAGCGCGATCGCAAGATGCGCGAGTACAAGCGCACGCTGGTAGACGCCATGCTGCTGGCATTCCCATCTGACAGCGGGGCCACAGTGGAAGCACAAGGCAGAGGAGGAGGAGGAGGAGGTCGCCAACGCAACCAGGGCACCGCCAGCACCTCAGAAGGCAGGGTTAGCATGGCCGAAATGTGGAAAAGCTTTGTCAGCACGCCACAACAAACAGCAGCACCAGCAGCTCAGATGGAACGTCTTAGCAGGAGGCAGCATTTTACCAACATGGTGGAGCAGTATGTGTGCACACGCCTACATGTAGTGAATGACGGGTCTGCCCCCTTCAACTTCTGGGTCTCCAAATTGGGCACATGGCCTGAGCTTGCCCTTTACGCCTTGGAGGTGCTGGCGTGCCCTGCAGCCAGTGTATTATCTGAACGGGTATTTAGCACGGCTGGGGGCGTTATAACAGACAAGCGCAGCCGCCTGTCCAGAGACAATGTGGACAAGCTCACGTTCATTAAAATGAACCAGGCATGGATCCCACGGGACTTTTCCGTACCTTATGCAGAATAGCAATGGATACCGACCTTACCCACCCATTGTTCCATTTTTGCTCTTTCTCACTCTTTTGGGGTGTACCCTCATTTAAAATTTGTGAAAAGAAGCAGTGTTGGCTACCTCGTCCTCCTCCTCAGGGCCAGATTAATGTAGGGTCTATTGGAGCTGCAGCTCCAGGCCCCTACCTTTTATATAGGCCCCGGGTTGGCCATATTCACTGTTACCGCTCTTCTGTCACTTGTAAACACAGAAGTCTGGCTTCTATGCTCGCTTCCCCAGGCAGCACCCTCAGAACCTCCCCACACAGCGTGAAGGCCGGACAAGGAGGGACAGTTGGCGATGCATGGATGTGTTTATGGGCTTCAGAGACAGCATCCCATGTTGAATTAGGCATGCATGGCTGCACCCTTCCTCCTCTGGGTGCATGGCAAGGCACGGCCCTAAGGCCCTTCAAAATCCTCAGCACCAAGCCCATGATGCTGTTAATCCGGCCCTGGTCCTCCTCCACCGCCGCTTCCACCTACACCGCCCATAGGTGTGCGCAGCCTATTGCATTAAGGTGTGCACCCCAAAGTTGAAATACACATGCATGTGTTTGCCAGCAGGGAGAGTAATGTATCGGGGCCATGTACCTGTAGGCAAGGAGAAATAGAGCAGAGCAGGTCCCAGGGAGATCTTTCCCATCTCCTCACTGGCAATGCTATGTGCCCTAGGTGATTAGGGTGTGCCCAGGCACACCCAGCACACCCTGTGCGCACGCCTATGTCACCGCCACATCCACCACCACCTCAACCTCCCTCCTACTCCATATGGGCCTCGTCCTTCAGAGATGAAGAAGAACATTGTTTTATTTTTCTGTTTTTTTTTGTTGTTTTAAGTTATTTCCCTATCCACATTTGTTTGCAGAGCACTTGCCATGCTCTTAATTACGTTTTGCTGCCATTTGCAGCACTCTAGCCCTTTCCTTTGGTGTTTTAGAGCCATTTTAGTGCCTTAAAGTTCGGGTCCCCATTGACTTCAATGGGGTTCGGTGTCCGGGAAAAGTTCGGTAAAAGTCCGGGACACGGACCCGGACTTTTTTTTAAAGTTCGGCCGAACCCGTCGAACACGGACATCTAGGTGTCCGCTCAACCCTAGTTGTTATCTGATAATGGCACCTATGAAGTTTTGAAAAAAGACCCCACCTTCAAATATAAGAAACAGTTGGAGAAAATAGTGACTAAAGGTTACGAGGAAAGTATTATAAACAAAAAAGAGAAGGAATTCTTGGTACCTTTGGCTCCCAGGATTCCGACCATATATTATCTTCCCAAAGTACATAAAAGCCTCACTAGACCACCTGGGAGGCCCATAGTGAGCGGAATCGATTCCGTTACCTCCAGGATTGGAAGGTATGTGGACCACTTTCTGCAACCCCTGGTCCAAGAAACCCCTTCATATCTTAAAGATACGGCTCAATGTATCCAGGAAGTGACACAATTAGAGGTGGAGGGAGACGTACTGCTGGTCACGGAAGACGTGACGTCTTTATATACCGTGATACCCCACCAGATAGGATATGAAGCGGTATGCACTTTCTTGGACACTGATTATGAAATACCGATGGACCAGAAGAAGTTCATCCTGGATCTACTAATTTTCGGCATGGAGCACAACTATTTCTATTATGGCAAAAAGTTCTACCTACAGAAAATGGGCGTAGCTATGGGGGCCAAGTTTGCCCCCAGCTTAGCCAATTTATTTATGGCACTGTGGGAAGATAGAAACATTTATTCCAACAGACCCAGGCAACTGGTTATGTGGAGAAGGTACATAGATGACACGCTGTTAATATGGCAGGGAGAAGAAGATTCACTGAGAAGGTTCATGAGAGATCTGAATTGTAATAATTGGGGGATCAGGTTTTCTTATGAATTTAGCAAGACCTCAGTGAACTTCTTGGACCTAGTCATATCCAGGGTAGGTTCCAGTTTTTCCACCCATACCTATTATAAGCCGACTGATAGGAACGGCTTTATAGCCCTGGACAGCTGTCACCATCCAGCCTGGCTCAGATCTGTACCCAAATCACAATTCAGAAGAGTCAGAAGGAATTGTACCGACAGCCAAGTATTCCGGAAACAAGCTATGGTCCTGAAAGAAAAATTTCTGGAAAAAGGCTACAAACCAGAAGTGCTAGAGAAAGAAATTCAGACCCTGGAGTTAGTTGAGCAAAGAAGTTTGATACAACCTAAGGAAGTTCAGAACCCAGGAAAAACCAGTTCCAAGTTTGAATTTGCTTTCATTACGAGATTCTCACAAAACTACAAGTGGCTAAATCATGTATTCCGGAAACACTGGGGAGTCCTACAGAAAGATAAAATTTTAGGACCCATGCTACCAGAACTTCCACCTATCATTTACAGGAAGGCACAGAACTTACGAGATCTGGTAGCCCCCAATCCCATTGATCCTTCTACCATCCCAAAATTTTTTCCTGATATGAAGGGCTTCTTTCCCTGCAGGAGTTGCAGAGTGTGTAAAGAGGCTCAAACTATCAGGACTAATAAATTTCATTCAACTGTGACAGGTAAAGAGTACCCCATTAGAAATGTTATTTCCTGCCATACGAAAGGGGTTGTATACTTTTTACAGTGTGAGTGCAATTACCAGTATGTTGGAAGAACCATACGTACTGCCGCCATACGTATTGGAGAACATCTGACCAACATACACAAAGCTTTTCCTGGGCATAGTGTATCCCAACACTTCTCCCAATGTCACAGAAAAAATCCCAAGAGGTTAAGGGTCATCGTTATTGAGAAATATACACCACACTGGAGGGGGAGCAATCTGAGGAGGTCTATATCCAGGAGGGAAACCTTCTGGATATATGAGCTCGGCTGCTCCAGACCCCGGGGACTCAACATAGAGTGGGACATAAACGCACACATTAATAATTGTTGATCCCCACATATATTTTGGCAGGTTTTATATTTTAGTTATCTTTTAACATTTATTTTAAATTTGTATTGGAGCATATGGTTTAAAATATTTCAATACATTTTATTATACACATATTTCCGGTGTCACCCCTTTCCCACTACGCTCCTAAAGCAGTGTGTTGTAGGACAGGATAGAAAGTGTTTACTTCCGGTGTCACCAGGATGTGCCATAGATCGAAGTTTTTATACATTTGTTTTTAACAAATAATAAAGTATGTTTTTATACATTCCTTTTAACACAAGGAAAGTTACCCATATTTAAGTAATTTGCCTTAAATTGCTATCAGCCAGAAGTTCCAAAGCATACCTGCTCTGCAGACACTTGCTCTGCAGACAGGAAGTAAAGTGTTTGCTTCCTGTGCAGACAGGAGGTGAAGTGTTTACTTCCTGTGTCACCAGGATGTGCTATGGATCGATGTTTTTATACTACCTGCTCTGCAGACACCGGAAGTTAGACAATCTGCTTCCACCTGTATAAATAAAGCGGAAGTGACAATGCGCCAGTACTCCTGTCTCAGTAGAAATCCTATGGGAAGAAACCGGTCCGATTAGGAGACGCACACGTCACACACAACTTGCGGTCCGTGCTGCAGCCGGCCGCAAGCCTTTGCAGGAATACGTATGCTTATGTTTATGCTGAATACAAGACATCTAATTGTAAGTGCATTATCAACTGTTTTTTGAATAAATATCAAGGGTAATACACTATTAGTCCTCTTTTTTCCTTTAATACACGGTGGTTTTGTGAGCTTGTAAAGAAGGATGAGGCTGTGTTTCTTGCTGGTACTCATTGCCATCTAGTGGAGAAAGAAAGGTAGAGCGGTTCTACATCCCACTTCAGGGTTTTAAAGAGGAAGCAAGGCGGTGGTTTCACTGAACAAGTGCATACCTATTACCATCTGGTAAGAGGCTAATTCTTGGTGATTTACACGTGGTGTTTGTTCACAAGGAGATTGGATATTTTTTCAGCACAAGAAAATATAGTTGCACCTTATTTATTTCCGTTTGGTAAGGATGAATTTCACTCGGTGGTGGATACACGTATTATTTGGATAGAATACCATTCTACTCACCTGCACAATATTTATGGACACTTATGAACTTTTATGTTTATGCACCAATTGATTTGCATTATTAATTGGCTTCACAGATTGATATATGTTATATATATTTACTTTTGTTGATTTGGTTCACACATAGATATATGTTATATATTCATTATTTATTTGTTGTTTAGCGCACCCCACACCACATATACATTTATCTATATTCAAAAGCACTGAATACCGGGAGCAGCTTCAACACACTATCAGCGCACCCATCCCCCCTTACAACATTCTAAAGTTTGTATGTTTGAAGCTTTGAATTTCAGTTAGCGCAGCAATTTTCTTTATTAAAAAAGGATATGTCCTTTACCTATAAAGGGGATGAATATATAAGCAACGGCTAGACTCTTGGTGTGCAAAATATTTCCCAATGGGGGCAGGTTTTGTTTAAATTGTTTAATGCGAAAATGATCATATTTAAACTTTTCTCCAATATCTGGCAGAAATTGATCCCAGAAGTGAAATGTTTTAGAGATCCATTTTTTTACACTAAAATTAAAAAGTATTCATGAGCTCAGAGTTGTATCCTTACAGTGAGTAAAGGCATTTGAGTGGACAATGTAGCCACCAATGATTTCCATACATCTTTGGTGGCTAGAATCATAGAGAACTTTGGAGCCATAACTTTAGAAGAATTAGTAGATGCCAGAAAAAGAGCAGTCCTGGGATAACCGATCTTTCTATGCCCACCCATTTTTTTCCCCAGAAGGAGAAAATGAATCAAATCTTTTTATCGTTTTTTAGAAAAATGTTGACATGCACATTCTGTAGTATTATATGGATGGACAATGCAGACAACAAACTAGAGCTGCATCATACACGTTGAACAAATAAAGTGGTTCTAAAAGTAGAATATTTTTTTCCTAAAATAAAAAAGAAGTTATGCTTACCTGCTCTGTGAAATTATACTGCACAGAGCAGGCCCTTGCCCCCTCTTTTGAGGTCACCTGCCAGTCACCTGCCAGCACTCTCCTCCCTCTTCTTCTCCGAGTGCCCCCCTCAGCAAGACATGTGTTGAGGGGGCATATGTGTGGGCACAATATCAAGCTTAGCTATGCGCATCCCTAGACACACACAGCATGGCTTGGGCACACTACTCACTCCCTCCTCACAGAATTTGACTGACAGCAGCAAGAGTAAATTGCCCTCAGAGTCTCTAGTGAGAAGAGCAAGAGAGGGAGCAGCTCTGCTACAGACAGGCACAGAGCTAAATCAAGAAAGGACTCAGGTAAGTGTCTTGATTTTAGAATCACTTTAATATATAATCTGCTACTATATACTCAGAAAACTATTGTAACAATTATTCCCTGATCGGGTTAGTTTGCTTTACTAAATTAGGCTCAATGTGTTAACAAAATCCAGTGCCCATGTTTATGCCTTATATTGACCACTTTAGAAATGGTCTATTCAGATTCTTCTTGTTCTGTCTTTTTGACCCAAATGCAGTGTTTTTAATAAGACTAATTTTACTTCAGGCATACAATTAATGTACTATAATAAAATGCAACAGCACCTTCCAGCAGAATATAGGTCATTGTTAGACCCCTGCGTTTTTTTTACAATATATTTAAATTAATCAATGTACAACATACACATATATTTTTAAATAGGTTTTGCATGTATTTTATGTATCTAAATTTGCAGATTGTTTATACTGTATTCTAGCACTGCTGTTCCCCTGCTTCATTTATCTGGTTGTATATGATAGATGTTGCCTATGGGGGAGTACATATATGTTAAATTTTAATAAAGAGAGCATTTCCTTGGGATATTCCTGAGCATAAAATGTATATACAATGGTATATGTGGTTGCTAAGAGTCCATTCATACCAGGTGTGATGGGACTACGTGGAGCAGTTATTCAAATGCAGTCTCACCGCATCCCCACCACAAGACATGGCAAAATGCCTTGTCTCTGGTGTGGCTGGTTTACACCACTGCATTGTGGTAATGCATGCAGGGCCAGTGCTACCACTAGGCAAACTAGGCAGCCGCCTAGAGTGCACTGCTGCCTAGGGCGCAGCCATGGCCACTGGCTTACCTACTGACCACTGGGAGGAAAGGGCGCCTAGAACGTGTCAGTTCACCTTGTCCTCTACCGGTTGTCTAGCTGTTTGTAGGGACGCAGCAGCAATCAGGACCATGAGGGCAGCATGAGAGGCTGGGACTCGGGAGAAGAGCTCCACTGCGGCACTGCCTCCTCCTTGACCCCTCCCCCCTGAAGAGGCGAGAAGCAGCGGGCACAGCATACCCTGAGCTTCCAGAGCATAGACTGCTCCAACTTCCTCTTCGCTCTAACGTTAGGCCTGGACCCGGAGGACAGGCTGACTGGGGGCACAGAGGTGTGACAGAATACGGGCAGGAGGCACAGGCTACTGCAGGAGCCACTGGAAGCGGAAGAAGATCAAGGAGACAGACTGGCATCATGGCATGGAAGGTACTGTCACAGACCTGGACTGCAGATCTGCAAACAGACACTCTGGGACAATGGGGAGGGACTTCAGCTAGGGACAGGGCTAGAAGTCTCTCTCATCTCCCCCCTCACTCCCCTCCCTCAGCCCTCCCTGTCCCAGCCCCCCTCTCTCAGCTCCCCTCCCCTTACTCTCAGCCCCCCCCCTCTATTAGCCCCCCTTCCCCCACTCTCAACCCCCCTCCCCCTCTCTCAGCCCCCTCCCTCTCTGCCCCCCCCCCTCTTGCCCCCCCCTGAGCCTCTTTCTCTGCCCCCCTTTCTCAGCCCTCCCTCTCTCTCAGCCCTCCTTCTCTCTCTCAGCCCTCCCTCTCTCTCAACCTCCCTCTCTCTAAACCCCCCCCTTCCCCCTCCTCTCTCAGCCCTCTCTCTCTCTCTCTCTCAGCCCTCCCTCTCTCTCTCTCGCTCTCTCTCTCAGCCCTCCCTCTCTCTCAGCCCTCTCTCTCTCTCAGCCCTCTCTCTCTCTCAGCTCTCTCTCTCTCAACCCTCCCTCGCTCTCTCTCTCAGCCCTCTCTCTCAGCCCTCTCTCTCTCAGCCCTCTCTCTCTTTCAGCTCTCCCTCTCCCTCAGTCCCCTATCTCTCTCTCATCCCTCTCTCTCTCCCTCAGTCCTCTCTCTCTCTCAGCCCTCTCTCTTTCTCAGCCCTCTCTCTTTCTCAGCCCTCCATCTCTCTCAGCCCTCTCTCGCTCTTTCTCAGCCTTCCCTCTTTCTCAGCCCTCTCTTGCTCTCAGCCATCTCTCTCTCTCTCTCTCTCTCTCTCTAAGCCCAGTCTCTCTCTCTCTCTCTCTCTCTCTCTCTCAGCCCTCTCTCTCTCCCAAACTTCTCTCTCTCTCTCAGCCCTCTCTCTCTCTCAGCCCTCTCTCTCCCCCTCAGCCCTCTCAGCCCCCCTTCTCTCTCAGCCCTCTCTCTCTCTCTCTCTCTCTCTCTCGCTCTCAGCCATCTATTTTTCTCTCTCAGTCCCCCTCTCTCTCTCAGCCCTCTCTCTTAGCCCTCTCTCTCAACACCCCTCTCTCTCAGCCCCCCCCCTGGCCCTCTCTCAGTCCTCCCTCTCTCTCAGCCCTCTCTCTCTCTCAGCCCTCCCTCTCTCAGCCCTCCCTCTCTCAGCCCTCCCTCTCTCAGCCCTCCCTCTCTCTCAGACTTTCCCTCTATAAGACCCCCTCTCTCTCAGCCCCCACCTCTATCTAGGGGGTGCAAGTAGCTAGTCTTGCCTAGGGAGCAAAATAGACTAGCACCGGCCCTGGGTACATGGACAGTGTGTGCTGAAAAAGAGTACTGCGTGCAGTACTGTTTTTTCAGCCCAGTGCAGGTAACCACATGCAAGATGGAAGAACTCTATGAGAAAGTTAACAATTTTATGCATCAGTATCAGCACATAAACTGTGCACTAAGCCCGCCAGACCTCAGCGCACACTGACCACTGTGTTATATTGCAGCAGCTGGTGTGAATGTACCCTAAAGGCAACTTTGCAATTAGCCTCCCTCAAAATGGAACCCCTTCCCGCCTCCACCTCCCAGCTCTTTCAGAGGTTCTAAATGCCAGGAGGGGAGCTGTCACATACCTTTTGTCAGAGCCTGACATGTAGAGGGAGGCCTCTCTTACAGCCTGGCTCAAGGAACACTGATGTTGCAACAGTGGCCATGAGAGCATGGCAAGGTATGAGTGCCTGTAAGATGTTCCATTGGCAGCAGCGGTGAATGGCAGGTGCATATTCAGAGACAGGACAGGTAACTTCAACAGCAGGTAAAAGCGGAAACAACAGACCCTGGACTGGGCAGACAGCAAGCAACAGTTGCTTGATAAGCAGCTGGCAGGTTGCAGGTGTGTAAGAACTGAAAGTGCTTCAGCAGGTGTAGAATTTGCAGAAGCAAAGTCAAGAACAGGTGCGAGGGCGTGGCTTGGACCCGATCTGATATGGCCGCTTGAATCCGAGCTCCTGCGCTGTGGAGTCTGCCATTACCTTTTTCTGAGCCCTTTACCCGCGCCTGTCACGTTCAAAGACATGGGAAGCAAGACTAGAAGCTCTTCTGCCACTCGAGTGGGAACCCCGAGGGAAATGGAGTCACAGCTCAGCCGCAATATCACGGACATTTTCCGGACACAACGGCCTTCTCCATCCCCCTCAGCCTCTCAGCCCGCCCGCTCGCGTTCCCGCTCGCCGAACAGGCAATCTGTGGAACTGAGTGCCTCCCTGCCTATGCCTCTTCACGATCCCCCGGGGCCACCGGTGACTCCTCCGATCCTCACCATGGCGGATTTACAATTTGTGGCGGCTGACTTTAAAGCTGCCATGGCGGCGGCCATAGCAGAACTACGCAGTGATTTCCAGGCCATGTCGGCAAGAGTGGAGGAAGTTGAACAAATCACTGCCCGCCATGACACCTCCCTGGGTCTTATCCACCAAGTGACTGAGTCGCATGCCGTGCTCCTACGGGACCTTAACCGGCATGTTGAGGACCTGGACAATCGGGGCCGCCGGGGGAACCTGAGGGTGCGAGGGGTCCCCGAGAGCATAGAACACTAGAATTTACCTCAGGCCGTCTCCTCCATATGCAACGACCTCCTTGGCAGACCCCCTGAGGCGCCCGTGGCATTCGAGCGTATCCACAGAGCCCTGAGACCCCGTGGCAGGGAGAATGATCCCCCGAGGGACGTGGTGTGCTGCCTGGTCAACTTCCAGCTCAAGGAGGATGTGTTGCGGAATGCCAGGATGCGGCAGCACCTCACGTTCCAGGGCGCGGAGGTCAAGTTGTTCCAAGACCTCTCTGCCATAACCCTGCAGAGACGGCGGGAGCTTCGCCCGCTGCTGGAAGAACTCAGGTCCAGGGCGATCGTTTATCGCTGGAAGTTCCCCTTCGGCATGTCAGCCACATCGCAGGGTCGCACCGCTCTACTGAGAGTTCCTGAGGACCTCGAGCACTTCTGTGCCACTTTGGGCATACCTCACATCAATGTGCCTGACTGGTACAGTGAATTCCGCTGCACTGGGCAACCTCTATGGATGGCATCCAGATGGCTGACAACTTTTTTTTGGGTCGCCGACGCTCCCACCCGCCTTCTTCACCTCCGGGCTACGGTAGAGATGTTCCTCGCAACGGGAGCCCCTCGGCATCTCCGGTTCACCGGAGGGCGCGTCACGACCACTAGATGTCTGCGCTCACCGCGCCTCCTGCTGGATAGCACAGAGACCTTTTTTGCTCTTTGGATGTCTCCTGGATTCGACTCTCTCCCCTGATGGATTGTTGCTACGCCTTACTTACCTCCGTGATGTGCCCGCGGTCCCGGACTTTCCCACTCCAACGGTCTGACTGCTGCCTCCCCACAGTTGCCTTCTGCGCATGGTCCCGCGGGCGCCATCGATCGAGTGTCCTGCTCCCTGTGTACTGTGAACTGCCTTTCTCATGCCATCGGCATCTCCATGCAGAATATACCCCTTTGGATTACTCAGCTACGAAGCCCCTTCTCCCCATGCACTGCTGACTCTCGCTTTTTACGACCCCTGCCGGTATGTATTCCGGACTCCCCCTCATCATACCGGCATTCCCCCCCCCCCTCCCCCCTCCCTTGCCTTCACTGGTTTCACGGGCTTTCCCTCCTAGGTGTACGTGACTGCCTGCCTGTATTCTTCAATAGCCCGGACTTCAGCCCCCGCACCCCTAGGTTGCTTTCCCCCTGGTTCCCCTTCCCCTGGTCTCCTTTATAACTAACATGGCTTTCCCCGCAGGTTTACAGACAAGGACTTGGTTTGCCTAGCTGGTGTTTTGCTCACTGATATGCCGAGGAATGTATTCCGATTCATGTATTTTCTTGCAGTGCACCTCATTGCCCCCTGAGGTTTCCCTCCCCCCCCGTCCCTTCAGCCCACCCCGCCCCCCCCCTTCCCTTCAGCCCATCCCGCCCTCCATTCCTCCCCTCCTTCCCTCCCTCCTTTTCCTCCTTCTTCCCTCCCTCCTTTTCCTCCTTCTTCCCTCCCCTCCCTCCCCCTCCTTCTTCCCTCCCCTCCTTCTTCCCTCCCCTCCCTCCCCCTCCTCTTTCCCTCCCCCTCATCTTTCCCTCCCCCTTCCTCCCCACACTCTCTCTCCCGCCGCTTGTCCCTCCTCCCCTCCCCCCCCCCTTTTTTCTTTTTCCCCTCCTACCTTTCCTCAGATTCTTTGTGCCTGTACATGTAGATCGCCTGTGTCCTGAACCTGATGTCTTGCCTAGACGATGGTAACCCGGCTATGCAGTAGGGAGTGGAGCCTCTGCTTTTCCTATGGGGCTTCTCTCTCTCTTAGTTGACTGGGTCGGTACTAATAACGATATGCTGCCCGCGGGACGCCACTGCTCTACCTTGCCTCCCCCCCGGGCGCTTGCTTCCGCCCCTGGGGGAGGGGGGGTGGTCCGTGGTTGTCTATGCCCCTTGTGCTGTTCCCCATTTGTTTTGACCGTGGGCGCCGGGTCCCGCTGTCGGTTCGCGCCCCTGGCTATGGCATCCGTGCCATCATTCCTGATGGTTCACACCCGCCAGGGTGTGCGGAGGTGCAGGCCGGCGGCGGGTTCATGGGGCCGAGGATAGTATTGGCGGAGGCTATTGCTCCGCCTGTGCACGTTACACCGGGACAGGGGCTGTGTGATATATGCTCTATACCAATAGGAGAGAGTTACTGTTGTTTTATTGCATTGCTGTTCCTTTGCTACATTAGACTCAGCACATCCCTGGTTGGCATGTCTCTCTGTGCTATGTTGAATTCACAAAACTCATTGTTTAATGCCTGTATTGATCGATCCAGGTGTACTGCACCTGATTGCGCATCTTTTATGAGCTACTTCCTCTCTTATTTGGCTTTCTTTCCTGATCTGTCTGCCTCCCGTTCATCTGTGTGCCTGCCTGTCTCAACCCCGACTGCCCCCAGCTGACTTGCCACTGCACGACCCTAGAGCTGCTGACTTGCCCGCTACTCTTCATACCGTTCGCGACTCGCCTAAAGAGATTCCACTTTCTCGCCATTGCCGCCTTCACCACCCGCCTCTCTGACTTACATCCCTACCTCCGGCTCCCTCTATATGTCTGTGCCCCTGACATTCCCTCGCAGGCCTGCAATGGATCTTGCCTGCTCCTGACTCCCTGCACTTGCTCTCTCATGCTCCCTCGCACATCGGGCTCCTTTAGAAGCTACTATTGACTCCTGCAGGTCCTTGGAGTTCTGGCCACCGTGTTGGTTGTCTCCTTCCACGCCCACCAACGGTCGCCGTTCCCTGACGGACGTCCCACTTTTACCGACTTCCAGACTCCCCCATCCCCTTTGAGTTCCTCAGCAGGTCTGTTGGTTCTCACGGTACTTTAGCCCTCCTACCAACCTCCGCCCTTACCTCTTCCTCCCCTCCTGTTTGTTGGTTTCCTCCCCCCCCTTTCTCTTTTTTTTTCTCCCTCTCCTCTTTTCCTTATAGCAGTGCGCCTAGATGGCCGCTTCAATACCACGGCCGAGTGACCTCCGTCTTAAAGTAGTCTCCTTAAACGTCCGTGGCCTACACATGCCCCAGAAACGCTCGAAACTGCTCGGGCACATGCATCGGCTCAGGGCGGACGTGGTGTTCTTGCAGGAGACGCACTTCTGCTCGGATGCCCTCCCGAGATGTACGAACAAGTACTTTACCCAAGCATTTCACACTACATCGGACACTTCTAAATCTAAAGGGGTCTCCATTCTGATCGCTAAATCGACCCCTATCTTCATTTCTGATACCCTGGTAGATACCCAAGGACGCTACCTGTTTCTTAGAGGTACCCTTAAGCATGTTTAGATCACCCTTGCGAATGTCTACAGCCCTAACAGGTCTCAGGTTTCGTTTTTCAGATTGGTACTGGGTGAACTGGCACCCTTTCAACAGGGCACCTTGATTTTCGGGGGCGACTTTAATGTTCCCCTGGAACCACTGCTCGACACCTCCTCAGGTTCCTCATGCTTGCCTTACAGGGCTCTCAAGCAGATTAAGCTGTGCCTCCGGGATCTCCAGCTTCATGCATGAGATAGAGATTATACTTACTTTTCCCCGCTCCACGCCAAATACTCACGGATTGATTATTTATTCCTATCTCAGTCGGCTCTCTCGTCCCTTCTTGAAGCCTCTATAGAACCGTCAATACTCTCGGACCATCGCCCTGTCTCTTTCACTCTAGCCTTTCCAGTGTCCTTGTCCAGAGATCGGGTTTGGAGTCTTAACTCTGCCCTATTGACGGATAAAGCTAACTTGGCCGCAATCCGCGAAACTTTGACGGAATATTTCTCTATCAATGCGACTCCTGACACGTCGACCCTCACTCAATGGGAAGCCCACAAGTGCGTGGTCAGGGGAAAATTATTAGCGCTCTCAGCGGCACTGAGGAAACAAAGGGAGGCTCTTGTCTCTGATCTGCTCTCGCGCGTTCGTACCTTAGAACTTGCCCACAAACAATCCCTTGCACAGGACACTCTAGCGGCCCTTACCTCCACCCGTGAACAACTTACGGAGGAATTGGACAGAAAGACCAGGCGGAACTTCCTCCTGTCCCACAAGCTTTTTTATGAACAGGCCAATAAGAGCGGCCGACTACTAGCCACAGCTCTTCGCCAAAAGAAGGCGAAGACCACGGTTCACTCCCTCCGCTCACCTTCTGGCTCCTTGGTGGCTAATAACCGAGACATTGCGGCCGCATTCGAGGCCTTCTATAGCACTCTTTACAACCTTGATTCAGCTCGCTCTCAACTTGTCTCCCACCCTTCCAGATCTCAGGCCATTTCCGACTTTCTTGCGTCCAATGTACCTCAACGAGCTTCGTCTGACTTTCGCACTACACTGGACCTCCCCATCTCCAAACAGGAATGGGACTTGGCGCTCAAACACATGCAACCCAACAAGAGTCCCGGACCTGACGGCCTAATGGTTGCATACTACAAATCCTTCCCTGACGTCCTAGCCACCCCATTCTTATCCGCCTTTAACTCAGTTTCGGCTGAAATCCCCCTGTCTTCGCGGATGCTTGAGGCCCACATTGTGGTGATCCCGAAAGAAGGGAAAGACCCTACTTCCCCTGCCAGCTACAGGCCGATTTCGCTCATCAATGTGGACGTCAAGCTGTTCGCGAAGATTCTGGCCAACAGGCTACTCCCGCTCCTGTCCAGAGGGATTCACAAGGATCAGGTTGGTTTTGTCCCGGGCCGCGAGGCCCGTGATAACACCATCAAGGCTCTTAATCTACACCATGTCCTCTCTACCACTAACCAGAAGGGGTTTCTGCTCTCCCTAGACGCTGAGAAGGCATTCGACAGGGTGTCGTGGGATTTCATGGCGGCGACGCTTTCCGCCTGGGGATTGGGTCCCCGATTCCTTGGATATGTCATGGCTATGTATGCTTCGCCACAGGCACGGGTACGTGTTAACGACACCCTGTCGAGTGCCTTCCGTATCTCCAATGGTACTAGACAGGGGTGCCCCCTGTCTCCCTTGATCTTCATCATGACTCTGGAACCCCTTCTTCACAAGATCAGACACACCGATACGGTCCACGGGGTTCGCTTCGCTGACAGTACATATAAGCTCACCGCTTATGCGGACGACCTACTGTTGTTTCTCACCGACCCCATCACGACTCTGCCTGCGCTCCTCAAATTATTCGAGTACGCTTCTCTTTCCAACTTTCGGATTAACTTCTCCAAGTCTTTCGCGCTCAACGTCACCTTACCCCGATCGGAAGTCGAGCGCTGTCAGGCGAATTTCCGATTCGTGTGGAAGTCGGACTCCATCACTTACCTAGGCATCGAAATTCCATCTGATCTCCAACACCTATTTGACCGTAACTTCCCACAACTCATTGCACGAATATCGAAGGATCTCCGGTCCTGTTCCAAACTGCAGCTGTCCTGGTTCGGCAGGGCGGCTGTCCTGAAGATGAACATCCTACCCCGCCTCCTCTACGTTCTCCAGACGATCCCCATATTGCTCCCCCCTTCCTTCTTCAAGACCTACCGTCGTATCAGCACTGTCTTCTTATGGGGGGACAAACAGCCCCGCATCTCTTATAAAACTCTCACAAGGCCAAAATCCAAAGGAGGTATTGGCCTTCCTGACCTGTATAACTATTATGCCGCCTGTCACCTTACTAGAATAACGGATTGGAACATACATGAGAGTCATAAGGACTGGGTTTCCATAGAGAAGAGCTTTACCGCTCTGGATCTCCATTCGTCTCCGTGGCTACGAGACGCACATATCCCCCCTGCCCTTACACTCCATCCGCTTATTGGTCCCACTCTAAAAGTCTTCCGGGCAGTTTCCATGTCTCGCTCTATCTCCACGGTTCCGGGTTCCATGACTCCTGTGCGATTGAACCCCGACTTCCCTCCTGGCATGCACTGTACCTATCTGACCTCGAACTGGGCTCAAGTCCAACTGAGAGCCCATCATCTTTGGGATAACGACGCACCTCTTTCAGTTTCCTCCATTTCTGCGAAGTCCGGCATGCCCCCTATACTTCCCTGGTCACACTTGCTCCTCCAGCAGTACCTTAAGTCTCTTTCTCGCAGTTTCCCCTCCTTGTCCACCTTGTCCCCGTTCGACCACCTATGCCAACAAGAAGGCCTGGTTCGCAGATTACTATCCACCATCCACTCTTTCTTGCTAGATGAGCCTGAGCAGAGGAAGCTCAAGCGCTGCGAGGATTGGGAAGCGGATCTGGGAGTCACTTTCACCCCGGAAGACTGGGACCTTATCCACACCAACAATCATAGGTGTTCACTTAATGTCACCACGCAGGAAAGCGGTTACAAACTGGTTAGCCGCTGGTACTACACCCCCACGAGATTGCATAAGTTTTTTCCTTCCACCTCACAGACTTTCTGGAGGTGTAACGCTGAACCTGGCTCGCTCCTCCACATCTTCTGGACCTGCTCTCGCCTCACCGCTTTTTGGGAGGAAGTTCATAGGATTGTGACGCGAGTGACCACAGCTGACATCGCCTTCACTCCTGCCCAGTACCTTTTGCACCACTCTTCTACCTCCAGTAGGACTTACTCTAAATCCCTTGCGATTCTTCTGGTGAATGCCGCCAGACAGTGCATCCCGGCACTTTGGAAGACCACACAAGTGCCGACCGTCAAGCAGTGGTTCCAGCGCCTCTCCAAGGTTGCGGAAATGGAAGAGCTCATAGCTGTCGCAAGAGATGCTCCTTCCAAACATTACAAATGGGCATGCTGGATTGACTATACTTCCACACCGGAATACTCCCGACTTTGTCAGTAATGACCCTGTGGTACCATTCTCGCTGACCTCATGGGTGCTTCGCTCTTTCTGCTTTTCATTGTCTTCTCCCCTCCCCCCCCCTTTTTTTTTTTTTCTTTCTTTTCCTCCTTGTCCTCCCCTCCCCGCCCCCTTTTCCCATCTCCCTTTCCCTCCTTGTCGGTCCTCCGCTGGAAGCCTTGTTGTCTGTGGGCGGGCCCGGACAACTGGCTCCCCCCTTTTCTGCACATCCTCCTGGCTTTGTTGTCATTCCCCCCCCCCGGACGACCCCCCTGTCACCCGTCCCTGGGTTTTTGACCACCCAGGCCATGGGTCTCGACTCGGACTTGCCCGACGTGTTTGCGTGGTTCTCCTGACGATTTGCATTCCTTTTTGGTGTCTACTTCTTCTTCTTCCACTTCCACCACTCATTTCCTTTCCACTTCCAATTCCTGTTTGTATGGATGCGCTTCACAGGGTGGAGTTGTCCCGGTCCCCCTTGGTTATTAATGATGTTTGCTTTATGCATTTATACACTGTTACTTTTACCAAAGTTGGCTGATTGTTTGTTTGTAACTTTACAATCTTTCTGCATAATGCTGTACGATCTCTTTGTCTACTTTGGCTGTTTGCCTGTTTGTAACTTTATATTTTTATACACCAATAAACTATTTAAAAAAAAAAAAAGAACAGGTGCGAGAACACAGAGAACAGCTGTAGATCAGACAGCACTGGCTAATAGAACTGCTTCAGTTTAAATAGTCCCATTGGCGCTAACATTAGCGGAGGGTGTGAGAGCTCACACATGCATGTGAGAGCATTTGTGCATCGCAATGCACAGTAAAACAGGCACCCACAAATCTGCGCCTGTAATCCTTGAGGCTTCATCCATACTATGGTTAGCGCCTTCCTGACACGGGCATTCCAATCACGTGACCTCTGTGATTGACGGAAAGCTCCCGATCAAAAGGGTGCATTCTGATTTTTCCGATGATTTCCTAGTAACTGTTCTGGGAGCAGCACAGAAATATATTTAAATAGGGACGCATATATATGCAGCCTATTGTCGTTAAAGCCTACCCGCCAAGAAGTCACATATATGCATACCTCCTGGCAGAAACTGGTTAAATGGAGGCTTTCATTATTAATGTCACAAGACACCATGTTTATGTCAGTATGCTGGAGTTCAAACCGGAATTAGCTTTGCATGATCTATCAGAACTATACAGATCCACAATAGGTGTTATTTTGTTAACTCCTAAATGTTATTCCCCAAGGCATCTCATGCCCAGTTTTACAAAGGTACTTTTAAGTAATAGAAAAACTATATGTTAGGGATTATACATTACAAATGATGAGAGTTTGTTTCACAAACCAACTTCTCAGCAGCAACTTTAATGAGTTACAGTTGAAAGAATAAAATATTATATATTGCAACATACTAGTCCTTCAATGTGGAGTCTGCATTGTTTTCTTTTTCAAGCCTCACTTTATTTTCACCTGGTGATCCTGCCAGTCAATGTCAATGTTATGTGCAGTATAACACACTCAAAGGGAGCAAACAGGACAAGTTACATTTTAGGGTTTACATGCATTCTACACCGTTTTCCCTTACCAGCCTTGGTGAGCATTGGTTAGCATACAAATGCACATAAACTGTATCTAACATTGGCCAATATGCCTTTTTTTATCATTCAGTCAAAAACACCCTCTTAAAAGCAAAACTCCTGCTTTTTTCAAAGGAGGGACATGCTCGCAATTTAAAGAAATTTATTTTTGCTTTTTGTGAAGTCTAAAGGAAACAAGAGATAGAAAATCCACCCAATAGGGCACAGATGGCAAACAATTTGACAGGGGTTTTAATATTCTTATCAAATGAAAAATTGCAAAATTATGCAAAATAAAAAAAATGGATTTTTGTAAGATCTTACCGTAAAATCCTTTTCTCTTAAGCTCATTGACAGACGTAGTCTTCTTGATTCTCAAGAGCTGGGTTATGTTGTCTCCGCAGGAGTAGGACTAGGCAGAAAGACAAAACGTTCTGGCTCCACCTTAGGGGCAGTCCCTGAGGGTATATCCTCCCTCTCTCTGCTACAGGGAATCAGTTCTGTTTTAAAGCAGTACAGAGAATTTAACCCAACCCAACTCAATGATAGAGGGGCGGGTACTACGTCTGTCAATGAGCTTAAGAGAAAAGGATTTTACGGTAAGATCTTACAAAAATCCATTTTTCTCTATCGCTCATTGACAGACGTAGTCTTCTTGATTCTCAAGAGCTGGGACATCCAGAAGCAGTGCCACAAATGAGGGGTGGGATTGACAAAATCAAATCCAATCTAGAAGGCCCAACCGGTGCCAAACTAGAAGTTTTAAAGGCTCATTATAAACAAAGAATGAGACTAAAAAGAAAAAATTTTCCAACGGAAAAAACCCTCGAGGTAGACCACTGGTCTCCTCAAATTGCGGCCTGCAAAACCTTGCGGCCAAACGAGGCATCAGACGATGCCATTACATCAACTTTATAATGTTTAGTAAAGGTATGCACCGACGACCAGGTAGCCGCCTTGCACACCTGGACCACTGACGCCTGATGGCGAAAGGCCCATGACGCACTAAGTGCCCGAGTGGAGTGCGCCTTAACAGGGAACGGGGGCTCCCGACCCTTAATAGAATAAGCCTGTACTACCGTCTGTCTAATCCATCTGGAAATGGTCGCGGCAGATGCAGGCAACCCCTTTTTGGGTCCATCTGGGATCACAAAAAGTGAATCCGTCTTGCGAAACGAGTCTGTCGTTTTCAAGTATACCCTGATCGCCCGGACCACATCCAAGGAGTGTAAAGCAAACTCCCGAGGATGACTGGGCTTAGGACACAGGGAAGGTAATACAATTTCTTCATTCAGATGAAATTCTGAAACCACTTTTGGTAGGAAGGATGGATTCGGACGAAGAACCACCTTATCTCTATGAACCACCAGATATGGTGAACGACAAGATAATGCGGCCAGTTCTGACACCCTGCGTGCAGAAGTAATAGCCACCAAGAAGGCCACCTTCTGGGACAACGTGGGTAGAGGAATCTCCCTAATATCTTCAAAGGGAGGTTTCTGAAGAACCGACAACACTAAATTAAGATCCCAGGGGGGTAACGGCGCGTGCACTGGCGGAGCCAGATGTCGCACCCCCTGGATGAAGTTCCGCACCAAGGAATGAGTAGCCAAAGGCTTCTGAAAGAAGATGGCTAATGCTGAGACCTGACCCTTGATAGTACTCAAGGCCAGTTTCTGCTCAACCCCTTGTTGCAGAAAAGCCAATATTCGACTAATCGAATAAGACAGAGGACGGAACCCCAAAGGTTCACACCATGCAATGTAGGACTTCCATGTGCGATGATAAATCTTTCTGGAAGTCGCTTTCCTTGCTTCAACTAGAGTAGGAATAACTGAAGCTGACAAACCTTTGTCCTTCAGCACCTGGGTCTCAATAGCCAGGCCGTTAAAGCCAGCGATCGTAAAGCAGGATGGAAGATCGGTCCCTGAGACAGTAGATCCTCCCTGAGAGGAAGTCTCCACGGGACGTCCGCCACCAGTCTGACCATGTCGGCGTACCAAGCTCGACGAGGCCAGTCCGGCGCTACCAGGATTACTGGGATTCCTTCCTCCTCTATCCTGCGAAGAAGTCTTGGCAGTAACGCGAGAGGAGGGAAGGCATATATTAGCTGGTATTGCCCCCACGGGGCGATCAGTGCGTCTGCGGTTTCTGCTAGAGGATCGTGGGAGCGAGCCACGAATCTCTGAACTTTCCTGTTGAATCGTGATGCCAACAGATCCACATCCGGGGTGCCCCACCGTAGGCACAACTGGTGGAAAACGTCTGGATGGAGGGACCATTCCCCCTGATCCAGGGTCTGACGGCTGAGATAATCTGCCTGCCAATTCTCCACCCCCGGAATGAACACCGCAGAGATTGCTGGAACAAATCGTTCCGCCCAGCGAAGAATGCAAGCCACTTCTTTGGCCGCTCAGACACTCTTGGTGCCCCCCTGGTGATTGACATAAGCCACGGCCGTGGCATTGTCCGACTGGATCCGAACCGGGCTGCCCTGGAGCTGCTCGGTCCAGTGAATCAGACAAAGTCTGATCGCTCTCAGTTCCAATACATTTATCGGTAACCTGGATTCTTCCGGGGACCAAAGTCCCTGGACAGATAACTGACCGAGAATTCCTCCCCATCCGGATAGACTGGCATCCGTGGTCACTATCGTCCAATATATTGGCAGAAATGACTTTCCCTGGCTGAGCATCGGAGACCGAAGCCACCAGACCAGAGACTCTCTGGTCTGTTTGCTCAATCGGATCTGATTGTCCAGGGATTCCGGATTCTGATTCCATCTGAGAAGAATCTCTTGCTGAAGAATTCGGGTATGGGACTGGGCAAATGGGACTGCTTCGAACGAAGCCACCATCAACCCCAGAACCCTCATGCAAGTCCGAAGGGAAGACCAGCTGTTGGACAGTAACAACTGGACTGCTGATTGAATCTTTCGGAGTTTCCCTACCGGAAGAAAAACTCTTGTCCTGACTGTGTCTAGAATTAGACCCAGATATTCGAGCCTCTGGGTGGGAACCAGAAATGACTTTTGCTCGTTCACCAGCCACCCGAATTCCTGTAAAGAAATCATAGTAATTTCTATGTTTTGTAGCAAGGTCTGAGGAGACTCTGCATGAAGTAGAAGATCGTCTAGGTAACCAAGGATCGATATACCTCTTTGGCGCAGAAGTGCCAACATTGGGGCCAACACCTTTTGTGAAGACCCGCGGAGCCGTGGCGAGACCGAAAGGTAACGCCACAAACTGATAGTGGTTCTCCTCTACGGAAAAGCGTAGAAACCGCTGATGTCCTGCGAAAATGGGAATGTGAAGATAGGCGTCCTTGATGTCTATGGACGCTAGGACATCCCCTGGATGCAGGAAGGCTGCTACCGTGCGAATGGACTCCATTCTGAATCTTCTTATGTTGACGAAAGAATTGAGTGCTCTTAAGTCCAGAATTGGACGCACTTTGCCCTCTTTCCTGGGTATTGTAAACAGGTTTGAATAAAACCCTTGAAACCGTTCTGTCCAAGGAACGTGGACTACCACTCCTTGTTGTAGTAAATCTGTGACTGCTCTCCGCAGATCTTCTAAACGATCTGAGGATAGTCGGATATTGGAAGGGAAGAATCTCGCCGGTGGGAGAGATCGAAACTCGATCTTGTACCCTGACCTTATGACTTCGCAAACCCATTTGTCCGGGATTCTGGAAAGCCATGGATCCGGGAACCGGCGAAGACGTCCCCCCACCCCAGTTATGGGTGGGGGCGCACCTTCAGGCTTTGGATGGTTTATCTTCAGGTCTGGAGGGGGCGGGCTTTTGCTTGCCCGACCAACGACCCCTGACGCCTCCTGCAGGAGCTTTGGAGGACTTAGTTTTTTCACCCGCGGGACGAAAAAACCTCTTGTGAGCAGAAAAAGAAGGCCCTCGTCTTTGACGAGTTCCTCTACCTTTAAAATTTTGCGGTAAAAAGGTGCTCTTTCCACCCGTGAGATCTTTAATGATCTCATCTAAGTTGGCTCCAAATAGACGCTCTCCTGAAAAGGGGATATTAGCCAATGCTTTTTTGGAACCTTGGTCGGCTAACCAACCTTTTAGCCACAGTGTACGCCTGAGAACCACTGCTGAGACTGATGCTCGCGCCAATAATGGAGTGGCGTCTAACGCCGCATCACACACAAACTGTAACCCCTGTATCATTTGTTCCAACAAATCTGATACCGCCTGAGGGACCTCTTCTAAGTCCCGGCGTAACCACTTGGTCCATTCAGTTACAGCCTGCGAAACCAGACCAATAGCTATTATAGGTCTGAAAGCTGATCCAATCAAGGAAAACATGGTGCGAGACATAGCTTCTATCTTGCGATCCACTGGATCTTTAAAAGACGGAGCGTCTTCTAAAGGAATAACCGTGGCTTTATTCAATCTAGCAATTGGTGAATCCACCACAGGTGGTTCTGTCCATTTCTTAATAAGGGTTTCCTCAAACGGATAACGCCTGTCAATGCGTTTAGAAATAGTAAAAGTGCGTTTTGGCAGACGCCATTCTTCTTCGATTGGATTGCCAAAACATTTGGGCAATGGAAAAACCTTCGCCACTTTGATGCGTTTTTTAGTCCCAAAAGGGATTTCAGTTTCAGCTATTTCCGATGGAATACCCTGTAACCTTAAGGTCTCTTGAACAGATACAATGAGTGCGTTTACCAACGCTTCCTCTCGGGCTATGGCGGATGCCGAAACATCCTCCTCACTGTCTGAAGAGACAGGACCCGAGACACCAATCCCAGATGAAGTACCTGCAACTGCAGAAATAGGCTCAGAGTCTGAATCCGAGGTTTCAGATAATAAGGGGTTAGGCGGGGGTTGCTTTCTTGCGCCCTGTCCCTGACAAGCCACTTCCACCCGGGACACAAAAGTTTCCATAATAGCTGACAATGATTCAATTGTCAATGGGGTGCTGGAGGATCCCGCAGACCCCTCGAGGGGATCCGGAGGAGATACATGAGTGGCAGGGTCCATGTTAATACAGGACACCTTTGCCAGCAAAAAAAAAACTTTTTTCTTTTTTTTTTTTTTTTTGTGTGTCTCCCCCTAGCGCAATAGCGCCCCTCAGAGTACCTGCTTCTCGATCCCACAGAGAGAGAGAGAGGGACCCCCAAGGCTCACCAACCGATGCAGTGCAGTTTCCAACCAACTGCAGTCAGCGTCTGTCTTACACAGACTGGAAGGAGCTGTTTGCTTTTTCCCGGGTAGAAGGCGTGGCTCCGCCCCCTGTGTACGCCTTCCGGCGTTCCCAGCTCTCCACGAGGTAGCTGGGCTCACAAAACATGGCCGCCCCCATAGAAGAGACATAAGACTCCAAAAACATGGCGGCCGGGCGTGACCTGAGGACATACATGCATTCGGTCTACGGCAAAATGGCGGCGGACCGCCGAAATCGTTTTCCCAGCACATCCACCTGCATCTCTGCTAAGAGGCGATATATGGATCTACAGAAGATACACTACACATAAGGTAGGATTATACCTCCTATATCTGCTGTAATGTTACAGTCTGCTGGGTAGAGTGTTAGCTCTTAAACCAAGTCCACTTCCCACAAACACATGCTGTATTACAAGGGGGACTTGTAAGTATCAGATATATACTGACCATATATGGAGGGGCCCATAATACATACTGCCTCATAACGAGGAAAAAAGGGAACGTTTACTCACCATACCGAACCGACAGGCACCCTCTCTTCACAATACCCTCTCCACCGGGGTGGGGGTTTGTGGACCACTCCGGACGCCTCGACTCTCTGGTACCTGGCGTCCAAGCGAGACTTTTAACTCGCAAAGTCAGTCCCTTCACTGGGACTCCGTCGCGGCCGACCCAGCGCGGAGCTCTGGTCTGCACGCGCTCGTAGGCAGAAACCGGGGTGACCACTGGATCTCAACATCCAGCTCGTCGCCCGGCCCCGCATACTTACTTGAATATGTCGCGGCCGACCAAGCGCAATGCCATGGTCTGCGCGCGCTCGTAGGCCGGCTGGGGTGACCACAAGTGTCGCCCAGTCCGGCATTTTTTGCTTGAAGATCTCACAGGAAAAAACACTGGAGAAAACTACCTAAAAAATGTATTTTTCTTAAAGAAAAAAAGTCTTGCCAGGACCAAAAGATCCCAGCAAGGAGCTTAGGTCCTTACTCCTGACTAGACAGAAAAAAACTGATTCCCTGTAGCAGAGAGAGGGAGGATATACCCTCAGGGACTGCCCCTAAGGTGGAGCCAGAACGTTTTGTCTTTCTGCCTAGTCCTACTCCTGCGGAGACAACATAACCCAGCTCTTGAGAATCAAGAAGACTACGTCTGTCAATGAGCGATAGAGAAACAAGTTTTGTTCTAGATATAGTTTAACATCTCAATGAACATTCATAGTGTTCCAGAGAAAACAAGGAATAAGATTGGTTAAGGCCAAAAACAGTTCAGAAATGTTTAAGTATGAGGTCAAAAACAATACATTGTTACTTGTTAAATCTAAGCAAAATTAAATATTAAAAGAATATATGTAAGAGACCTGGCAAGCCTGAATAACATGCTAACTTTGTTTCTTCATTGAAATAGAATGGCGATGCATAAAAACAAGCAAATGTGTATGAACACCAGGGATGATATTGTTTTCATACAGGCCCCTGCCTGAAATAAGTGCACAAGCAAGTTGTCATTTAAGGGCAATTCTCATTGATTTTTACTCCTCAATAGAAAAGGCTTAACACAAAAAGGCTTCTATCACAGGGGTACATTGAACAAAGAATATATGTTGTTTTAGCCACCTGGCTAGCTCACTCTTAGTGTATCCTCACTCCAATGACAGAAGCCTACAGCAACCTGCATATCACTCTACAACCTTAATGTAATTTCCCCTCTTGTGAGATGGACACTATGTCCCTCTGTCAATTTATAAACTGGCGAAGCCAAGGGGGCACACATGGTGCATCAACAAACAACATGGGCCCAGCAGGCTTGAGATTCATTCTGCCTTTGAATGATTTCACAGGCTTCCACATACATTATTCTGTGGAGGCTTTCTTTATTTCTTTGGAGGTCAAACATAGAGCACTTTTTGGTGTGTACTCAAGGATTAAAAATAAACCTGAGAAATTAAATGGGTCTTAGGGCAAGTTAACTATTTGTTGAAGCTGCCATTTAAGCTTCAAAAAACGACACCGCAGTTGTACATTCTTATATTTTTGGTTTCACTTTATGTTTTAGTTGCATTCACATATGTTCTTTTAAATCTGATCAGCCAGTAAGTGTAAACCATGGTTCAAAAGTCTCTTCCCTATTAATTTAGTAGTGTAAAATAATGCAGCAAATGTAGCTAAGTTACATTCAATTATTAGAATATATAAGAGTGTTATATAAGAGTATAACAATATCATAGTTAAGCCCACTGTATCTGTTACATTATTTCAGTTATGTAATTGACTTTCATCTCTCATTGTGCTCTGTCGTCGGATATAAATCGGAACCTTATACGCAATATTCACAGCTATGAATGCAGCTAATGGTTGGAATTGCATTTCTTCACAGCTAATGGAAATTGGAATAATATATTAAAACTGATCTTCCATCTCCTGTAATTATTTTTCAAGTTCGGATTTTTAATGAAACCGTCCCTAAAATGTCTCCCCTCAGTTCTTGCCATTGGTTAAACATTAATTACTATGGTTTACTCTGCCACAGCTGCAACTGTTCGAGTATTAAAAAAGGCAGCGGGTTCATATTTAAAAAGTATTCTTAATTAATTTTAGTTTCTGCCCTCCAGTGAAGCTTTTTGTGCTTCCTATAAATAAAATGGACCTAAACTGATAAGTTCTAGAGCTGTCAGCTGATTTATAAACATTTATCTGTGTAAATGCAGAACATTTCTAAGTTAAAATAGAACTCCTAACAAAGATTAAAACTCATAACTCCCTCCCTATCCAAATCATTAACTCCAGCTCTCTTTCCCTGTCTTTCTAAAAGGTGGCAGCTAGTGCATTTTTAGGACAAAATAGCTTACTTGGTGGGCCTTCCTGAAACCTGTTTATTTTCCTTACTAGGAAACTGACTTCTTCGATTTCACCACTAAGCCCAGCCTACCCAAATTACTCTGTCCAATAAGAGATGCATTTTCTTTAGGTCCAAAGTAAGGAAAGTCAATCTGCTACTCACAAAGATAAATAGATTTGGGGGAGAAGCATCAAAGGGAATTATCCTAGATATTTTGTAACCCACTTTTTTTTTTTGCCCTCAGAGAGGTATCAGTCTAGGACCAGAACAAGGTCCACCTTCATTATACCTTCATTATATATCAGCTCATTTGAAGGAAGATGCAGTCAATTGTATATCAATCAGAACACATCTGTCTAAGATAGGTAAAGGGCAATTTGTGGTGTCTGCTGTTAGTCATTTTTACTTTTATAAACAAACCCTTTTAATGCCGCACAGCTACATTTAAAACTATGTGTCCTGTATATAGTTAAAGAGTTGCTGCAATAACTCAATGTCATTCTAACACCAATGTACATCTATATATGTGAAAAACAGTGCTTTGCCAATAATGCTTATACATTTACACCCATGATTAATAACACAATACAATATGCCAATGTGATAATAAAAAGCATATAGAATATGATTGAAAGTGCAAATTAAAAATAATCAAAAAGTCTCTGTGTGTCTTAGAGATGGGCCGAACAACCCCCTGTTCGGTTCACACCTGAACTTTCGAACATCGCAAAAGTTTGGAGCTGAACAATGAACCCCATTAAAAACCTATGGGGCCCAAACTGGAAGAATCAAAAGTGCCCATTTTGAAGGCTTATATGCAAGTAATTGGACATACAATGGTTATGGGGGTCCAGGTACTGCCCTGGGGGACATGTTTCAATGAAAAAAAAGTTTTTAAAAATCATCATTTTTAAATGAGCAGTGATTTACTGATGCAGAAATTGAAAACATAAGGATGAAAAATAACAATAAAAATAAAAAATGACTTTAAATATAGTGCCTGGGGGTGGCCTTATTCTGCCTTTAAAGTTGCATATCTGTACCATGTATAGAACCTGCTGCAGCAATAATGACATTTATAAAGCAAAAAATAATGAATTTTTCCCTGCAAGCTTTCTTTATTTTGTAAACAATGGCTTGGGGAGCCAGTCTGTATGATGAAGCCACAATTTAGTTGTAAGATTCTGGTACCTCCGGTACCCTTAATCACCACTTTCTCTGTAATGCGTCCCACCTTTCTCTTCAGGTGGTACGCATATACCTTTAAGAACGATGATGTCACTGCTGAGCGCCGCAGAGCGGCTATTTCAACCAGCCGGCGGTCTCACTCACATTGTTCGTTCAACCTGCCTTGTTATCCACATGCTATCAAGCCTGTCTCTCGATCGGAACCTCCAGCTATTCCCTTTACCTGGAACAGACCGGAACCTCGCTACTGATCCCTGTATCTCGCTACCGGATCATTCCTTATCTACTGGACCTCTCTAAACTACTAACATTACAAGTGATAAGTACCCCGCAGGGGAACCCTCCATAACCTTATTGCACTATCTACCTATGCACATTAAGGACTGTTACTACCTATCCATACTATCCTATCATCTGCACTGTTACATAGATTGCTAGCTCTTCAGCCTACTACCATCTATCATCTGCACTGCTGCATAGATTTCTAGCTCTCCTGTCTACTACTATCTATCCTTGCACTGGGTTAGTCTATCCTGTATTTGTCATCTGCTGTCCTCTCCACCTGTTAGCATACTCGATACTAACCTATCTGCATTCCTAAATACCATCTTGAACTCTCCTATACAAAACCTATCAAGTGATTACCATCCTTGTCACTGTTCACACCTGTCCCTTCAACACATCACCTTCATACTATCATATACATCCTATCACTCCAGGAACATCTCATTGAGTGTGTATATATCTGTATGTTGAAGCTGACAGGCCCACGGTGATGAGTCCTGGGTGATAGAGGATGAGGATGGTTTAGTAAGCCAGTCTATCACCTCCTCTGCATGTTGTGGTTGGATAGCAAGGGCAATATCTTTAAACAGAGGAAATTATGCCTTGCCTGAGGACTGGCCATGTCCACCTTTGCCTGTGAACACAGATGCTGCTGGCCCCCCATAGTGCCATGGGAATGCCTGTCTTTCCTTTTTAGCTTTCCAGACATGATGGGGGGCGCTTATTAACAGAATGTAATAAATCTTGGAAAATGTTTACGTGAATGCACTTTAATGAACATAAAGTGGTGTTTGGTACACTTTAGCTTGAGTACTCATTACACAGACACACTCCACTGACACACCACAATGTATTGCAGTAAAACTGCACTGACACACTATATACTGCAATAAATGTGAACACTTTGAAATATACTGCACTGAAATATACTGCGTTCAACATGCATTAACGCACTGTAATATACTGCATTAAACATGCATCAACACACTGGAATATACTGCGTTAAACGTGCACCAATGCACTGCAATGTACTGCAGTAAACATGCACCAATGCACTGAAATATACTACATTAAAAGTGCACTAATGCACTGTAATATACTGATGTAAACATGTACCAACGCACTAAAATATACTGCGTTAAATGTGCACTAATGCATTGAAATATACTGCACTGAAATATACTACGTTAAACGTGCACTAACACGCTGCAATATACTGCGTTAAACGTGCACCAACACACTGAAATATATTGCGTTAAATGTGCACTAATACATTGCAATGTATTGTGGTAAGCATGCACCAACGCACTGAAACTACAACATGAAAACAAACAAGTTATACTTACCTGCTGTGTACAGTAGTTTTGCACAGAGCAGCCCCAATCTTCCTCTTCTCTAGTCCCTCTTCCGTGCTCCTGGCTCCTCCCTCCTGCAAGCTACTTGGGGGAACTCGAGCCGAGCCGCAGCTCTGTGTGTCCATTTCTCGCTCTTGTCACTAGCTGACCGACTTTGACTGACAGCAACGGGAGCAAATGGCACCTGCTGTTGTCCCAGCAATTGAGGAGGGAGAGTCTCGGACAGCTGAGTCTCTCATGCAACGTCGCTGGGCTCAGAGATGGGCTCAGATAAATATTAGGGGTCTGAGGGGGGCTGCTGCACACAGAAGGTTTTTTATTATTTTATTATTAGTTTATTCATTATTTTAATGCATTCAACAATGGGCCCAAGCTGGGGCATGGACAGAATCTCTATTAAAAAAAAAAAATCATTACAATGTTATATCAGAATGGATTACAAAAAATGTTAAAGAGCGTATGAAAGGGCAAAACAGATAAGTAGGGACAAATTATTAGAAGTTAAAAGAAATAAGTCAAATGTTGAGGAAATTAGAATAAATATTATGTTAATCAAGCAGATCAGATCAATGAAATACTAGTTAAACATTTGTGTATTAAAAAATAAACAGCTGGAGAGAATAACATTTAAAAGGGCCAAAGCCTTGAAAAAAAACATACTTGGAAAAAGCCACTTTCAAAATAAGAAAGATCTTTGTGAAATTAAAGGTACTTTTATGTGTAAAATGTGTAAGTATTGCAAATAAATGTGTTAAGTAAATAGATAAAATAGAGGTTCTAGATGGAAAGGAGAGAAGGCTGTATTACAAGACAGAATACTCTACAGAATTTGTGATCTACAGTATTTTGTGAGGTGTTTAAAATGCATTGATTTTTATATTGAGGGAAACAATTTGTCCCTTCAAAAAGAGATTAAGACATATTAATATAATTTCAGTTTTCCCAAATGGATTCGATTAAAATTGCATTGTATCCCCCTTTTTAAATTCAAATGAACAGCACATGATTTCCATTTCCTTTTTGGCTTTATTCGTTTTTTTCTCTATAGTTTTAACATAATGGTTTTTCATTATTAGGAAAAAATCTTTATATCTTGATAAGTGCAAACACAAAAATGTGTGTGTTTTCTATCCACAAACTCCTTCTGAAAAACTATCAAATAATTGTTGGAAATCTAGTGAAACTGTGGGGTCTGTTTATAAAGTAGTGACTTTCAACAAACATTCTTTGGTAAAGAATCTTCCAGGTCCAAGTGTTTTGAATGGCAATGATTGATTATCTAACAGAGAATGTTTTGTGACAGTCACATTCACATTCACTTCTTATAAAAATAGACCTCATAGTATATAGATTTGAAGAGAAATCCAATAAAAACCCTTCACAGTAATTTATTTGGTAAAAGATAAGTGATCTAGGACATCCAAAAAGACCCAGCAGAATGCTAACGTATTTCTGCCAAAGCCTTAGACATAGCTGATAGTGTGTAGATCCAAAACAAAAGAATGATTTTTTGTAATAAAAATTAGCAATATACACATTTAGTTGATTTACTAAAACTAGAGAGTGCAAAATCTGGTGCAGCTGTGCATGGTAGCCAATCAGCTTCTAACTTCAGATTATTTATTAGGCTTTGACAAAAAAAAAAAAAAAACCTGGAAGCTGATTGGTTTCTATACAGAGCTGCACCAGATTTTGCACTCTCCAGCTTTAGTAAATGAACCCCTCTGTGTCCAAAAAAAAGGTAAATAGTATTTCTGTGCATGTTAGGATAAGTATAACATTACAATTGATATTGCCCAAGTTTTCAGAAGATTTTTTAAAACTGAATAGATTATTCTGATTGGTGAGGATTTTTTTAAAATGGCAAAGCATGTGAGATTTCAGTATCCTCTGAAAATATGGAATTGGAAGTTAAATGTTGCAACACATAAGCTGATTTGATTAGGGCACCCTGTGGCATTCTGTTTGATCTGCATGTACGTGTATCTAAGTTTCAGTCAAAGACTTTTGCTGTCTCCAGCATGCACACTGTTTAGTCAGCATGGAGTATGGAACAAATCTTGTGCTGATCTGCAGGAGAACGAGTGCATTAGAGAAGGGACACATCAGCTGTACATGGGAGTAAGTGTAGTTGGCTTAGATTCCAGGATGACAGTAACAGTCCCCTAACAGGGGATTGTTTGGAAGCTTTACGACAGTCCACATAGTCATACAGGCTTTGCAAGATCTGAAATTTTTGCATAACCATGAGTTGCCAATATCTAATAGGGTGATAAGCTGTATGGTACATGTCATTGGTTCTAAAATGGATAAGCAATGTAGCTACCTCTGCAACATAACTGTTGAAAAAGTCCATTATGTTTAACAGCTTCCAGACCACCCGCCGCCGATTTACTGCAGCAGGCTGGCCCTCCTGCGCGAACCGACGTAGACCTACATCGTTCACGCGCCTGAAGCTAGGGGGCGAGCGTGCGCCACCGCTGGCACGCTCCCGCCCCCACTCAGCAGCAGGGACTCCGATAAAGGGGGCAGGCGGCTCTGATTCCCACCTGTCACCCACGATCATTCCCCACTGAGAGAGAAGAATGGTCAGCTGTTGTAAACACAGCTAACCATTCTTCTCTCTGGAATGATCACAGAGTGCCTGTGATCCTTCTATGTAGGATCACAGGTCTCTATGGTCATTCCATAAGCCCCACCCCCAAACAGTTAGAAACATGCCCCTAAAATGTTAAAAAAAAAATGATTTTTAAATTTTTTTTTGGGAATGTTATATAGCAGAATGTGAAAAATATTGTTTTTTTTTTTCAGAATTGTCGCTCTATTTTTGTTTATAGCACAAAAAAAATATCACAGAGGTGATCAAATACAACCAAAAGAAAGCTCTATTTGTGGTAAAAAAAAAAGGACATCAATTTTATTTAGGTACACGACCGCGCAATTGTCCGTAAAGTGCCGAATCGCAAAAAATGGCCTGGTCATTAAGGGGGAAAATCTTCCGGTCCAGAAGTGGTTAATAAAATGTTGTTTTAACTTTATCTGGAAGACATGACCAATGATATCCTGCATTCATATATAATACCGTTTACAGGAAAAATACACTCATATGTAGAGACGCTTATAAGCATAACTAAAACTGACAGATTTTTTTATGTTATTTGAAGTGATCAGTGTTTACCAAATTAGTTAGTGGAGAAAAATTATATTGAAAAGTGAATTAGTGTATTTCTTATCATGCATTGTCAAAAGGCAGAGGGGTAGTAAATTACTCTGTGGTTAGCACTTTAAATTTTCCTTTTTTGTTTTTTTTTACACTTAGTGTTCATTTTTGGCTCATTTTTTGGCCACATGATATGATTACCACCTAATGCCAATGATATGGGTCTGTCCTTCAAGTCCATCTGTGACGATCATTCATTGGCCTTCATTGTCTTGCTTCTTAGCCATGACAATGGAAACATATATGTGCAAAATTACAGTAAATCCACTGCAGGTAACTCCAACTTACATTACAGTAGCTGCCATCATCCTCTTTGGATCAACAACATTCCCAAAAGCCAATACTGTAGACTCAAACACAACTGCACCAGAGAAGAAGATTATGACACACATGGACAACAACTCGTTATAATTTCTGGAAAAAAGGTTACCCCCCCCTGCCCCCCCCCCACACACACACTCTTGTGGAGTAGGCCTACACTTTTTACAAACCATACAACACCACAGTTTACAAAAATCCCAAAACTTTCCACACCACACAACTGCTTAGGTTCACCACCAATTTCATTACTCAGTTTTAGGAACATAGAACACATATTCCACAAACATTGGTCTATATTACAAGAAGATCCACATCTCAAATCTTTCATTACAGATCGACCCCTCATCTTGTACAGATGAGGTAGAAACCTGAAAACTCGTATTGCACCCAGCAAAGTCAAAACAGCCACTACTATTAGTGCTCCCCTAAATGTATTTAATATTCAAGGTTGCAAGGCTTTATGCCTCACATGCCCACATGTCACCCATAGACAAAAATATTTTTGTTCCAAGGGCAAGAGTTTTTCCATCCCTGACTTATATACATGTTCCTTGGAGTCCATGGTCTACTGTTTGTCTTGTCCTTGTGGACTGCTATATGTGGGCTTCACCATCCATATACTCTGGAAAAGGTTTGGACAACACAGGTGTTTAAGAAGCAGGGTCAGACCAGCACAGTGTCCCCAAACATTTCCTCACATGACACAACCAGTGTTCCCAGGAGCTCAGTGTTTGGGTAATTGAGGCCATTCCTAACAATCTTACTGCAGCAGAACGCTTCAGGCGTCTATGTGCACGTGAGTCCTACTGGATTTACAGGCTGGATACTTTGGCACCTGGTGGGTTAAACGAGGAGCTAGAGATTAGTCCCCTGCTGTAACCATTATCACACAATATAATTTCCCCACTCCCTTCCCTCCCCCAAATATGCTTTTTGTTTTTCATTAGCACATATCACTTTCTTTTAACCTGCCATTTCCATTCTTTCATTCTTCCACCCAGATATACCACCCAAAATGTTTTATTCCCCTCCTTTTAGACATCTTTTGTTCTTATAACCTCTATACTACATATATTTCATCATTAGGCAGGTTATTCTCCGTTTTATTATTTACATGTATATCTCTTTTTTTTATCATACATTATTGTCTACTACTTACATTTAAATCAATTTTAAATTTTTAATTTTCATTCTTTTTTTGTCATCATTTTTGGTCAATATTATTTTTTATAATGATCTATTTTTCATCATTTTTTTATTTATTATTATTATTTTTTTATTATATTGTTTTTTGTCACTATATGGTATTTTTGTAATAGTTATAATTTATTCCCACTTTCTACTTTTAATTTAATTTTATTTTTTTTGTCATTTTTTACATCATTTTCTCACTATAATTATCTGTTATCCACTGGTCACTTGTTATCCCCCTTTTTTCATAATTTTATTGCCTTCATCTTCGCTACTCTTTAATCTGCATGCCCACGACATAACCAATGTTTTTTTAAACACATTTAATTCAGGTAGAATCCAATGTGCTTTAATATATGCCTAGTGAAGGGTTAACAAACTCCTGCACTTGCTAGGTCTGTCTTCATCCCGATCAGCAGGTGTGCAGTAGTTGTTAATTGTGAACTGGACACTTGGACTACCTAGTGGCCGCACTCATTGCCTGACCAAGAAACACGCATGCTTTGAAGGCGCGCACCTCCCACTCCACCTTCTAGTCAGCGGTTCTTCTTCTACCTGGAAGTGCTGGGAGCCACCAGCACAGCCGAAACCAGCGAAGATTCCCTGGATCTTCGCTGCTCGTCCTCCCACTGGAGTGGATGAACCCTTTACATTTTGCCCATTTTGTGAGTTTGCATTTATCTTTTAAACTGCACTTAGATGGCTCTGCTCTCCACTCTCTTGTACATTTCCACAGTTTCTTCTAGCTCTTATCAGAGCCTGCAGCCTTCCACAGACAGTAACTCTCCTTTGTCCAGCAATCAGCCCATGCTTGAATTTTATGGACATTTTACCCAGAACTTACTCCTGCACAGGGCTTTTTTCAGGGGGAACGCAGTTCCTGCACCTCCAATACTAAATGTATTTAAGTGCAAGGGGTGCTGGGGTGTGCTGAACGGTCTATTGATGATGGCTGCTGGGTGATCTATTGTCTCTAGTGGGGATCTATTTTTGCATGGGGGTCTATTCTTGCTGGAGAAGGATCTTTTACTGCTGGGAGGGATCTTATATTTCTGGGGAGTCAGTTGTTGCTAGGAGGGATCTACTGTTGAGGGAGAGGTCTATTGTTGCTGGCTGCTGGAGAATCTAATGTTGCTGCTGGAGGTCTATTGTTGCTGGGGTGGTATTTTGTTGTGGGGGGGGGCATTGTTGTGTGGGTGATCTCATGTTTCGGGGGGGGGTCTATTGTTGCTGGCTGCAGGGGATCTATTTTGCTTATTTTCTTGTTTTATTTAACAAGGTCCATACAGATTTCTTAGCACCACAGAATGATACTTGGTTCTCTGTTCTCTAAAAGCGGCGGCACTGGGAGGTGGGCAGGAAGTGGGACCAAAGTATGCGTTTGGGGGTGGGTTGGGGGGGGGGACAAGTGGGGAGTTCCTGCATCTACTCTCTGAGAAAAAAAGCCCTGCTCCTGCATATGCCCTTCTCTTTTCAGCCGGTTTGAACACTTATGTTTTTTTTTGTTTAAACAACAACTGTGTCTGTAATCTCTAATCCCTTTTTCCTATTTTTTTATGTGCAAGATCATATGCCATGCAGAGTGGCTTACACAATGCCACTGTGTTGTTACTGGGGGCAGTTTTTTATCTCTAATTCCTTGGAAATAGTTCTTATTTCCTAACATGCTCCTGTACTAATTAATATCTGATGTTTTTATGTAGTTCACTGTGTCATTTGCAGTTCTTGGCACCCATCTGCACTTTTCTATTATACGTAAGCCAATATTTTATTATTGTAATGATGTACTCTTTTTTCTTCTCTCTGCACTTATGGCATTTGTTTATTTATTGGGTACTCATGAATAGACTTCCCATGGTTTAGCAATTACTAGTGATAATGGTTCATATTTGTATCACATTAATTAATTTAGAAGTCTTTTAGACATATCCACAATAAAACAATCATTTTAAATCACAGTTTAGATTGTATTATTTTTACTGCTTTTAGATAAACAGCTTAATATTAATATTCTTATCATTATTACAAATATCTTAACAATTATTAACAATTTTTAGGACAGCAAAATGCATGCATTTCCTACAGCAAAACCATTTCTAACAAACATATTGTCCAGTGCATATCCCAGCCCATATCAACATAAACTTTAAATCCCAAGTGAACGTACAAAAGCTTAGCTATTTTGCTTAAAACAGATTGTTCACAGAGCTCAATAGTCAAGCTCAAATATATAAACAAAGCTGTATGAGTGACAGCAGTCATTCCTTTCCCCTACTTTTCCTCTTTCTCTCTCCACAGTTTGACAAAAGCTGATAATGAGGCACCATGAGAACTAAGAGCTACTACTGTGTTCTCTCTTTCTCTCTCTCTTCAGAAAAAATCTAAACAATTAAGTTCTTGCTATATCTCAAACCATTTAAGCTAATATGAAGTTAAAGCAGAGCTCGAACCAAAAGGGGAAGCTCCGCTTGTTTGCTCCCCCCCCCCCCTGCTGACACATTTGGCACTTTCGGGGGGGGGGGGGGGAGGGGAGTGGGTATCTGTTTTTGACAGGTACCTGTCCTCACTTTCTAGACACCTCACCCTACCGAGGTCCCCCAGAAATTCGGCCTCCTTCATCTGTTGTCGGGCCATTCAGAAAGCACAGCGTAGCTTCACGCACGGGCAGTAGGTAACTGGCTGTGAGGCCTCAAGGCTTCATTGCCGGTTTCCCTTAGTTGGGATAGTGGGGGCAGCACCTGAGAGCTGATTGAAAAATCGCCTGCAGTGCCAACATCACAGGTTCCTTGGACAGGTAAGTGTTCTAATATTAAAGGTGAGCAGCTACAGTATTTGTAACTTTGTAACTTTTTAGTGGGGAGTTCCTCTTTACCAAGGTGCAATCGCAACAGTTTGTTACTAAGGTAACAAGTTGCATTCAGACTTTGGGTTTTTAGGGTAAATTGATTTCAAGATCATGAAAATTTTGGGTTATAATAAAACTTAAATTGTAATAATACAATTGCAATAAGGGATAGTATGAACCTAGTTACATTGGATTCAATGAATATATTGTTACTGGTAAGCATTTCCTGTATTGGCAAGTTGACATACTGTATCAGCATCCAATGTTATTTTTTAATCATCAAGTCAATGTGCTGAAGGAAAGTATTCAAGGGAATATAACCACATACCTATGGAAACATCTAGCTGTCTTCAGTTTAATACTGTTTTAGGAGGCTTCCATTTCTGGTATCAGCGTATGTACATTGTAACATAATGAATTAGCATGCAGTATATAAATGTTCACCAAATATTTCTAGACTGCTATGAATAACACATACTTTCAGTGTTAATGCTCTTCAAAGCAGGAATACATTATTTTACATACACCAAACAAATTAATATAACAAAACTAAGGAATGTTTGGTTAGCCCATAGTGCAATAATGGACTTTACCAAAGTATCTCTTTGTGCTCTGAATTTGTTCCCTCTCCAGGGGTAGAGATGGATAAACGCACAGATTCATTGACAGATAGATTTGTTAAAGCGGAGTTCCGGCCTCAAAAACGACTTTGGGCCATCCGCTTGCTGACATTTACCTGAAAAACAAATGGATAGTTCCGATTTTTTTTTCTTTACTTACCTTGTTATTGAAGAAAATATACTTACCTTTCTTCCACTTCCTCCCTCTGTGGCCGCGGCCCGCGCCGTCACTTCCTGCTTGCATTGACTCCTGGGAGCTGAACGTCATCGCTCCCAGGAATCAATGCGCTTGCACCGGCCCCACTCGTCAGCTCCGGCTCAGGCGCATCATTCCCTGCTAAACAGCTTCTGGACATGCCCAGAAGCTGTGCAGGGATGACGCGCCTGCACCGGAACTGACGAGCGGGGCTGGTGCAGGGCATTGTGGGACTGAAGAGGACACAGAAGAGGATGCTGAAGAGGACGCTCTGGCTTCAGCTGCCCACTCCTGAGATGGCAGCGCTGGACAAGACATTTTCAAGGTAAGTATTTCTTCTGAAAAGGTAAGTGCAACCTGGGACAGTTCAGAGGCTATCCATTATGAAATGTACTAGCCCTGACTGTCCCGGGGGTATTTTTATAAAAAAAAAATTTCCGAGGCTGGAACTCCGCTTTAACCACTTACCGCGGTGTTATAACGGGGTGATGCCTCTAGCTAGAGGCACCATCCCGGTACCGTGGTTTAGAGTCGGCGGTCGGCTTTCCGTCGGTAACGACCGATGCGGCTCAGGAGCCGCTCGATCGTTACCCGGGTGAGCGGGAGGGGGCGCCCCCCCCTCCTGCCGCCTTCCGCGGCTTTGCTCGGGTCTCCCGTCCCAGTAGGGTATGTACGAGGTTTTAACAAAAAAAATAATTGACATGCGTTTTTGAATTCACTAAATTTTTTCCGATCACCTGTAAACACTAGAGGAGGGTTTATTTTAGGTTCAGGGGGTTGAGCAGCAGTGAGCCGTGAAAGACGGGTTACCTGCTGTATCAGAGTCTGATTTTCTTCTTTTACTTCAGTAAGAGCAAGCATTAATGCATTTACTTGTTGTGTTAATTGTGTCACTTGAGTGGGTAATTCTGCTGAATCCATTTTTTACGTTCATTCAATCTGTAACGCTCCTGCGTTTTTGTAGTAGGCTGGATTTGCAGCTGCAGAATCTCCACTCAGTAGTCATGTAGAGATGTGTTGAATAACCATAATACATGATAGGATGTATATAACAGTATGAAGATGATGTGCTGAAGGGACAGGTGTGAACAGTGACAGAGATGGCAAGCACTTGATAGAAATGTTCAGGAGAGTATTAGATGGTATTAGGTAGAATGCAGATAGGTTAGTAATCGAGTATGGTAACAGGTGGTAAGGACAGCAGATGACAAATACAGGATAGACTAACCCAGTGCAAGGATAGATGGTAGTAGACTCCAGAGCTAGCAATCTATGTAACAGTGCAGATGATAGAATTAGTATGCATAGATAGTAACAGTCCTTATGTGCAGAGGTAGATAGTGTAAGTAAGGTTATAGAGGATTCCCCTGTGGGGTACTTATCACTAGTAAAGTTAGTAGTAGCAGGGTCCAGTAGTAAGGGAGTGATCCAGTAGCGAGATACAGGGATCGGTAGCGAGGTTCCGGTCTGTTTCCAAGTAAAAGAGAATAGCTGGAGGTTCCGGTAGCAAGGCAAGCTTGTAAGCATGTGGACACACGGCAGGTTGAACGAACGATGTGAGAGAGAACGCCGGCGGTTGAAATAGCCGCTCTGCGGTGCTCGGCGATGACGTCATCCGTCTTAAAGGTGTATGCGTACCACCTAATTAGAAAGGTGGGACGCATATTTGAAAGAAAAGTGGAAAATAAGGGTACCAGAGGTACCAGAATCTTACAATTAGATTTACACATCCCTCATATAGTGCCTCCTTTTGGTTCTCTCTTTTGTGACCATACCTGTATACCATCTGGGCTGGGTATGTTTATATGGGGTGAATGGTGGTGGATTTGGTATAGCAATACTTATGCTGCTTGATGTATTAGGCGACCTCATTGGTAATTCATGTGTTTTCTTTTTTGCTAGTATTGTCCAAATACATTCTGAGCAGGGTTGACATTCTGCTCTGCCACTCTCTCTCTTTCCTTCCCCCTATTTGGGTGCTGTTTGGTGCCCCCCCCCCTTTTGGTGGAGATCTCTGGCCCACCCAGCCTTCAATGTCTTTATCCATTTTTGGGGTTTGGCCAAAGTGAGATGAGTACTTGTGATGGATCCTCTTGAGTTGCAATCTGTTTTATAACTGTGAGTTATTATAATATACAGTATCTCACAAAAGCTAGTACACCCCTCACATTTTTGTATAACAGTGTAAATTTGTTGTCCCCTCAAAATAACTCAACACACAGCCATTAATGTCTAAACTGCTATCAACAAAAGTGAGTACTTCCCTAAGTGAAAATGTCCAAATTGGGCCCAATTAGCCATTTTCCCTCATCAGTGTCCTGTGATTCGTTGGTATTGCAAATTTACAGTGTTATACAAGCTGTACACTCACTACTTTACATTGTAGCAAAGTGTCATTTCTTCAGTGTTGTCACATGAAAAGATGTAGTAAAATATTTACAAAAATGTGAGGGGTGTACTCACTTTTGTGAGATACTGTACATTTGATGGAAGTTATTGATGATTGAATATGTGTTGTGAATATATATTATATATGTACTTTTTTAATAACCCACCATTACTGCACCCCTAAAAACCCTAAAGAAGCCAACAAAGGTTAAACGCGTCGGGATGAGTCTTGCCTTCTATATGTAAAATGTTTGCAGTGTACATACATGGGGAGGGGTCTCAGTCTTCAGGGGTGCCTTCTTGGGTCACAATGATGTGCAATGTTGTTTATTGTTTTTATGGGGATTTGTTAACCCCCATCTTTATAACTTTTAAAGTTTTGTACAAATAAAGATTTTCTATTTATTAATGTATGTGTAACTTAATGTAGCAGGATTCCCAGCCATTGTGCTGAATGTGGGTCCGTCAGGGTTACCGCTAGCAACAACAGCACATTTAAGCATGTTCTCCAAGTGTGAGCACTGAGACAAGAAACAGTCCGGCATCTTTGGTTTTGTATTTATTTAGGAACTTAGATGGGAGAAGGGAATGAGTGGGGTATTCCTCTGGCTCAACTATACACAATAAAATGGGACACAGAGAAAAATGCCTCTTGACGCTCACTTGATGCTGGCTGAATGCCGGTCAACGCCCGTTGTCTGTGAACTTGAACTGACTTCTGACACTCTCCAGTGATACAAAAGTCTTTTGCACTATTCCCTTTAGCCCTCCCGGCTGAGGTAGCTTAACTGTGAATACTGCTGCAACTCTTAACTCTTCAGGGCCCACACTGGCACCCCCTTTACTCTTCAGGGCTTAAATTCTGGCACCCCCTTTCTAATGTTCTACACAGGCTAGCTGGCTCCTGGATCCTTCTGACATTCGGGAGTGGTCCCCTATCCTAGGCAGACCCGGGGCAGTTTACAGTACTTATGACACTCCAGCCCCCACAGCTCCGCTTGGTCCTCAGCACAATGGATCCCTCTCTGCAGCTCAGTTCAACCCTCTGTCCTTTTAGGCCAGCTGCCTAGGACACCGTTTCACACTGACAGGAGGAGAGACAGCCGCCACCTCCCTCCTGGGACTCTACTTACTGTCAAAGACAATCTGTCATGTGCTCCCCTCAGACTTATACCCCACCCCAGCATGCATTTCGGCATATTCTGCCCTCTGGAATAGATACAAGCCCTGGTGTGCTATTGGTCAGGTTTCTTCCACTGTCCAATGAGAGCCCCCATTGGACACAGTGGGGAGACTCCCCAAGTGCAACAGGCACACCTGGGAACACACGACAGCCTAGTTGAACAATTAAGGCCCATCTGATAAGCAGACAAGGCCCCCTTTATAGTTTGCCTAGCGCCTGGGAGGGTGCTACAGTAATTATACTGAAAGGAGGCTCAACACCTTTAAAGTCCCATTAGTCTTCTATTTTTTCTATAATGTTCATTTCAGGATGTGGTGTTGACTTGGTCAATGTATTTCTTTAAATGTATCAAGATAGGCACTTGAATCATGGAAATGGCATGGTAGTACTATTTGTGCGTGTCTTGATATAGACCACCGGCAGCTAGCAGCAGCATCTTCCAGCCTTACAACTCTAGGCTCGCTTTGGGATTGCAGTACTTCACCCAATGAGTTTCATCAGTACTGACATCATAAGGGTTACAGAGTATTTAGATCAAGGAAAAGATATTTATCTGCTGTCGCTACACCTGCCAGGGGAGTCCTCCAGAGGGACACGGCTTTAACCCTTCACATAAGGTTAGCCACAATCAAACGAATGTTAAAGCTTTACTAAAACCAATAGTCATGGTGATAACAATGCAGATTTGAATTATTTGTCACAAATGACCATCTGGGAACTAGATCATTTTTTAAAGACACAGCGAGGAATAATTATATTCCTTTGTCCAGTTGTAAATTTCTACCTTGGCTATACAGCATTCCCAGAGGGCAGTTTCTGATAATTAAATTTAATGAAGTTTCTGAGGTTGTAGATTTCTTCAATCGGTCAGAAATTTTAAAGAGAAGTTTTTTGCAAAAAGTTTATGCTGAGAAACTTTGAATAAAAAAATAGAAAAGGTATATAACATGAATAGGAATCTTACTGAGCATAAAGAACAGTTATAAAATGGCAATGAAGGATGATGTCACCATTATTTTATATTTTATCATCCAGTGCAGACAAGTGGAGAAGATCATAAAGCGACACTGAGGAATCCTTAAAAAGATAGCCATTTAGGTGGCTTACTGCTGGATAAACCTTATATTGCATATATACATGCCCCTCTCACTTAGTAATTCATTAGCTAGTAGCACTATAGACCCCACTTTGAGAAGAGCAACATTTAACCACTTGCCGACTGCCGCACGACTATTTACGTTGGCAGTCAGCCCCTCACAGGCAAAGCGACGTAGGGTTACGCTGCTAGCCTGTAAGGGTTTTGGGAGCGAGCGAGCGCGCGCCGCTGGATGCGTGCTCCCGCTCAGTCACGGACCCCCCTGTGCGTGTGCCCGGCGGACCTGATGTCCGCCGGGCATTCGCGATCGTCCGTGACAGCGGGAGTAAGGCAGGCGGCTAGTGTAAAAAGAGCCGCCTGTCAGTCTCCCCTGTGTAAGAATGGTGATCAAACGGTTCTACTATGTAGGACCGTTGATCACTGTTCTTACACATCAAGCCACAGCCAATCACAGTTAGAAACATGCCCCTAGGGACACACTTAACCCCTTCCTCTCAAAAAAAGTTAACCCCTTCACTGCCAGTGTCATTTTTACAGTAACAGTGCATATGTATAGCACTGATTAGTGTAGTAATGTCACTGGTAACCCCAAAAGTGTCAAAAATGTCAGTCAAGGGTCCGATCTGTCCGCCACAATGTCGCAGTCCCGCAAAAAAAAAAAATCGCAGATCACCGCATCACGCGTTAAAAAAACAAAAAACAAAAATGACAAAAATATTTCCCTTTGTTAGTAAAGGCAATAACTTTTGCGCAAACCAATCAAAATACGCTTTGAGCGATTTTTTTTTTACGAAACATATGGTAAAAAAAAAATGGCCTAAAATGTTAAAAAATTTAGATTTTTACATTTTTTTGGGGAATTTCATATAAAAAAATGTGAAAAATATTGTTATTTTTGCAAAATTGATGCTCTTTTTTTGTTTATAGCGCATTATCAAAAAATCGCACAGGTGATCAAATACCACCAAAAGAAAGCTCTGTTTGTGGGAAAAAAAGGACGCCAAATTCGTTTAGTTACAGCGTCGCACGACCGCGCAATTGTCCGTTAAAGTCACGCAGTGCCGAATCGCAAAATAGGCCCTGGTCAGGAAGGGGGTAAAATCTTCCGGGGCTTAAGTGGTTAAACCCACCTTTTTGGATAGAAAAGGTTTTTCCACATGCACTCATTGTTATGCTTGTAAGCTGGTTATTCCAAATTATAAAAGAAAAAAGATTTTAATTTCCGCAGCAATTACAAGAAGGCTCATCCAGTGTCCTTTTGGACTCCAATATATTGGGAGGACCACAAGAAAACAATGTTAATCAGAGAACACATTTACATTAAAAGAGGATTCAAAGACCACAATCCTCTTTATATTTTTGTATCCATCACAAAAAAACTGAAGTAACTAGAAATTGTGGGCTTTGATCGGGTCTTCGGTGGGGTGCAGGTAGAATGCCCGGGTCTCCTGGTGGGACGGGAGACCCGGGCGAACTGCAGAAGGCAGCGGGAGGGGGGGGGGAGGACGTCACCTCCTGCTCCTTGTAATGACAGCCGAGCGACTTCTCAGCCGCATCAGTTGTCTATGGACAGCCGACCATTGGCTATGGACGCCGGTACCAGGGTGATGCCTCTAGCTGCAGGCATCACTCCGGTACAGCACTTTGCCGAAATATCGGCAATATCTGTAACCTCAGGGGCTGATTCCGATATATCGGGGAAAGTGCATATTGGCCCCTTATATATCGGTGGTGCCGATATTCAGTCGATCCCTAATATATATAAGTATTGTATACACATAAAGTGAGAAGTTTAAGCAACAGCATAAATGTTTATAATAACAAAAATGTTTTTAAAATATGTGTTTGCAACTAGGGATAAGCTTAGTGTAGTCCGAATAGATGTCCATAGATGAACAAGACAGTTATCAATGGTTGCTAAGGAAGCAATGGATGCTTACAGCTGCTGCATCGTCACCAGCCGCTGATATCACCTGGGCCATTTACCTGGCCAGGATTCTCAAATGGATGGGAAATGAAGAAGGTCTCATCATTGCCTAAATATGGCCACATGACCATATTTGGAAGATTATGTCATCACTATACTGGCTGTCAATATTTGTTAAGGAAGCAGCATGGGTGTTTGCACCTACTCCATCCTTACCACTCACTGACATCACTTGGCCCATTCACTTACATGGTCAGGAATTTGAGTAAGCAGATGCGTGGGGAGTGGAGCCTTACATCTTTGCCTAAATATGGCCACAATGAATATTTAGGACATCACAATGTCACCACTATTCCCGCATCCACCCAGCTTGGGGATCTAGTGTTACCCCCTGGGATTGGTCGTCTGCAGCAGGTCTTTCTTTTTTCTTTCTGATGGGTCAGTGGCAGTGGGCACCATTATTAACAATGAATTTACAAAAAGGCACTCTTTCCGATTTTTACTTTTTTAATAAAGGACTTGTCAAATGTGTTTTTATTTATTAGTTAAAATTTGGAGGGGGGGTGAGTAGGGGTGTTATGTTCCCCAACCTCATTCATGTGAGGACGAGGGAAGTATCTGGGGGGCCTCCTTAATATTAAAGGGGGCTTCCAGATTCTGATAACCCCCTGCCTGCAGACCCCCACATTCACCAGGCAAGGGTTGTAGAGATGACACCTTTGTCCTCATCAACATGGGGGCAAGGTGCTTTGACACCCATCTATCCATGTTGAGGGTATGTGACCTGGCATGGTTCGAGGGGTGCTCATTTGCAGGGGACACTTTGTTTTTGTTTTGTTTTTCGCATGGAATCCCCCTGTAAATCTGTACCAAACCCAAAAGGTGTGGTATGAATTTTCTGCCAGACTTCATGCATTTTTTTTTACACGAGGCACCCCCTTAAAGTTCATACCAGACTCTGGTGTCTGATATCCATTTTGGGAAGGACTGTACAGATTTTTCCATTCTTGCTGTAGAATGTGCTACAGCAAAAAGGGACATTTACTAAAAAAAAAGACCAAAAATTTTGGCAATCAAAATTGCGTAGGTTCTTTTTTTTTTTTTTTCTTTTAAGTTTCCTCCACAATACCTAACAGACCCTTAAAGGGTGTTTTGGGGATCTTTGGGGTCTATTCCAATTTTTCATTTAAAAAAAGAAAATACAGGGAAGTACATGTAATTTCCTGGCAATTTAAATAAAAAAAAAAAACTTTTTTCATTTGTAAATATCAGTGCAAAAAAAAAACACTGCTCCTAGCCACACAAAATTAAGAAAAAAAAGCATTAATAATAACCTTTTGCCATGCTTCCAACTGTAAGAAATTCCTTTCACTAAAAAAAAAAAAAAAAAAAAAAAAAAAGTAGTACCTCCTATGCTATGTTTCAAACCCCCTTACCTATTAGCAAGATTTGATTTTAATACAGTTTGAGTTTGACAAGTGAACTTCTTTGGACTTTTCTAAACTCCTGAAGAATAGGGATGGTCAAACGGTTCGGGTCGACCATCAGTTCGACCCGAACATTGGCTGTTTCGAAATTCGGCTGAATTCCGAACTTTTTGCGGTAAAAGTTCAGAAATTCAGCCACCAGAACCGCCCAAAATGCAATGGGACAGGAACTGGGCTTTAAAAGCCAGTGATTGGCCCAGAAACATCAGTAAAAGCAGATTGGAGTGACTAGGGGGTCCAGAGGCCAATCAGGAGTGAATACGCCCCCCCATACGCCCCCCAGTATATAACATAGCCCCGCCAAATCTCTAGCACTGTAATAGAGAGACTGTGCAATAGAGTGGAAGCATTTCTGTTATTCCTGCTGCTCCAGTGTCATTTTGTAATTATTAGTGTGAGGAAAGGGATATGCAGTGTAGTTAGGGTACTATCTACGTCATTATATGACATAATCTGAGCGGATGCCGCCATCACAGTCATTTTATTAACGGCTGGTGTGCCCTTTCTTTGTTTTGTATCTACTATATACCACTATAGTTAGATTCAATAATCTAGTTTCTGTAGGGAAAGTTTTGGTGTCAGGGTGACCGTAGTGTAGTTTAGGGTGAACTGACTCTGCTATGCCAGGGTGACCGAACTCTTCCATGTCAGGGTGACCGTAATGTAGATATATATATATATGGAATCAAAAAACACAATTTTGAAGCCCTAAAACCCAATAAATGCCCCTAAAAAGTGCCTAGGGTTCTGGGCCATGCCCCAGGGACTATTTTTCACACAAAAAAAAAGTTCTTAAAAATTGTCGTTTTTGATAAAGATATATATATATTAATATATGTGTGTATATATATATATATATATATATATGGAATCAAAAAACACCATTCTGAAGCCCTAAAACCCAATAAATGCCCCTAAAAAGTGCCTAGGGTTCTGGGTCATGCCCCAGGGATTATTTTTCACACAAAAAAAAGTTCTTAAAAATTGTAATTTTTGATAGAGAGCCAATTATTGAAAAAATTATTGAAAAAAAAATAGATTTATTTGGATTTAGTGTCTGGAGGGATCTAAAAAGTGTACCTGTGAAGTTTCAGCTCTGTAGCATGTCCAGAACCAGAAAAAAAGATAATTTTTCTTAGAATTTCAGTAGCACAGGGATGGGGTTACGCTCCTTTCACACCTGGGCGTTTTTGTTTCAGGCGTTTACTGGGCGTTTTTTGGGCGTCTTTGGAGGCAGGCATGAGATCTGAACTTCTGTATAGGGGTATATATACACACACACACACACATACATATATATATATATATATATATATATATATATATATATATATATATATATATATATATATATATATATATATATATATATATACACACACACACATATAGGTGTGAAAGGAGCATAACCCCATCCCTGCGCTACTGAAATTCTAAGAAAAATTATCTTTTTTTTCTGGTTCTGGACATGCTACAGGGCTGAAACTTCACAGGTACACTTTCTAGACCCCCTAGACACTAAATCCAAAGAAATCTCTTTTTTTTTCAATAATTTTTTCAATAATTGGCTCTCTATCAAAAACGACAATTTTTAAGAACTTTTTTTGTGTGAAAAATAGTCCCTGGGGCATGACCCAGAACCCTAGGCACCTTTTAGGGGCATTTATTGGGTTTTAGGGCTTCAAAATGGTGTTTCTTGATTCTATATATATATATAATATATATATATATATATATATATATATACAGTACAGACCAAAAGTTTGGACACACCTTCTCATTCAAAGAGTTTTCTTTATTTTCATGACTATGAAAATTGTAGAGTCACACTTCAAGAGGTAGTCACCTGAAATGGTCTTTCAACAGTCTTGAAGGAGTTCCCAGAGAAGCTTAGCACTTGTAGGCCCTTTTGCCTTCACTCTGCAGTCCAGCTCACCCTAAACCATCTCAATTGGGTTCAGGTCCGGTGACTGTAGAGGCCAGGTCATCTGGCGCAGCACCCCATCACTCTCCTTCTTGGTCAAATAGCCCTTACACAGCCTGGAGGTGTGTTTGGGGTCATTTTCCTGTTGAAAAAGAAATGATGGTCCAACTAAACGCAAGCCGGATGGAATATCATGCCGCTGCAAGATGCTGTGGTAGCCATGCTGGTTCAGTATGCCTTCAATTTTGAATAAATCCCCAACAGTGTCACCAGCAAAGCACCCCCACACCATCACACCTCCTCCTCCATGCTTCACGGCGGGAACCAGGCATGTAGAGTCCATCCGTTCACCTTTTCTGCGTCGCACAAAGACACGGTGGTTGGAACCAAAGATCTCAAATTTGGACTCATCAGACCAAAGCACAGATTTCCACTGGTCTAAAGTCCATTCCTTGTGTTCTTTAGCCCAAACAAGTCTCTTCTGCTTGTTGCCTTTCTTTAGCAGTGGTTTCCTAGCAGATATTCCAACATGAAGGCCTGATTCACACAGTCTCTTCTTAACAGTTGTTCTAGAGATGTGTCTGCTGCTAGAACTCCGTGTGCCATTGACCTGGTCTCTAATCTGAGCTGCTGTTAACCTGCGATTTCTGAGGCTGGTGACTCGGATGAACTTATCCTCCGCAGCAGAGGTGACTCTTGGTCGTCCTTTCCTGGGGCGGTCCACATGTGAGCCAGTTTCTTTGTAGCGCTTGATGGTTTTGTGACTGCACTTGGGGACACTTTCAAAGTTTTCCCAATTTTTCAGACTGACTGACCTTCATTTCTTTAAAGTAATGATGGCCACTCGTTTTCCTGTACTTAGCTGCTTTTTTCTTGCCATAATACAAATTCTAACAGTCTATTCAGTAGAACTATCAGCTGTGTATCCACCTGACTTCTGCACAACACAACTGATGGTCCAAACTCCATTTATAAGGCAAGAAATCACACTTATTTAACCTGACAGGGCACACCTATGAAGTGAAAACCATTTCAGGTGACTACCTCTTGAAGTGTGACTCTACAATTTTCATAGTCATGAAAATAAAGAAAACTCTTTGAATGAGAAGGTGTGTCCAAACTTTTGGTCTGTACTGTATATATATATATATATATATACACACACACACACATATATATTTATATACATATATATATATATATACATACACATATATACCCCTATACAGAAGTTCAGATGTCATGCCTGCCTCCAAAGACGTACAAAAAACGCCCAATAAACGCCTGATACAAAAACGCCCAGGTGTGAAAGGAGCGTAACCCCATCCCTGTGCTACTGAAATTCTAAGAAAAATTATCTTTTTTTCTGGTTCTGGACATGCTACAGAGCTGAAACTTCACAGGTACACTTTTTAGATCCCCCCAGACACTAAATCCAAATAAATCTATTTTTTTTTCAATAATTTTTTCAATAATTGGCTCTCTATCAAAAACGACAATTTTTAAGAACTTTTTTTGTGTGAAAAATAGTCCCTGGGGCATGACCCAGAACCCTAGGCACTTTTAGGGGCATTTATTGGGTTTTAGGGCTTCAAAATGTTGTTTTTTGATTCCAGAAGTTTGGGTCCCATTGATTTCAATGGGGTTCTGGAATCCGAACCGAACTCGGGAAATTCAGGTGTTCTGGTCGAACCGAACTTTTCAAAAGTTCGATCATCCCTACTGAAGAACCTAAACCTGGCAACTCAGCTCATCACTACTTGCAACCTACATGAGGTCCTGTAAAATTGTTTAGCAGATATAAGAATTGTGGTCTTTATAATATCAAGCACAACAATCTAGGATATTTGTGCATTATAGACAAAAGCTAAATTTAAAACATGCTAGGATGTAACAGTTGGTCCCTAAATAGAAGTGAGTACATCAATTCCTGTCTGGGATTTCTACCAAACCATAGAAAAAAAACCTGCCACTTGATTTATTATTAATTATTATTAGTGAACTATATTAGAATATTAGAAGACAATTATAGTGGAAAGAGGGACTGTGAAGTACCAAGTAACTGGGCTGCCAAAATCACTTTTATTAGAGTGGCTAAGGCAAAATGTACATTTAAAGGATTCTAAAACAGAAAATGCTATTGATTACGGTTGTAGTATAACAAAAGAAAACATACAAAATTAAGACATACATTTTTGTTAATAAAGTTGTAACAGTAATTAGGAAATGCTGGGTGGGAGGGTGGGAAATTAATAATGAGCAGAAGACACATTCAATGGCTGCTGAAGATCTGGTAAGTGGGACCTTTACTTGATATGCAGTAATCTACCTTCTGACCCATGCCCTCTGCTGAACCTGCCAAATTAAAGTGATTGTAAACAGTCACCTTGTAAAACAACCCATTCAGTTAAAAATAGAAATGAAAGTCAAAACGGGTGTATAGATGTAGAAAAAAAAAAAAGAATTATGGAATCCTTTTTTTTCCCCCTTTTTTTTTAATAAATAATCACATTCCGTCTGTTTTCAGCTGCAAAAGAGCTGGGGTGAGAAGAAGCAACAGCCCACTGATCTTTTCTGCAAATGGCTGTGCCAGGGGGGGGGGGGGGGTTTGTCAGGACAAGTCTGATCATTGGAGGAGAAGAGGCTGTATTCCCAGCACAGCTAGAGAACTGACCATGCTGTGTTCTCCTGCTTAGTGTGGTCGGAAAGCAATACAAAGAGAACAGGATACTTTTTTTATACAAATACATGGCACGGTAGGCACATATCGGGAATATGAAATGTTGGGGTAACAAACACTTTGACTTACACTGTTTTGCAGATTACAGAAGCGTAGGCACCACATTAATAATAACCTTTTTGCCATGCTTCCAACTATAAGAAATCCCTTTCACTAAGTTTTCAGGACCTGGTTGTAAAGGCAGAAGGTTTTTTTATCCTAATGCATTCTATGCACTAAGATAAAAAGCTTTCTGTGTGCAGCAGCCCCGCTCAGCCCCCCTAGAACTTACCTGATGTCCATCTAGATCCAGTGATGTTGCAGGAGTGTTTCTGCTTCCGGGGACTCCCCTCTTCATTGGCGGAGATATTGTCTCAAGACAAAGTCAGTCAGCCAATGGGGAGAGAAAGGGAGCGAGGGCGTGTCTCAGCTCTGTGTCTGAATGGACACAGGGAGCTGTGGCTCTTCTCGGGTGCCCCCATAGCAAGTTGTTTGCTATGGGGGCACTCAAAGGGGGGCCAGGAGAGCCAAAGAGGGACCTGAGAAGAGGAGGATCTGGGTTGCTCTGTGCTAAACCAACTGCACAGAGGCAGTAAGTATAACATGTTTGTTATTTTTACCTAAAAAAAAGAAGACTTTAGTATCACTTTAATTGTGGGATATGTTTTTCTCACACAATCTTTTTTTAATAATGCTCACTAAGAATTAATTACACTGAGATCCCATGCCCCTTTAGGAAGCATCACTGTTTATTCTACCAGGGTGGGCCACAGGCTCATTATCTCTGTTTTGACATAACACCAGGTTGACCCTCTTTCTATTGCTATATCTTCTATTCTATTTACAGCATATTAAACACTATTTCAGTGGCCAGAGAAGTAGTGAGGCTAATTATCATTTTAATAAAATATCATCAAACTGTCAAGATAATATCTGTAATTTTGTTCTTTTGTTCTTCTTTTCTTCTTCTCTCTTTACATTTCTATGGATATTTATTGTAAAAGTTATTTGACTATTCAATCATGCTAGTAAAACGTCATCAATAAATCTGTTGTGACACATTTCTTTGCTCTCCTAGGTACTAGATGTCACACACCTTTAATTAGTGGTAAAACTATTCTCATGTTGCTGTCAGGTGCCACAGGAAAACGATGATGTGTAGACAACCAGACATTTGCAGAACTGGCTGATAAACATAAAAGTTCCTCACCTGCCAATCACCATGGACATAGAGCCTGACATCTGACTTGGAGAATCAATGGTTAAATTCTGTACTTCTATTCTTAGTTTTATCACTCTGCTACATGCACTAACAGTTACGCTACTCACGTTGCACGGTATAAACGGGGACTTATCTAAAAGTGACATTAAACAATATTCTTTTTTTCCAAAAATAATCCATACACATTCACTACTTAATGGCCATGTTATCTATTTTCCTCTTCCAATCATTTTTATTGATTTTTCACAAAAGGAAATGGCTACAGCGGTAGTACATAACAGTACAAAAAAAGGGAGGGGGTATAAAGTACCTGAGAGTGTGGTCATTACCACATTGGCATACAATGCGTAATAAGGATAAATTCAGCAATCAAAGGACTTTAGCTAGTTCTAGAAAACAGAGTGAACATATATCGCATAATACCCTTCAAACAGAGAGGGAGAGGGAAGTTGGCTTGTAGTAAATAACAACAATTCCAATCAATGGTATAATAGCTGGAAATATGTCCACTTAATAGGAGAGTGGAGTGGACTTAAATGTTTCTGTAAGCACACAAAGCTAGCATGTGTAACAATCCTATAATATATACAGTAAGTATGAGATCAGTATATATCACTCCTGCACTCAGTTGTGTATATGTGAGTATATCTCTCTCTATATTCCGTGCTTGCCCGACTGATACGTGTGATGCCAAAGGTCTTCACGCCCTTCACAGGACTTGTGGGCATCCTTTTAGGTACTGGAAACAACAATACCGAAAGAAAAGGGCGCACTGACCTGGTGCATTACCAGCATACCCATTTTATTTAAAGATATAAAAGGAATCTACTTATAAACTCTTAGCAAGCAAAAGAAAGAGTAATGGTGCCAATGAGACCACCTCAAGATCCACAGTGTTCAGCCAGTGATGTAGGTAGGAAGCCCTCGTAGCATCTAGGTTAATGCGTTTCGAGGGTTGAGCCCTCTTCGTCAGAACCAAACACAGTGTGGATGGTTTCACTTCAGCCTAAAAATGACCCACCCTCATGCCTTTAACAAGGGGAGGGGTTAGAGATGGAACACAGACCACAAGATAGCCAATAAATAGATAAAAAGTAATAAGTACATAAATAACAAAAGACATGCATAATTCATTGTCTTTTATCATTGAGAAGACTATGAACTAATAATTATGCATGCATTTATTTATTAATGTATTTAATAAAGTAGTAAATAACAGTAAATATTTATTTAGTTGGTTACCCACTTGGGGGATTTCCACCATCATTCAAAAGTTCTGTTTCACACAGTTCATTATTTTATTTATTGTTTGCAGAAGATAAGTTGTATAATCAGTATTGATATTAGGAGGAGGAGGTTTCTACCACCATTCATGAGTTGCAGATCCATACAGTTTAAAGATAGGGGGCAGCACTGCACTTTATTATATACATATAATACCCACTGTAACTCACAATTATTGTTTTTTGGTGTTAGTTTCTACAATTGTTACCTCTCTTGTTTTTATTTTTATTTTTTTTTCATTGAGATAGTAGTGCGGTTGTTTTTGTTTTCATTTAATCATCGAATATGAAATGGAACAGTGTTTGAGTGTGCCTTGGAATATTGTAAACTGGTTCATTTGAAGAGGGTAACCCAACCATTCTTGGTAATATTTACTATTGTTACTGAGTTTATCAGGGAATGAATTCAGGTCCAAAATCACCTGACCTAAGGGCAAGTCCACCTTATGTGCAGGCCCGTTTCCTCTTGGCCACATCTATGGAAGCAAGAAGAAGAGGATCCATTTTCAATAGGGGCTTTGGAAATATGTACCGTCTGGAGTAAACTTTACATCCAGCTTCAAATAGAGCCAAATTCATATTTCCTTAATGGATGCGAGAGGTCCAACCCCTCCAATCCTCAACCAACAACCTGGACAGGTTTGTCTATAGATACCGGAAACTTCTATTAGAAGCAGTGGATGCTCTGGTGACTCTGTGGGATCAGTACATCCTGGTTTATGATTTTCCTCTCCTAAAACGTTATCCTTGCTTGCTTTGTCAGATTGAAATAAAGGAAATTCTATTGATCCTCATTGCTCTGGACAGGCATCGTTAGATGTCTTATGCTGGCCTGGAAAGACACCTGCCAGACATTCTGTGGGCTCAGTCATATCTTATTTCTTACAGTCTGTTTTGCCATTCTACTTCATGGTCATGCTTTACCAACATGGCTGGTAAGTCATGGTCAGGGACTTCTCTGATGACGTCTTTATGACGAAACGCGTAGAGCGTCACTGCATCACTTCCGCCCTTTGGAACGCACGTCCGGACCGCGTGGAACACATAGTGTTCTGGAAGTATCTTGGCACTGCAGATCTCCCGTTTTCCACTGATTTTAATGCCTGATTTAATTACTGTAAATGTGAGTACCGTTTTACCATTAAACTTGAAAGTTGTAATACAGTACTACACTATAAGAGTTTTTTCCTCATATGTCACCCGGACCATACCTGGCCACTGAGATTACACAGTACAGGACCCCCAGTACTGCCCACATCTACCCTAGGGTGTTAGGACCCCTATTGATGCCGCTGACCAGATGAATTGCCTGATGACCAGTGATGGATATTGGAGCCACATTTTATTTGCAATACAGGCGCATTACCCCTGTAGGGGTTCCCACATCTGGTAAGTGCGGTCCTGGGAGAGTGGGGAGCACCCTGACCCACCACACCGGCCACACTTAAAGGAGCACTGAAAACATACGAGTCACCCCTGCTGTGAAGTTACACCACCAAATATTTGCACTGGAGCACCTTTTTGTCCATGCGATTTAGGACTATTTAATTATATATCACATATCACTTTGCACTGGATATATTTTTTGTTGTGTGATTTGGACTATTTTTATCATTATATAGCTCACCATTTTTTATTGTTCCATTCTGCACTTTTTGCACTTTTTGCGATTCATTATCGTATTGTTTCTTATCAAAGACCATCACTCTATTAATTTATTATATTATCAATTTTCACTTTAGTGTAGATACCAATATTTGGTTACCCACAGCCACTTTTTAGTGGTCCTTATATATATATGTTTTTCCTAAGATACTAACAGCTAGGAAGGATAATTCCTGTAAGGTCTATCACTGGACCTGGAAGGTATACTTTACTTAGTGTAATGCTCAGAGCTTCCACCCTAGAAGTTTCTCCATGGTGCAAATCTTCTTTTTTCCTGCAGCTGGGTCTGGTCTAGCACATGGTTCTCAGCACTTTCAATGGTCAGATTTCTGTCAAATCTCTCTTAACCACTGGCTGCTAGTGCAGAGGGATTAAATAATCTTTTCCCCAAACTTATTCATGGAAGAAACAAAAAACAGTGTCCCTGGGGAATTTGAGTGGATAAGGCTAATCCAATCAAAATTCCCCAGGGGCACTGTTTTTTGTTGATACCACCAAAACAAGGTGGATAAATACCAATGCAAGGCGGATAAATACCGCTGGCACAGACCACCATAGCAAGAGGGTTAAATATCACTGCCACTGACCACCAATAAAGAAGGTTTTAATTCACTACCACTGATTACCAATGCAGAGGGATTAAGTATCAATGACCACCAATGGAGGAGTATGCAAACGTTTAATTAATACTGAGATTGACAATAATTTTATTATTGTGTCCACTGACACCAATGCTGCAGGTTATTACTGGAACCACTGACCTCAGTGCTGCATGTTTTTATTGCTCCCGCTGACATCTGTGCTAGGAGAGTTTACTACAGCCATTAGCACCAATACTAGTGGTTATGATTGCTGCCAGTGGCATTATGCTGACAATTACTATTACTGCCACTGATACCAATGCTGGAGGTTATTATTGTGTCAGCTGACACCATTGCATCCATTGACATCAACGCTCGGTGTTAAAGTTGCGTACGCTAATGCTGGGAATTACTATTACTGTCAGTGAAACCACTGATGAGGAATTCCAATGATAGAGCTTTACTTCTACTTTTTCTTCAGTATTCTCCAAGCTCCTATCCCCTAACGCTATCCCCAAAGCAAGGGGGAAAGGTGCCACACAACAATTCATATTCTGGGAAGTGACACCTGTGTGCAGGGGGTGGAGAAGTACAGCGCTGTAATAGTAAGTGGCCCGTAATGGCAACTTGGCAAGCCAGTTTTTTTTATGTGTAGTTAAAAAATTAGTCTGGCAATACAATATCAGCTTACAAACAATTTACATTGCAAACAAATTATATGGCATTCCAAGGATGTATTATATGCATTGAGGTGTATTGTTAGCCATTCCAAAAGATTTGGCTGCCTAAAACAACATGCCTCCATGCACATGCATTTTACTATGCATTAGCTCTTAGGAAGCAAACCAGCAGTCTGTATTTGTGTGGTCTTAGCCAATCCCTGGGAGATGGTGCCCAGTAGGTGACTGCAGAGTGCATAAATTGTCTGGGGCTTAAGACAGCCCTGTCCTTACCCAGCAAGTGTGGCTTGGCAGGGAAGCTTTATGTGCATAGGCTGTGCAGCACCTAGTGACCCCAGAGTGAAAATCTCTGTGGATCGAGGACAGGTAAATGAAGAAATTGAAGGAGGAAGAACTTGCAATTTAAAGATAACTGTACTGAAAATACATTTATCCTTTAAAAAGTAAAAATGGTGTTTAGGTATGAATGTAATAAGGATTAAACTTTTAATAACAAACACTAAAATGTCAGCGAATAACTCCTTCACCCTCTGTTGAATAGCAGTAAACAATGAAACAGTCTACTGATACCAAACGTTGTCCAAGAATTTTATGAAATATATCAAAAAGTGCTTTAACGGTTATAAATATTTCATAGGGCATCTTTATGCCAAGTCTGCTCACAGCTGCATAAAGTACAGGAAACGCACCTGGAACTGTTGAAGGAGGTTTTATAATGCCACAAAATGAAAACAAATATGTTTAACCTTATGCCAGCAAGCAGAATCCCAGGGAGGCTGACATATTCCAAGTCCTATCGGCTACAAGCATTTCTGGCAATATGTATGAAATGTGCTTCACAGCAATTTACATAGAACGAAAAAAGTCAATTGCAATATAAAAGGGAGAAAAATAGACAAAGAACAGCTAAAAGCTCCCATTGCTATGCCTTGGTGAAATGATTGTTTTATTTAAATGTCTCACTTTGGGGGAAACTTCCTTAGCAGTCAGAAATTTTGCTCCAGCAACACTTTGCTCAAATGTATTTTCATTCCAGGGGCTGCACTAACAATACAGCAAAACAGCAGATGCAGGTCTATCATCAACTTCATGCGTTTAAACCAGAAAAAACAATGAGTCAATTGAACATACTTATGGTAGATTTTAGTTCCAAGAGGTGCAGAAATCACAGGGATCCATTAAGACCACAGACCTTACGTTGATTTAAAACCAAATATTTTTTTTTTGTAATTTGGAGTGGTTGGGGTGTACAGTGTAGTGCTGTGGCAATAACATACACACACAGTCCAAGAGCAATTAGTAGAACTTGTATTGTAGTAAAGACAAAAACAGGTAAAAAATAAAAAGGAAATGGGTGACCTGTCCTTACACTATCCACATGTGAATATAGACCAAAAACCCAGAGGCCAAGGTCTTAAATAGACTTTGCCACACCCAAGATGGCCACCAGAGTCACATGGCTGGCCAGCATCCAATCATATCACTGCCCCAGTGACCCAAGAAACCTTATAGGAACCATGTTCTCATTACTTTCTCTCTCACTGCATTGCCGCTGTGGTTGAGCGCCACTTGCAGTGGAGACAGCAGATTGCATCTGCCTACACTTCCCTCCGCTTTGACATATGCTGCCCTCTGCATCACAACATGAAAAGAACAACAACAGTTATAAAAGTGCAATTAGAGTATTGACAAGGCAGAACAATAAACAAATCAAACAGCATAGTCAGAATATCTTGTAGGGAGCTGCCCACAGTTAGATAGCAAAGGGCGCCAGATGTCGTAAATCTCTGCACAGTGATTTGAGAAAGGGTCATCTTCAAGTAGTGACTTGGGGGCCACAGGTGGCAAGGAACCATATGTTTTGCCTATTTTCCCTTTACCAGGGCCCAAAGTCGATCTTCAACAAGTCAGTATAGCCTATGGTACTGAATGGGGTTGTTGGGCCTCCTGAGCTCCTGGAACCAGAGCCATCAGTTTCTGAGTTAGTAGAGGCCGGAGACTCGAGCACAAGGGGTGGCAGGAACCAGTTAGTGGAGACTTTGTGTACCATAGGATGTTCCGTGAAGTTAAACACCTTCCGGTCATCGGCAGGCTTCTTGAAAGAGTCAACACCCAACACACTGTAATGTTCTGGTACCTCTGGTACCCTTATTCCACTTTCCATTCCGTGTATGCGTCCCACCATTCTCTTCTGGTAGGTGCGCATACACCTTTAAGACCGATGCTGTCATCACTGAGCGCCGCAGAGCGGCTATTTCAACCGCCGGCGTTCTCACTCACATGTTCGTTCAACCTGCCTTGCGTCTATGCTTACAAGCGTGTCTCGCTGTGGAACCTCGCTACAGATCACTGTATCTCGCTACCAGCATCACTTCCTCAGACCCGAACCTCGCTACTGATCCCTGTATCTCGCTACTGGATCACTTCCTCATCACCGGACCCTTCTACTACTATACTATAGTGATAAGTACCCCGCAGGGGAAACCTCCATAACTTACACTACTACTATTGCATTAAGGACTGTTACTACCTATCCATACTATCCTATCATCTGCACTGTTACATAGATTGCTAGCTCTTGAGACTACTACCATCTATTATCTGCACTGCTGCATAGATTGCTAGCTCTCCTGTCTACTACCATCTATCATCTGCACTGCTGCATAGATTGCTAGCTCTCCTGTCTACTACTATCTATCCTTGCACTGGGTTAGTCTATCCTGTATTTGTCATCTGCTGTACTCACCACCTGTTAGCATACTCGATACTAACCTATCTGCATTCCTAAATACCATCTTGAACTCTCCTGTACAAACCTATCAAGTGCTTACCATCCTTGTCACTGTTCACACCTGTCCCTTCAGCACATCACCTTCATACTATCATATACATCCTATCACTCCAGGAACATCTCATTGAGTGTGTATATATCTGTATGTTGAAGCTGACAGGCCCACGGTGATGAGTCCTGGAGAGTTGGATCTGGTATTCAACACATTCCTACATGACTACTGAGTGGAGATTTTGCAGCTGTAAATCCAGCCTATAGCAAAAACGCAGGAGCGTTACAGATTGAACGAACCTTAAAAATGGATTCAGCAGAATCACCCACTCAAGTGACACAATTAACACAACAAGTAAAAGCGTTAATACTTGCTCTGACTGACGTACAAGAAAAGAATCAGACTTTAACACAGCAGGTAACCCAGCTCTCATGACTTACTGCTGTTCAGCCTCCTGAACCTAAAATAAACCCCCCTCTAGTGTTTACAGGCGACCGGAAAAAATTTTGGGAATTCAAAAACGCATGTCAATTGCTTTTTTTGTTAAAGCCTCGTACATACCCCACTGATCAAATAAAAGTCTGTACCGTTATTTCATACTTGACGGGTGATCCACGGGCCTGGGCAGACTCTCTCTTTGAGAATAATGATCAGATTCTCAACACCTATTCTTTATTCCTAGCGGAACTCACCAGCTTATACGATGACCCCAATAGGCAGAGTACTGCTGATATGCAGTTGAGGGCCTTGAAACAAGGAAGGAGACCTGTAGAAGACTTTGTATCTGAGTTCAAAAGATGGACCCTTGATTCAGGGTGGAATGACACATCTTTGCGAACTCAATTCAGACTCGGGTTATCGGAAGCTGTTAAAGACGAGCTCGCCCGAGCGGATTTACCTGGCACCTTGGAGGCCTTGATACAACTTAGTATCAACATTGACAGACGACTGCGAGAAAGAAGGGCTGAAAAGATGGGAATGCCATTGTCTAGTCCTTCTCGGATTTCGGCCGTTGACCCTACTCCCATGGATGTAGGAACCATACGCCCACCTTTAACGACTACTGAACGAGCTAGAAGAACATCCAGAAATCTCTGCATGTATTGCGCATCCCCGGATCATTTGATAAGCACCTGTCCCCTTGTTCGCAAAAAAGAGGGTGAGTGTTCACATGTCTTGCTGGGAGGATTAACGACTTCCTTTTCTAACCCCTATCTTTTTGTTCATTTAATATTACAGTGGGACCAAACTAGGATCACCACCAAGGCTATGGTCGACACTGGATCTTGTGGAAACTATATTGATACACGCTTTGTTACCTTAAATAAAATACCTATTATTTCAAAATCTAAGCCTGGTTCTGTTAGTTTCATTAATGGTATTCCACTGTCTTCTGGTCCAATCACCAACCAGACACAGGCACTCCTTGCCACTACCAATGAGTCACATGTGGAGACCATCACTTTTGATATACTTTCTTCACCCCATTTTCCTATTATTTTGGGACTTCCCTGGTTACACACACACCAACCAATCATAGATTGGAAAAAACGGACTTTGGTTTTCCCTTCTCACTATTGTGAGAATACGTGTAACCTCCCATCTTATGGGAAGATTCGGTCTGTGGTGTCAGATGATATTGCACCACTATGCTATCAGGATCTGTCCGAAGTGTTCCTTGAGAAAAATGCTCAAGTGTTGCCTCCCCATAGGGATTACGATTGCACTATCGATCTACTCCCTAACAGCAAATTGCCTTTCGGACATGTTTATCCCCTTTCACAGGATGAACTTTCTCACCTCAAGGAATACTTGGATGAGAATTTGACAAAAGGGTTCATTAGACCCTCTACTTCTTCCACTGCTGCAGGACTTTTCTTTGTCCGCAATAAGGATTCCAGTCTCAGGCCTATTATCGATTATAGGCAATTAAACACGATTACGATAAAGGATCGCTATCCTTTGCCGCTTATCCCTGAACTTATTTAACAAGTACGTGGGGCTACTTATTTCACCAAATTAGACCTGAAAGGGGCATACAACCTAATCCGAATCCGTGACGGGGATGAGTGGAAAACAGCATTCAGAACCAGATACGGACTATTTGAATACCTTGTGATGCCATTCGAGCTATGTAATGCTCCCGCAGCTTTCCAAAGATTCATAAACGACATCTTTAGAGACTTACTTGATGTCTGTGTTGTAGTATACCTAGACGATATACTTATCTATTCTCGATCTATGCCTGAACACATAAAACATGTAAGACTTGTGTTGTCCAGACTACTCTCACACAGTCTATACGTGAAATTAAAAAAATGCCTATTTCATAAAGAAGAAATATTATTTCTAGGATACTTCATATCCAAAACTGGAATTAAGATGGATATGAGTAAGATATCCTTTATTCTAGACTGGCCTATACCAACAACTCGTAAGGCCCTACAGCGATTCCTAGGATTCTCAAACTTCTATAGGAAGTTCATCAAGAACTTTTCCGCCATTGTGAGACCTCTCACACAACTGACAAGTATAAAAAAAACATTCAAATGGTCAGAAGAAGCAAATCAAGCTTTCTGCTTGTTAAAATCAAGCTTCACTTCTGCTCCCATACTACGCCATCCAGACCCATCCCTCCAATATATTCTAGAGGTAGATGCGTCAAATATGGCAGTAGGAGCAGTTCTCTCCCAACGACCAACAAACACTTCATCACTCCACCCAGTTGCTTTCTTTTCAAAATCACTAAGCAGCCCAGAGGTGAATTACCCAGTGGGTGAAAAGGAGTTGCTTGCCATAAAATTGGCACTGGAGAATTGGCGACATCTGCTCGAAGGTACCCAGTTACCAATACTCATATATACAGATCATAAAAACCTTCAATACCTCCAGACTAACAAGACTCTTTCCCACCGGCAGGTACGATGGTCATTATTCTTTTTAAGATTTAATTTCTTAGTGACCTATACGCCTGCAGACAAAAATAAAAAAGATGCGCTATCACGACTAACCGAAGATAACTGCGCCGAAATCCCTTCCATTCCCATAATACCCTATGAACGCATTATTGGTGTTGTCCGATCCTTGAAGGAAGAGATTTTGCACAGTATAGGAATGGATTCACCTCCACCACAACTAAGTACTGATGCAGAAGGCTTCCTCTATTACAATGACAAACTTTACATACCCCCTACTATGCGCACCAAGATCTTGGAGTTATCGCATGATGTACCCATGGCAGGACATATGGGTATGACGAAAACCTTTAATTTGCTCACCAGGCAGTTTTGGTGGCCTGATATGAAGACGTCTGTACAAAAATTTGTTTCTTCATGTGACATCTGTGCAAGGTCCAAAATTGACACTACAAAACCATCTGGACTACTTTGTAGTCTACCAATACCCCAGGTTCCATGGGAAGTTGTATCCTTAGATTTCATAGTAGAACTACCACCTTCCAAAGGATTTAATACCATCCTAGTGTCAGTGGACCACTTGACAAAGATGGCACATTTCATCGCTATCCGTAGACTACCTTCATCCAAACAAACAGCGGAACTACTGATGAAACATGTGTTCAAGTTGCATGGAATTCCAAAGACTCTTTTGTCCGACCGTGGTTCACAATTTATCTCTAAATTTTGGCAAGCACTTTGTCAAATTTTACGTATTGAGCGAAAGCTCACTTCTCCCTACCATCCTCAGACCAACGGACAGACTGAAAGAGTCAACCAGTGCATTGAGCAATACCTACGCTGCTACACATCATACCTGCAGGATGATTGGGTGGATCTCCTTCCTCTAGCGGAATTTGCTTACAACAACGCAACCCACAGTACTACGAAGCAAAGTCCGTTCTACTTGAACTATGGGTTTCATCCCACTCTTCTTCCACCACGCATCCTGCCATCGAGTAACCCAGTAGCCTCGGATTACCTTACCCAAATAAAAGACTCTTTGGGTTTACTCAATACTACCATATCACACGCTCATAGTCAACAAAAAAGGTACTACGACCTTCGTAGAAGACCTTCTCCTCAGTATGTTATTGGGGACCTCGTTTGGTTATCAACAAAAAATTTAAGATTAAAGATCCCTAGCAAAAAGCTTGGGCCTTTATTCTTGGGACCCTTCCCAATCAGGAAACTAATTGGAAAAGCTGCAGTACAGCTCACCTTACCAGCAGATCTCAAGATCCATCCCATCTTCCATGTGTCGCTATTGAAGCCACATGTTCCTAACCAAGGAATAAGGCCTACCATCCCACCTCCACCTCCTGTACAAGTTGAAGGCGGAGAAGAATATGGGATAAAGGAGATTCTGGATTCTCGTATCCACAGAAGAAGACTCCAATATCTAGTACGATGGAAGAACTATGGGCCCCAAGACGACACCTGGCTGGATACCTCTGATATACATGCCCCTAGACTGATTCGCAATTTTCACTCGAAATACCCGGAAAAAACAGTTCTAGAGGCCTTCCGGAGCCGGCCTTAAGGGGGGGGTCCTGTAATGTTCTGGTACCTCTGGTACCCTTATTCCACTTTCCATTCCGTGTATGCGTCCCACCATTCTCTTCTGGTAGGTGCGAATACACCTTTAAGACCGATGCTGTCATCACTGAGCACCGCAGAGCGGCTATTTCAACCGCCGGCGTTCTCACTCACATGTTCCTTCAACCTGCCTTGCATCTATGCTTACAAGCGTGTCTCGCTGTGGAACCTCGCTACAGATCCCTGTATCTCGCTACCAGGATCACTTCCTCAGACCCGAACCTCGCTACTGATCCCTGTATCTCGCTACTGGATCACTTCCTCATCACCGGACCCTTCTACTACTATACTATAGTGATAAGTACCCCGCAGGGGAAACCTCCATAACTTACACTACTACTATTGCATTAAGGACTGTTACTACCTATCCATACTATCCTATCTCATCTGCGCTGTTACATAGATTGCTAGCTCTTGAGACTACTACCATCTATCATCTGCACTGCTGCATAGATTGCTAGCTCTCCTGTCTACTACCATCTATCATCTGCACTGCTGCATAGATTGCTAGCTCTCCTGTCTACTACTATCTATCCTTGCACTGGGTTAGTCTATCCTGTATTTGTCATCTGCTGTCCTCACCACCTGTTAGCATACTCGATACTAACCTATCTGCATTCCTAAATACCATCTTGAACTCTCCTGTACAAACCTATCAAGTGCTTACCATCCTTGTCACTGTTCACACCTGTCCCTTCAGCACATCACCTTCATACTATCATATACATCCTATCACTCCAGGAACATCTCATTGAGTGTGTATATATCTGTATGTTGAAGCTGACAGGCCCACGGTGATGAGTCCTGGAGAGTTGGATCTGGTATTCAACACATCCCTACATGACTACTGAGTGGAGATTTTGCAGCTGTAAATCCAGCCTATAACAAAAACGCAGGAGCGTTACACACACAAAGTTTCAGCATATTTTCGTGTAGTCGCTTCTTCACAGAGTCGGGCCCCTCCCAGACTAGGTCATAGACAGGGTAAGTGGAAAAGGCTGCCTCAACAACCAGTGCAGTGTGGTCTCCGACATGGGCTCCAGCTTACTTACTCTAGTATGTTTGGTATGCTTTACTAACACCCGGTCCAGATGTTTTACATGCTCCTCAAATGTCTTGGAGGAGATGATGTAAACCAACACAGTCACGAAATTAAAGTCTTCAAGAAATCTTTCCATTAGGCACTGAAAGGTCCTCAGGGTGTTGCTGAGGCTGAAGGGCATGAAACTCAAACAGTACCTGGGGTGTGGTCAAGGCTGTCTTCTCCCAGTCCTGGTTCCACACCAGAACTTGCCAGTAGCCGTTGGCCAGATCCAAGGTGGAGAAGATCTTTGCTTGTCCAAGGGCCATTAGGAATTCCTCAACCTGAGGCAGTGGGTAGGCATCCTTGTGGGTAGATACACTGAGTCCATACAGAACCATAGACTTCCATCCTTCTTTCATCACCAGGATGACAGGGGCAGCCTAAGGACTGTGTCTTTCCTGGATCACTCCACTCTGTAGCATTTTGCGGAGTAAATCCTTGAGCTCTTGGCACAGTACTGTGGGAATGTGCTGTGTTACCAATCCCAGATGAGCAGTGATTCCCCAGTGTGGATTGGGTGGTCAATGGCTTTAGTAAACCGGTAATCCTCTGGACTGGTGGCAAAAACTAGCAGGTATTTTTCTAGAAGCTGATTTAGCAGTCTCTGTTGGGGTAGAGAAAAGTCTTTGAAGGGAATGTCCAGTTCCAGTAGTGACCAAGATTCCATAGCTGCCTGTAGAGGGGTGCATAGTGCTTCCACGTCTGGTTGGGCCTCAGTAATGCATTGATGGGGTATCACATAGAGATCAGCCAAAGTAGTATGCCTTGGCAAAGAGATTGGTGTTGTTTTTTTTCACAGGTTGATGAGTTGCACTAAGACTCTTTTCCAGTGAACCTTGGGCAAAGTAAAGCCCACCAGCCACCCCTCTAGTATCACAGTGTCCTTGCAGGGTTCCAAAATAACAGTGGACCTTTGAAGCTTTTTGTGAGCCCCAACAGGGAGTGACCAGACCACATTTTGCAGGGGTGCAAAGAGTAATTTTTGTTTGGGGAGAGTACATAGCACACCTACTTGCTTTGGTTGTTTCTTGGTTGCCCAATGCTAGGCCTCATAGGTCTGGAGCACTCTGAGCCACACCACCTGTAGGCTGCAGCCCTGGGTCTGCCTGCCTGAAAGTTCATATTTGACAAACAGGTGTGTTCTTTCAAAATATTCATGTGCAGCACAACAGGCACTGGGCCGTGGGTCACCACTACTCCTACCCGCTCCACTAACTGGACCTTCATTTGAATCCTCACCCAGGTGACAACTTCGTCCAAGATAGGTAGATTATTGGTCTCTCTGAGGGACAGCCAGCAGGGGTCCTGTTGTTACTCTGCTCCAAGTCTCTGCACATAAAAATCATACTCAATGACAGTGACCTCTGACTCAGTGTCAGTCAGGCATGGGACTTCTTGCTCACTGACTATGACGCATGCCACTGTATGACCATGTAGCACTGCTCCCATAAGGTATTACATACAAGCAAATCCTGGCGCTGAGAAACAGATGATCAGAGGTCCCATAAAATGTGTAAATTATGTGGGATGGACAGATTATAGCCAAAAAACCAGTGAGTCATGTCAGGGTTGCATCCGACCCATGCCCAGATCCTGACTGAGAGACATATGACACAACAAATAGATGGGTGTACTGGTGCTCCCAAGACTAATGACAATAGGCACTTTGGAATCACAAATCTTGAGGAATAGTCACAGTGAACAATGTCAGGTTTATTAAAATCAATAAAAATCAATAAAAACGGTGAGAGACACTGTAGACAGCAGGGAGCATCCAGCAGTGGGGTTATACCTTTAGGATGGACCCAGGGATCGGGTAGGGACGCCTGTCCAGGGGTTTAGAAGGACAACAGGAGCGCTGATGCCGTGGAGATGGAAACCCCTAGGGGCAAGAGGAGAAAGAGGGAAGGTGCTACAACCATATCCTCTGACTTGATGTAACTTTTATATTGTTGGGACTTAAATGTGGCCACACCCTGAAATAGCTTTTTAGCACGGTTTGCAGAGATAACAGGGATGAAGGTGCCAGGCCTCCTCTTTGAGATATTCAGGTTTATATTTCTTGGTCACCGCCACTATTGCATCCCCCTCTTCCCACGCAACCACATCCACCACAGCATTGTGGAAGAAGGTGGTAGGATGTGCTTTAACTTGATCATGCAGGGCTCTCCGGACTGGGGTAGCCTTTATGAACTGGTCCCTTAGTATATGGTGTGAACCTGTGTTGTTAGCACAGCCTCGCACCTCCCTCTTTTCCAGGTGCCATGCTGGAGCCCAATCCTTCTTCCACACCCGCTGCAAGGGACATATCCTGTCTACTGTCACCAAGTGTGGTGGGTGAAGCATGGTGCAATGGCAATAATAAACACAGTCAAAGTGTAATTAGTAGAACTTGTAGTAAAAAAAACTGTTCACAACAAACCTGGTGACCCAAGGACCAACCGGGAACACTCGCGAATGCCAACAGCATGTAGTGGAACAGGTATCAGTCGAACTGACAGCATGTGTCTGGAGGGGCAAAATACAGCCTGGCTGTCTCGTACCCAAACAGCAAGATGTCCAAAGAGATTGCGAGCCTTAAGCTTTCCCATCTCGTCTGGACCCTTTCCCTGCCACTGTCCCTACACTACCCACATGTGATTGTGCACTAAACCCAGGGGCCAGGGTACCAAATAGATTCTGTCACACCCAAGATGGCTGCTAGAGTCACATGGGTGGAAAGCATTCAATTGGATCACTGCCCCAGTTACTCAGGGAACCATAAAGAAAACCATTTTCCTCATGACTTCCTTTTCATTGCATTGCTGCTGCGATTGAACACCCCCTGCAGTGGAGACCTGCCTACATGGTGTTAAACCCAAAAGCATATTTTTTTTATATGACAACTTACTGTTTCTTAGATGTGATGGCTGCAATTGTTTTTATGCTGTTTTAGGCTTTCTTTCTTTTATTTTCATCAGAACAATCTCTCCCTCAAATACAGTGGGTACGGAAAGTATTCAGACCCCCTTAAATTCGTTATATTGCAGCCATTTGCTAAAATCATTTAAGTTCATTCTTCTTCCTCATGAATGTACACATACCACCCGATACTGACAGAAAAACACAGAATTGTTGACATTGTTGCAGATTTATTAAAAAAGAAAAACTGAAACATCACATGGTCCTAAGTATTCAGACCCTTTGCTGTGACACTCATATATTTAACTCAGGTGCTTTCCATTTCTTCTTATCATCCTTGAGATGGTTCTACACCTTCATTTGAGTCCAGCTGTGTTTGATTATACTGATTGGACTTGATTAGGAAAGCCACACACCTGTCTATATAAGACCTTCCAGATCACAATGCATGTCAGAGCAAATGAGAATCATGAGGTCAAAGGAACTGCCTGAAGAGCTCAGAGACAGAATTGTGGCAAGGCACAGATCTGGCCAAGGTTACAAAAAGATTTCTGCTGCACTTAAGGTTCCTAAGAGCACAGTGGCCTCCATAATCCTCAAATGGAAGACGTTTGGGACGACCAGAACCCTTCCTAGAGCTGGCCGTCCGGCCAAACTGAGCTATCGGGGGAGAAGAGCCTTGGTGAGAGAGGTAAAGAAGAAGCCAAAGATCACTGTGGCTGAGCTCCAGAGATGCAGTCAGGAGATGGGAGAAAGTTGTAGAAAGTCAACCATCACTGCAGCCCTCCACCAGTCGGGGCTTTATGGCAGAGTGGCCCGACGGAAGCCTCTCCTCAGTGTAAGACACATGAAAGCCCACATGGAGTTTGCTAAAAAACACCTGAAGGACTCCAAGATGGTGACAAATAAGATTCTCTGGTCTGATGAGACCAAAATAGAACTTTTTGGCCTTAATTCTAAGCGGTATGTGTGGAGAAAACCAGGCACTGCTCATCACCTGTCCAATACAGTCCCAACAGTGAAGCATGGTGGTGGCAGCATCATGCTGTGGGGGTGTTTTTCAGCTGCAGGGACAGGACGACTGGTTGCAATAGAGGGAAAGATGAATGCGGCCAAGTACAGGGATATCCTGGACAAAAACCTTCTCCAGAGTGCTCTGGACCTCAGACTGGGCCGAAGGTTTACCTTCCAACAAGACAATGACCCTAAGCACACAGCTAAAATAACGAAGGAGTGGCTTCACAACAACTCCGTGACTGTTCTTGAATGGCCCAGCCAGAGCCCTGACTTAAACCCAATTGAGCATCTCTGGAGAGACCTAAAAATGGCTGTCCACCAACGTTTACCATCCAACCTGACAGAACTGGAGAGGATCTGCAAGGAGGAATGGCAGAGGATCCCCAAATCCAGGTGTGAAAGACTTGTTGCATCTTTCCCAAAAAGACTCCTGGCTGTATTAGATCAAAAGGGGGCTTCTACTAAATACTGAGCAAAGGGTCTGAATACTTAGGACCATGTGATATTTCAGTTTTTCTTTTTTAATAAATCTGCAACAATGTCAACAATTCTGTGTTTTTCTGTCAGTATGGGGTGCTATGTGTACATTCATGAGGAAGAAGAATGAACTTAAATGATTTTAGCAAATGGCTGCAATATAACAAAGAGTGAAAAATTTAAGGGGGTCTGAATACTTTCTGTACCCACTGTATATCAGTTAAGCCTGCTGAGACAAACCATCTACCACTGATAAGGGTACTTACAATGATCCTTTTTATTTATTTATTTTTTTTTTCATCCAAAACCTTTATCCCAAAAGGAACAAAACTGCTGCTGTAACTGTAGTGTGAGTTGGATTTCAGCTTCAATTTGTTAGTGCATCCAAATCTGCTAGTCCATCTAACACTCCCCTTATCCCAGATTAACAGTGTTTATGTCCAAAGGTGCCCCTGTGCTCCTCCATTCAGATTGGGGACATGGTAATACAGGAGGTGTGATACTTGCCAATCACCAAAAAAATAAATAAAAAAAACTAATGCTGCCACCACATCTAAATATTGGTAAGCTGCAATAGATTACATTTTAGGTTTTGGGTTTAGTACTGGTTTTAAAAAAAAAAAGTTAAACACCCAATGCCTATAAGATACAGTATTAAATGAACATCAGCAACAGCAGCACAGGAATAGATGTCACGGTTACCTCAATGTTTCTAAACCCATGCCATCTCCCTCCCACCTGTGAAAATATATCTTCTATATTAAGAGCTCCAGTCTGTACTTTTTATTGTAATATTGACTACAGAAGATTTTGTCAGTTTTTGTCATTATTTTTGAGAGTTTAGCATTCTTTGTTCTGTTACATTGTTACATAGTTTTCCAGGCTTAAAAAAAGCCACAAGTCCATCTAATTCAACCAATAGATGTATGGAGATATAATATGATTGTATGTGTTCTCACCTTGATACTTGTATATCACTGTATATGTAAACCATATGACAATTTAGATCTTAATATTAGGGACCACGTGGTACATAATCAGATATTTGATCTATACCCTTACAAATACTAGGTTCCACATCTAATTGATATTTTACTGTGGTCGTCTCAGCCAATCATATCACCACTCCACATATTCATCAGACATGACATCTGCATATATGTACGATTAGCCTTCTTTGCCTTGCCTCTTTAGCTAATCTGTTTTTTAGCTCTCATTGTTTCCCACTACATCTTCTCTTTATCTCCTCCTCTGGCTGCGGTCCGTGCTTGTGTGGGTTCCCCCGGCGCGGGTAGGGGGCGCTAGTATTCCACGGCGTCCCATTCCCACTGGCCCTTATTTCAACCCGGTGAAAACATACTTCCGGATGTGCGGGTCTAACTTGGTTTCCCGCATCGGCGTTCGTGGTGCGCAGGACCAGCCTCCTCTTCCTGTGGGGGCGCGCCCTGCGCTCCCCGGGCGAATGATCCCATTGGCCGATTCTCGGACATGCGCCGTAATGCGCGTACCTGTGGGCATGTGCTGGCGTCTATCGGACGCCTTATCTTCTGTCAGTCTCTGCATTGAGATGCAGAGGCTGCCATTTCCACACGGACCTACGGTAATCATTTGTTTAAACTGTACAAGGAATACCTCTTACCTTGCTATCAAGCCTTACTTCTTATCTGTACACTACAGGCTATTTTGCCAATCACATACCTCTCTGTTTCCTCTCCAGCTCTTATCTCACTTGAAGCACTGAACCCCCTCTTTTGGCTCATGGATCCTTTTTTCCCCTCTCTTATATCACAGAGGCACTTTTGGCTACTACTTGTTTGATAAAGTAAACTGCTCTTGATAATACCCCTTGACTGGCATCATTATCTTTTTGATGATTTCTTCACTCTTTGTGGTCTTACTTTTCATTCACATTTCTCCTTTTCCACTTAGATAAGATCTTGGCTGGGGCTCTAACACTTCTTTAATTTGTTAGTCACAGCGGCCATTATTCGTCAAATTTTTTTTTTTTTTACATATTTTCACTTTGGTCACTCACTGCTCAATTATTTTAGCTACACTGGAGCTATTCTTCCACTGTAATATGATTATCTTATTTATTTAGTTCAAATTATTCTTTTTACATGGCAATTTTGCTCTTTTTTCCTTTTTTTCTTCTTTTTCTTTGTTTTTTTACTTCGTGATATTTTATTAGATGTGCATATTATAACGTATACTCAGCATACTGGGCGGACAACTACCATTCATACCTGCATGACCTCTTGCCATGCACCTACCTATACAGTATACTACTGGTACTGTGGCTACCACATATTTCATTACCTATTCTTTAGTGTGTACCCTCCTTTACTCCATCATATTATTGTTCCTCCTGCATTTTCCTATACTTCAGGTTTGCAACATTTTTCTACACATCTCCATGAGTGCCCCATTGGGGTTCTCTTATTGGATCGGTTGTGGATTATTGTGGCCCCCACTAACTTACGGGACTGCGGCCATCTTTCTTCTTACTTTTCAAGTATACCTACCCATAAATATGTGTACATTGGAAATCAAGCATCTTCCATTACTGGTATACTCTACCGGTTTTTAATTGACAGCTCATCTCTGTGTATATGAAGATCCAAGTGGTACGTATTTACCATTGAGATATCTCAATAGAAGTGTTTTCTCGCTATATATATTTTTAGTTTACAGCACTAATGTTTTACCTGTCAGGTACATTACGTGATTTGAATTTTTGTTTACCCCTGAAGAAGGGTCTTTACCCGAAAAACGCGTGGGGTCTCCCTGCTTCTCCTCATCATCTTTACCCTGGAGTCTTCTATATTGAGTTTGAACTGTCATTACATGCAATGTTAACATATTATATTGTTATGTCTTCTGTCTTTTTTTGTCACAATTTTTTCTTTTTTTTATACATGTAAATAAAGTTTTTATGTTTTTTACTCATTTAAGTGTTCAGTCGCATTCATAGTCCCACCCATTGGGGGTTCCTCCTTTTTCCCTAATTCAACCAATAGGAAAAAAACAAACAAATAAAAGTCTCTTGGTATTAAAGGGGTTGTAAAGACACAAGGTTTTTTTACTTTAATGCATTCTATACATGAAGATAAAAAACCTTATGTCCCCCTAATACTTACCTAAGCCTCAACTCGACCCAGTGATGTCCATGAGAGCCTTCCCTCTCTGGATGGACTTGCACTCCTTATTGGCTATTGGCAGCAGCTAAGTAAGAATCCGTCTTGATCAGTGATCAGAATACAGGACTTAATTGAATTGGACTCAATGTTTGGTAGCGTCAAGAGATAGCCACCTGTAACAGAGGTTACGGTTGCTCCAATTGTTAACGACAAGCATGGTTGACTATCCCTGAAACTATGTATTAAAACTTGGGGCAGTTAGTGTGCTCCTCCAAACAGGCACACCTGAAGCACTCTATAATTGCAGACAGAAAAAACTGGGGGCCATGGCACTCCCAGACATTGCACTGTACCACATTGACTCCAATATGACCAGGGCCTAAGACTGATGTTGATATAAAGCTACCAAACAATGGGTATACCTTGCAGAAGACTCATCTCCCACCCCTCCAGATGTGCTACCATGGTCTCCAGCACTGCCCACCCCCCACTAGTGTAAGCACCCTACTATTGCTGCTGCCTCGTGGAATTTCCTATTAGAGTTCAAGTCTTATGGTCTTGCCTAGTTACCTTTACCCCCTATTTCCAAGTTTGGGGAGCTCCAACCTCCATATCTCCTACTCTGTCTGGGGAACTGTCTGGTTGGTTGTCATCTACTCAGATATCACAAGATTCTGAGTTCTCCTCTCTAAAATTTCTGTAAATTCTCCACTTCCCCTAAATTTTGAAAGTATCCTGCTTTGCAGTTCACGTTTTTCTATTAATCTCATCACATTGGGATACATTTTATTTTGCCTGAATAGGTTACTTACTACCATTACTATAGACTGCAAAGACAAATGTGCCGTGTGCTGTTTTCTTTAGGCTTTCTACTTGTTTTGTAATATTATGAAATCTTTAAAATAAAAATGTATAAAAAAACTTGGGGAAGGCTCCTTGGTGTAATAGGAACTCAGACAATCCTATATCATAATAATGCATCTGGTTCCATCTTTACTTTTATGCCAACACTCAGATGTAACATACACATGGAACACTTGGACCCCACAATTGAACTCACTCTTCAATGGTGCTTATATTTACAGGACATTAAATGTTGTCTGGTTTTCTTTATATGCTGCATGTTGCATGCATTGTGTATCAATGCTGTTTACATGTGTATGATTTTAGTAGTTTGTTTTGTTGTCCATTAAATTTCCTATTCCAAATAGCTTGGTCTTTTGTGGACTGCAAGCCTTCTAGTACATTATGTAAAAATGTGTGATACCGAGGCAGCATCAAGACAATTATCTGGGAACTTTACAGGACTGTAGCACATGTATCACAACAACCCATGTAGGTGCTGCAAGAGTTAGGATTCCCCAATGCTACATGGCCAGGTACACAGTATTCATGCACTCCCAATACAGAAAACAGTCCTTGGCTTGTTTTTGTTGTTTTATTAGGGGTACATAACTTGGATGGGGTAGCAAAATTACAGAATGCTGAACTTGGAAAAATGTCCAGAAACTATTAACAGAGGGGACAATCGTCTCACTGTGTACACTGGAAAATCCTCTTCTTCCTTTCTCCTGCATAAACTTGGTTCACATGTACAGCTCTTGCTAATCAGTCCAGGGTAACTAACAGTCTTTAATGTTAATTCAGCAACTGCCCATTACAGCCTGGGAACTTCTTTTCCCTTTGTGGATAAATGTGGAATACTATGGAGTAAAACAGCATCTCCTTCTGCCTTCCTGTAGACCCTGAGCCCAGTTCTAGTGCTACAGAAGATACCAGCCCACCTGGCTGCTTGCTTTCCCAGTCCTTTCTGACTGGCACACTTCCCTAGTCCTTCCTGACTGGCACACTTCCCGAGTCCTTCCTGATTGGTACACTCTTCCATGGAGATTCCCCTGGGCAAGGAAGAAGACTTAAGCACAACACTGTCTTCAGAGAGCACTGCTACAGTTAACAGTCTCTCCCCTTGAGTTGTCCCTGCACCGTGCTAATATTACCTACTGTCTTTGCTGTGCACTATTCTCTGTAAATATGCATATTGCTTGGTTCATGGCTGCACCAGCTTTAGAAATGCATGTTCAGGGTGTGCTACCCCAGCTCCTTGTTTGTTTGTACTGTCTTTGCTTGCTCTTTCCCACTGCCTTTTCTGACATCAATCCCTCCAGTTGCCTCCTATAGCGGAATCCTTCCAGGCAAACTTTTCTGAGCTTCCAGCCCAAGGTAAAACCCCTTCCTGGTAGGGGTCCCTCAACAGCCACTCCTCAGCACTCCATTCCCATCTTCCATCTGACTCCCCTGCTGGTATGGCCCATGTCAACGTATGGGAATTTCTCAGTCCCCCGCCAGACCACTTCTAGGGATTGGCTGAGGTACAATATTCATAGCAGCCCGTCCTAGCTTCCACCCACTAATTCTAGAACATTTTCCAATGTCCCAGAAACAGGGGGAGGCACCAGAGAGCTGCTAGGATGAGTCATCCAGCCCTGGCCTCCAATAACCCTGACCCAATGAATTGATTTAGGTTTAATCCTTGAGCCAGGCTATGCTTTTACACTACACATTTAGTAACACTTACTAAATAGTGCTACACACATACTGTATGTAAACTAAGTAAGAGTATTACATATGCTGTAGGTTCTTCCCTAACCGCAAAAAGCCAAGGTGAGTTTTAAAATTCTTCAGGGAACCATGGGAAGCAACACTTGGAAATGCTTCTCTCTGAATACCCCTCTTTAATCAATGTCTAGGTGATCAGGTAGGGAATTTGCTTCCAATGAAGATTCAATATGATACAATGAAATTTAGCAGTCGTATCAGTATACTATAGTATCTGACCGTCCAACTTTTTTTGTTTCACACAATTCAGGGAGCTGCACGCCTATGATACTATCAGCACTGCAACCCAGTTTCTGCCAGTCTCAGTCTTATAACAGCAATTCAGTGCTAGGGAGGGACCTCAGTTCTGGTCACATGGCACAGCCAAGGAGAGAGCCTCCCTTCCTTTCAACAGCAGCTAGTAAGTTTAGAGAGGAGATCTGCACTGAAGGGGGGGGGGGGTCTGTACTGCAAGGCTCTGTGCTCAAGGGTGTCTGTACTGAGGGTATCTGTATTGGGGGTCTCTGTACTGGAGAGTCTGTACTGAAGGTATCTGTACTGGGAGTTTAGGCTGGGAAGAGGGTTTGTTTTGTTGTTTTGATGGTGGCTGGAATGGGGGGCTTTAGGGCTGAGAGGAAAGATCCATACTGAGAGGAGATTGGGATCGTAGGTTGAGATCTTTACTGTGGGATAAATGGGCTTGGGAGCAGGAAGGGGTAACTGTTGGGGGTATTCTGTGTAGTGGCCTGTGTGTTACCCATTTCCAAGCCCTGCACTCTCTGTGTTACCAACATCTGTCAAGTCAAAAACATTTTTCTACTTGTGCATAGAGCGGGGAAGGATTATAACTTTGGTTGAGTTTTTATTGCTATACAGAACATTAATAGAGATAGTTACCCTGGCTTCCTATTCTGCTGACAACAGTTTCACTTTCCAGACAGGAGGCGATGGAAAATCAGCAACATGGACATTGACAGAAACAAAAGACTTCCCTACTCTGCTAGAGAGAAGCATTTTCATTTCTGTTTGTATTGCAGTTGGAGAGTTATCCACACTGCCTCTCTAGTAAAAGATAGTCAGCAGAACATGAAGTGAGTGTACATTTCTCTAATGGAACACCAGATAGCAGCAGAAAACCAATGGGGGTTCCAACCTTTCACCACTCTATCTAAAATGTATTCAAATGTTTTCAGTAGACATATGCTTTGAAAAGCAGTACATGAGATTTATAGCCTCAATGGCCCTTGTAGCTGCAAGCAGTGTGAGTCATTCATCCTTAATGCTAACAGTAGAAGCATTTTCATTTTCACCAGCTCGATTTTCCCTGCTCCCTCTCCTAGCAGTGGTGTGGCAACCTTCAAGCCTTTTATTCTTTAATGTAAACACAAATCAAGGGCTCTGGGAAGAGGGAAATAGAGCACAGGGACCCGACTTCTCTTGTGTAATTCAAAGATGAAGTCAGTGGGGGGTTGTTCTAAAGCTCATTTACTGCTTTTTACAAATATATAAATATTAAAATGCCCCAAACTATGCCATATTATTCACTTCAATACCGGCACTTTAACCCCCCTCTGCCCAGGCCAATTTTCAGCTCAGTCTCACTTTGAAGGAAAATTGCACTGTCATGCAACTCTGAATGAAATTTTTATAATTTTTTTCACACAAATAGAGCTTTATTTTGGTGATATTTAATCACCACTGTTTTTTTATTTTTTGCTAAATAAAGGAAAAAAGACCAAAGATTTTCAAATAAAATGTGTTTTTCATAATGTTTACAAATTAATAATCTTTCTACATGTAGCACTACTCCCATGGGAGCTGCTGTGTGTGAGTTCCCCTGGGTTACCATTAGCAACAGTAGACCATTCTGACATGTTTCCAAGTGTTTTCACCTCAGACAAGGACCAGTCCAGATTCTTTGGTTTTTATGTTTTATTAGGAACATGGATAGGAGAAGGGATGAGTGGGATAATCTAATTAAACTGAACTATGCACAATATGCTGGGACGATATAGAAAATGCTGATTGACGCTGGTTAACGCTGACTGACGCTGGTTAACGCTGTTTGAGCTAGTCACGGCTAGGCTGCTTACTTTGCTTTGCCTTTAACTGTGAAAGAGTCCTTTTAGCTTCCTAAGGCACTCCTTTCCTGAGGTTACTGTCCTTTATAGAAGACGGCACTGCTGAGCAACTTCAGGGCCCTTCCTGGCGCCCCCTTTACCCTCTAATCTTCAGGGCTTAACAACTTGACACTCCCTTTACTGTATCATTCTGGGTTAGCTGAGTCCTGGATCCCCTTGACCCCTCTGGAGTGGTCACCTCTCTTATGCAGAACCCTGGGCAGATGCTTGAGTACTCACGATACTGTTTCTCCAGAAGTATTCTGTCCAGCAGCTCCACTTGGTCAGCACACTGGATCCTTCTGCAGCACAGCTCAACCCCTGGTCTCTAGGCGACTGCCTGGACCACCTTCATCAGCAACAGGAGGAGAGACAGCTGTCACCCACTTCCTGGGACCTGGCTTCCCGCCCAAAGACACCCTGTCACATGCTCCCTCCGGACATGCACCCTGGTTTGCTATTGGCTAGGTTTCCTCCACTCTCCAACAAGGTCCCTCATTGGATACAGTGGGGAGACTCCCCAGACTCAACAGGTCACACCTAGAAGCATGTGGCAGGCTAACTAACAGATCAGACCCTCCTGGTAAGCAGAACAGGGTCACATATATGCTTTGCCTAGCACCTACCTAGGAGGGTGCTACATACAAAAATTTAGGCCAAACTCTATTCTGCAACATTTCTTTGGTGAAAATAACCCAAATCAGTGTTTAATATTTAGTTTGTAGGAAAGTTATAGAGGCCACAAACTATGGTATATATATATATATATATATATATATATATATATATATATATATATATAAAAATTGATCAATCCTGATGTACTGATGGCCTATCTCATTTCTTGAGGCCCGAAATGCCGAAAATGCTAGGACAGTACACATTTCCCCCAAATTACCCCTTTTTGGAAAGTAGACAAGGTATTCAGTAAGAGGCATGGTGCGTTTTTTAAAAGTGTATCTTTTTTTTTTTTTTTTACATACTGTCACCAGTGCAGAACAGCATCATCATATAACTGGCGTGGCAGTGATCAGGGACACTGACTGTGACAGTATGTAAAAAAAAAAAAAAAAAAAAAAAAAAAAAAAATATATATATATATATATATATATATATATATATATATATATATATAATATATATATATATAATATATTATATACACACATACATACACACTCACATTTTTTTTAACATATTGTGACCAGAGCAATACAGTGTTAATATAGTAATATTGTGCTACTCTGGAGAAGTGATCAGGATTTTTTATTTTTTTTACACATTATGATTGCTTATACCAGTGAATTTCACTTTTATAAGAAACCTTTTTTACTGAATGGAATTGATTCATTAAGTGTGTTATGTTGTGTGTAGGTCTGATTGGTCACAGCTAATCATCTGGTACAGATGGGCTGTGATTGCCCCTGTATGTACCATGTAATCACCATCCACAGCTAGCAACACGATTGTACAAAAGGAATGGCATGAAAGGAACCCAAACATTGTTTACATTTGTCATATGATCTGCTGTGATTGATCACGGCGATTACATGGAACTGGCAAAAGACTGGCAGTACTGTAAGGCAACTGGAAGTTTTGGAGGTCAGCAAAAATAGTGCTTTACTCCTTTTATTTGATTATTTTAAAGTGAAAGTCAAGTCTAATATATCCAAACTTTTAAAACCCTGCTCCCCCCTCCTAATACGGATGCTTCCTACATTTTGTAAAATAGCTGTGTAAATACATTTGTTTTAGTCACTGTGTGGTTATGGGAGCTGCGGCTCCCCTTTGTCAGTGGGCAGCTCAACTATGGGGCTGAGAGAGAGCTGTTTACTGACACATGGCAATCACAGCTTAGAGATCACATGACCACACAGTGACCAAATTAAATGTATTTACACAGAGCTATTTTACAAACTTCTATTTTACAAACTGTACACAGCATTGGCATTAGGAGGGGGAAGCAGTTTTTTTAAACCTCATGTATATTCACCTTCACTCTCCCTTTAAAGCTGTCATTGTTGCAACAATGGCCCCACAATATATTTAAAACTGAACTCCAGACAGCTATAGAAGACACAACTTAAAGTGGTTCTAAAGTCAAAACGTGTTTTACTATATTACATTCCCTGAATTAGGGTAAAAAACATGCAACTTCTTGTTCTTTCACCCATCCCCCCCCCCCCCCCGCTCTGTCTTTTCCTAGTCTCACAGAAGACACGGGGAGAGCAGCGGGAGCCATAGGCTGTCAAATCCTGTGAGGAGGAAGTAGGGGGAGTGGCCAAACCACACTGTATTTGTCTATGGATGCACACAACCCGGCTCGGGAGAGCACGTGAAGGGGTGCCCTCTTAGCACCCGGCTTGCTGAGAGGGTGCTTGGAGGAAGGAGGAGTAGACAGCATTGTTGGGCACTCCAGAAGAGGAGGAACTATTGCACAGAGCAGGTAAGTAGAAATTATTTTTTATTTTAAAGCCCAACTACAGGTAAAAAAATAAACAATTCCCATACAGTGGGGCTGTGCCCTAACTGCACAGTTCAACTGCTCATTTTGTCTACGGATGAGGAGAAAGCTTATACTTCAACAATCATTTGTTCCACTGGAAAATGGTGCCCCCCCCCCCCCCACAGTCCAGCTGTGGATTGTTCCATATCTATGGAGCCTGCTCTAGACTTAAAAACACCAGGAACAGTCCACAACTCAAGTCCACTGGAGACCGCTTTAAGACAAAAAAACTCTGCCTTTAATATCACTTTAATGCAACTATGTAATTATTGATACAACAATAAATTGATATTTATAAATGCAAGGTGTGTACATACAGTACCTGAATGTGGCCTGGTATCAGCCCCATGCAGTCCCTGTACAGGCAGGGAGGATACAGAAGTAGTGCAATAAGCCAACTATCCAATATGGAGTATTCTGGACCCATCCACCTAACCAACTGTTCAGTGTCCACCAACCCTGTCTGCCAATCCCTCCACCGGCTTCAACTCTCCCCACACATAGAGTTAAAAATGTTAATATTATCATACAAAGCCATCTACAAATCCCTGAGCTACATCACCACCTCATCTCAAAATAACATCCAAACTGTCCTCTTTGCTCTCTGTTTATTACAGGTACTTATATAGTATCAACAATTTACACAGCACATTACATATACAGTATTTTGCATATTCATATCTGCCCATTCCTTTAAGAGCTTACAATCTAAGGTCCCCAACTCACATTCATACATACATACACATACTATGGCCAATTTACCTACGATCATGTCTTTGGAGTCTGGGAGAAAACCCACACAGGCACAAGGAGAACATGCAAACTCCAAACTTTTTTTTTTTTCATAATTAAGTTTTATTAAGGTTTTAGGGTCTTGCCAATTGGTTGGTTGTTTCTATTTCTAGGTTACAACCTTTTTTGTGAATACGTAGAGGAACTATGCAAAGTAAAAAGAATCCACGCTAAGGAAAGGAAGGGTCAGGCTGCAGCCCACCTCAAAAAATAACCCTGAAGGAATATATGGTAAGTAAAAAATGGGGGATGTGAGGTAAGTGGCGCTGCCTGTATTATGTCAATCAAGGTGTAATAGATTGGTGTGTATATCTCATATATTGTTAACACATAATAATAAAAATCACATTAGATAGATAATATCACATGGACTATGAATACAAAGGCATAAATATAAAGTGCAAATACTGCAGTAAAGTGACAGGTGATTATGCCTGAAAGAATGCTAGCTGGTATTATAAAAAATCTCAAAAGTATAAATATCAAGGTGGCTCGGGTGATTGAAAATGCTAGGTGGTAGTGCAAAAATTGCTCAATTATGATGTCACTCTGACGAAACGCGTAGAACGTAACCATGTCACTTCTGCTTTTCGCTTGGAACGCACATCAGGCGGTTGGAACGCACGGCATTCCGGAAGTCTACCGCTATACGAGGAGGTTGCGGCTCCTATGACATGCATGCTCATATATCCCTAAATGTTATGTGAGTACCTATTCTTAAACCTTAATAAAGAGATTATTTAGTTACAATACTTCACTATATGAGGCATTCTTTCCTTATATACTATCTGAACCTACCCTCTAATATACTTTGGATACTGATGTTCATCGATCCCATGGAGTCCAAGATACTACCCTTGAAAGATGATCTGATTGGAGGACCACAGCTAGTGATATCAGGGTCCAGGATCCCTGCCGTACAGGAGTGAACCCCAGTATTAATCACACGCTGGCCACCCCTGTAGGGGTACATAGCTCTGGTAAGTGCGGGCTGTACTGAGAGGGGAGCACAAGATTCCTCACCCGCACATCCACTCCGGATCACCTCAAGAAATCACCTAATTCAATTCAATTTTTTGGGACTCTGCACTGAATACCATTATATGGACTCTTAATTATCTCAGTCACCAATTAATTTACCAATATCTATCACTACCCCTCCTTTTGTTTTTTGGCTAACCCACAGGCCAGTAGATACAGTGGGCCTGTATTTACACTAGTCACTTTAATACCTGATCTGGTATTGTTGCTTTTTATCCATCAATTTATTACTTTTTAAATTTACTATTCACCCACCACTGTTTATACCTTATCCCACCATTATCACAATCAGACCATTTATTGTTCTTATTTATTGTAATTTATCTATTTCCTTATATTAATTGAGCAATTTTTGCACTACCACCTAGCCCTTTCAATCACACGAGCCACCTTGATATTTATACTTTTGAGATTTTTTTATAAAACCAGCTAGCATTCTTTCAGGCATAATCACCTGTCACTTTACTACTTTATTTGCACTTTATATTTATGCCTTTGTATTCATGGTCCATGTGTTATTATCTATCTAATGTGATTTTTATTATTATGTGTTAACAATATATGAGGTATACACACTAATCTATTACACCTTGATTGACATAATAGAGGCAGCGCCACTTACCTCACACCCCCCATTTTTTAAGTAGAGGAACTATGTACCCCATACTCATTCATGTGAGGTGAGGGGGGGGGGATGTTGTGTGAGGTACCCTCTTAAAATCCATACCAGTGTCAAAGTTTACAAAGTAAAAAAAATGATACAGGTTAAATTACCGGCAAATGGTATTCCTTGTTGAAACCCCTCCAAAAGGTCCCCTAAAACACATAGCAGACCCTTGGATTGTCTCCAAAGAAGCCTTTAATGAGAGCTGTTAAGGTCACATGCTTTACAAAGGAAACTTTTTTCCTTTGTAAACATCAGTGCTGCTGCAGCACTTTCTGTACATCCCAGAGATGTGTCCCATTAATCCACAGGACATTTTTAATGTTTTATTTTAAGCACTAAAAAAAAAAAAAAAAAAAAAAAAAATCACTGCTTCTGGCCCTATGGATTTTTTAAAGTTTTTTTTTTTTTTTTTTTTTGCATTGGTTATCATTTCCCAATGGAGTACCCACCCCCAGTGCTATGTTTTGACATCCCCTTACCTAGTAGCCCAGAAAATAGGCATTTTCAATTTGACAGATTTAGCTCCCATTGATTTAATTGAGGTTCAGGTTCAACATCCAAACTTCTTGAAAATGTGTCAAACTGTGCTCAAACCAAACCCAGGGCAGTTCAGCTTAGCTCATCACTTCTTTCTAGCTCCCTTGTTACCTCCTCTCTAGCTCCCTTGTTACCTCCTCCCATGCTTGCCTCAAGGACTTCTCCAGAGCATCTCCCATTCTTTAGAGCTCCCTACCATAGTTCGCCCCCCATCTCCTACTCCGTTCATCATCAGGCAGTCCTTGAAAACTCATCTTTACCGAATCCTATGCCACTTCTATTTGACAACTGGAATTCTATTTTCTCCATCAACTCATCCCACCATCATTAATAATTTTTGTTACACTTGTCTCTATCTATAGATTGTAAGCTCTCAAGAGCAGGGACTTCTGAAACCTCCTGTATTGGACTGAATCTGCTGAGCAAACTGTTGGTGCTATAAAACAAAGTGTAATATGATAATAATGTGGAAGGTAAAACAACTCTCATTTAAGCATTTCATCTGTGTATTTAGCTGTTTAACCAGTTGCCGACTGCACTATAGCCGAGTGACACCTACAGCATGGTTGTCTAGTTCTGGGACGTCGTCATATGACAGCATCCTATGATCACGCCTGCTGCTGGGTTCGGGCGGTGTGCTCTGTGATCCCAGTTTCCAGAGGACACTGCTGATCAAATATTAAAGTAAGAGCCTATCAGCAGCTCTTTACCATGTGATCAGCTGTATCCAATCACAGCTGATCATGAATGTCAACAGAAGTGAATTATCTGCCCTTTTTTCCTCATAGTGACAATATGAGGAGGGGAGAAGAGAGCCGATAACCGGCTTATCTAAAAAGGACATCTACACTGATCATCAGGGCACTGATTTTCAGTGTCCTGATTATCATTGCAGTCCCAAAAGTACCCACCAGTGCTGCCAATCTGTGCCCACCAGTGCTGCCAATGAGTGCCCATTAGTGCCTCATTGGTTTCACCTATCAGTGCCACATAACACTGCCCATCAGTGCAGCCTACCAGTGCCCAACAGTGCTGCTTTGAGTGCCCATCAGTGACTTCTATCAGTGCCCATCAGTACCGCCTCATTAGTGCCTCCTCATCAGTGCCCATTAGGTCTGCCTCGTCAGTGCCCATCTGTGCAGCCTATCAGTGCCCATTGATGCCCATCAGTGCTGCCTCATCGGTGCAGCCTATCCATGTCCATAAGTGCAGCCTCATCAGTGCACATCGGTGAAGGAGAAAAATTACCTGTTTGCAAAGTTACAAATTTACGAATTTGCAAAAACAAACTATAAAAAGGGTTTTTTTTTTTTTTTTCAGAATTTGTTTATTTAGCAAAAAATTAAAACCCCAGTGGTAAAAAAAAAAGCTCTATTTCTGTGAAACAAATAAATGAAATAAAAAATTCATATGGGTACAGTGTTGCATGACCGTGCAATTGTCATTCAAAGTGTGACAACTCTGAAATCTGAAAATTGGCCTGGGCAGGAAGAGAGTAAAAGTGCCCAGTAGGCAAGTGGTTAACTGGAGTTTAGCTTTAAGAGCAACTACACATTATTATGTAGAGTATAATTCAGTTCTTTATCATTTTAAGCTTTATTTTCTAATGCTCTAAAAAAGAAAAAAAAAAGGATAAGTTTTCATGCTCTGCAATATAAATATGACAGTAAATAACAATTGAAAGTGAGTTTTTTATCCAGTAAAATGAAATTATTGGTCATGGTCAACAGTCGTCTAAATACTTTTGGTAGACACTGTATAAGCTGTTTGATAAATGTTGAAATGGTAGATACAGTAAGCCCTTTGTTTAGATTAATATGGTTCAGAGAAAGATAAAATCACTGCAAAAGCATGGAGACTTCGTTCCATGTGTGTAATGCCCAAGCGTAACAAAGTTATTTTACAAAGCAGTGTTTTATCACATAAAATGGATGCGCTTTGTAGGATGAGAGGAAGATCCAATTTTCCCCTGAAAGGCTTGTTTCAAAGGATGTTCCCCTCCTCTCTGTTTCCGTCTTTTTTTGCCTCCTGTGCTTTTAGTTGGAGTGAGGCAAATTAGCACCAGGCCCGCTGGGTTTTTCTTTTAATTTTGTCAACTTTTTAAATTCACTTTGCCATGTCAGCTAATTAGCTGATTCCAGCCCAACACTTTGGCAGAACTATGTGTCATCAGAAGCTTTAAGAAGCTCTTCTTTATCATTATTTTAGTGTCTGCCTAGGGCAATTGGAATGAGTACAGAGGAATAAAAGGGGGTAATAAACTAGGGACTGTGTACTTGTCCCACCTAATATTCTTTGATTAAATAGAGAATATAGTGTATTTTCTGTGAGTTTTAATGTAATATTTAGCTGAAAGTGATATTGAAGTGGCTTTCCGATGTTTGCAGGATTTATATATTTAGACTGCTGAGATGAAATCAGCTGTTCCTGTTTTTAGCCAGTCAGCCCAGACTGGTAGAGTTATGCCCCATACACACGTGCAGATTATCTGCAGACTTTTGTCTGCAGACTTACCAAAACCATATAATATGAGGTCAAACCTAAACACTTTCAATTTGTATGCAATCCGGCAGGCCCTTGCACTACATAGAAAAGGTAAGTCTGCAGACAAAAGTCTGCAGATAATCTGCACGTGTGTATGGGGCATTACACTAAGAAAAAGATCCACAGCCAAAACTTCCCTTTTTAGTTTTGAAATGAGTTATGGAAGAATTAGAATCAGATTTGTATTGCTGCTTTTGTCTCCACCGGGCATATTTACTTTTGCTATTTGTCCTGGTGATCATTATTGCCAAGACAAAAAGTGACGAGAAATACAAAATGTTACAATTGTCACCAGAACAAGAGATGAAGGAAATGTACCGTGCAGACAATTGTTTTAGTGACTCTCACTTCCTGTTGTACCTCTGGAATAGGAAGTGAAGGGAAATCTCCCTGGTGGAACACAGACAGGAAGAAAGTAACAGGGATTAAAAAGGATTAGTTACACATACACTTTAACCACTTTACCACTGGAGGATTTTGCTGTCTTACGTCTGGGCCACTTTTTGCGATTCGGCACTGTGTGAATTTAACTGACAATTGCGCGGTCATGCAACGCCGTACCCAAACGAAATTTACGTCCTTTTTTTCCCACAAACAGAGCTTTCTTTTGGTGGTATATGATCACCTGTGCGATTTTTACTTTTTGCGCTATAAACAAAAAAAAGAGCGACAATATTTTTCACATTTTTTTATATGAAATTCCCCCCCCCAAAAAAATGTAAAAATCAAAATTTTTTATCATTTTAGGCCAATTTGCTTTCTGCTACATATTTTTGGTAAAAAAAATCGCAATAAGCGTATTTTGATTGGTTTGCGCAAAAGTTATTGCGTTTACTAACTAAGGGAAAGATTTCTGTCGTTTTTGGGGGGTTTTTTTAACGAGTAATGGCGGCGATCTGCTATTTTTTTTTGCGGGACTGCGACATTGCGGCGGACAAATCGGACCCTTGACTGACACTTTTGGGGTTACCAGTGACATTACTACAGTAATCAGTGCTATAAATAATCACTGTTACTGTAAAAATGACCCTGGCAGGAAAGGGGTTAATTTTATTGGAGAGGGAGGGGTTAATGTATGCCTGGTGCTTACTGACGTGTGTGGGGGGAGGTGACTGAATGACACAGAGACAGATCGCGAGTTCAGCTATGCTGAACCCTGCGATCTGACCCTGCCTGTCACTTAGGAGATCCGCCCACTTTGTTTACACAAGCGGGCGGATCTCCAGACTCGATTTCCAGACGATCGGGGAAGAGTGGCTCCTCCCCTGGCCCGACTCCCGCTGTGACTGAATACAGCGGGAGCAAGCCTCCGGCGGCGCGTGCACCGCCGAGGAGGGGGAGTGTCTGGCGACGTAGGTCTACGTCGCCAGACAATAACGAACCACTTTGCCGCAGTAGAGCTCTAGTGAGCAGCGGTAAAGTGGTTAAAGAGGAACTCAGCTTTCTGATTGAACTGTTTTGCAAAACAAAAGCTCAAGTTAAAAATATTCAAAAAATGGTGTTAATCCTTAACCAATCCAATACCAGCATTTTAAAGCTAGCAGTGATGTCACACAGTTACAGTGGGTACGGAAAGTATTCAGACCCCCTTAAATTTTTCACTCTTTGTTATATTGCAGCCATTTGCTAAAATCATTTAGGTTCATTCTTCTTCCTCATGAATGTACACATAGCACCTCATACTGACAGAAAAACACAGAATTGTTGACATTGTTGCAGATTTATTAAAAAAGAAAAACTGAAATATCACATGGTCCTAAGTATTCAGACCCTTTGCTGTGACACTCATATATTTAACTCATGTGCTTTCCATTTCTTCTGATCATCCTTGAGATGGTTCTACACCTTCATTTGAGTCCAGCTGTGTTTGATTATACTGATTGGACTTGATTAGGAAAGCCACACACCTGTCTATATAAGACCTTCCAGATCACAATGCATGTCAGAGCAAATGAGAATCATGAGGTCAAAGGAACTGCCTGAAGAGCTCAGAGACAGAATTGTGGCAAGGCACAGATCTGGCCAAGGTTACAAAAATATTTCTGCTGCACTTAAGGTTCCTAAGAGCACAGTGGCCTCCATAATCCTCAAATGGAAGACGTTTGGGACGACCAGAACCCTTCCTAGAGCTGGCTGTCTGGCCAAACTGAGCTATCGGGGGAGAAGAGCCTTGGTGAGAGAGGTAAAGAAGAACCCAAAAATCACTGTGGCTGAGCTCCAGAGATGCAGTCAGGAGATGGGAGAAAGTTGTAGAAAGTCAACCATCACTGCAGCCCTCCACCAGTCGGGGCTTTATGGCAGAGTGGCCGACGGAAGCCTCTCCTCAGTGTAAGACACATGAAAGCCCGCATGGAGTTTGCTAAAAAAACACCTGAAGGACTCCAAGATGGTGAGAAATAAGATTCTCTGGTCTGATGAGACCAAAATAGAACTTTTTGGCCTTAATTCTAAGCGGTATGTGTGGAGAAAACCAGGCACTGCTCATCACCTGTCCAATACAGTCCCAACAGTGAAGCATGGTGGTGGCAGCATCATGCTGTGGGGGTGTTTTTCAGCTGCAGGGACAGGATGACTGGTTGCAATCGAGGGAAAGATGAATGCGGCCAAGTACAGGGATATCCTGGACAAAAACCTTCTGCAGAGTGCTCTGGACCTCAGACTGGGCCGAAGGTTTACCTTCCAACAAGACAATGACCCTAAGCACACAGCTAAAATAACGAAGGAGTGGCTTCACAACAACTCCGTGACTGTTCTTGAATGGCCCAGCCAGAGCCCTGACTTAAACCCAATTGAGCATCTCTGGAGAGACCTAAAAATGGCTGTCCATGAACGTTTACCATCCAACCTGACAGAACTGGAGAGGATCTGCAAGGAGGAATGGCAGAGGATCCCCAAATCCAGGTGTGAAAGACTTGTTGCATCTTTCCCAAAAAGACTCCTGGCTGTATTAGATCAAAAGGGGGCTTCTACTAAATACTGAGCAAAGGGTCTGAATACTTAGGACCATGTGATATTTCAGTTTTTCTTTTTTAATAAATCTCCAACAATGTCAACAATTCTGTGTTTTTCTGTCAGTATGGGGTGCTATGTGTACATTCATGAGGAAGAAGAATGAACCTAAATGATTTTAGCAAATGGCTGCAATATAACAAAGAGTGAAAAATTTAAGGGGGTCTGAATACTTTCCGTACCCACTGTACATTTAGTTACAGTTAGTGAGGTTGAAAAAAGACATCAGCCCATCCAGTTCAACCTATGATGTGTGTGTGTGTTTGCTGTTAACCGTACATTGTATACCCCTGTATGTTGTGGTCTTTAAGTTGCCCATCTAATAGTTTTTTGAAACTATCGATGCTCCCTGCTGGTACGACTGTTTGCGGAGGAGAATTCCACATCCTTACTGCTCTGACAGTAAAGAACCCCCCTACGTACTTTAAAGTTAAACCGCCTTTCCTCTAGTTTTAGTGAGTGGCCACGTGTCTTATTGCATTTCCTTTCTCTGAATAGTTTGTTCCTTATGCTAGGGTCGCCAGTACAGTATTTGTACATTGATATCATATCCCCCCTCAAGCGTCTCTTCTCCAGAGAGAATAAGTTCAGTGCTTGTAGTCTTTCCTCATATCTGATGTCCTCCATTCCCCTAATTATTTTTGTTGCCCTTCTCTGGACTCACTCCAGTTCCAGCACGTCCTTCCTGAAGACCAGTGCCCAGAACTGGACAGCATACTCCAGATGTGGCCGGACCAGAGTCTTGTAGAGAGGGAGAATAATCTCTTAATTTCTTGAGTAAATCCCCTTTTTTATACATCCCAGTATTCTGTTGGCTTTGCTTGCAGCGGCTTGGCATTGCATGCCACTGCCAAGCCTGTTGTCTACCAGTACCCCCAGGTCCTTTTCCATCTTAGATTCACCCAGATGTTCCCCCCCAGTGAGTAGCTTGCTTTCTGCTTTCTGGCACCCAAGTGCATTACTTTACATTTTTCAACATTAAACCTCATCTGCCATGTAGTTGCCCACCCCATTATTTTGTTCAGGTCCGCTTGTAAGTTTTCCACATCCTGCATAGAAGATATTGGCATGCTTAGTTTAGTATCATCTGCAAATACTGAGATTGTACTAGATATCCCCTCCTCTAGATAATTTATGAATAAATTAAACAGTATTGGCTCCAGGGCAGAACCCTGGGGGACCCCACTTTCCACACCCGCCCAATCCGAGTACTCCCCATTAATCACCACCCTTTGCACTCTCCCCTGGAGCCAGTTCTCTATCCAGGTACTCACCTTATGGTCCATACCTACCTTCCTTAGTTTGAACAGTAAGCGTTTGTGGGGAACGGTGTCAAAGGCCTTCGAAAAGTCCAGATATACCACATCCACAGGCTTACCTTTATCTAGGTGGCAGCTCACTTCATCATAGAAGGTTAATAGATTGGTTTGGCAAGAGCGATTTTTCATGAATCCATGCTGGATTACTACTAATAATACCATTTTCATTACTAAAGTCTTGTTTGTGGTCCCTTAACATCCCCTCCAAAATCTTGCAGACTACTGATGTTAGGCTGACCGGCCGATAGTTACTCGGGATATATCTCAGCCCTTTTTTAAATATTGGTACCACGTTGGCTTTTTTCCAATCAGCTGGCACCATACCCGTCTGTAAACTATCCTTAAAAATCACGAATATTGGTCTGGCAATCACCTGGCTGAGCTCTTTAAGAACCCTCGGGTGCAAGCCATCTGGTCCCGGTGATTTATTTATGTTAAGTTTCTCTAGTTTAGTTCTAAGTCTTTCTTCTGTTAGCCATGGCGGTATTTCCTGAGGTGTGTTGTTTAGTTTGGCCTTACAAGCTGGGTTAGTGTAGCCCCCAATTCTTTTGTGAAGACTGAAGAGAAGAAATTATTTAACCGCCTTTTCCCTGTCCTCTGTGGCCAAATCTCCCTTGTCGTCTTTTATGGGGCCAATGTGTTCTGGCTTCGCTTTCTTACTATTTATATACTTAAAGAATTTCTTGGGATTCTTTTTACTCTCTTCCGCTATATGTCTCTCGTGTTCTATTTTAGCAACCCTGATTTCGTCTTTACATTCCTAATTACACTCTTTGTAATGCTTAAATGCTGCCAATGACCCCTCAGCCTTGTATTTTTTGAAGGCCTTTTCTTTGGCATTAATATGCATTTTTAAGTTGGAGTTTAGCCACCCAGGGTTTAGTTTTGCTCTTTTAAATGTATTTCCCTTTGGAATGCACTGGTAAATCCCTTTGTTTAGTATGCTCTTGAACCACTCCCCTTTTTCCTCCGTGTTCTTTTTTCCCAGGGTTCTATCCCATTTGATATTTTCTAGCAGTGAGCGCAGTTTTGGGAACCTGGCTCTTTTGAAATTCAGTGTCCTTATGTTACCCTTATGTTTCCTATTACTATGATTAATACTGAAGCTAATTGACCTATGGTCACTGTTTCCTAAGTTGCCCCGCATTTCTATATCCGTGAGCAGGTCGGTATTGTTGGTAATCAGTAGGTCAAGTACCGCATTGTTTCTTGTCGGTGCATTCACCATCTGACCCATGAAATTGTCCTGCAAAACCTTTTGGAACTGCAGAGCCTTGGCTGAATGCGCGGTTCCTTCTGCCCAGTCTATATCTAGATAATTAAAGTCCCCCATTATAATGACACTTCCCATCCTTGCTGCTAATCCTATCTGTAAAAGGAGGTCCGCCCCCCCCCTCCTCCCTCAGGTTGGGGGGCCTATAGCATACGCGCAATATTACCTTCCCCACAGTGCCTTCCCTTTGAAGTTCTACCCATAGGGATTCTGCCTTGTCCATAGCTCCATTATTAATATCATCCCTCATATTTACCTGTACACTGTTCTTAATATACAGACATACCCCCCCCCCCTTTTTTACCTTCTCTATCTCTGCGATAAAGGGAATACCCCTGAATGGTCACCATCCAGTCATGAGAGCTGTCGAACCAAGTCTCAGTTATTCCAACAAAATCTAAGTCCTCCACAAACATCAGCAGCTCCAGCTCTCCCATGTTGTTGGCCAGGCTTCTGGCATTGGTATATAAACCTCTTAAAGAGGTTGTAAACCCAATTTTTTTTTTCATCCTGAAAGAGAAACACATAATGAGCTAGTACGCATCGCATACTAGCTCATTATGAAATACTTACCTTAGAACGAGCCCCCGCCGTGCCGCCCGCTTACCTCTATGACGGGCGACATGTTCAGTCACCCGTCTTCCGGGATCGCGGGATCCGGCCATCTGATTGGCCGAAGCCGCGGTGACATCACTCCCGCGCACGCACGCGGGAGCCGACGGTCACAGCACGTGGCTCTGAAGGAACGGCACCAGCGGCCGTTCCTTCAGAGCGCATGCGCCAGCGATGTCACTGGCTGCATGTAAGGTAAATATCTCCTAAACGGTACATGTTTAGGAGATATTTACAGTACCTATAGGTAAGCCTTATCATAGGCTTACCTATAGGTACAACTTGCAGAGGAGGGTTTACTTCCTCTTTAATTTTGGCTGTTTACATATATCCTCAAATGATGTTTTTAGGCTGTTCTTGAGATTTTTCCCCATACCCACCCTGGGTTTAGGAGCTCTGAACACCCTACTGCTAATGAAAAAATTGGTGAAAAAATTCCAGAGAAAATTGATGGGTGAATCTCGGGGTGATCCAAGTGGAACGTGCCGGGTGAAGAAACAAGTGCTCCCCTCTCAATTGTGCCTGCACTCACTGGAGCTCAATACTCCTACAGGTGTAACCAGCAAGACGTTATAAGGGGTTCCTTCTTGGCAGACAGGGCCCAGGTACTGGTGGCTTCAGTGACTCCACTGGATCATCCCTCTCATATACTTAGTATGTTCAATATAACCTCATAGTCCGCCATTGGAGATGAAGGCAGATGACAGCTTAACCCACAACGCGCAACTCTGCTCTGAGACATTACCGAACATTACCTGACTCCCAAGAGCGAGCACCATATATGTATGGCGATTAGCCCAGGAGCAGCTGCCTGCCACAGAACATCTGCGGCGGGCGGTCGTAAAGGAGTTAAAACTATGCACAATCTTGAAGCACCCCATTCTAAAATATATAAAATGAAAGGAATAGTTTTACATAACACTGCAGGATCAACACATGTGAGCCACCCAACATTAGAGATGGTTTATTCCTCCACCTTGTACTGACTAGTATTCCATTGTTTCTGTTCTCCTTCAGTTTCTCTCCCATCTCTCTGCTAACGTGACCCTGGTGCTGACAGAGAGGGGCATGGGAGTGGCAAACAAGGATTCTGTGCAGGTGCCCCCATCATTCCTATCAACCATTGACATTATTGGTTATTAGAATGCCAGTGGCTGGACAGCACAGCGCCCAAGGTTGTACAAGACAAACCTGTGGCTTTATGAAAGAAAAAGGCAGTCTTGACTCACTCGCTGGCTTTTTGACAAATTTTGGGCAATTTGTGGCAATCTTTAGACATTTTTCCAAGGCACCCTTTGAAAACCCAGAAGGCACACCAGGGTACCACTGCACTCTGGTTGAAAAAGGCTGCTCTAGCCCAAGCTAAAGAACTCAAACTTACAAAGGCCAACTAAAAGTTACTTGTAATGCCTCCAATTGTGGGTGACAATTACTGCACTAGAGATCCAAGGCAGGGTCTAGAAATACTACAATTTGGCAGCATGTATTGATTGATTGATTGATTGATTGATTGATTGATTGCCTGCTTAATTGGTTGATGTCAATCACCTGTGCTATGCTCCTTCATCTGATTTGGCAGTGCTGGCATACTTCCTGGCAACTTCATCTGAAGTATAACTTGGAGAACATGGGATGAGGAGAATTTGGTTTAAAGCTGTATTACGTCAATAATAATAAATAAGCTTAAGTTAAAGCTGCACTCACCAAATATCCACATAAAAATAAAGTAAATAATAAACCTAAAAGTGTTACGTTATCAACTGAACTGCAAATGCATAAATAAATATATGAAAATACATCACGTGGAGAATAAAAAATAAATGGATACATATAAGTGCTCAAAAATACAAATCAGGGGGCGTGGCTATCGCGAACGGCGGATGGCAGCTTGATTCCAGAGCTCCGGTGCTCTGAGGGAGAAGATCGCGGCTGGACATGGACAGAGCCACCGCACAGGCTCACAAGCGGCTCCCTGAAACCCAGACCGACACCCGCTACCCAGCCAGAATTTCGAGAAAGAGATAGGGAGACAGTAAGCGGATGAAACTCACTTGCTACTTCCATCGGCCTTCAAGTGGAGGAGGCAAAGATGGTGCTGGCTCTCCAGCACCCTCCCCCACTCCACGCGACAGCCATTGTTTAGAGTTGCCCGACGCTGAGACATGGACAGATGGAAGTGCTGGGAGAACCTCTCGCAGAAACTCATCTCCTGCACATAATACTCCATATGTGCCAGCGCAGCTAAAACAAGGATGCGTCTAGACACGGCGGACACAGACACAGGGGTGAGTCCAGTGATTACCCCAGCAGATATACACCATGAGCTCCAATCCCACATTGTCAGCTACCCTGCATCAAATCAGCCTGTGCTGGACTCACAGCTTAAGGACATGCTCCTAACTCTGCACCGCTCCCTGCGTGCAGATTTCACCATACTCACCCATAAATTCTCAACTGAGCTTTCTTTAATGGGGGACCGAGTTGATCAAGTAGAAAATGCTTAAACAGATATCACTACAACTGTTAATGATTTATTCAACGCAAACAATGAAAATAAGGAAGAGAGGCACTGCTCAGGGCAAAAATTGCTGACCTGGAGGATGCCTTCAGGCGTAATAACCTAAAATTAGGAGGAATACCCAAATCGTTTCCTCCTCAGAATCTCATGCAATTTACTAAAGATCTTTTGCATTCGCTCTTGCCTGAATTAACTACTCTGGAGCTAACAATAGATTGCATACACTGCATACCCAAACCTTCCTTCCTGCCTGATGAAGTCCCAAGGGACGTACTCATGAGAGTGTACTTCTTCTCCACTAAGGAAGAACTAGTAAAAAAGTTGCGTTCCCTATGGAAACTCCTGGATCCTTACGCAAACATACAGATTTAGGCTGACCTATCAAAGCACACCCTCGATCACCGCAGGTAACTTAACATAATCACTAAAACACTTTGCAACAATAGAATAGCCTACAAGTGGAAGCATCCAACCAAATTAATGGTGGACCGCAACAGAACATCCTTCACTATCACCTCCCTGGACAAGGGCGTCTCTCTACTTACAGTGGGGATCGAAAGTTTGAGCACCCCAGGTAAAAATTTGTATTAAATGTGCATAAAGAAGCCAAGGAAAGATGGAAAAATCTCCAAAAGGCATCAAATTACAGATTAGACATTCTTATAATATGTCAACAAAAGTTAGATTGTATTTCCATCATTTACACTTTCAAAATAACAGAAAACCAAAAAATAGCGCCTGCAAAAGTTTGGGCACCCTGCAGAGTTAATATCTTGTACTGCCCCCTTTGGCAAGTATCACAGCTTGTAAACCCTTTTTGTAGCCAGCCAAGAGTCTTTCAATTCTTGTTTGAGGTATCTTTGCCCATTCATCCTTACAAAAGCCTTCCAGTTCTTTGAGATTTCTGGGCTGTCTGTCACGCACTGCTCTTTTAAGGTCTATCCATAGATTTTCAATTATGTTGAGGTCAGGAGATTGTGAAGGCCATGGAAAAACCTCAGTTTACACCTCTTGATGTAATCCCCCATGGATTTTGAGGTGTGTTTAGGATCATTATCCATTTGTAGAAGCCATCCTCTTTTTAACTTCAGCTTTTTCACAGATGGCATCAAGTTACCATCCAAAATTTGCTGAAATTTTATTGAATCCATTTTTCCTTCTACTCGTGAGATGTTCCATGTGCCACTGGCTGCAATACAACCCCAAAGCATGATTGATCCACCCCCATGCTTAACAGTTGGACAGAGGTTCTTTTCATTAAATTCTGTGCCCCTTCTTCTCCAAACGTACCTTTGCTCATTCCGGCCAAAAAGTTCAATTTTAACCTCATCGGTCCACAGAACTTGTTTCCAAAATGCATCAGGCTTGTCTATATGTTCACTTGCAAAGTTTAAACGCTGATTTTTGTGGTGAGGACGTACAAGAGGTTTTCTTCTGATGACTCTTCCATGAAGACCATATTTGTACAAGTATCTCTCTTTATAGTGGAATAGTGTACCACAACTCCAGTGTCTGCTGGATCTTTCTGGAGGGATCGTGCAGTGAAACGTGGGTTTTGAATTGTGTTTCTCACAATCCTGCGAGCTGTTCTGTCTGATATTTTTCTTGGTCTTCCAGATCCTTGCTTCCTGATGACTGCCATTTCTTAATTACATTCCGAACAGAGGATATTGACATCTGAAAACGCTTTACTATCTTCTTATAGCCTTCTCCAGCTTTGTGAGCGTCAACTATTTTCAGTTTCAGTTTTCTAGACAACTGCTTAGAAGATCCCATGGTGCTGATTGTTGGGGCAAGGTCAGATGAATCTGGGCATTTAAAACCTTTGAGATTGACATCACCTGGTCTTCCCAGACAATGATTGAGAACAATCCATGACACTGGCAGGTCTCAGCCTTGCAAAGGGGGCAGTGCATGCTGTAAATTCTGTAGGGTGCCCACACTTTTGCAGACACCATTTTTTTTGTTTTCTGTAATTTTGAAAGTGTCAATGATGGAAATAAAAACTAACTTTTGTTACATATCTAACTTTTGTTGACATATTATAAGAATGTCTAATCTGTAATTTGATGCCTTTTGGAGATTTTTCCATCTTTCCTTGGATTCTTTATGCACATTAATACAAATCTTTATCTGGGGTGCCCAAACGTTCGATCCCCACTGTAAGGAATGGGGCATCATCCCCACCCAGGTTCCAAACTCCAATGCACACAGCTTTCCCGACAAGAGCCAGCCTCCCTGGCTTAAAAATCCTTATGGTCCTCGCACTAGAAACCGCTAACTCACCTTCTCTGGTGGTGCAAATTTACTTAGCCACACATAGTGACACCTCAGTGACCCTTTGGCCACTAGTTCTACTTGAATTGTCCCCCCCCCCCCCACCTGGCCAGATGCAGTCTACTTGGTTCCATTATGGCTGCAAAGTTCTGTCTTCTTTGTTTGTCATCTGTCTTCTTTTGTTCGTCATCTTTGTTAACCAGTTTTCTGTTCCCTTTCTCATGAACGTGAACATTACCGATCTTTTAAATGAACACGATACATTAGGACCTATGCAGGACCTCTCATGTGATCCAGCACCTACGCACCATCACTGCTGAAACAAACACCTTTCAGCTCATCATAACCGTGAGTAAACTACCACCCATCTCATCACATCACCCTTTCAGATGAGGATTAAAAATCCTATCTTTGAAAGTGAAAGGTTTAAATCACCCTGCAAAGAGGGCCTCTTTGTGGTGGACGGTACAGCATTCGCACTGCGATATTGTCTGTGCACAGGAAACGCCCTTCAAAGAATCTGCCACCCCACCCCACCACCACAAATACTTCCCACAGGTTTTCCTAGCCTCTAACCAAGAAAAAAAGAAACAAGGAGTTCTGGTGGCTATTAACAAGTCAACGGACGTCACATTACATAAGAAACTTCCTGACCCCAATGGCAGATATATAATCCTAATATGCTCCATCAATGGATCCAAATATACACAGGTCTGCCTCTACGCCCCAAATTCACACCAAATTCACTTTCTTAAAAAAGTGATGAAGAAAATCGACAAATATATGCAAGGATCTCTGATTATTTGTGGAGACTTAAATATAGCACCTGACCAATCACTGGATACTTCCAAACCATCCCCAAGGCACTCCTCATGTATGTTGAACTCCCTCCGCACCCACGATCTATACGACGTTTGGAGGTGCCACCACACGACGAAGAAAGACTACACCTTCTTTTCTGCCCCACACAACCGATACTGCCGAATAGACTTTTTTTCTAGTCTATAAATGGCTACTGCAACACATTTCCAACTCTACCATCGACACTATCACTTGGTCGGTCCAAGCACCAGTGAGCATCATCATAACCTCCTCCTCCGCAGTAAATCCTCCTAAAATTTGGAGAGCCAATACCCACGTTCTACAAGCTGCACTGTATGCTGAACAAATCTGCCAACACCTTATGGAATTCTTCCTCCACAATTCTGGTTCGGTCCCCCATTCATCTACACTCTGGTCAGCGCACAAGGCTTTCATCAGGGGAATAATGATACAGATTAATTCTTTGGCTAAAAAAAGGAGAACGCAGTGTCTTGATGAGCTTGCCACTTAGACTACTAATATCCATGTGCAAAATAAAGCTGAACCAACTCATAACCTTAAAATTAAATTACTAGCTCTCTGCCAAGAGTTGAGAGCACTTCTCCCAGACTCATATGAGAAAGCACATCTTAGGCTTGGGGCCACATTCTATTCTACTTCCAACCAGGCGGGGAAGACCATTGCTTTATGCCTGTGAGGCCAGCGTAACAAGACCTCTATCCCTTTTATATATCACCCCTTTACTAAAGGGGTGATATATTCCCAACTCATAGTGAATGCCTTTATCTCATATCATGAAACCCTAGATAACCTTAAAGATGAGAAATCAACCCCCCAACCTAACCAGGAGTTAATTCAACAGTTTCTATCTAAAATTAAACTTCCAACTCTAATTGATGCCCATCTTAAATATCTGAACTCCCCATCCTCTCACCAAGAAATTGCCCAAGCCATCCACTCCCTCCCAGCTGGTAAATCCCCTGGTCCAGATGGTTTACCAGGAGAGTACTATAAACAATATAGCACAATTCTCACCCCCCACCTTTAAAACCTCAGCAACGACGCTACCTCCTCCTCTATGTTTCTGGATGAAATGTTATCTTCAATTATCGTTGCTCTTCCCAAACCAGGAAAAGACCCAGACACCCCTAAAAACTTAGACCCATCTCCCTTCTCTTTATGCTAAGTTGCTGGCCTCCTGATTGTCCAAACTGCTCCCACTTCTTACTAATACAGACCAAGCAGGCTTTATTCAAGGTAGGCAAACTTCTGATGCTACGAGAAGATTTCTTAACCTAAACCATATGGCCAGCACCGACGGAATGCCCTCTCTGCGTCTCTCCCTCGAGAAGAGAAGACATTTGACAGAGTACATTGGACGTATATGAAAGAGGTACTCATAAAATTTGGATTTAGAGATTCCATTTTATCTGCCATTATGGCATTATAGTCTGCTCCCTCTGCTTAAGCATATGTAGCTGAGATGCTGGAACCCCCCAAGGGTGCCCCCTTTCACCCTTAATCTTTAACTTAATCATTGAACCACTGGCAAAATGTATCCGCAGCTCCAAACTAATTTCCGGATTCCAAGTTGGAGATCACAATTACAGGATAGGCCTTTTTGCAGATGACATTATATTAATCCTGACCAATCCACATTCGTCCTTACCAGCTGTACAAGACATTCTATATAACTTTAGTTATCACCTACTATAAATTCAATGCTACAAAATCACATATACTAGACCTCTGGGTTGATGGTACTACCCGCATCCTCCTATCCTTACAATTTCCATTCCACCCGGCAGACACAGGCATAGCTTATTTAGGAATCACCTTGATGAGAAACTTGAAAAATCTCTTTAAAGAAAAACAACTTTCATTATAAACAAAATTTGATCCCTTCAACATCTAGTGAAACACAACTCCCGTGGGCAGGCTGCCTGGTGGCGTTTAGGATGACTATACTGCCACAACTTATTTACCTATTCCGCACTCTATCCATCCCTGTACCCAAAAGTTACCCTAACTCCCTCCAAACCTCCAAACACTCCTAAAGTTTATTTGGGCAGGAAAAAAATCAAGAGTATCGAAAACTAGACTTATTAAACATAGGTCAGCAGGGGGATCTGGCTTGGTAGATTTGGCTGACTACTACATCGCAGGCATACTAGCTCAACTGAAAGAATAGTTTCGCCACAAGGCTTCCACCCGATGTGGGAACTAGAAAGGAATATTATCGAGAGCAAAAAATCAAAAAAATTGTCTATACAGCTTATACCGAAAGCAAAACTCTCTCAGCACTTAGTTCCTACCATTCTGAAGGCCGTTAAAGCCTGGTGCAAATTCATTTCCTCATCGTGGGTTAACACTCCAACCTCTCCCATCAAACTTCCTCTTCCTGCTCTCAAATTGCTCATTCCTGATCTCGTGACAGATTTTGTCCTAAATCGCCAACTCAAACTCTTCCACTATCATAAATTAGAATTAGCTCTTTGCCCAGAATTCTACTACCAGTACCTACAAATAGCTTACTGTCTTAAGAAAAACCCACTTCCAATAAAATTAAAAAATTAAAATTTGAAAAAAAAAAAAAAAAGAAAAACCCACATCTCTGGATCTCTATTCCTACGGTGATACAATCCTACTACTCACCCAGTACGCCAAGGGTAAAAGGGATTTCTCTACTGTACAATATCTTACAAGAAAAGATGCACTTTTATCATTTCCCAAATATCAACCACTGGGAATGGGACCTAGGTAAAAAATTAACAGATAAACAATGGCAAAAAGCCCTTCAGTCCACATATGAGGCAACCAAATGCTCTGCCCTATGAGAACTCACACAAAACATAACACAAAGGAGGTACCTAACCCAAGACAGGTTGGCAAAATTCGACAACCACACTTAACCACATTGCTGGAGAGGATGTGCTATAAAGGGCACTTTAGTCCATCTTATAGGAATGCCCAAAGCTAACACACTATTGGAGAATTTTCTCCCTCCTTTCAAAAATTACAGAGATAAACATAGTACCTTCACCTGAATTAGCGCTACGAAACGTAAACCTCGATACCCTACCAAAAAAGCATAGGAAAATAATAACACACGTCCTACTAGCTGCTAGACACAACATCACCAAACTATGGAAAAGTACTAAAGCTTCTGAGTTATTAGATGTCATAGGTATGGGTCAGACTCACCACACTTATAAGATACTGTTAGCAAAAGATAAGTCATATAATAAGCTGATACGAATCTTGAACAACTTTAATCAAGCCCCGGAGGATTTGGCTGCTAAAAGACCAGGGGGTATTTTGCGATTCGGCACTGCGTGACTGCGTAACGGAAAATTGCGCGGTCGTGCGACGCTGTACCTAAACGAATTTGACGTCCTTTTTTTCCCCCAAACAGAGCTTTCTTTTGGTGGTATTTGATCACCTGTGCGATTTTTTGATCATGCGCTATAAACAAAAAAAGAGCGTCAATTTTGCAAAAATAACAATATTTTTCACATTTTTTTATATGAAATTCCCCCCCAAAAAAATGTAAAAAATCAAATTTTTTTAACATTTTTGGCCAATTTGTTTTATGCTACATATGTTTGGTAAAAAAAAAAATCGCAAAAAGCGTATTTTGATTGGTTTGCGCAAAAGTTATCGCGTTTACTAACAAAGGGAAAGATTTTTGTCATTTTTGTTGTTTTTTTTTAACGCGTAATGGCGGCGATCTGCGATTTTGTTTGCGGTACTGCAACATTGGGGCGGACAGATCGGACCCTTGACTGACATTTTTGACACTTTTGGGGTTACCAGTGACATTTCTACAGTAATCAGTGCTATATATATGCACTGTTGCTGTAAAATTACACTGGCAGTGAAGGGGTTAACTTTATTTGAGAGGGAGGGGCTGTGTGTGTCCCTAGGGGCGTGCTTTCTACTGTGATTGGCTGTGGCTACTAGTGTAGGAACAGTGATCAACGGTCCTACATAGTAGAACCGTCTGATCACTGTTTCTACACAGGGGAGAATGACAGGCGGCTTGTTTACATCAGCCGCCTGACTTTCTCCCTCTGTACCGACGATCGGCGAGTGACCGGCGGACATCGTGTCCGCCGGTCACACGCACTAACTTCACTGTGAATGAGCCGCGGAGGGCGCGTGCCTCCGCGGGCGCGCGCTCGCCCGCTATTGGCTCACAAGGAAGTGACAGGCAAGTGACGTACCGGTACGTCACTCTGCCTGGCCTGGGCTGACCGCCGCAGTATATAGTCGTGCGGCGGTCGGCAACCGGTTAAGTGCATGTACTTCTCTCTGACCTCTTCCTTTTTCCCCTCGCCCCCTCTTCCTTTTTCCCCTCCCCCCTCTCTGATGATGTTATTTATCATACATTCCACATATTAACATATAACATATGTTCCAATCTACCATCATAATGTTTGCACCTTTGATTTCTGCATAATAAACATATTGAAACAAAAAATACAAATAAATAAAATGTCATGTAAGTGCTCAGAAAATCAAATCAAATAAGTCCCACATAATCAAAAAAGTGCGCAGTGCAAAGCCCATAAAAAAATGAATATGCCAATATATTCCAGCAAGATAAGTGATACTCTTCACCAGTCACAAGTTGCTTACCAGATTTTAAGACCTCAAATGAAGGAGGTCTGGCTGCGCATTGGGAGAGAACCCACAAGAAAGGATAGATAATGGCTCCCAGGTATCAGATGGAACTCATCCCACCAGCTACTTCAATCCACCATATGGTATATAAAACTCACTAATGGGCAAGAGGAAGAAAATCTCCCATAGTGTAGTAGTTTTTAAAATCCAGCTTTTAATAAAGGTAAAACTACTTACAAAGATAGGCAGATAAATCACATTAAAACTCCAGTAACTTCTGATCAACACCTTGGCAGGCGAGATGACGTCAATGCTGTAACTCCACCAAGTGTGTTTCTTGTTGGATTACTGGAATATATATATATATATATATATATATATATATATATATATATATATATATATATATATATATATCCCTAAAACTAACACATTGCACTTTAACTGACTTTGTCACTTAAAAATAAAATAGGTGCTTGTAGTAAAAAGGGCTGGTGTCTATAAACAACTTGCAGCATTTTTTCTACACCCCAAACGGTGGGCAAAACTGTGATGTTTCCTGGCTCCTGCCCCCCACACATTCCACTATTATGTGCTGCCTTGCTGGCCAGAAGGAATGTATAGGAGGGGGCTGAAGGTGGGTAATCTCTGTCCCTATTATTAAAGGCGGAACTTTGTCAGATCAGAATAGACAGACATTCAGACTTGGAGGGGACAATGAAAGGTGCTGGATGTGTATACAGACAGCTCTAGGTTGCAAATCCTATCAGCTTTATTTTTGTTAAAAGAATGTTAAATTGTTAAAAAAAAAAAATCACTTTAAGAATGTTATTCTGCACTGCTCTCTGACCAGGAATGTAAGGCAACTGAAAGAAATAACAAAACAACAAGAAATTATAATAAAAATCTGGGAAATTTACATCAACTGTAATAATGTTACTGATGACTGTGAACTATATTATTGCAAAATATATGACATGATTGTAAGGCCAGGGGCATAAAATATACAAGTGTATTTGTAAGAATGTCAGTTTAGAAAATTGCACTGAGAATAAAGCTTGCTGAAAATCTGTAATTTGACTAGCTATCATTTGTTTTTGCTGTCAAAAAAAGATAATAACAAAAAAGACTGCAAAAAGGATTTCTTTGTAAATGATTAGTAAACCCATATACAAGTTACCAAGCTGTAGCAGAAAAGCAGTTCTGTTCGTTATTTAAAGGTTACCATGCTTAACGCCCCTTTCACACTTGTGCGACTGGTCCTGTGACTTGGGACTGCAAAGTCGCATGACAAGTCATACTCCATGATTTCCAATGAGTACCATTCAAATCTGTGTGACTTCAAGTCGCAATGACTTCAAAGTAGTCCCTGCACTCCTTTGGTCCAACTTTGATGCATTTTGAGGTCCATAAACCTCAAGATTACACAGGCATTGCTTCAAGTCCAGTCAAAATTGCAGCAAAATCTCAAGTGCAAGTGTGAAAGGGGCCTAAGACAATGTTCAGGAACATGAAAGAAAGTTATATTTATTATTATTAATTAATAATTTTACAAGCCACCCAAGCAAATTACAGCCAATTAATGCTGACACAAAACACATACATTTATCAGTAATTATTCTCATAGCATAGATATTGTTGGATTTTGTGTTTTGCATATAGAAGTTGTGCTGGAACCATCCAACACTCAGCTTGGGTGCCTCCGTCAGTGTATAGCTTCCTCCAGTCTGGACATAGATATTATAGCTGAGCTTGATATTATAGCTGAGCATACAAGACTAGTCGACGATAGCTTGTATATGCAAACTGGAACAGTTTATTGAAAACTCGCACAGAATTTATATACTACACAAACAGGGGGGCAGTTGATCATATTATCGTATGCAAATGAAAACTGTATACAGGAATATAATTAACATAACCAAGGCAGAGCCAACATAAACTATAAACAGTAAGATTAAACTAGCCTTGATTAGTCAGGGGGTGACCAGACTATCCAGTAACAAAGTACATTACACATTATTATAAGTATACACACAGAGATGAGCAGACAGACAGAAACAATAGAACAAGGGGAATGCACACTGAGGAGGCACGTAATGGGGAAATTAGTCAATGGGACAAAAGACACATAACACCTTAAACAGATTATAGCAGGAGACCTCAAGAATCAGGTTTCTTTGAGCTAATGATATTAACATCTGCTCTGAGTATCACAACCTAAAGTAGTCATTGTTGATAATGGGGCATCTAGGCCCTAAATATGGATCCTGGGCCTACATTCCCAGAGTCTGTGCATTTTGGGGAGACATGGACTTACATCAGAAACAAGACCACTCCAAGGCATACACCTCACAAAGAGTAGTGTTCCCCTAAAAGCCAGGGCCTATAGTCCATGGGCAAGATCGGCCACCCTGCAGTCCTCTCCAAAAGCCCCTGTCCTGGCTGGGTCTGTGACATTTCTCTCCCATCCAAAGCTGACTAATAAAGGTCCCAGACATCCACCTGGTCTGGACATGTGTTAGTTGGGCAGAGTGAACTCACGTAGTCGGTCCACATGATTTTTCTTATGGGCTGCAGGGAATAGTTGTCATCGGTAGGTGTGGGACAGAGGTTGTGGAATTTATGTCCGGCTGCCATTGCTTCAGCTGGGTGTTCTTTTCTGCTACTGGGAAGAGGGGCCGACTACCCCAGCTCCCTGATGCCGTGGACTCACTGTAGGTGCTAGGTAGAGGCACCGGCACTCTGCCCTGTTGCCAGCATTTTAGCTGGGAGTAGGAGCTTCACTTGTCACTGGGGAGAGGGGGCCACATGCCCAGAGTGGTTGCCGGTGCTGGGCAGAGGTTGTTAGCACTCTGCCCTGATGCCAGCAGCTGGGAACCCCACATCCTGCACTTAGGCTAACTGTTGGGGAGGGAGGCCAGCTTCCTCCACTCCCAAACTGTGTATCTGTCACTGGGGAGATGAGCTGGCTGCTTCATCCCCCGTACCCTCATCTGGCTGCTGGGATGACATTTCTCTGGTACTGTCTTTCAGGTGCATGGATCCTTGCTGGTGAGGGAAGACAGTTTCCTCTTCTCTGACTGATGCTGGTGAGGGAAGACAGTTTCCTCTTCTCTGACTGACTGTTGGAGAGGGAGGACAGCTTCCTTCACTCCCAGACTGTGATCTGCCGCTGGCTAGATGAGCCGGTTGCTTCATCTTCCAAACTCCCAGACTCCCACTGTGGAGCCAGGATGACTTCCTTTGCTTCTGAGTCCCAACACTGCTGTTAGGGGGAGAAGACCACCTCCTCTCCCTTTTCCCCCTGGATCTTGATCTACTGCTGGGGAGTGACTGCCACCTTCTCACCCTGGGCCGGCTGCAGGGGAGGGGCAGAGGTCTTGGACCCTTCGTCCGGTTGCCAGCGCTTCAGCTGGAGAAGTTTGTTGTAACTTCACAGATGCTGCTGGCAGGAAATCCAATGTCTCTTTTGGTGGTTTGGGAGAAAGGCTGACTGCTTTTTCTCTCAGGAAGGCTAAAGCTGCTGTTGGTGCTGGCCAGAGCTCAGTGATGTTCTGCCCTGACACCAGCTCCTCTGCTGGAAAGCAAAAATGATAGGTCAGTGACCTTGCACAAATCTTTTAGGGCCACCGATTGTTGTAGGCATAGGCTAGCAGCGCTCTGACCTGATGCCATCTCCTGTGCTGGAGGTATACTGGGTTGTTCCTCCTCAGCAGAAAAGTCTATTAAATCCCCAGTGCCTGGAGCTGGTCCCAGTGAGTAGAGGTTTACCATCCCCAGAGCCACTGAAGGTGCTGGGCAGAGATTAGCAATGTTCTGCCCGGATGGCAGCATTTCAGTAGAAAGTTGAGTAAATGTTACATCCTCCAATGAAAAGTCAAATAAATCCATGCTTTCTGGGATCTGTGGCGGGGGAGCAAGGATAGCTTCCTCTTTTCCAGAGTCCTTGGACTGCAGCTGGGGAGATAAGCTGGCTGCTCTATCTCCCGTACCCTTATCTGGCTGCTGGACAGATGCATTCCTTCACTCAGGGTCGTCCTGTGCAGTTTATTAAGGTGAGTCAACACTTGCTGCATCCGCCATAAGAGTTCCGCTTCCAAAGCTGGAGGTGGGCAAAGCACACTGCTACTCTGCCCCATTGCCAACACTTCAGACAGAATTTCAGCGCTGCTGGCTGGTACTTCCTGATAGTCCCAGACTTAGCAGAGTCTATCAGCCATCTGTAGGCGATGTCCTTGGACAGCCTCTCCAATAACAGCCCCAGGTCGACATAGCCAAAGCCTTCCATCGGGCTGCCGTCCAATGGGCTATATACCAGCGGACGGCTCTGTAGCTCTCTTCTAACTGCATCTCTGCCTGGACCAGCCTGCTTAACTCAGCTGTCCATTCCTTGTGTGGTTGTTTCCCCACTTTGTACTGTGACCAGTACCTTTCCTGGATGGAGGAACAATTTTTCCCTGATGGTGCTACTCATGGGCTAGTGCTTTCTTCCAGAGTTGTTGACAGACAGAATCATACCATCCCAGCAGGACCTGCACTGACACTGGTCCCCTGTACTGTATCAGCTTCTCTCATAGCCTCCTTCCGAATTCCTCTTCCGTGGTGGCTGATATCTGTACCTCTCCTCTTCTGCTATCCAGGCCTTGGAACCCGTTGATGGTTTGGATGTCCCAGACTGCAGGAAGCATCCCACTGCTGCCACCAAATGTGATGGAACTGCTTGGGCACCCTGCTTAGGTGCTTCCTTCCTCCAAACAGTGCCTCCTGCCTTCCAAACCGTTACAGCAGACTTAGAGAGCTAATACCAGCCTTTAACCCAAAGCATCATACACAGACAAGATGTTGGGATAGAACCAAAAGAAGGTCGTTTATTGAACAGAAATACAGGTTTTTTATACACTTGAAAAGCACATGAACAATAATTTACCCAAAACATCACACAACGGTTTGGATAACGAGGTAGAGCTAACAAAGGGCTAATCCCATCATAGATACCTCCAAGAGTTAGCCAACAGATATAAACAATAGAACAATGTGAAAGACCTACTGTACTAAACAATAAACACATAACAATCCCCACCCCACCCCCACCTTAGCCTATCCATCAACAGTCTATGAGACAAACTCCTACAATATGCCAGCAGTCTGAAAAAGTGGAATTAATTTATCTTCATAGATTTCTTAAGGGATATCGTTAATAAATATTTCTGTCCCAAGTGAAGGAGCCTCCCAAACCCAGTTTGCAAGGGGGACACCATTATCCTGTACAGGATTAATATTACACCTTTGCCTCCAATCAAGTAGGGAAGCTTTATTGTCCTTATTTAGAGAAGTAATCCAAAACATGCTCTCAGTGTCCAATAACTGGTTGCCCATCATTATAGAATAATCTGTTTTCTACATGGGCCATAATCAGTGGGTAGGAGGCTTGCCCCTAGTCCTCTCCAAAAGCCCTTGTCCTAGTTGGGTCTATCACAGAGGGCTCAGGAGCAGGTCCCCAGATGTGTCACCATAGGAAGATGGCTTCCTACACAGAGAAAAAGAGGACCCAGAGCGCCAGCGAGGGACCCCGGAAGAAGAGGTTTAGGGCTTATCTATGTAATATCATTGCACAGAGCAGGTTAGTATAACATGTTTGTTATTACTAAAAAAAACTCCTTTAAAATGACATATTCTGCTAAATTACATTTTCTAGGCAGTTTTGCTCTGTTAAATATAAACTGGGGTTTAGCTCTTTTTTTAATATGGCTTAAGGGGCAAAAATAAAATAAACATTCTGTTAAATACCATCCTTGGACCTTGAACCTGCAAATAAAGTGACTCCCTGTACAATGTTCCATAGCAAATGTGACATTTACAAAATTAAAAATTAAATTAAATTGCTGGCAAACTACATTTCTCAGACACTTTATTATGATTGTAAACAGAGTCTGGGATTCCCCTCAAGATCCGTGCCAGACAATCTCCTTGATGAGGATCTGGTATAAACTTTACAAGATACCCTACACAAGAAACAAGAAAAAAATGCAGGAGGTCCTCCTCAAAATCCATACTTGATCCTAATCTGAGAATGTAGACTGGCTGGTCAGAAAAGTGGATGGAGGAGAGCAAGCTGGATAGTGCCAAGGGGAAAATGTACCATTGCAAATAAAAAATTGCCATTCAGAAGGGAACAGCTCTTTTATTAAGGCTTAAAGAGCAACATTAAAAATACATATTTTTTCCTTAATAATATTCTTGAGGATGCCCTAAACCTACATGTACTAAAGCAAATGGGACTTCTACAAAGAAAAACAATATTTATATTGCTGCAAAATTTTAATTTCTGGCTGCTTTATTGTGTCTATAAATTCAGCAGGTGACTTTAAGAAACAAACAAATCCATACCAAACCCTCTTTTGAGATTGTAGATTGGCTGGCCAGGAAAAAGAAGGAGTTAGCATGCTCTTTCCATCCTGAACCTACTAGATCACAGGTCCTCTATATGGGTATTAGGGATGGGCAAATGGCTCGGTCCTAATATGAGTTCGGCCAAACATTTGCCTATTCGGCCTTTCGCCAAACACCCCAATTTGCAGGGTGTTCTCCAGGTGTTTGCCCTGACGAACAGCCTGCAATGTACTGGGCAATGTAAGCAATGCACAGTGCATTCTGCGCCCTGATTGGGCAAAGCTTTGCCCATTCAGGGCATAGTGTCAGCTGGTTGTTAAGGAGCAGGGCCGTGAAGCCGTCTGTGGCATCTTTAACAACAGATCCTTAACCCCCCCTGAACCATGCCAGGCCACATGCTCTTAACATAGTGGGGTGGGTGCTTTGGAGCTCTGCCCCCCACCCCAAAGCACCTTGTGCCTATTTTTATAGGAACAAGGGCCTCATCCCCACAACCGTGGACAGTGGTTGTGAATATCTGCTGGCAAGGGGCTTATCAGAATCTGGAAGCCCAACATGCACCCGTCCTTTGCCTGCAATTTCTATTTTAAAATGAATGGGTTGTTTTACAAGGTGAACGTTTACAATCCCTTTAAATGTTCTCTTTTAGTCTATAAAGAAGCCTGTATTACAACCGAAGTGCAGCCAAAATCCCAAACAGTAAAATCAGCACAAGGGACGTAACCTACAGTCAGTAGGATGTGTCCCTTGTGCTGATTCCTCTTGTGTTAGTTAAATTTCCCTGTCTCCCAACCCCTCTCCCCACCGACATAATGTTCTAGTGCAGTGATGGCGAACCTTGGCACCCCAGATGTTTTGGAACTCCATTTCCCATGATCCTCATGCACTCTGCAGTGTAATAATATAAAATACCTGGACAACCACTGTCTCCCAAGATATCTCTGCGCTCAAGGAGGAGTCAGCTGTTAACTGCTACAATAGATAATAATAATAATACAGACTGCTGCTACTTAGCCAAATAACTAAAATATTTGTATACAGATAAAAATGAAAAAATAGTAGCGCAAGAGTCAATATGAATTGACTCAGAAAAAACCAAATGAACCCATATGAACTAAGTATTCAAAACTGGTAATAATCAACTTAGCACTCTAAGTATTAAATGAATGATCTCAGTGTCAAAAAAGTCCTTAGAGAGCAGATGACAATACTCAATAGTGATGGGGGGGGAGTGGCTTGGAGAGGAAGAGATGTGAGGACGTGTGAGTAGGAGCTCCCGCTAACCCCTCTCCCGGACTGCCACGACACAGCATAGCTACACGGCATGCAAACAAGTAACCCGGTCAGGAATCGCCCAGTGACCCGCTCGGTTAGCGATCGCTCGGTCGTAGACCGGCGCCAATTACAGAGGAGATCAGGTGGTGGAATACAGCAATACTTTCAACAGCAGCTGTCCGGAGTGCCTGAAACCAAGATGGCGGCGGCACGTGTGGGGACACAGCCCAAACAGAGTGCGCAGGGAGTGCAGTGCACACAGCATGCAGAGAAAGGTGAGAAGCCGCCAGAGGGAAACATGACAAACCCCGGGGGGACAGCAGCGAGAGAACTCGAAGCGGACCCCGTGATTCAGCAGGAAAAGGTAAATCCGGATATTAAAGTGTTATTGAAGGCATTGCCCACTAAAGCAGAGATAGAGGCATTAATCATGCGGATTGAGGAAACACATCGACGTGATATCCAGGAGCTTCGCAAAGATATGGTCCAACTATCCGATAAAGTTACCTTAAAAGAAACCGAGATCACACAAGTAAAGGACCAAGTAGCGGTCATAAGGAAGACCACAGAGACATTATCAGAGGCCACCATTAATATGCAACTTCATATGGAAGATTTAGAAGATAGGAGCCGCAGAGGGAACTTAAAACTGAGAGGCGTACCAGAGGTGGAAGGGGAAAATTTACAAGAAAAGGTGAGAGACATTTTTTTAAAAGTGCTAGCCCCCACCTCACATCCTGCGGCCCCTATGGAAATTGACAGGGTCCATAGACTGACAGGGTTCAGATACACAGACCCCAACAGACCCGTGATATAATATGTAAAATGCATCACTATACACAGAAAGAGGAGATCCTCCGGAAAGCCTGGGACATAGGTATAGTTGAATTCGCAGGGGCTAAAATAAAAATACTCCCGGATCTGTCTAAAACCACACTATACCGCAGATCATTACTACGGCCAGTGCTGGAGAGAGCAAAGCAGCAAGGTTTTAGGTACAGATGGGGATATCCGCTGGCAGTGACTTTTTTTAAAGAACGAGACATGTTTGTTCTTCGTACCCCAGCGGATTTACCCAACTTATTTGAGTTCTTGGGTACAGAACCTGTTCAGGTGGAGGACTGGCTTACAATTTCCCCCAGAACAATGGGGTACTCAATTTGGGGCCCCCGTGAACAGAGGTTGAATGGACATGGAAACAGGAAAGTGCAGGTCTGAGAGAACTAAGAGAATTGAGGATCCAATCGGAAGAGAGAATGAAGAAATGATAGGAAGAAATACTGCTATTACAAAATTCTCTCCCCAATAATTTTTTTTTTTTTCCCCTACCCCTTCTTCGGCTGTTCCCCCCTTTCTTTTCGGAGCAGTTAGCTCCCCTATGTTTTTTTGGGGGTATATGGATACATGGATACACCCCTCCCCCCCCCCCCCGGGAAGAGAATAAGAGATAAGGACCTTTTGATTTTCCCGCACAAAATCACTATTGACCTTTGAACTTTTTTCTTTTTTTTTATGTCTTATATAGATATACATACTACAAGCATATGAGTGGAAGGAGGACCTTCCCCCTTGAGGAGAGAGGAAGGGAGGGAAGGAGGAAGAAGGGGAAAGGGGGAAGGAAAGAGAAAGGGAATTTTTTTTTTTTTTAGGGGATTTTCACTTTTTTTTTTTCACTATTTTCTTATATTCTTATATTCTTTTATACACTATTAGAACACATGAGACACGAGTGTAGAGTGGTTATGGAGGTGTTTTTTTTTTTTCTTTGGGTTATGGGAGAATTATGTTGTTTTTTTCCCTTTTTTTTTTTAGGGCACACAACAATTAGATTTTTTTTTTTTTTTTTACACGGAATAAGAGAGATAGGAAACAAGAAGGAGGTACTTATAATTTATAAACACTAACAACTGTAACAATTTGATTTATAGAGTAGCACTGACTCCCTTTTTTTTTGGTCATAAACACATTTTGTAACCTATAAACACCAATAATGGCTATAATCTGATTTATTGAATAGCACGGTTTTTGTTTAATTTTTATTTTTGATTACAAACACATTTCACAATAGGACCAATTTAAGCGGTCCCTAAGAAGGTGATAGAGCACAGGGAACGGGAGGGGATTGTCTCCCCCCCCCTTTTTTTTTTTTTTTCTCCTTCTTCTTCTCTCTTTTTCAGGGTTAAAAACAGTAGACATGTCCTAGAAGGGGGGGGGAGGGGCGGAAGAAGCATTAGGTAATACTCAACCTACTAAGGAACTAGGAGAAGGGGAGGGGTAGATGGTAGATGGGGAATGTAATGTGAGATCTTGGGGTGGGGTGGCGGGGATGGATGGGATGGGGGAGGGAGGAGGGGAGAAGATAACCCCCGTACAACCGTCTCTTCTTTCCCCCACCCCCCCTGCTCTTTTTGTTTTTTTTACTTTTTTCTTCCCATTTTGTAGGGGGAATTGTGTGTTTTTTTTTTCTTTTCTAATATAATGTTTATTTCTTTGATTTTTTCTCCTTTGCCTCTAAATGTGATACAAGGAATGTAGGATGGGAGAAATTGAGGCCGGGAGAAGTAGATAAACAAAAATAATGAATTTATTTATATATATGCCGGAATATCATGTGGATGATCTGTGTTGGGGTTCGGGAGAGGGAGGGGAGAGTTTTATTCTCTAACCCAACCCAAACATAACCCCATTTAGGAAATTGCTCAAAGAACCAATATAGATTGGATGAGCAACCCAGCGTGAAGCTACATAGTGACCTCTCTATAGTTGAGAGGTCAAGAAGGTACTTTCCTTCCTCCCCCCTGCCCCCCTTAAGTTTTCCCCCCCTTTTTTTTTTTTTCCTCTCCCCCCCCCCCTCCTTTTAACCCCTTTTTTTTTTTTTTTTTTTTTACAATGGAGAATATACGGATTTTATCCATTAATGCAAAAGGTCTCAACACTCCAGAGAAAAGGAGAATTTTGTTAGATGATCTGAAAAGATCAAGGATAGATATTGCGATGGTACAGGAGACACATTTCAGAGAGGATAAATGCCCTAAGTTAAACAATAATCTCTTTCCTATAGTATATCACTCGACTAACTTGGAGGCAAAGTCGAAGGGCGTATCCATTCTCCTATCAAGGAACATACCCTGGAAATGCACACAAGTTTTGAGCGACCCAAATGGCCGATATTTATTTGTAAAAGGGACGATACGAGAGACCGAAGTCACACTAGCCAATATGTATGTTCCAAACATAAAACAGGATGGTTTCTTGAGGAGGGGCATGGATATGCTCAACGAGTTTAGGGGGGACATCTAATAATAGGAGGAGATATGAACATCCCCTTGATTCCTTCAGAAGATACATCCCGGGGCTTATCCTCAATTCCGCCTACAGTACGAAAGCAGTTTGCTAAAATACTACAGGAAGGACAATTAATAGATGCATGGCGCCTGATGCACCCCAGAGAAAGAGACTACTCATTCTATTCCTCTTTACATCAACAATACTCCCGCATAGATTATTTCTTAATTCCACACAGTCAATTGCACGCTATAAAAGACATAATGATAGGCCCAGTGACTTGGTCAGAACATGCCCCAATTACAATAATTTATGAGTTACCAAACAAAAGAGAAAGGAGAGAAACAACTTGGAGACTGAATGAAAGTCTTTTACAAGATAAGGAGACTATGGCAGAGGTCGAGTCAGAAATAGTTTTTTTCTTTTTAACTAATACCACTGCAGACTCAGACCCAGGGATAATATGGGAAACACACAAAGCAGTTATTTGAGGTATTCTTATTAAACATGGGGCCAGGATCAAAAAACAGCGAACTAAACAATTAGATCACCTACTTCAAGCTCTTTATAAAACAGAAGCAAAACATAAACATGCACCATCAGCGGAGGGAAAGGATGAGCTTTTGAAAGTAAGGAGAGATATTAATGAACTCTTATCCTTTAGAGCTAAAGCAGCAATTCAGAAAACTAAAAGGATTTTCTATGAAGCAGGGGATAAATGTGGGAAGCTACTAGCAAAATCACTTAAAGACCAAAATCTGACAACTTATGTACCACATATAGTAACAGACGCAGGACAGAAACTTGCATACCCCAAACAGATAACTCAAGAATTTAAAAAATATTATGAAACATTATATAATTTAAAAACCCAAACAGTCCTACAAACGCAGATGGAGGAATATGTATATACCTCACAAATGCCCCAGTTGTCAGAAGAGGAGAGTAAAATACTCGAATCCCCAATAACACCTGCGGAGAAAATGGAAACTATAAAGAATATTAAAGTAGGGAAGGCACCTGGACCTGACGGGTTTACTATTCATTACTATAAGAAGTTAATGCCATACCTGAAGGAATTTATGAGGGATATGTTCAACGCCTGGGGGGCAGAAAATAGAATCCCCAAAGAAACCATACATGCACATATATCGGTAATCCCTAAGGAAGGGAAAGACCCTACCTCGTGCAAAAGTTACAGACCAATTTCCCTGTTGAACACTGATTTTAAAATTTTTACAAAGATTTTGGCAGTTAGACTACAGAAATACCTGACAAAGCTGATCCATTTGGACCAGGTCGGATTTGTCCCAACCCGAGAGGCAAGGGACAACACGACCAAGCTATTGAGCTTATTACATATAACACACCAAAATAAGATACCAACTGTCTTGCTTAATACCGACGCAGAGAAAGCGTTCGACAGGGTCAGGTGGGAGTATATGTTCACGGTCCTCCGCTATATAGGGATAGGTGAGAAAATGTTAAAATGGATAACACAGAGCTATTCAGTCCCTTCTGCAAAAGTAAGGGTAAACGGAATCTTATCCACAGAGTTTTTAATTACAAACGGAACGAGACAGGGGTGCCCCCTGTCCCCGCTCCTGTTTGTATTATCACTGGAACCCTTCCTGTGCAGAATCCGAATGAATCCGGATATTTCGGGTATCAGCGTGGGAAAGGATCAATATAAAATATCAGCGTATGCCGACGACGTCCTATTTTCGATCACGAATCCAATTATATCACTCCCCAACTTGTTACACGAGTTGGAGAGATACGGAACCCAATCTAATATGAAGATAAACTTCAATAAATCTGAAACAATGGGAATAAAACTTACAGGGACACTCCAACAACAGTTAAGGGCAAATTTTAAATTGAATTGGACTAAGATAGCCTTAAAATACTTAGGGACATCGATCACACCAAAAATATCGCAATTGTTTAATCTGAACTTTATTCCCTTACTAAAATCTATAAAACTACTACTGCAAGGGTGGAGAGGAGGAATGCACTCATGGATGGGAAGGTGCAACATAATCAAAATGAGTGTCATACCAAAATTCCTGTATATTTTTCAGGCACTTCCCATCCACATTCCACCTCGATACTTGCTGCAGATCGAAACTATGATAATGAATTTCATCTGGAATTCAAAACGTCCGAGAGTAGGGAAAAAATATTTATTTAAATCTAAAACAGATGGGGGGCTGGCGGTCCCGAACATAAAGAAATACTACCAAGCCATCCAACTGGGAAGAGTGATTGACTGGTGTCGACACAGAGAATATAAGCTCTGGCCAAACTTAGAGCAGGCACAATGTGAGATCTCGTTGAAAAGAGCCCCATGGTGTTATAAAATCCTACCAGCATCAATAAAGAAACATCCTATTATAGGAAACATGATCAAAACATGTGCAAAAATATTTAAACAGGATAAATTAATACGGGAGAACTCCGTATTGTATCCAATATTGGGAAACCCCCACTTTGAGACAGGATATCAAGACAGGAAATTTAAGGCCTTAGCAGAGAGAGGAATTATACAAATATCTGACTTCCTAACAGAGACAGGTTGGGTAACGATAGAGGAATTAACAGACGTTTCAGGCCACTTTGGCCTAGATCCATGGAGGGCCTTTCAACTACGCCAGTTGTTGGGAACATTGCAAGTTCCCTCCCAGGGCGATAAAGAGGTAACACCTTATGAAAAATTATGCACCCAAAATGGAATTCTGGAACACACTATATCTAAAATCTACTCTCTGCTAATGACATCAGTAGAACGGCGTAAACTTCCTTTTTTGAGGGAATGGGAGAGGGAAATGGGTATTGTCTTCTCACTAGAACGGGGAAATCAAATAATTAAGTCAGTATTCTCAACTTCAATGTGCGTTAGAATCCAAGAACTGAATTACAAAATTTTTTCCAGATGGTATTATACCCCGGTTAAGATGAATAAAATTTCTATATCAAATACAGATTTGTGCTGGAGATGTGGGACAGAGAGAGGGACAATGCTCCATATATTCTGGGAATGTCCTAAATTAGAAAAGTTTTGGGAACAGATTTGGAGGACAATACAGGAAATTATGAAATGTCATATTCCCAAAGAACCTGCCCTCTTTCTGCTCCATACCCCCAGCACACCGATACAAAATTATAAAAAATCCATTATACCACATCTGGTGAACGCAGCCAGGATATGTATCCCTCTTAAATGGAAAGAGATTGAACCACCTAACATAAACATGTGGCTAAGGAAAGTTGAGGAAATAAATAACTTAGAAAAATTGGTTCTATCTGCTCATCAACAAACTGACAAATATGAGAAGAAATGGAAACAGTGGAAAGATTATGTTAATTCAGAAGAAAGGTAATCTCTAAGTACAGGACAAGAACTTGTGTGCAGAAAATAGATATATAATAATATAGGAGTGTTGAGACCTATGCACTCATTTCTCCTTCTTTTTTTTTGGGGGGGACAGGGGGGAGAGGGGGAGAGAAGGAAAAGGAACGAAATGGGAGTTTTTGGGTTCGGTAATAGATTGCCAAAGAAAGGCTAGTGTTCCTTTAAAGGGAATAAATGTTTTGTAATTATAACCCTGAAAGTTAAAATGTAATGAATATACTGTATATGTAACTGAACTTAAAGAAATAAAGATATAATTTGAAAAAAAAAAAAAAAGTCCTTAGAATAAAATTGTCCATTAAAAACATCCAAAGGTTCGTGACGTTTAAGCAGGATCACCTCTTAACCACCACCAAGTGCCAAACCGAGGGGTCAGAAGAAATGGCAACTCACCAAATGTCGTTGCTCAAATGTTCTAACATGTGAGCAAAACACGCAGGGTGTATATATAGTTTACTGGATAAGCAGGAAGACATATACTGATCCACACTGCTGAGAGCTTGCTATCCACTCCTTCTCATGAACTCCTCATAAGCCAGGTACCATGCAGAAAAGAATGGCTCCAATAGTGAAATACCGTCAAATCATAAACTTTATTGAAATAAACACATGTATTGCACTCACATTTAGTGACACATCCCGGAAGCATCTGGGTTAGTGTGGAGGTAGCCCGGCGTACGGTACGAGTGGTGATTCCTGTTTTGCCGTTCATTCATTAAGTGCCCACCATTACACTGCTAAATGTGAGTGCAATACATGTGTTTATTTCAATAAAGTTTATGATTTGACGGTATTTCACTATTGGAGCCATTCTTTTCTGCATGGTACCTGGCTTATGAGGAGTTCATGAGAAGGAGTGGATAGCAAGCTCTCAGCGGTGTGGATCAGTATATGTCTTCCTGCTTATCCAGTAAATTATATATACACCCTGCGTGTTTTGCAACTCACCAAACGACATTTGGTGAGTTGCCATTTCTTCTGACCCCTCGGTTTGGCACTTGGTGGTGGTTAAGAGGTGATCCTGCTTAAACGTCACGAACCTTTGGATGTTTTTAATGAACAATTTTATTCTAAGGACTTTTTTGACACTGAGATCATTCATTTAATACTTAGAGTGCAAAGTTGATTATTACCAGTTTTGAATACTTAGTTCATATGTGTTCATGTGTTTTTTTCTGAGTCAATTCATATTGACTCTTGCGCTACTATTTTTTCATTTCACTCTGCAGTGTAGTTGAGCATCATGGGCAATGTAGTTTCAAAACATCTGGGATGCCAAGGTTCACCATCACTGTTCTAGTGCATTGGAGGTTAATAAAAATAAGGGCTGTCACAGAAACCCATGTCTTTTGAAACACCATCTTAAATTATGGATATATCATGATGAGCCAAGAGAAAACAAAATTAGACAATTATAGAGATGGCCTTGCGGTTCGCCCAGCAGTCGGTTCGTGGCGAATTTTGCTTGTTCGCTACCCGCCAATTTTGCGAACACATGGCGTTGTTCGCAGCGGCCATATTAGTTTACATTGGGGAGAACTTTGACCCATGACACAGCTGTCAGGTGGAACGGGACAGCCAATTGAAACATTTCAGCACATGGACATGCCCCCTACCTTATAAATAGACCAGAGCAGGTGGCAATTTCACATTCTGCTTTATGCTGTATGCATCAGGGAGAGGTCTGCTGTATGCATCAGGGAGAGATTGCCAGACACAAATAGCTCTGTTAAGATCCACAAAAGTCCTTTTCAGGGCTGGTATTTCGGTATAGGTCTACTACAGTCTCTTTTCAGTTTAGGGACAGGTATCCAGTCTGTGCTCCAGGGACAGTTAGAGATAGGCAGTGACACAAATCGCTCTGTTAATGTCACCAAAAGTCATTTAAAGGGCTGCAATTTATTTGGTATATGTGTATAGTTTCTGTTCCGTTTAGGGACAGGTATCCAGTGTGCTCCAGGGACAGAGATCAGCAGTGACACAAATCACTCTGTTAATGTCCACAAAAGTCATTTTAAGGGCCGCTATTTATTTGGTATAGGTGTGCAGTGCACTATATAGGGGTGTAATCCACGGTATAATATACTTTTTAATACAGAAAGCATATTATAGTGGATTTGTATTGTGCACTGTGCAGCTTTGTGACTGGTGTGGTGACTGAGCGTTGCTGCAGCAATACTACAAACAGTGACAAAAGAACTTTTAATGTATTATAACTGGTGTGATAGACCAGTGGCCCCCCAATACCACATATTGAAGTGGGGTGTTATCTGAGCATACTTTTACAAGTGTATTTGTGTCCTGCAACAATATTGCCTCTTTTGCTGTGTTAACTCTGCTACACACAGTGCCAAACTCACTGGCCAATTTTTTGAACAACTGGTGTGATAGATCAGTGGCCCCCAATACAACATATTGAAGTGGGGTGTTATTTAACAGTATACCTTTCTAAAATTGTATTTTAGTCCTGCAAAAAATTGGCCTCTTTTGCTGTGTTAACTCTGCTACTGTAACGCTCCTGCGTTTTTATTGTAAGCTGGATTTGCAGCTGCAGAATCTCCACTCAGTAGTCATGTAGAGATGTGTTGGAATACCAGATCCAACTCTCCAGACTCATCACTGTGGGCCTGTCTGCTTCGGCATACAGATATACACACACTCAATAAGATGTTCCTGGAGTGATAAGATGTATATGATAGTATGGAGGTGATGTGCTGAAGGGACAGGTGTGAGCAGTGACAGTAATGGTAAGCACTTGATAGTAATGTTCAGGAGAGTAGTAGATGGTAATAGGTAGAATGCAGATAGGTTAGTAATCATGTATGGTACCAGGTGGTAAGGACAGTAGATGACATATACAGGATAGACTAACCCAGTGCAAGGATAGATGGTAGTAGACTCAAGAGCTAGCAATCTATGTAACAGTGCAGATGGTAGAATTAGTATGAATAGATAGTAACAGTCCTTAATGTGCAGAAGATGATAGTGTAAGTTAGTTATGGAGGATTCCCCTGTGGGGTACTTATCACTAGTAAGGTTTAGTAAGTAGAGGGGTCCAGTAGTGAGGGAGTGATCCGGTAGCGAGATACGGGATCAGTAGCGAGGTTCCGGTCTGTTCCAGGTAAAGGCAAATAGCTGGAGGTTCCGACAGCAAGACAAGGCTTGTAAGCATGTAGGCACACATTGAACGAACAACGTGAGAGAGAACGCCGGCGATTGAAATAGCCGCTCAGCGGCGCTCAGCGATGACGTCATCCGTCTTAAAGGTGTATGCGTTCCACCTAACTAGAAAGGTGGGACGCAATGTTGAAAGTAAAATGGTAAATAAGGGTACCAGAGGTACCAGAATCTTACAGTCCCCCCCCCTTAAGGCCGGCTCCGGAAGGCCTATAGCACTGGTTTCTCCGGGTATTTCGAGTGAAACCTTCGTATAAGCCTAGGTGCGTGAACATCAGAGGTATCCAACCAGGTGTCGTCTTGGGGTCCATAGTTCTTCCATCTTATGAGATATTGGAGTCTTCCTCTGTGGATACGAGAATCCAAAATCTCCTTAATCTCATATTCTTCTCCGCCTTCAACTTGTACTGGAGGTGGAGGCAAGATGGTAGGCCTTATTCCTTGGTTAGGAACATGCGGCTTCAGTAGCGACACATGAAAGATGGGATGTATTTTGAGATCTGCCAGTAAGGTGAGTTGCACTGCAGCTTTTCCAATGAGTTTCTTAAGGGTCCCAGAAATAAAGGTCCAGAAATAAAGGTCCAAGCTTTTTGCTAGGGATCTTTAATCTTAAATTTTTTGTCGATAGCCAAACGAGGTCCCCAATAGCATATTGCGGAGAAGGTCTTCTACGAAGGTCGTAGTACCTTTTTTGTTGACTATGAGCGTGTGAGATGGTGGTATTAAGTAAACCCAGAGAGTCTTTTATTTGGGTAAGATAATCCGAGGCTACTGGGTTACTTGATGGTAGGATGCGTGGTGGAAGAAGTGTGGGATGAAACCCATAGTTCTAGTAGAACGGACTTTGCTTAGTAGTACTGTGGGTTGTGTTGTTATAAGCAAATTCCGCCAGAGGGAGGAGGGCCACCCAATCATCCTGTAGGTATGATGTGTAGCAACGCAGATATTGTTCTATACACTGGTTGACTCTTTCAGTCTGTCCGTTGGTCTGAGGGTGGTAGGGAGAAGTGAGCTTTCGCTCAATCCGTAGTATTTGACATAGAGCTTGCCAAAATTTGGAGATGAACTGTGAACCACGGTCGGATAAAAGAGTCTTTGGAATTCCATGTAACTTGAACACATATTTCATTAGTAGTTCCGCTGTTTGTTTAGATGAAGGTAGTCTGCGAATAGCAATGAAATGTGCCATCTTTGTCAGATGGTCCACTGACACTAGAATGGTATTAAATCCTTTGGAAGGTGGTAGTTCTACTATAAAGTCTAAGGACACAACTTCCCATGGGACCTGGGGTATTGGTAGACTGCAGAGTAGACCAGATGGTTTTGTAGTGTCAATTTTGGACCTTGCACAGATGTCACATGAAGAAACAAATTTTTGTACAGACGTCTTCATATCAGGCCACCAAAACTGCCTGGTAAGCAAATTAAGGGTTTTCGTCATACCCATATGTCCTGCCATGGGCACATCATGTGATAATTCCAAGATCTTGGTGCGCATAGTAGGGGGTATGTAGAGTTTGTCGTGGTAATAGAGGAAGCCTTCTGCATCAGTACTTAGTTGTGGTGGAGGTGAATCCAATCCTATACTGTGCAAAATCTCTTCCTTCAGGGAACGAACAACACCAATAATACGTTCATAGGGTATTCTAGGAATAGAAGGGATTTCGGCGCAGTTATCTTCGGTTAATCGTGATAGCGCATCCGCTTTTTTATTTTTGTCTGCAGGCGTGTAGGTCACTAGGAAGTTGAATCTTAGGAAGAATAATGACCATCGTACCTGCCGGTGGGAAAGAGTTTTGTTAGTCTGGAGGTATTGAAGGTTTTTATGATCTGTATATATGAGTATTGGTAATTGGGTACCTTCAAGTAGATGTCGCCAATTCTCCAGTGCCAGTTTTATGGCAAGCAACTCCTTTTCACCCACTGGGTAATTCACCTCTGGGCTGCTTAGTGATTTTGAGAAGAAAGCAACTGGGTGGAGTGGTGAAGTATTTGTTGGTCGTTGGGAGAGAATTGCTCCTACTGCCATATTTGACGCATCTACCGCCAGAATATATTGGAGGGATGGGTCTGGATGGCGTAGTATGGGAACAGAAGTAAAGCTTGATTTTAACAAGCGGAAAGCTCCATTTGCTTCTTCTGACCATTTGAATGGTTTCTTTATACTTGTAAGTTGTGTGAGAGGTCTCACAATAGCAGAGAAGTTCTTGATGAACTTCCTATAGAAGTTTGAAAATCCAAGGAATCGCTGTAATGCCTTACGAGTTGTTGGTATAGGCCAATCCAGAATACAGGATATCTTGCTCATATCCATCTTGATTCCGGTTTTGGATATGATGTATCCTAGGAATAATATTTCTTCTTTATGAAATAGGCATTTTTTTAATTTCACGTATAGATTGTGTGCGAGTAATCTGGATAACACAAGTCTTACATGTTTTATATGTTCAGACAGAGATCGAGAATAGATAAGTATATCGTCCAGATATACCACAACACAGACATCAAGTAAGTCTCTAAAGATGTCATTTATGAACCTTTGAAAAGCTGCGGGAGCATTACACAACCCGAATGGCATCACAAGATATTCGAATAATCCGTATCTGGTTCTGAATGCTGTTTTCCACTCATCTCCGTCACGGATTCGGATTAGGTTGTATGCCCCTTTTAGGTCCAATTTAGAGAAGTAAGTAGCCCCACGCACTTGTTCAATGAGTTCAGGGATGAGCGGTAAAGGATAGCGATCCTTTATTGTAATGGTATTTAATTGCCTATAATCGATAATAGGCCTAAGACTTAAATCCTTATTGCGGACAAAGAAAAGTCCTGCAGCTGTGGAAGAAGTAGAGGGTCTGATGAACCCTTTTGTCAAATTCTCATCCAAGTATTCCTTGAGATAAGAGAGTTCATCCTGTGAGAGAGGATAAACATGACCGAAAGGCAATTTGCTGTTAGGGAGTAGATCGATAGTGCAATCATAATCCCTATGGGGAGGCAACACTTGAGCATTTTTCTCAAGGAATACTTCGGACAGATCCTGATAGCATAGTGGTGCAATCTCGTCTGATACCACAGACAGGATCTTTCCATAAGATGGGAGGTTACACGTAATCTCACAATAGTGAGAAGAGAAAGTTAAAGTCCGTCTTTTCCAATCTATGATTGGTTGATGTGTGTGTAACCAGGGGAGTCCCAAAATAATGGGAAAATGGGGTGAAGATAGTATATCAAAGGAGGTGGTCTCCATATGAGACTCGTTAGCAGTGACAAGGAGTGCTTGTGTCTGATTGGTGATTGGACCAGAAGATAGCGGGATACCGTTAATGAAACTAACAGAAACAGGTTTAGGTTTTGAAATAATAGGTATTTTATTTAAGGTAACAAAACGTGTATCGATATAGTTCCCACAAGATCCTGTGTCGATCATAGCCTTGGTGGTAATCCTAGTCTGGTCCCACTGTAATGTTAAATGAACAAAGAGATAGGGTTTAGAAAAGGAAGTCGTTAATCCCCCTAGCAAGACATGTGAACACTCACCCTCTTTTTTGTGGACAAGGGGACAGACGCTTATCGAATGATCCGGGGATGCGCAGTACATGCAGAGATTACTGGATCTTCTCCTGGCTCGTTCAGTAGTTGATAAAGGTGGGCGTATGGTTCCTACCTCCATAGGAGTAGGGTCAACAGCCGAAATCCGAGAAGGACTAGACAATGGCATTCCCATTTTCTCAGCCTTTCTTTCTCGCAGTCGCCTGTCAATGTTGATACTGAGTTGTATTAAGGCATCCAAAGTGCCAGGTAAATCCGCTCGGGCGAGCTCGTCTTTAACGGCTTCTGACAACCCGAGTCTGAACTGAGTTCGCAGAGATGTATCATTCCACCCTGAATCAAGGGTCCATCTTTTGAACTCTGCTACAAAGTCTTCTACAGGTCTCCTTCCTTGTTTTAAAGCCCTCAATTGGATATCAGCAGTACTCTGCCTATTGGGGTCATCATATAAACTAGCGAGTTCCGCTAGGAATAAAGGATAGGAGTTGAGAAGCTGATCATTTTTTCTCAAAGAGAGAGTCTGCCCAGGCCCGTGGATCACCCGTTAAGTATGAAATGACGGTACAGACTTTAATCTGATCAGTAGGGTAAGTACGAGGTTTTAGCAAAAAAAGCAATTGACATGCGTTTTTGAATTCACTAAATTTTTTCCGATCACCTGTAAACACTAGAGGAGGGTTTATTTTGGGTTCAGGAGGCTGAGCAGCAGTAAGCTGGGAAAGACGGGTTACCTGCTGTCTCAGAGTCTGATTGTCTTCTTTTACTTCAGTAAGAGCAAGTATTAATGCATTTACTTGTTGTGTTAATTGTGTCACTTGAGTGGATAATTCTGCTGAATCCATTTTTTTAAGGTTCGTTCAATCTGTAACGCTCCTGCGTTTTTATTGTAAGCTGGATTTGCAGCTGCAGAATCTCCACTCAGTAGTCATGTAGAGATGTGTTGGAATACCAGATCCAACTCTCCAGACTCATCACTGTGGGCCTGTCTGCTTCAGCATACAGATATGCACACACTCAATAAGATGTTCCTGGAGTGATAGGATGTATATGATAGTATGGAGGTGATGTGCTGAAGGGACAGGTGTGAGCAGTGACAGTAATGGTAAGCACTTGATAGTAATGTTCAGGAGAGTAGTAGATGGTAATAGGTAGAATGCAGATAGGTTAGTAATCATGTATGGTAACAGGTGGTAAGGACAGCAGATGACATATACAGGATAGACTAACCCAGTGCAAGGATAGATGGTAGTAGACTCAAGAGCTAGCAATCTATGTAACAGTGCAGATGGTAGAATTAGTATACATAGATAGTAACAGTCCTTAGTGTGCAGAAGATGATAGTGTAAGTTAGTTATGGAGGATTCCCCTGTGGGGTACTTATCACTAGTAAGGTTTAGTAAGTAGAGGGGTCCAGTAGTGAGGGAGTGATCCGGTAGCGAGATACGGGATCAGTAGCGAGGTTCCGGTCTGTTCTAGGTAAAGGCAAATAGCTGGAGGTTCCGACAGCAAGACAAGGCTTGTAAGCATGTAGGCACACATTGAACGAACAACGTGAGAGAGAACGCCGGCGATTGAAATAGCCGCTCAGCGGCGCTCAGCGATGACGTCATCCGTCTTAAAGGTGTATGCGTTCCACCTAACTAGAAAGGTGGGACGCAATGTTGAAAGGAAAATGGTAAATAAGGGTACCAGAGGTACCAGAATCTTACAGCTACACACAGTGACAACAGTTACTGGCCAATTATTTGTAGAACTGGTGTGATAAACCTGTGGCCCCCCAATACCACAGATTGAAGCTGGGTGTTATATACCTTTTTCCAGATATACTGCGATTCTCTAGAGGCTTTTGTCACAGGGTAATTTAAAAAAACATGACAGGCAGAGGAAGAGGCAGACACTTACGCAGGGGTGGTAGGGGAAGGGCAGGAGCAGTAGGCCGGAGCCAAAGTGTGAAGTTTCAGAAGGCGCGTTCGATTACATCAAAGGATGCACCAGACTTGGTTGAGTGGCTCACTCAGCCTTCCTCTTCTGCACCCTCCTATTCCTCTCTATGTGCACCCTCTCCACTCTCTGCTGTGTACACCCCCAAAGATAGCACCACAAACACCACCACCACATACCCTCGGCTTGAGTCACTGAAATTATTTTCTGATCCATCACAAGACATTTGCGATGCACAGCCATTGTTGGCATCGGATCAGGAAGAGGAGGTAGCAACATCCGCCACTCAGCAGTCTGACGACAGTACCCAGATCAGCCCAAGGAGGTTGGTCCCCGCTGTTGCTGCCTACTCTCAGATCTCGAATGTTAGTGGTGGGGAAGGTGACGTGGATGATGACGTGTCTATGGACGTCACGTGGGTGCCCACAAGAGAGGAAGAGAAGGGGAGTTAAGAGGGAGAGACGGACCGGCAGATAGGGAGGAGAGGCAGGTAGAACTTGCATTGCACAAGAGGTACAAATCAGGAGCGAGCCATCAACCATGTACAGTCACATCTGGTGCTCCCAGGATGCCGGCACATGGCTCCGCAGTGTGGGCTTTTTTAATGTGTCCGTTGCTGACAACAGTGTTGCCATCTGCATCCTTTGCAGTCAACGCAAAAGTCGCGGTAAGCCCAAGACTCTTTGGACGACCGACCACCTTAAGAAGGCACCCGAACTCCCATCACCGAGCCCAGTGGGAGCAACACCGTCAGAACCCACAAAGCCACACTCAAGGCTCTCACCGTCCAGCCTCTTCTCCTCCTTCTACTCTCTCCTCACAATTGTCCTCCACTCCACCTTCCATCATGCCGTTGGCACGTTGTTCTGGAAAAAGGCAGGCTTCTGTGGCCCGAATGTTGGAGCGGAAAAAAATTATGACGCTGGAGAACCCTCTTGCCCAACGTTTGACTGCTGGCTTGTGGGAACTGATAGCCCGCCAACTACTGCCATATCAACTGGTGGACTCGTAGGCCTTTTGTAAATTTGTGGCCATTGGAACACCACAATGGAAGGTTCCAGGCAGGAAATATTTCTCGCAGAAGGGCATTCAAGAGCTGTATGGCCATGTTTAGCGGCAAGTGAATATATCTCTGGCACACAGTGTTGGTGCCAAGATACATCTTATCATAGACACATGGTTTAGCAAACACGGACAGGGAAGGTATATCACTTTTACTGAAATACAATGTGAGAAATATATTGGTGATAATAAAAATCAATAAAAAAAACAGTATATTGGTCATTTTCCAACTAAATCCTGGGAAAAACGTGTATCGCAATTCCAATCATTTCTTCTCAAAACGTGACAAGTGAAAGGAAAGTCCAAAACACCAAATTCTTCACCCAGGGATAGGGATAGGTACTGTGGATGGCTCCTTACCAGAAAGAAACTGCTAGCAAGCAACATTAAAGGTCTAGGGTTAATTCCTCACAGTATATTTCCCCATCCTCACCAATCAAACCTCATGCTCGTGGGGAAAATAATAATGTATGGCTCCTTACCAGAGATAACATATGTTGAGCTCAAAAACGTGTTGGTTTATCGCCTATAAAGTAGTTCCCATCCAGCCCCCAGAAAAATTGGGAGGATCACTCTTTTCCTTAGTTTCACACCCGAAGCCACTAAAAAGGGGGTTGAATCCTCACAAGGAGGGGTTGGAAAAGAGGAGGCAAACTAATAGTCCGAAAGGACGTTCAGTGCAGCAGGGGGGGATCGTGACCGATAAGCGCACTCACCTAGCTCATGACAGTGTAGACTAATTCACATTTAAAAAAATGAATGAGGCATGGATCTCTGAGGAATTCAACACACAAGTGACCAGTAGACCATGTTTCATTGAAATTCCTCATGCCAGGCCACAAATATCCGCCAAACAGCCATCCACCCACAACAATTCCTGGTCCTTGTCTTCGCTAAATATAGCGGCATAAAAGGCATTTCATGTCCATGGAATGCCAAATTTTTGCTGCTTTTCAGGGACGACAATTATTTTTTATGTGAATGCCTAATGTACCTTCAGCCACAGAATACAACTTTCTTTGCTGTCAGGTAAACCCATGTGGGCTAATTTTTGGGACCAATACTGGCCGACACTTACTTCTCTATCCTGTGAAAGCCTAATGTACCTTCAGCCACAGAATGCAACATTCTTAGCTGTCAGGTAAAGTCAATGGGGCCCGCCGCGAACTCGCGGTTCGCAGACTTTTGAGAAAATTTGCAGCTGACGTTCGCGAACCGCCTCGGCCGATGTTCGTCCATCACTAGTCAATTAGCAAAGTATGATGTAATTTTATCCAGGCAGAGTGAACACAAGGTATAGATCCAAGGTCTGCAGGTAAAGTGAATTCTTCCACAGAGGTTTCATAGCTGCTATCTAGGAATTGCCAAAGAACTGTGACATGACAGAGGTAACGATAAAGAGCTTACAACAGCCTCTAACCACCACCCGCCCACCTGCACAGGTAATCATAAATAAAAGTTATTGTGACAATGGAGTATCATCCCCAAGTAATCTAGAAAAGGAAGGAAAAGGGGCATTGGATACGGAACTTTAAATATACTCCTATTGTCACATTATTCAGTACAAAACCAAAAATAGTAGAAAGTACTAAAAAATATATACCTTTTATTTTTTTTTCAAATATGAAATTTATTGAAATAGACAAGAAAGAAATAACAACATGGTACATATAGCACAACCATAGTAGACAGTTTTTCCATAAAGTTAGGCAGAATGGTAGAAGATACAACACCATCAGGCAAGCAACCACATAACTGAGTTGTTTGTTAGGTATGAGAAGAGCAGTTAACGTGGGTCCCACCACAGTGGGCCAGAAAACGTAGGACCTGAGAGCAGACTACATGGTCAATGATATGTCAGAGTAAAACAATAAAACCAAGGTTGTATGCAAACGGTAGGACATGGGGAGGAAGCAATCCCACCATAGTTGGTGCACATGGAATGTTACTCGGTGTCGGAAAAACCATAGCAGACAACAGAAGACAGGGAAACATGAGAGTACCATAGCGAGGACACAAAAAATGAGCAGAGAGAACAGGAGAACGAAGAGGGGGGGGGGAGTAGGACAAGAAGAACAGGGGGAGGAAGGGGAGACAAGTGGGGAGGGGGTGACAAAGGGGGGGAGGGGGAGGGTAGGGGGGGATAGCGGACGCAGTACCAGGACAAACCCCCCAACCAAGAGCGCCATATAGCAGAGTTAAGGGCACATCAGGGCTTTCCCCCTATCAGAGATGAAAAACACGTTCCAGTATCCACAAGTTTTTTCATATCTTTCTCGTTTATGGAGTGCCGTGAGAGTGAGGTCTTCCATCTTGTTGATGTCCTCCACCCTGCGCATACAATCACTGATGGAGGGCGATCGAGTAGTTTTCCAATAAAGTGGAATGCAAGACCTTGCTGCGGATAGCACATGCGGTACAATAGATTTCTTATACTTCCGCATCGGAATACTCGACAGTTGCAAAATGTAAAAGGCCGGGGTGTCAGGTATGGTGTGGTCTGTGAGGTCCCGTAAGAGAGAACCCACCGCCAACCAGAAGTCACAGAGTTTAGGGCAGGACCAAAAAATGTGAAGGATAGTGCCACGTTCCTCCTGGCACCGCCAGCACAAATCAGATGTCCCCGGGAACATCTTACTCAGGAGAGATGGAACCATATACCATCGCGTCAGCACCTTATAATTAGATTCCTGCAACTTCGTACAGGTCGGGGTTTTCAGAGCACTGGTGTAGAGGTTAGATCGTTGGGTCGGCGAGAGGGTCAGCTGAAGATCCCTTTCCCACTTAGAGACAAAAGCAGGGGCAAAGTCCTCCGTAGGAGTCACCAGCAGGGTATAAGTCTGCGAAAGGGTGTGGGGAAGAGTCCCCTCCCCAGAACACAACATCTCCTATGCTGTGAGCTCCCTACTAAACTGGTCAGGTTCAGGCAAGGAGTGCAAGAAGTGGCGAAGTTGCGCCGCCTGCCAGAAATTCAATGCATAGGGACCAGTAGGGTCTGTCAAGTCCCAGATAGAGGGCCAACCGTCCGCGCGTAGAAAGTGTGTAACCGCGCCCCGGTTTCGAGTCAACAAGGTCTGAAACGGGCGGTCCGAGATACCGGGTTTAAAAGCCGGGTTACCCAGTATTGGGAACAAAGGTGAGGTGGGGCCGGATTCGAAAGGAGGGAGGCTGTAACAGCCAAAGTAACACCAATGGTCGGATGGGATTTAAGCGACAGGGGGCAGGAGTCCCGACACCAAGGCGCGCCTCCCAACGGGATCAGCGATTGTGCTTGTTCCAGCTTGACCCACAGTTTATTATCTCCATGACGCCTCCAATCTAACAGACGGCTGAGATGGACCGCTTGATAGTACTTAGCCACATTAGGGAGAGCAATGCCGCCGTGTTGCTTGGGAAGGGATAGGAGGGAACGAGCTATACATGGCGAACCGGAGCGCCAGATGTAACGTACGAACATGGAGTGGAGTTGTCGGAAAAACGGCGGAGGTAGCCTGATTGGTAGGGCCTGGAGGAGGTATAAAACCTTGGGAAGAAGTGACATTTTTACAAGGTTACACCTCCCGAACAAAGAGTGAATACCCTTGGACCAAGTCGCAAGAAGCTGGCGGGTGGTAACTAGAAGTGGGGAGAAATTGAGGGCGTATATTTTGGAGAGGTCAGGGGCTATGCGGGTACCCAGATACGTCAACGCCGTCGAGGTCCAGCAGAACGGCAGGGACGCCGTTACCTGTGCCAAGAGAGCCGGCGGCATCGCCACCCCCATCTCCCCAGACTTACCCAGATTTATCTTCAAGTTGGAGCAGGAGCCGTAAAGGTCCATTTCTCTAAGGAGGTTGGGAGCGGATATCACCGGGTTGGAGATGGAGAACAACATTTCGTCCGCATACGCCGACACCTTGCATTCTACATCTCCAACCCGTAACCCCGTGATATCGGGATTGGCCCTGACCCTGCAAAGGAAGGGCTCCAAGGAGAGCGCGTATAGTAGGGGGGAGAGCGGGCAGCCCTGTCGGGTGCCTTTGGTAATAGAGAAGGACCCCGACAGTATCTCTTTGCACTTTAGTTGAGCGGTGGGGTTGGAGTAAATGTGGCTAATCCAAGACAACATGGAGGAGCCAAGACCAATCGACCTCAACGTCGCCTTCATGAACCGCCAGCTGACGCGGTCAAAGGCCTTCTCTGCGTCAGTGTTCAAGAGAACGCAGGGCACGTGTGACGTCTGTGCAAGGTGGATAATGTTAAGCACCTTGGAGGTGTTATCTCGCGCTTCGCGGGAGGAGATAAACCCCATTTGAGGCGTAGCATCAAAGGCCCTATGCGGTTCGCGATAATTTTGGAGAAGACCTTCAGATCGACGTTCAGCAACGAAATCGGGCGGTAGCTACTGCAGAGAGCCGGGTCTTTCCCCTCCTTCAGGATAAGCGAGATATGGGCTCTCAGCGAATCAGTCGGGAAGGCAGATTTGTTAGAACCAAGGAGATTCAGCCAAGCCAGCCAATGGGGGCCCAAGGTCTGAAAAAAGGCGGTATAATAAGGGAGGGTAAAGCCATCCGGGCCCGGAGCCTTACCCACCTTAAAGGAACCCATCGCCCCCTGTAGTTCCAACAGGGAGATCGGCGCCTCCAGTTGCTCCCTCTCTTCCGGTGAAAGACAAGGCAGACGTGCTGAAGCCACATAGTCATCAATTTGTGTCGGGGAGGCAGCCTGGGGCGGCAGGTTATAAAGATCAGAGTAGAACGCCCTAAACTCCTCAGCAATCAACCTGGGTAAGGCTACCCTCTGGCCACCGTTTGTTCGAACGCGAGGAATGTAGTTTGCGGTACCTTGAGCGCAAACAGAGGTAGCCAGTAGGCGGCCACATTTATCGCCAGAGGAGTAGAAGGCCTGACGTGAATGCTGGAGGTCTGCCCTGGCCTTCGCAAAGAGAAGGTCCTTCACCTTCTGTCTGAGGGCGAAAAGTTCCCTCTCATCGTCCCTGGTCAGCGAGCGCTTGTGTTTAGCTTCCAGAGTGTGGATGTCCGCTAGTAATTTATTCAGGAGCAATAAGCGATCCTTCTTAAGGCGCGAGCCATGTTTAATAAAGAGGCCGCGAATCACGGTCTTGTGCGCCTCCCAGACCATGCCAGGGTCACAGTCTTCAGTAGCGTTTTCGCGAAAGTAGTTTGCAAGTTCCCGAATGACCTCAGAATTCACCTCGGGGTTTTGCAGCAGGGAGTCACTGAGACGCCATACCTTGGTCCCCCCATCGCCACCATCCGCCAGATTATACATCAAGAAGATTGGCGCATGATCCGAAAAAGTGATCGAGCCGATCTCCGAGTCACGCACTGCATGGAGTTGGCGGTGGGGTAGGAGGAAGTAGTCAATACGCGAGTATGCTTTGTGGGGCGAGGAGAAGAATGTGTAATCACGCTCACCACCATGTTGTACACGCCAGGCGTCCACCAATTGGGCACCATGTAGCGCCTGCAAGAACCGTTTCCGCACGCCATGGGGGATCGAGGAGACCCCGGAGGAGGTATCCACCGACGGGACCAGGGGGATGTTGAAATCTCCCCCCATAATCAATTGGCCCTCCTGAAACCCAGTGAGCTTGTCCAGAGCCTCTGTTAAGAAGGCATCTTGGCCTCGTTGGGGGCATATATACATGCAAAAGTAAGGTGGAATGAACCAATAGATCCTTTGAGAAAAAGAAAACGCCCACCCGGGTCCAGCAGGGAGGCCTCACACTTGGAGACAAGATGGAGACTCCCTTAGATTTCGCAACCGGATTGGTAGCGTGATATGAAAACGGGTAGAACCTGTTCTTGAGGAACGGAAGGCGATCATCCCTGAAATGGGTCTCCTGAATAAAGGCCACATCTGCACGAGCGCGATGCAATGCATTAAGGAGTATCTTGCGTTTTTCTGGTACGTTGAGCCCTTTAGCGTTCAGGGAGTATAGTCTGAGAGCATCCATCGCCCGGCACTGTACCCGCCTCACCCACCTATAAGGGAGGAAGAGGAGGAGGGAGAAGGAACTAGGAGGGAAGGGGGGGGTAGATAGGGGAGGACGAAGGGAGAAGTGAGGTAGAAAGGAAGTGAAGCACAGCTAAGAAGGAGTAGACAAGGGGAGAGTTGACCAACAGAGGGGGTACTCGAGGTAAGTCTGTAGTATCAGGACGTAATGCCTCCGGGTGAGACATGGGGGTCCGGGGTCCACGGGATAACAACATACAGAAACAAAGAAAAGGACTTACCAGAACCCCCCAGCCGGGACATCTAGACTAGAACGTCAGAACCAGGACACAGACAGGGCCAGTCAGGCTCAGGCAGGTAGAAAGCAAGAACACGGAACAATAATATGTACATCAAGACTCACACAGTGTAGCATGCCCCGATGAGGACGTATGGCAAAACCAGCCGTCCCTCCCGGGGAAATCGCACCGCGGAGACCACCCAACAGGGCACAATATAACAGTAGATGCATAAAAAAAAAATGTGTAACAGTAAGGCAAGATTCCCCCGGCTAACCAGCATGCCCGGATCCACCAGCAACTATGGATAGCCGGATAATCGGCCATGCGACAGCAGGCAGCCGGGGGAGGGACTCACTCTCCCCATCCCGAGTATGGATACCACTCTGAGGCAAAACAGTGTATAACCCACAGCCTCCCCTCCCAACCATGTGAGCTGGTCCCAACAAGTCAAGTTCCAATAGACCCACACCCGGCAAATGACCCCCCTCCAACCCAGCCACCCAACCACCCCGATCCCAGGAGCAATGAAAGTGTCCCCCGTGTACTCCAGTCTTACTGGGAAGGAACAGAAGTGGGGTCCAGCGTCCTATAGACCAGAGCAGGTAGTCCCGGGCAGAACAAAGGTACGGGGCAGCATACAGCCACAGTCGTGAGTTCTGGAGGCAAAAGGGGACCCACAGAGCAACGGTAGAGGGTGGCACGGGATAAGTCTGGCAGCAACTTGAGAGGGGCACCATCAAAATCGAGTGTACCAGTGTCCCAGGCCTTCCTTATAATCATCTACCGATGAGAGAATCTGTGCAGGGGACATATCACGTCCCTGGGCCTCTCCGGGTCCGGTGATCATGGACCTAGGGCCCTGTGAACACAATCAAATTCCATGTTAGCAGGCATCGATTCCCCCAGGAGTTGGGCAAAGATAGCCGACACAGTATCAGGGAGATCCTCGGGGCCAGTCGCTTCAGGGAGACCTTTGAGCCTCACATTGTTTCGCCTGCTGCGGTCTTCAATGTCCTCCATATGCAGCTGCATGGCAGTAGTGGAGGCCGCTTGAGCCTGGTGGGCAGTTTCCAGGGCACCAATGCGGCGATCTATGGCTGTAAGTGCAGTCTCACCAGCCGCCACTCTCACCATGACCTGCTGGACTTCTGTGCGGACCTCCTGTAGGGCTCGCTGATGTGCTGCCTCGAGGCAGCCTACTATGGCCTCAATGTCCGCCTTACTAGGTAAGGCACGTAGCAGGGAGCGCAGTTCTTCGTCCATCACGGTCCGTTGCGATAGTGAAGCGGGTTCGGGATCACCCGAGCGGGGGACTGCAGGGGTGTTCGTGAGGACATCTGAAGCGGCCGAGTTTGTCGGGGATGCCGGGAGCAGGTCGGCGGTATCGTGCGGTGAGGAGCCAGGCGCCGCCATATTGGCTGAGGTGGCGGGAGTATGAGAAGGGGAAAAAATTGACTGATTTCGCCTCTCACCGGAGCCATGCGGGGTGTGGAAGATGTCCCTGCGGTTCCCCTAGTCTTCCGGCGCTTCACCGACTGCATCCCCTCCGTCAGCAGGTAACATAGGCTGGGTTACGCACGGGCAGGCGCGGAGCTCAGCAGAAACACAGCCTCAGCCGGCCATGTCCAGACCACGCCCCTCCATACCTTTTATTTTATACAATTTAAAAACAACACATTCCAGTCATTACAAAGTACATTATAAACAGATGCAGGTAATGTTTTAATCGTTTAAATGGGGGTCAACACATTTTGCGGACCAGCCGCTTCTTCAGGACCACATGTCTTTAATATAGAAAGACAGTGTACCCATAAGATAGATAAAAAAAAAAAAAAAACATACAAACATCAAAATACATTAATAAATTATTGGTGCATGGTTAAAGTACCTATGACAGATTTATTATTTCATATAGTCTATCCATATAACATATTCATCAATAGTTAACATAGCATGTCCATTTAAAGCTCAAGAAAACCATTCCCTATGTGTAGGAAAACCACAGTGAAATAATTTCATAATAGTAAATGAAAACGTACTCACCCTATTGCGCTAATTGAAGGGAAGACAGGGTGGTACTGGGGGAGAGAAGGTACATGGACCCAATATCTGCCTACCAGCCCATGGGAGGAAAATCCCCAAAATGTAAGGGTACATAAGGAGAGCTGTTCAAAAAGTAGAGAAAAAAAAATATCCTATTCAAAGGGGCCACAGCTTAGGCTTCCTACGTATCAAAAAATTTAAGTACAGAATGTCCAAAATATCAGCAAGGAAAATGTATATGAACAGCACAACTTACCTAATAGGTTAAGTTTTCAAGTCAATGCAAAGGTGATTGAACTCAAGGGTATTGTTCAGTTGTTTTAAAGTGCAAAGATTGTGGTGATGATGAAACTGAATTGAGAAAGACAGCTGGTTTAAATTAGGTAGAGCCCTTTTCAATACACAACAAATGATGTGATCTATCAGATCCAACTGGGCAGCACTTACCCATTGTTAATGAAATGGAGTATAACCTTCCCTGAAACAGGGACCAAAGAATCCTAGATTCAATAAGGTGTGTTTCCGCCTTCCAAAGAAAAATAAGTCCTAGCATTCAAGTGGAGGAAAGCCAGAGAGAGACCTAAAAATGGTTAAAAAAGTAAAAAAGTATTTTATATATGTGGGCTATATTACAAGGGCCTGGTATGATAAAGCATTGTGCAAGAGCCTGAAGGAGTATATATTACCTTAATCACAGAGCTAGAAACCTAGTTGTCCACTTTTAAAGAGAGCATCTGCAATACTGACAGAAGGTGTGTTGCTCCTTTTTTACAAGCCACTGCACAGAAGTCCCATAACTGCCCAGGTCAATCTCAGAGAGCCTCTCCAATCCTCTTCCACCACCCCCCCCCAACTCTATTGACAGGCTGGCCGTCAGTGTCAGAGGGGGAGTGGCCGCCTGCCTGTCAATAGAGCAGAGTTGTATGAAGTACAAATGTAGTGAAGTAAAAGTGGAAGTAGGAGAAAAAAATTATACTCTAGAAAAGTACAGATACCGCCTTTCGGTACTTAAGTACAGTAGTGAAGTAGTTCTACTTAGTTACTATACATCTCTGCAATAGAGTGGGGGGGGGGGGGGGTAGGGGGAACGAGAGGCCCTCCTGTGATTGACCTGGGAAGCTCTGGGACTTCTGTGTAGTGGCCCCACCCACGTCATACCCGGCGGCCCTTGGAGGACTCTCCAGGGTATTCATAAGGAGCAACACACCTTCAGTCAGTGCTTTATAATTATTATACAGGATTTATATAGTGCCAACAGTTTAAAGCATTTTACAATAAAAAAGGGAGACAATACTGTTGGAATATAATACAATCCAAAAGGTTTAAGAGTGCCCTGCTCATAAGAGCTCACAATTAGGGTTGAGCGGACACCTAGATGTCCGTGTTCGACGGGTTCGGCCGAACTTTAAAAAAAAGTCCGGGTCCGTGTCCCGGACTTTTACCGAACTTTTCCCGGACACCGAACCCCATTGAAGTCAATGGGGACCCGAACTTTAAGGCACTAAAATGGCTCTAAAACACCAAAGGAAAGGGCTAGAGTGCTGCAAATGGCAGCAAAACGTAATTAAGAGCATGGCAAGTGCTCTGCAAACAAATGTGGATAGGGAAATAACTTAAAACAACAAAAAAAAAATAGAAAAATAAAACAATGTTCTTCTTCATCTCTGAAGGACGAGGCCCATATGGAGTAGGAGGGAGGTTGAGGTGGTGGTGGATGTGGCGGTGACATAGGCATGCGCACAGGGTGTGCCGGGTGTGCCTGGGCACACCCTAATCACCTAGGGCACATAGCATTGCCAGTGAGGAGATGGGAAAGATCTCCCTCGGACCTGCTCTGCTCTATTTCTCTTTGCCTACAGGTACATGGCCCCGATACATTACTCTCCCTGCTGGCAAACACATGCATGTGTATTTCAACTTTGGGGTGCACACCTTAATGCAATAGGCTGCGCACACCTATGGGCGGTGTAGGTGGAAGCGGCGGTGGAGGAGGACCAGGGCCGGATTAAGAGCATCATGGGCTTGGTGCTGAGGATTTTGAAGGGCCTTAAGGGCCGTGCCTTGCCATGCACCCAGAGGAGGAAGGATGCAGCCATGCATGCCTAATTCAACATGGGATGCTGTCTCTGAAGCCCATAAACACATCCATGCATCGGCAACTGTCCCTCCTTGTCCGGCCTTCGCGCTGTGTGGGGAGGTTCTGAGGGTGCTGCCTGGGGAAGCGAGCATAGAAGCCAGACTTCTGTGTTTACAAGTGACAGAAGAGCGGTAACAGTGAATATGGCCAACCCGGGGCCTATATAAAAGGTAGGGGCCTGGAGCTGCAGCTCCAATAGCCCCTACGTTAATCTGGCCCTGAGGAGGAGGACGAGGTAGCCAACACTGCTTCTTTTCACAAATTTTAAATGAGGGTACACCCCAAAAGAGTGAGAAAGAGCAAAAATGGAACAATGGGTGGGTAAGGTCGGTATCCATTGCTATTCTGCATAAGGTACGGAAAAGTCCCGTGGGATCCATGCCTGGTTCATTTTAATGAACGTGAGCTTGTCCACATTGTCTCTGGACAGGCGGCTGCGCTTGTCTGTTATAACGCCCCCAGCCGTGCTAAATACCCGTTCAGATAATATACTGGCTGCAGGGCACGCCAGCACATCCAAGGCGTAAAGGGCAAGCTCAGGCCATGTGCCCAATTTGGATACCCAGAAGTTGAAGGGGGCAGACCCCTCATTCACTACATGTAGGCGTGTGCACACATACTGCTCCACCATGTTGGTAAAATGCTGCCTCCTGCTAAGACGTTCCATCTGAGCTGCTGGTGCTGCTGTTTGTTGTGGCGTGCTGTCAAAGCTTTTCCACATTTCGGCCATGCTAACCCTGCCTTCTGAGGTGCTGGCGGTGCCCTGGTTGCGTTGGCGACCTCCTCCTCCTCCTCCTCCTCCTCTGCCTTGTGCTTCCACTGCGGCCCCGCTGTCAGATGGGAATGCCAGCAGCATGGCGTCTACCAGCGTGCGCTTGTACTCGCGCATCTTGCGATCGCGCTCCAGTGAGTGAATTAAGGACGGTACGTTGTCCTTGTAACGGGGATCCAGCAGCGTGGCCACCCAGTAATCAGCACAAGTTAGAATGTGGGCAACTCGGCAGTCGTTGTGGAGACACTGCAGCATGTAATCGCTCATGTGTGCCAGGCTGCCCAGAGGCAACGAAAGGCTGTCCTCTGTGGGAGGTGTATCGTCCGTGTCCTCTGTATCCCCCCAGCCACGCACCAGTGATGGCCATGAGCTGGCCTGGGTGCCACCCTGCTGTGAACATGGTTCCATCTCCTCCTCCAGCTCCTCCTCCTCCTCATCCTCCTCATCCTCCAGAACTGTGCCCCTGCTAGACAATTGTGTCCCTGGCGTTTGTGTGTGCAGGAACCCACCCTCGGAGCCCCTTGCGAATGACTGCCCTGAAAGCCTTGGAAATGTTACCTCTTCATCCTCCTCCTCCTCATCCTGTGCCACATCCTCTTCCATCATCGCCCGAATTGTTTTTTCAAGGAGGCATAGAAGTGGGATAGTTAAGCTGAGAACGGCGTCATTGCCACTGGCCATGTTGGTGGAGTACTCAAAACAGCGCAACAAGGCACACAGGTCTCGCATGGAGGCCCAGTTATTGGTGGTGAAGTGGTGCTGTTCCGCAGAGCGACTCACGCATGCGTGCTGCAGCTGAAACTCCACTATGGCCTGCTGCTGCTCGCACAGTCTTTCCAGCATGTGCAAGGTGGAGTTCCACCTTGTGGGCACGTCACATATGAGGCGGTGAGCGGGAAGGCCGAAGTTACACTGCAGCGCTGCCAGGCGAGCAGCAGCAGGGTGAGAACGCCGAAAGTGCGCACAAACGGCCCGCACTTTCTGCAGCAGCTCTGACATATCGGGGTAGTTTTTAAGGAACCTCTGCACCACCAAATTCAGTACATGCGCCAGGCAAGGGATGTGCGTCAAACCGGCTAGGCCCAGAGCTGCTATGAGATTTCGCCCGTTATCGCACACCACCAGGCCGGGCTTGAGGCTCGCTGGCAGCAACCACTCATTTGTCTGCTGTTCCATGCTCCTCCACAACTCCTGCACGGTGTGTGGTTTGTCCCCCAAACAGGCAAGTTGTAAAACTGCCTGCTGTCGTTTACCCCTGGCCGTGCTGAAGTTGGTGGTGAAGGTGTTACGCTGTCCGGATGAGGAGGCGGTAGAGGATGAGGAAGCGGAGTAGGAGGAGTTAGGAACAGGAGGCAAACTGAAGCGCCCTGCAATCCTCGGTGGTGGAAGGACATGCGCCAAATTGCTATCCGCCTCAGGCCCATCCGCCACTGCATTTACCCAGTGTGCCGTTAGGGAGATATAACGCCCCTGACCGTGCTTACTGGTCCACGTATCGGTAGTTAGGTGGACCTTGGCACAGATGGCGTTGCGCAGTGCACACCTGATTTTTTCCCCCACTTGGTTGTGCAGGGAAGGGATGGCTTGCCTGGAAAAGTAGTGGCGGCTGGGCACGACGTACTGTGGGACAGCCACTGACATAAGGTTTTTAAAACTGTGCGTCTCCACCAGACGGAATGACAGCATTTCAAAGGCCAATAATTTTGGAATGCTGGCATTCAGGGCCAGGGATCGCGGGTGGGTAGGGGGGTACTTCCTCTTCCTCTCAAGTGTTTGGGAGATGGAAAGCTGAACGCTTCCACGGGACATTGTGGAGATGGTTGTTGGTGACCCAGGTGGTGGTGTTGCTGACAGATCGTCTGTTTGCGGGGTGGCAGGTGCCGGTATCCCTACAGATGTGGCTGGAGCGGCTGAGACTGCAGCAGAAGAGGAAGCAGGATGAGCCAGAGACGTTTCTTGGTTTTGAAGGTGTGTACTCCACTGCAGCTCGTGCTTTGCACTTAGATGCCTGATCATGCAGGTTGTGCTCAGGTTGAGAAGGTTTATGCCTCGCTTCAAGCTCTGATTGCACAGGGTGCAAACCACTCGTGTCCTGTCATCAGCACATTTTCTAAAGAACTTCCACGCTAGAGAACTCCTTTAAGCTGACTTTGGTGCGCTCGTTCCCTTGCTGCGTTGGGCAGTAGCGGGCGTAGTGTCTAGGGCACGGCCGCTCCGCTTCTGCACCCTGCTCCCTCTTCTGCTGTGCTGGTGGCTCTGTGCGACCACCGCCTCTTCCTCCAAACTACTCAGGTCACCTGCATGACGTTCATTCCATGTGGGGTCGAGGACCTCATCGTCCTCCACATCATCTTCCACCCAGTCTTCACCCCTGCCCTCCTTGTCGGTCTCCACAATGCTGAACGCCACAGCAGTTGGCACCTGCGTTTCGTCTTGATCGGAGATGTGCTGCGATGATCCTTGCATGTACTCATCTTGAGAAATAAGTGGTTAGGCATCGCTGCACTCAATCTCTTCCACTTCTGGGGCAGGGCTAGGTGGATGGCCCTGGGAAACCCTGCTGACAGAGTCATCAAAAAGAAGAAGAGACTGCTGTATGGCTTGGGGCTCAGACTGCTTGCCTGATTTGCAAGGGGGTGAGGTGAAAGACGGTTGGACATCGGCTGCAGGTGCCAACTGTGACCTTTCTGCAGTAGACTGGGTGGGAGACAATGTGAAGGAACTGGAGGCACTGTCAGCAGCAAACCAATCTACTATCGCCTCCACTTGTTCTGGCCTCATCACTTCTAGGGGCGTATGATGCCCTACCAAATACTGATGCAGGTTCTGTCGCCTACTCACACTTGAGGAAGGTGTTTCACTTGTGCGTGTAGCTGGCTCAGATCGACCACGTCCTCTCCTTGCAACAGGAGCTCTACCAGCAGCACCACGACCCAGGCCACGGCCCTTATTTGACGGTCTCCTCATATTTCTGTAATTTAAGATCTTGCCCTAGAAAGGTTTTTTATTGAATAGCGGAATAGGAAATATGATCCAAAAAAGTGTATGTATCTCGCACGTACAAAACCACACTAGGCCCCAATTACTATTGTTTCTACCCCTAAAAGGATGGATGAGGAGTAGGAGGAGTATGGAACAGACAGCACCCTCAAATCTTCAGAAGTATGAGATGAACCTCAAAAACTTGGAAAGGTGGATCTCACACGTACCGACACAGACTATCCCGCAATTCAATTGATCCTCAAAGGTTTTTATTGAATAGCGGAATAGGAAATATGATCAAAAAAAGTGTATGTATCTCGCACGTACACCACCACACTAGGCCCCAATTACTATTGTTTGTACCCCTAAAAGGATGGTTGAGCAGTAGGAGGAGGAGTATGGAACAGGCAGCACCCTCAAATCTTCAGAAGTATGAGATGAACCCCAAAAACTTGGAAAGGTGGATCTCACACGTACCGACACAGACTATCACGCAATTTAATTGATCCCCAAAGGTTTTAATTGAATAGCGGAATAGAAAATATGATCAAAAAGAAAGTGTATGTATCTCACACGTACACCACCACACTAGGCCCCAATTACTATTGTTTGTACCCCTAAAAGGATGGTTGAGCAGTAGGAGGAGGAGTATGGAACAGGCAGCACCCTCAAATCTTCAGAAGTATGAGATTGTGTTCACTGTACCCCACAAAGATTGTGTTCACTGCACCCCACAAAGATTGTGTTCACTGCACCTCAAAAAGGATTTTGTTCACTGCACCCCACAAAGATTGTTTTCACTGCACCCTAAAAGGATTTTGTTCACTGCACCCCAAAAAGATTGTGTTCACTGTACCCCCCAAAGATTGTGTTCACTGCACCCCACAAAGATTCTGTTCCCTGTACCCCACAAAGATTGTGTTTACTGCACCCCACAAAGGATTTTGTTCACTGCACCCCAAAAAGATTGTGTTCACTGCACCCCAAAAACGATGTTGTTCACTGCACCCCAAAAAGGATTTTGTTCACTGCACCCCAAAAAGATTGTGTTCACTGCACCCCACAAAGGATTTTGTTCACTGCACCCCACAAAGGATTTTGTTCACTGCACCCCAAAAAGATTGTGTTCACTGTACCCCCAAAGATTGTGTTCACTGCACCCCACAAAGGATTTTGTTCACTGCACCCCAAAAAGATTGTGTTCACTGTACCCCCCAAAGATTGTGTTCACTGCACCCCACAAAGATTCTGTTCACTGTACCCCACAAAGATTGTGTTCACTGCACCCCACAAAGGATTTTGTTCACTGCACCCCAAAAAGATTGTGTTCACTGCACCCCAAAAAGGATGTTGTTCACTGCACCCCAAAAAGATTGTGTTCACTGCACCCCACAAAGATTGTGTTCACTGCACCCCACAAAGGATTTTGTTCACTGCACCCCAAAAAGATTGTGTTCACTGCACCCCAAAAAGGATTTTGTTCACTGCACCCCAAAAAGGATGTTGTTCACTGCACCCCAAAAAGGATTTTGTTCACTCCACCCCAAAAAGATTGTGTTCACTGCACCCCAAAAAGGATTTTGTTCACTGCACCCCACAAAGATTGTGTTCACTGCACCCCACAAAGATTGTGTTCACTGCACCCCACAAAGGATTTTGTTCACTGCACCCCACAAAGATTGTGTTCACTGCACCCCACAAAGGATTTTGTTCACTGCACCCCAAAAAGATTGTGTTCACTGCACCCCACAAAGGATTTTGTTCACTGCACCCCAAAAAGATTGTGTTCACTGTACCCCCCAAAGATTGTGTTCACTGCACCCCACAAAGATTCTGTTCACTCTACCCCACAAAGATTGTGTTCACTGCACCCCACAAAGGATTTTGTTCACTGCACCCCAAAAAGATTGTGTTCACTGCACCCCAAAAAGGATTTTGTTCACTGCACCCCAAAAAGGATTTTGTTCACTGCACCCCAAAAAGGATGTTGTTCACTGCACCCCAAAAAGGATTTTGTTCACTGCACCCCAAAAATATTGTGTTCACTGCACCCCACAAAGATTGTGTTCACTGCACCCCACAAAGGATTTTGTTCACTGCACCCCAAAAAGATTGTGTTCACTGCACCCCAAAAAGGATTTTGTTCACTGCACCCCACAAAGGATTTTGTTCACTGCACCCCAAAAAGATTGTGTTCACTGCACCCCAAAAAGGATGTTGTTCACTGCACCCCAAAAAGGATTTTGTTCACTGCACCCCAAAAAGATTTTGTTCACTGCACCCCAAAAAGGACGTTGTTCACTGCACCCCAAAAAGATTGTGTTCACTGCAGCCCAAAAAGATTGTGTTCACTGCAGCTCACACACAGAAAAATGGATGTGGATCACTGACACCTGCCTATCTCCTATCCCACACCACACAGCAATATCGATTGTAGTTTGTAGAACACAGTTTCCCTAAAATTCAGCAGCAGCAGCCTCTCCCTAACAGGATTGAGAAGAAATCGTAGATCAGGATTGAGTGCAGAGTCACCCCACCCCCCACACAGCAATATCGATTGTACTTTGTAGAAGACACTGACCCTATAATTCAGCAGACTCTATCCCTAAAATGCCTACAACTCGCCCTGCCTAAACACTCCGACCTGTCCCTCAATTCTATCCGGACACAAATGGTTTTTTCCTGCCTGTCTTTCCCTAATCAGCAGCCAGCACGTTGATGTGTGCTCTGTCCCTGATCTAAGCAGCAGAATGAAGACGCTGCGGCTGCCTGGAACTTATAAAGACTTGGTCACATGCTTCAGACGGCCAATCACAGCTACTGAGACATTTGCAGGCATGGCTGGGATGGCTTAAGGCACACCAGTTAAACGATTGTTGATTGGCTGTTGAAAGCCCGCCATGAAAAGAGCGCCAAAGCATGCAAAACCCGGAAATAAAACGACCGAACACGGATTTTTACCCGAACATACAGTAAAGTGTCCGTGTCCGTGTTCGGGTACAAAAAATCCAATTATTCGGTACGAACACGAATAATACAGTCCGTGTTCGCTCAACACTTCTCACAATCTAATATGGTGGGGCAGGTATTACAAAAGGTTGTAACTGTGGGGAATGAGCTGATGCAAGAGGTCAAAGATTAGTTGAAGGTGTGATAAGCTTCCCTGAAGAGATGAGCTTTCAGGGATCACCTGAAGGCAGCTAGAGAAGGAGATAGCCAGACAGGTTGAGTTAGAGCATTCCAGAGCCTGGGAGAGGCTCTGGAGAAATTGTGGAGACGAGCATGGGAGGAGGAGAAAAGGGAGTTTGAGAGTAGCAGAGAGGATGGTTTGGGTGACATTTGGAGACAAGATTGATAATGTAGCTCGGGGCAGAGTTGTGAATGGCTTTGTATGTTGTGGTTAGTATTTTGAATTTAATTTGCTGGGCAATCGGGAGCCAGTGTAGGGATTGACGGAGAGAGGTGGCAGACACTGAGCGGTTGGTAAGGTGGATAAACCTGCAGGCAGCATTCATGATAGATGGAGGGGGGGTGGGTGCTATGGAGAGGTAAGCCTATGAGAAGGGAGTTGCAATAGTTGAGCCAAGAAATAACAAAGGAGTGAAGAAGTAGCTTGGTGGTTACATTTGTTAAAAAGGGGCGAATGGGAGCCGACGGGGACTGGATGACAAGATATTAATGAGACAAAGTAGGCTTGTTTGGCAACATGGAGGCAGAAATTGTATTTTAGGAGGCAGATTTATATAGGGTGAAGTCCTGCAAGCATTTGGTTTTACGCCACAGTCATTCAAGAGCACGGCAATGTCTCTTGAGATTTCTACTGTTGTCAGTTTGCCAGCGTTGCAATGGTCAGGGGCAGGGGCCGATTCTGCTTGTAGTTAGAGGAGCAAGTGAGCAAGTCATGATGATAGTGAACTGTTGTAAACAGAGGTGGCCATGACAGGACAGGAGAGAGATTATGTAGGTGGTCAGTAGCAGAATAGAGAAGAGAAGGGTTAAAGTGACAAAGGATCCTACAAGTAATTGTTTGCTGCTTGGAGGGATGGGAGGCAAGGATACAGGGAAACTGATGAGGTTGTGTTCAGAGAGAGGATAGGGGGTGTTGTTAAGGCTGTCAGGAGTGCAGAGATGGGAAAATAAAAGTTTGAGGGTATTACCATTGGAGAAGGTGGAAGTGTGTGTGTCCATTGCATTAAGTCAAAAGATGAGGTTAAGTTGAGAATTTGAGTTGTAGCTGGGCTGATAACATTGACAGGGATGTTGAAGTCACCAAGAATGATAGTGGGTATTTCAGAGGAAAGGATGTAGGGTAGTCAGGCAGCGAAGTCATCACAAAAGCCCAGTACTGGTTCAGGAGGCGTATAAATCGCTGCAATCCTCAGATAAATGGGAGAAAACAGACAAACACAGTGCATCTCGAAAGAAGAGAGGGAGGGATAGGAAAGACTTGGTAGGTGCTTTATGGGGATAGAAGGAATCCAACTCCATCTCCTTTATGTCCATTGGATCTGGGGAAGTGAGTCCAGTGGAGCCTACCATAAAAGAGGGCATCAGGAGTAGCAGAGTCAAAATTTTGTAGCCAGGTTTCAGTTATGACAAGTATGTCAAAGCTATGAGAGATAAAAAGATCATGCACAGATGTGAGCTTGTTACAGATGGAGCGGGCATTCCAAAGGGTGCATGAGATTGGGGGGCTGGTTTTAGGAAGCAAGGGGGTAGAAATTAAACTGAGTGGATTGCGGCTGTTGCCAGGGAAGGGCTGCCAGATATGTGGTTTGCAGTTAGACTGATAGCAACGGGATTCAATGACCCCCGCTGTTCACAAGAAGCTTGTGAGAGAAGTGAGAAGGGAGAGAAGATCTGCAGCCGGGCACAGCGCTAGATCGGAAAAGGACTCAGGTAAGTGTTTAATAGGGGGCTGGGGAAACTGCCATTGGATCTTTTATGGATGCATTATGGTTAAAAAAAAAATTGCCTTTAGAACCACTTGTTAGAAGAGATAGCAAGATGAATAGCATGGGTAATTTTAAAGACATTTTACCTGCTGAAACCAGTGGAAGAGTAAAACGTTAGCTAACATTGTCATGCACTTACCAAATTCAAAACCTACTAATAGAACTGCGTACTATATATAAATAGTTTTAGGTAAGCTGGCATTCTTAATTTTACATGCATGCTGAGATACATAATGATCAGGCTTAAGAGGTGGAGATTTATTTTAAGCTAGTCGGTTTAACACATGACTGTTAAAGTGTGACTAATCCCAGGACCCTGCATTCACTATATCTGGTCTCCCACAGCACACAGAACATGGAAATGTAATTATTTTAGTAAATATAAACTGCTAAATACCCTTTCTCATCAGCAATATAAAGCAGTCATATGACTTCTATCTGTTTCTGGTTAAAGCTTGTAGGAGTTTTCATTCTACTCTGACTGTCCTATGAGGCTGCAGGACCCCTGACCCTCTGTCTGGACAGTGCTGATTGGTTCTGTGCTAATCACCCTCTTTACACCCTCCCAAGGAAAAAAAAAAAACCCTCTAGCAATACACACCAAACTGAGCATGTGCAAAGTGACTCCAAAGGCTCTGACTTTTCAGGAGATTGATTGGGGACAGTAAATCAAGGGGAGGATCAGAGAAGGCAGGACCAAACAGCCTTTTTATACAACGCAGAGGATTAACCCCTTAGGTTCCACAGTGAGTATAACAAGCATGTTTTACTGCATATACACATTCATTTTACTGTTGTGTGTTTAGTAACACTTTAACCAAAGAATAGTTGAGTAATCTATATTAAATCAAAATTCATTTTAATTGGTTTGCTCATCCCAACTGTTTATTCTTTCTATACAAAGTACTTACATTTCTGTGTCATTCTTTTAATTTAAACAGACCCCCGGGCTTCTCCATCCATTTTAGCGGAATCAGCGTAATGGTAACAATCAACTTATATAAGTCTAGAGAAGATCCCAGTTGACTGACTGAAAGGTCATCCCTCTGGCTGCTGCTTGTGATGTGTCACGGGTTGTGTTTTTTTTTATATACACACATCAAACTAAAACTGTCTTTTTCAAATCAATCCAGTTGTCATCTCGGAGCCTGTCTGATCTGCTATCCTTAAATTTAGCATTTTCTTTTTTTTTTTTGGTAATTTTAACAGTACTTTACTCAGTTCCCCCGAGTATCCACACTTCTCATACAAAAAGAGAAAAAGTAGAACTGAAAGCAACTGTGACAGGCTTTTAATCATGACAGGGACCTGCTCCTCAACTGTCTCTCCCCTGAACAAACAAGACCTTCAGATCACTGAGTTCACGAAAGCAACAAAAGTAAAAGAAGAAAAAGTGGCAGTCACACACCATACCCTCAAGCATGAAAAGGACAGGTAGAATTCTCTGGAGATCAGGATGTGTAAACTGCAAAGAAAATGCATAAGACCACTGGGAGTCAGAGGAAGAAATAGGGACATTGGGAACACAAGGCAAATAAAGTTAAGAAATAACAACGTCTACAAAGAAATATATAACCATTCTGATCATATTAATAAAAAAAAACAAACCTGCTCACAGTCACAGATGGCTTCTGACCATCAAAGCATTTCAGGAAAAAAAAGTAATTATATCCTTCTTTACCTTTACAAAGTATGACATACTGTCCATGCTTGCACCTTGACAGCAAAAAGAAAACATTCACCATATTGCTTTATAAGGTGATAATCATCAAATGACAATGATCAATAGATGACAAGTGTTAGGACCTTCATATATCTCTGTGTTTGGTCATGGGAGCAGTCTGGCCTAAGGTCAGTGGAGTTATTGGACAGCAGGGCTTTACACTAAAAACCAGTGTTGTATGAATCACTGCACTGGCTGTCAATTATATATAATTGTAAACAATTAAAATTGAATTGTGTGTGGAAGATGAAATCAAATATAAAACTGCTAATCATAAAAGGTCAGCAAGAGCAGCTGGGAAGCCTCCACAAGGAAGACAAACTGTCAGAGGCACTGTCAGATGCCTGTGATTAATTTTGGAGGCTAGGTATCGCCTCCTCCATCAGCTAAGGAAGGAGGCAGCACCTAGCCCCCGAAATGCATTCCCGATTGGCTCTTTCGTCACAGGCATCTGACAGCTCCTCTCACAGTTTGTACTTCTTATGGAGGCTTCCCAGCTGCTCATGCTGTAGAAGAAAAGATGCAAACCACTCAGGCAGTTGGAACTCCACAGCCAACCATGGGTGCAGGACCTCGGATCACCACCACAAACAGGAATACAAGAAAAGTGGCCGCACACCAAAGGATGGCTTCACAATGAAAGGCTTTATTGAAAAATAGGATGCAAGGTACAGCAAATGGATGACAGACGCGTTTCACACGACCCACAGTGTGCTTGTTCACTACCAGTAGTGAACAAGCACGCTGTGGGTCGTGTGAAACACGTCTACCATCCATTTGCTGTACCTTGCATCCTATTTTTCAATAAAACCTTTCATCGTGCAGCCATCGTTTGGTGTGCGGCCACTTTTCTTGTACAGCTGCTCATGCTGGCCTCTGCACAGATCCCTGTAGCAGACCTGTCATAAACAGAGGCTTCAGCCCTGCACGTATTCCCCACTGATGATTGCTCTGGAGTTAGTTATATGCTTATTCCTTACAGACGTTTGTGCATCTTTTTATTGGATTTACATTTTGTTACACAATAAAAATGTATTAAACTATTGCCAGATTGGCGCCTCTCTTTCCCCCCTACCCTCTTCAATAGCAGAGTTGTTACTACTGTATGTGTGATGGGGCCCAAAGCAAAACCATGAAGGACCTCCACTCCTTGTTTCCTAAACCTTCATCTTGAAGGCTGTTACAGAATACAAATTATTTTCATAGCAACTGTATAGCCCTTCAAAACGTTATACATACTGACTTTATCCAGATACAGTGCCAAAAGCTATTGCCATCTCAAAAAATCATTGATAACCAGACTGGCCCCCTGTGCTTCTGGACCCCATAGCAGTGACACTGTGTGCTAGACAAATATAGTAGTTTTCTGTTTATACTGTTCACTGGTATACTTTACCTGTACTTTACTTAATTTTCCCTTTTACATTACTTTTCTACAACAACAAAAAAAAAAAACACACAAGAAGAGTTATACACAATAGCATTTGACCTCTACTAAGATAAAGGTGTGCAAAGTAACCATTACATCTGTATTAAGAAATCACCATTATTGTTCTTGTTGCGCTAAACAGATATCTATTGACCCAGCCTTACACAGTGTTTCTGATTTTGGATATTCTTTATGACTCATGGGACATTTCTCTACTGCTCTGGGAGACATTAAGCTCCTCTGGAAGTCAAGGCTATTCGTCACTGAGATTTTTCACATTGTTGCTCTAGAACAGAGCAAAGAAAGCACTTGTAGGTGTGCCACTATCATTGTTAGCTGACTATGTCTGCAGGTTCTTACACTCAGGTAACTTACTGAAGGATTGATAGATACCTCCTCATTTATGGACCTTTGGGATTTTACTGAGCAATAACAGGGACGATAACAATGCCAGGAGAACAGAGATAAAGGTAACTATAAGCACCTGAGGATGTCTAGAACAAGATAGAGGAAACTTTTTGAGATTGTTGTTTTACTACAAGTTTGATAAACACCTTATTAAAGGAGAACCTTCACTAAAGTGATATTAGTATCAAGTTGTATGGACTTGGTTTGATACTGAGCTGCTCCTGTATCTGCACTGAAAGTTACAGTTCATTTTCAGCATATACAGTATGTAGTCTGCAGTTACAACACTGTGTGTGGATTGGAGGAGGAGCCATTTTTAGATGGAATTTTAACTGGTGTAATGTCGAGTTGCTGTCACTCAAACCTTTGAACCTACAGAGGTAGAAAATATCATAAGGACACCATTTCACCTAGAGCAAAATTATTTTCCAAATTAGAATCTAAAAACAAAAGGCAGACGTAGATAAATATTTTCTCACTTTAAATGTTCAAAAGTACATGTTGTAATCCATCTCCTTTAAGCAGGATAGTTTTAGTAACAAGAAAATACCAAACAATGGTTGTTTTAACACCAACCAGAACTTTTGAGAATATGTCAAAATGATTTTGTTTTATTGGGAAAATGGATTTGATCCACAGCTGAACAAGCTAGAACATCCATGCAATGACACTTGTCAGAAGGATTTGCTTGTAAAGTTTAGTATACAGACAGTTAATCTCTTGATGAGCAATAAGTCTGAATCCTCTAGCATGCTGTGATTTCTAGTGACTGCCTGCAGTGAAACACCTGCTTGGTGGCTTTACCGCTTGCAAGAACATTTCCTTCACTAGGGCATTCATGGACCACGGAGCATGTATGTACGGCCAGTTGAACCTTGTTAGGAGGGGTCTGTGTTAGAGATTTAATTCTATGCAGAATGCAGAGAGACAGAATCCTGATCTAATGGCAATGAAGGTAATGGCATAAGAGATTAGATCTGACAATTAAACTAAAAGGGAAGAGGCAGGCTGACAAGTCAGCTTAGCGACCAAAGTTTAATGGCATTTGGAGTGCGGTGTACCGACTCCTTTTATCTTGGTTTCTACCTGACTGTGCATAGCATGTTTAATAAATTAGAGAGATAAAACTCTACTACATAAGGAACAAAGGATATGTCCTATGATATCAAATGTGTATTTTTACCATAATAATTCAATCTGATTGTAACTGAATTACTTCACTGTCATGTCACAAGAAATCAAGCTTTTCTACTATCTATCTATCTATCTATCTATCTATCTATCTATCTATCTATCTATCTATCTATCTATCTATCTATCTATCTATCTATCTATCTATCTATCTATCTATCTATCTATCTATCTATCTATCTATCTATCTATCTATCTATCTATCTATCTATCTATCTATCTATCTATCTATCTATCTATCTATCTATCTATCTATTATATTATATATTAGGTCATTGTTTTTATAAGGGGATATTGCAGTAACTGTGGTAGCCAGTGGCAGCAGAGGTCCTGGAACACACTATTAGGAAGTGTGGACATGTTCAGCCCATTCCCCACAGTTATTTCCTTTTGTGTCTCTTGACCCTCTTAGATTGTAAGCTTTAACAGGCAGGGCTCTCAGATTCCTACTGTATTAAACTGTATTGTAATAACAAATTACCATGATAGACGGCCCATACCCCTGAATATATAGGACACAACCAAAGAGAAAAAGATGGGGCTTTGTAAAGGCCAATGGAGAGAGGAGGATCACAGGTATCACACAATTGTATAAAAATTCATCTTTATTGAACAAAACAACATAGGATAAAATATATATATATCATAAATGCATATATCCAATTACAATATTTAAAAGAAAACGCATGTGTAGAAATACATTCCCATATGGAAATGCCGATACTTGGTATCAGAAGATGGGATGGTCTCAATGTAGTGCGGTCTCAAGGTCCCCAGCAAGCCAACGCGTTTTGCAGCAAGGCTTCCTCAGGGCCAGAGAGACCAAGACAGACCGATATTTCCCACTGCGACAGAGACCATGATGAACAGATGCGCAGATGGGCAGACCGGCCAGGGTGACCAGGATAAAAGGTTCACGCTGGAATAACCATATGTGCATGGATAGAAATTACATCCCATTCATCTTCAAGGTGTCCCAATACACCTGCAGCTTAAATGCGCTTATATTAAGGAATCCCTCTCACACTCTGCATCAGTGGTGATGACAACTACTTAGTCTAACCCACTGTCAGCATGAGGCAGGTGCTCCCCTGGTACATTCCAAGCAATTCAACATAGATAATATAAACCCCCTGACCACTAGGATAGGGGTAGCCTCAAATACACCAGCAATTCACGAGCCTGTCTGACGGTGTGCCATTTAGCAGTGCTTTAAATAGTGGGTTTACCCCTCCCAAATGGCGCCAACACCTGTCAAAGACAGTTGCAGGAGACCTTTCTAAAAAAGCTGCATAGTTTTTCAGCAACCCTGAATCCCTTTGGTTGTTTTCAGAAGCCAAAGATTTAATGACTGCCATTAATTTGCAACACCACTGATATTTTGTCATAATGAAAACTATGACGAAAGTTCATCTGGTTTACGTTAACAAACGAAAATGAAAAAAAATGTCAGGCAGGGACATATATCCTTGTGAACTTTAGGTTTTCATAGAGCTCCACCTGCTTCTGCTCCCAGCAAGCAAGCGACTCGAGTCCGTATCATGCTTCACTTAGCAGCAATTAGCCGAACTGTGCAGCAAGCATTACAGGCCTACCGACAAGAGTCCCACTCCCAACAATGACCATCCAGAGCAGAGAGCACTGTGAGTGTGTATATTAAAAATACAGGCCTTCCTTCAGACCACCATCTGTCCAGAGCAATCTGTGTGCTTTACAGGCCCCCTCTGACCACCGGCATCCAGAGCACTGTGCGTTACAGGCCATCCCTCAGACTTGAGACCACCATCCAGCACTGTGCAGCATTACAGTCCTCTCAGAGTAAGACCACCATTTCAGAGCACTGTGCATTACAGGCCTTTCTTCAGACTGCCATCCAGAGCACTGTGCAGCATTACAGGCCTCTCATACCACCATCCAGAATGCATTGCAGCATTACAGGCCTCCTCAGACCACTGTCCAGAACACTGTGTAGAATTATAGCCAACGTCCATCCAGAGCACTGTGCCGCATTACAGGCCTCCTCAGATCCACTGTCCTAAGCACTGTGCAGTATTAGAGGCCTCCTCGGACAACTGTCCAGAGCACTGTGTAGCTTACAAGGCCTTTCATACCACTGTCCAGAGAACTGTGCATTACAGGTCACAGACTACCGTCCGGAGCACTGTGCATCATTACCCGCCTCTCAGACGACTGTCCAGAGCACTGTGTAGCATTACAGCCACCATCCAGAGCACTGTGCAGCATTACAGGCCTCTCAGATCACCATCCAGAGCACTTTGCAGCATTAAAAATATATATATTCAGACGAATATATTCCACGCGCCTAGGAGTGCCTAATTAAAAACGGGTAGGTGCACTAATAAACAATTAATATTAATAAAAGTGAATAAAAGCAGCTGCTATAAAGTGGGAAGTATCTGAGTAAAAAAACCCCAAACTAAATGGGATAATTTAGCGCTTGCTGATAGGAACAGGAGCAATATATAAATAGGAATAAAATTGCAATTAAAAAAGCTAATATCATAAATTACATAAAATCTAAACCCTTAAAACGTACAAACAGTGAGAAAAAATATATATAAATAAATAACAATATAAGTGTATAAATGTGCCAAGTGAAGTCCAAAATAGTTCATAGGTGACTTAGTGACAAATAGTCCATAAAAGTGCCAAGAAAAATGCAAGTGCTCGGTGCTGGATCCTCCAATGGTCCAGGAAATCCAATCATAAAGGTGACTTCAAGAAAGGATAAGGTGTAAACTCACCAGATATGGTGGGTCTCAACTCAACTCAACTCAACTCAACTTGCGTTCCATGTGACTTCCTAGGTGGAACGCACGTTGTCAGCCCAGAAGTCACGTGGAACGCAATCTGCTCTCGACGCTACAGACACCATACCAGCGGGCACTAGATAGTGTGTTTTATCTTTGTTTGACTACTAACTCCAATAAAAAAACTTTTTAAAACGGTACTGCACCATTTGGAGCCTTTTGTCTTTTCCCTAATCCGACCTGGAGGACCTTGAGGACCCTATTTGCTCAGCGTGGGGGATACCGGTCTAAGGGTATCAGAGCCCAGCAGTTACCACTTCTTTGACCTGGAGGGTCATAAAGCGCTATTGGTCTCTTTGTCATAAGGCAGTTGAGACCCACCATATCTGGTGAGTTTACATCTTATCCTTTCTTGAAGTCACCTTTATGATTGGATTTCCTGGACCATTGGAGGATCCAGCACCGAGCACTTGCATTTTTCTTGGCACTTTTATGGACTATTTGTCACTAAGTCACCTATGAACTATTTTGGACTTCACTTGGCACATTTATACACTTATATTGTTATTTATTTATACATATTTTTTCTCACTGTGTGTACGTTTTAAGGGTTTAGATTTTATGATATTAGCTTTTTTAATTGCAATTTTATTCCTATTTATATATTGCTCCTGTTCCTATCAGCAAGCGCTACATTATCCCATTTAGTTTGGGGTTTTTTTACTCAGACACTTTGCAGCATTACAGGCCTCCTCAGACCACCACCCAAAGAACTGTGCAGCATTACAGGCCTCCTAAGACCACTGTTCAGAGTACTGTGAAGCATTACAGGCCTCTCAGATCATGGTCTAGAGCACTGTGCATTACACGCCTCCTCAGACCACCATCAAGAGCACTGTGCAGCATTACCGGTCTCTCAGACTACTGTCCAGAGCACTGTGTAGCATTACAGCCAATGCCCAGAGCACAGTGCAGCATTACAGGCCTCCTCAGACCACTGTTCAGGGCACTGTGTAGCATTACAGGCCTCTCAGATCACGGTCTAGAGCACTGTGCATTACACGCCTCCTCAGACCACCGTCAAGAGCACTGTGCAACATTACAGCCAACATCCAGAGCACTGTGCAGCAATACAGGTCTCCTCAGACCACTGTGCAGCATTACAGGCCTTCTGAGACCACTGTCCAGAGCACTGTGCAGCATTGCAGGCCACCTCAGACCACTGTCCACAGCAGCGTGTGCATAACAAGCCTCCTCAGGCCACACAAAGCAGCTAAATCTGTGGCTGTGAGTTTGTTCAAACCTTAAAACCATAATATATTTTTTTTACTCCAGAAGTATATAATGAGTTTGGAAAATATAGAGAAATGCTTAAATAATGCATCACAATTTAACTAAACCCATTCAATTTTAGACTGCTTTAATGAGTTTTAGTCGACTAAAATACAGGACCATTTAGTAGACTAAAATGTACTGGAGATTTTAGTCGACTAAATACGACTAAAACTAAAACCAGATGACTAAAATGGGACTAAAACTAAAATGGCATTTTAGTCAAAAGACTAAGGCTAAAACTAAATCGAAATGTGCTGCAAAAATTAACACTGGACCCCAAGTATGTCAGTGGTAACCCTTACCCAAGCAGTGGCACTGCCAGTGGTTGGAATTGTAGGCCACATTCTCACATAAAACTTATTAACCTTATTAAATAATAACCATGACTCTCAGTTCTTTGGCAAGAAAAGGCCGCGGCACTCTTTATTGGTTTAATATAATTGAAATCATAAACATTTAATTGCTTGTATAAATACTCAAATACCAAATAAACTTGTAATTGCTCAGTTATACACAACTCAAGCAAAATAAACATCAATAACCATCTGAAAACAACGTCCCCCCTGAGATACCAGGGTGACCCGACCACATAAAGGTGCACGTGACAAGGGAGGGGGGGGCGGGAACTTTCCTCTGTGTGCTCTTCGGTGCAAAGGGAAGAACTCCAGACTGCACCAAACTTAAATAGCCTCTGCTCCAGCCACTGGAATATTCCTTGATAACTGATTGGCCATTACCTGTTACCTCTAGCCAGGTATAATTTAACCACATAAATGCCTAATAATAACCACAGCAACCCTATGAATCTAAACCTTAACTGCTTACAGGTGGGGTGGCCACAATTCCACACAAGTGGCCACATACTGTGCCCCCTTATATATGGAATTGTAGGCCACATTCTCACATAAAACTTATTAACCTTATTAAATAATAACCATGACTCTCAGTTCTTTGGCAAGAAAAGGCCGCGGCACTCTTTATTGGTTTAATATAATTGAAATCATAAACATTTAATTGCTTGTATAAATACTCAAATACCAAATAAACTTGTAATTGCTCAGTTATACACAACTCAAGCAAAATAAACATCAATAACCATCTGAAAACAACGTCACCACCAGCCGGGCTTGAGAATCAAGGACGGCCCTGCCCCACCACCGCGGCCCTCTCTATGCAAGACTGTAGTCCCACATTAAAAATGTCAATACCGACATCCGACAGGTGAACTCCATCCTGGCGATAAAGACCTTGAATACCTCCCTCCAAATCGACATGTCGGTATGATAGCCCGCCAATAGATGGCATGAACTTTTCCATGGCCCTATTAACCCTTTTCCTCATCTTTTCCATAACTTTCCTCTGTGACGAGGACAGCCAGGGAAGACGAGGAACTATTTCTGAGAAAACCACCACAGTTCCTGGGGACGAAAGAGAAAATAAATGCAAGTCCTGCTTAATTTTAAATAATAAATCCAGAGTCTTAACACTACCTAAATCATTACCCCCAGCGTGAACTATCAATATGGATGGGCGAGGCCATATCTGAAACAACCTGGACAGGTGAAAATAAAGCTGGTACCACTGTAGGCCTCTAATTCCTCTCCAATATAACTTAAATTCCGGAGGCATTGCTAAATTCGTACTGTAAATATGTTGCGCTGCTCTCTTCCTTGCCCAATAAATGAAGGAGTGTCCTATAATCCAAACTGTGCGCTGCAAACCTGAGAATTAAATAAACAAATTAGGTCTCACATATAATTTAAAACAATTCGACCTCCACCTTCCCATATTCTTTATTACCCCATCTGAAAACCCTTTCCTGGCCGCCTCGGAGGCTGCTCCTATCCGGAAAGAGTGTGAAGAGAACTTAAAATCTTCCAAACCCAAATACATTAAACATTTATGCAGTATGAAATCAAATTGGTACTTTGTGAGCGGGACAGAGTCCACATGAATCAAAAGTTGCCTACTACCTCCCGGCCGTACTCCCAAATATTGCTTGACCAATGCCACAGGGCACACTCCCCCGTTATGCTGGGCCTTAAGCGTAACTCCCACTCCTCTCCCCGTAGCATCCGTCTTCGAGTGGTGTAACCAAATATGAATCATTGCGTGGCCAACCACCACCTGGTCAAATAACAGGCCGCCATCAGCCTTCTTTGATAAAGGTAGTAGCTTGGAAATACGGAGCGCCCCAAAAAAGGCCAAGGCGAAGGCCGTTCTGAAAAGCAATGCTTCATAATCCGATACACAAACCGCAGAGGTTGCCCTACAAATATCCGCCAGTAGCTCAATTGAAATAGGACGCCTGCTATCCACCACAGCTACTGCTTTCCTATACCCCTTCAGTGCCTGTTGCACTGAAAAATATGCTGTGCAAGCTCGGAAACCCTTCAGGCGGCAGAAAAAAGAAATGCCCGCCAGCGTTTTCCTCACATAACTGTAAGAGTATTCCTGCTGAATCAATGATGCTACAAACTCAAGAACCAAAACCTCCTCCGGGCAACCATCCATCCGACCCCTTGCTTCCGTGAAGGTCAACCAGTTCCTCCAGGCAGCAGAATAGCTCGCCCAGGTTTTAGGAGCCACCGATCCCTCAATCGCTCTCCTGATCAAATCCCAACAATCTCCCATACATGGCTTGGGCATTCGGTACCCCTCACGTCCGCCTCCGGCAACAGCTGGCGAAAACGGTCCATCTGAAACCGAGATAATGCGTCGGCCAGATTATTCAGCACTCCCGGTGTGTACTTAGCCTTCAGCCATATGTTAAGTTGTAAACATAAAAGAACAATTCTCCTAAGCACTTTGATCACAAAGACGGATTTTGAGGATAAACAGTTTACTGCGAACAAGACCCCTTTGTTATCCGTCTCAACTAAAAGTCGTCTATTCGCAAAAAACTCACCCCATAACTCTAAAGCCACCAGTATCGGAAACAGTTCCAACAAAACCACCGTTTTCGTCAAACCTTCTCGTTTCCATGAGTCAGGCCACTCAGCACAACACCAATGTGTCTGCCATATAGCCCCAAAACCTTTAGAGCCCGCCGCGTCCGTGAACAAGTGAAAATCCGGAGCAAAAACAAAATCTGCTTGAAAAAACGAACGACCATTATATTTGTCAAAAAATTCAGCCCAGAGCAATAGGTCCTGCTTCAAGGCTCCATTCATCCTGATATGGGCAAATGGGGATTTCAAACCTGACATAGAAAGGTAGAGACGCCGTGAAAAAACCCGGCCCATAGGCATAATCCTGCATGCAAACGCCAGCAGGCCTAGAAAGGACTGCATTTCCTTCAACAGTACCTTTTTCCTAGCCAAAAACAGCCTAGTAAGAGATCTCAATCTTTCCAGCTTATCCATTGGCAAACGAAACTCCATACAATTGGTATCAATATGGATACCTAGAAAGACCATCTCCGTGGCAGGTAAGCAAGTCTTTTCTTCCGCCAACGGAACCCCAAATTCCTCCGCAATCTCCCGGAAATTCTGCAACAATTTTAAACAATCCTCCGTCCCAGGCGGATCGACAAACAAAAAGTCATCTAAATAGTGCATCACTCCCGCGCTACCCGACCTACAGGACACCACCCAGTGTAAGAAAGAAGAAAACGCCTCAAAATACGCACAGGACAGCGAGCATCCCATCGGAAGGCTTTTATCGAAATAGTACAAACCGTCCAACTGAAAACCCAGGGAATTAAATGCCAATGGTGACACTGGTAACAGCCGAAAAGCGGACTTCACGTCCGCTTTTGCTAGCAACGCCCCTCGGCCAAAAGTTTTAATTTTCGCCACAGCTTCCTCAAACGTAGCATACGATACGGAACACAAATTCTCATCAATATCGTTGTTAAGCGAACTTCCCAACGGGTAAGAGAGATGATGAATAACCCGAAACTCGTTCGGCTCTTTCTTAGGGACTACTCCCAAGGGGGAAATCCGAAAATTATCAAATGGTGGATGCTCAAAAGGGCCTGCCACCCTACCCAATTCAATTTCCTTACCAATTTTATCCCGGACCAGCTGTGGGAAATTCTCAACAGACTTCAAATTGCTCACTTCCAAACACCCTTCCCCTGAAAAGGAAGGCAAAGGAAAGCCATTCTCAAAGCCATCAGTGAGGAAACGCGCCTTCTCCCTGTTTGGGTAACTGTCCAACCATGGCCGCATTTTTTCCAGCCTCACAGGCGTGCAGGCTTTTTGGAAAAATATCCTTTTGTGATTGCGACCCTGAAGCAGCATTTTTCCTGAAGCATTTAACTACTGGATGCGGGCCCGCACAAAAAGAACATTCGTGCTTATAGCGACAGGACGCGTTCCAACGACACTGACTGTCGTTGAACGCAAAACAGCATCCCTTGCGATATGCTACTGCCTGATTACTAGGTAGTGGTTGTCTAGTCACAGCCTGCCTCTGAGGGGAAATCAAATTCAACCAAAGGCCCACGTCCTTCACACCCCACCTTAGAGAGGGGTGGACAGATAGCTTCTGACGAAACGACTCGTCATAGTAGTACCAGCCCAATCCCCCAAAACCCTTATAGGCTTCCAGTACATAATCAAGGTGTTGAAATAAGCCCCCGCACCTTTCAGGGTGCCTTTCCGCCATTACCCCGGAAAAAATGCAAAATGCTTGCAACCAGTTATGAAATGACCTGGGGGCCCCCCTGCGCCTCTCCTCCTCCTGTTTTTCTTCCCTCCTATCCGACTTAATCGACAAATCCTTATGCGTAGGCAAAAGTGATAATATGTCGACAAATTCCCCCTTCCATATTTTTTCCTTAACCCCCAAGCTCAGGTGGTAACCCAGAGGCGACATTTCACAAGGCATCGCATCCTTCATGCAAGCCTCTGGTACACTACAACCCGCCTGTAATGGTGTCTGCACAGAAAACATATTAGAGTCATTAGCAACATTATGGTCAACATGCGAACACAAACGGTTAATAACAGGGGGAATAGAGACAGTGGACACAGCAGGCGAAAACACAGGTTCACAGTTTGCCAGCTGCTGTGCAGACATAGGAGGAGCAGAAGGAGCAACATGGGAAAAGGACTTCACAATGGACGACAAAGAGTTAATTAAAGCAGACAAATTATGCATTTCTGATAACTCACCCACCGCTGGGGGTGAGACAGCTTGCTGTCCCACCTCTCCCAGCAGCGCTGTAGCAGCTGTTCCATTTGGCCATTGTTGTACTGAACCCGAGCCAGCAGCAGGTGTCGCCCTGACATTCACAGGGATAGCTTGTGGTGGTGATGGCAGCCGCCCTCTTGCCACCTCATGGTTCGCTGTTACAGTCTCAGTCCGCCCTCCCCCGCCCCTTCTAGGAGACAGGGAGGCTCGTCTTCTTTTCCTTGATGCTCGGCGCATGCGCCCTTGCGCCGTCTTCGCCGCCATGACACCGCATGGCGGCCGCCCGCCGCTTCACTGACATGCTTCTCCGGCGTCTTCTCCCTCTCCGGGGCCCGGCTTCTTCTAGCTCTGGTCAGGCATCCCGGAGCGTCCGCAGGCGGCTCAGCTCTAGCCTCCATCACTGTAGGGGAAACTGTATTCACAGCTGTGGCCTGCTCCTGCTGCGGAACCTCTTCAGGCATATTAAGGCAATGCCTCAGCCAGGCCTCTCCACCTTCACTCTCCGCCTTTTCTATGAGCTGCTTCAAAAGGGACTCCATGCTGTCAGGTAAGCAGGCACAACTTTCCTCGGTGTGCTCTTCGGTGCAAAGGGAAGAACTCCAGACTGCACCAAACTTAAATAGCCTCTGCTCCAGCCACTGGAATATTCCTTGATAACTGATTGGCCATTACCTGTTACCTCTAGCCAGGTATAATTTAACCACATAAATGCCTAATAATAACCACAGCAACCCTATGAATCTAAACCTTAACTGCTTACAGGTGGGGTGGCCACAATTCCACACAAGTGGCCACATACTGTGCCCCCTTATATATTCTGTTCTTTCCAGCATGCCAAAATGTAATGGTTCAATGGTTCAAAGGCACTAGCTGATGGGACAGAACAACTAAATAGTACAGCAAGCTTTACTGGCACGGAGAACTGTCCTGGCACTGAATTTCCTCAAGGGTGATACCTGCCAGGCAATAATACAGCTCCCTATTGTGGATTGAGCTATCATGGAAGATATAACTAGCTATCTGGAAAGCTTTTTCAGAGATGTTATATACAGATTTTCATAACTAGTTCTACACATGGACCAGGTTGGCCCACACAGATAACATGGTTAGGACTGCTTTATTTTCGGGGTAAGTGACTATTTTCTGCAGCAAACTCAAGAAAAGGGCCTCATGCACACTGGAGTTTTTTACAGCTGCTGTTTTTGGCATCTGACGTTTTCTTCTGTAGCCAGTAAACTCCCCAGCATGTTATCCTATGTGTCCATGCACACATAGGTTGTTATCAGGAGTTTTTGGCAGGGGCGATTCTAGCTGAAAAAAAAAAAACCCAGAACTAGTTGGTTTTAAGAGGCGTTTTTCAGCAGTAAAAACGCTCTAACTCTGAAAAAAGCTGACAAATGCCAAAAAAAGGTGAAAAACGCATCTATTCGACGTTTATCAATGTTTTTGAGCCATATGCTTTTGTGGGAGTACAGTTTTGTTATTAAAAAAAGCTAAAAAAAAGCTGCAGCTGAAAAAAGTTAAAAACAGCTGAAAAATGCTACTGCAAAAAAACGGAAAAACTCCTTCTACAGCTACAGCTTTGTACTGACGTTTTGACGAGGTCCAGTATGCATGAGGCCTAATACCCAAGCGGGACCTTACCTTGCCCTTCGAGAGCTGTTGAAAGAAGCCCAGAAGAAAGAAGATAAATATGAAGAGGGAGCTAAGCTAGTAGCAGCACAAGCTGCACCTGCGACTACACCAACTGTTAAAAAAAGGGGCCACCACTTCTATAGCTATGTTTGGGGATACTTTTTAAAACAAATTTAATAAACCCCTTGAATTATCTGCACTATTTGAAGCTTTTCCTTTATTTTTCATATACATCAGAAATATCAAGTTGCTGAATGGTGTGATAAGGCCTGTGGCTGATGCCTTTACCCATCTTGTATGGGGATAATACCATACATAAGTGCAATTTGACCTCTTTAATCCCGGGGTCTACTTATTTGGTAAGTGGCTTGTTTTGTTGGTTGCAGAGAGTAAAGCCCCGTACACACGTACCGATTGTCGGCCGTAAAGATTTGGCCGACGACCGATCGGCCGATTGTAGGCTTGTTAGTATGATGCTTCCGACAGCCGACAGCGCACTTTCGGCCGAAAAGAATCTGTCGTGCAGGCATTAAAATTTTTGTTGGCCAACACCAGAACGGCCGATTGTTCGCCAGTCAGTACAGAATTCGGCCGACAATCAGCAGATTTGCAAGACTGGGCATGCTCAGAGAAGAAAAAACACAGGGAAAGTTAACCATCACATGACATCACTTCTGCAGTCGGCGGACAAAATTCTTGTGCAGTCTTTTGCACTTTTCAGCGGACAGGACAGCCCTGGACAAAAGCTTTAAGCCCCGTACACACGCACAGATTGTTGGCCGTAAATTGTTGGCCAACGTCCGATCTGCCGATTGTAGGCTTGTTAGTATGATGCTTCCGACAACCAACTGCAAATTTTCGGCCGAAATAAATCTGGTGTGCATGCTATAAAATTTTTGTTGGCCAACAAAGAACGGCCGATTGTTCCTCAGTCAGTACAGATTTCGGCAGACAAAAATCAGATGAGCAAGACTGGGCATGCTCAGAGAAGAAAAAAAACACGGAAAGTCAACCATCACATGACATCACTTCTGAAGTTGGTTTTTGTTGGCCAACAAAAGTCCAGTGCAAGTCTAGAGCACATTTCAACCAACAAACAACACTGGACAAAAGTTGGCCGATCAGTTGGCCAACAATCTGTGCGTGTGTACGGGGCTTTAATCACATTAAAAGTTTCACTTTCTATGCTAAAGCATAGTACAACAGTTTTGAAGATTCTGAAATCTATTATTTACACACATGGCACTTTTTTTCACATGGTGTGTGATGGTAAATAATTTATGGAATTGCAATATTTACTGTTTCATCATATACCTTCCTCTGCAAAAGGTTTAGACCGGTGAAAATAAATACTGTAAATTAACAATACTTTCAGAAATAGAACTTTTAATGGTTTATTTTTATCTATTAACAAAATAAAAAGTATATGAACGGCTGAAAAATTCAAATCAAATCAATGTTTCCGGTGACTACCCTTTGCCTTCAAAACTGCATCAATTTTTCAATTCTTCTAGGTACACTTGCACACAGTTTTTGAAGGAATTTGGCAGGCAGGTTGATCCAAACATCTTGAAGGACTAACCACAGATCTTCTATGGATGTAGGCTGCCTCAGATCCTTCTGTTTCTTCATGTTGTTCCAGATAGACTCAATGATGTTGAGATTAGGGCTCTGTGGGGGTCAAACCATCACTTCCAAGACTCCTTGTTTTTTCTTTATGCCAACGGTAGTTCTTTATTACATTGGCTGTATGTTTGGGGTATAGAAACTGATCTTGGGGTGTCATCAACTTTGTGAAAAAGGGGGGGTTGTGTACCAGCGCTATGGAGTTTCAGTACAAAATCAATTAGTGGTGTAAGCTGCCTCCAACCTACCTCTGAGGTAGTAGATTAGGAAAAATTGCAAGAAATGTTGGACCGGCGCTACCACTTTTAAATTAGTATTGTGCAAATATGTGCTTTATGTGCTATAAAAGTGCATGTAGTGCAATCAATACATAGAAGGTGCTACGTGCCGTTAAAAACATCAATAGGTTTAACCTGGGCTGTGCTCAGTGTACCACATTAAAAGTGTCATGTATCATACATCTGTATAAAGTGCCAAGCGCTAATAATACCAAGTGCCACGTGTTGTGATCCGTGCTAAAAACAATATATGGCGCCGGCGGATGGTCCACCAAAAAGCACCGCTGCTTTCCGCACTCTTAAGCCTTTGACTCGACACTTCTTGGTCACTAGAACAAAGAATAAACCTCCATTGCGTAGAATATGTTGTATGTAGCAAAATAACTTAGCATCCACTCACAGTTTGGGGAGTTCACTGTCAGCTTGAAAGGTGTTCGCCGGGCCGCTTCCGTGTTCCACCGGCTCAAACCACCATTCCCGGAAGTGACGTATTGACGTGAACAAGCCACGCCCATGGGCGGAAGCGGCCCGGCGAACACCTTTCAAGCTGACAGTGAACTCCCCAAACTGTGAGTGGATGCTAAGTTATTTTGCTACATACAACATATGCTACGCAATGGAGGTTTATTCTTTGTTCTAGTGACCAAGAAGTGTCGAGTCAAAGGCTTAAGAGTGCGGTAAGCAGCGGTGCTTTTTGGTGGACCATCCGCCGGCGCCATATATTGTTTTTAGCACGGATCACAACACGTGGCACTTGGTATTATTAGCGCTTGGCACTTTATACAGATGTATGATACATGACACTTTTAATGTGGTACACTGAGCACAGCCCAGGTTAAACCTATTGATGTTTTTAACGGCACGTAGCACCTTCTATGTATTGATTGCACTACATGCACTTTTATAGCACATAAAGCACATATTTGCACAATACTAATATAAAAGTGGTAGCGCCGGTCCAACATTTCTTGCAATTTTTCCTCATCAACTTTGCATTGACACTCCCAGCTGTTCACATATGGCACGGCAGTGTGAACTGCCTTGCAAATCTGGTGCAAGGCAGCAACTTAGACATCTTGGGGTTGATTTACTAAAATTGGAGAGTGCAAAATCTGGAGCAGCTGTGTATGGTAGCCAATCAGCTTCTAACTTCAGCTCGTTCAATTAAGCTGGAAAAAAATGGAATTTTTCTATACAGAGCTGCACCAGATTTGGCACTCCCCAGCTTTAGTAAATGAACCCCGCTGTGTGGGGGATAGAGCTACTGTGAGACTCTCAAGAAATTCTTAGATTCAATCATGACATCTTGGGTTCTATGCAGAGATCATAACATTATTGAACAGAGGGGAATCTATAAAGCACACAAAGTGCCTAACACCCACTTTAAGCAGTTACTACAACATTTTTTTTTTCTTTTACATAATTAATCCTGTCTGTACTGTGCCCATAGTTACATAGGGTAATCTGGTTGAAAAAAGGCACAGGTTAATCTAATTCAACCAACAGAGTGAGAGAAAAAAAAGTTCTTCATTATCAGTTGTAAATGACTGTCTGTCCTAACAAAGGGTTAATGATTTAGAAACCCCCCTTCTGCATTATATGTTAATACAGTCTGGGGTTGATTTATTTAAAACCGGAGAGTGAAAAATCTGGTGCAGCTGTACATGGTTGCTAATCAGCTTCTAACTTCAGCTTGTTCAATTAAGCTTTGACAAAAAAATTGGAAGTTGATTGGTTACTATGCACACCTGCACCAAATTTGGCACTCCCCAGCTTTAGTAAATCAACCCCTCTGTGTGGGGGATAGAGCCACTGTGAGACACCTCCTCCTTAGAAACATCAAAACATGATATATATATATATATATATATATATATATATATATTTTTTTTTTTTTTGCTACACTGTGTGAATGGGAAAAACACACATGTAGTGGCACATAACAAACATATAGTGGGGTTTTCTCAAATTTCACTGCAAAAGTAAAAAATATGCTTATGGCAATGAAATTAAAGCCCAGCTCCATACAAAACGTATTTTAACCAGATGCCGATCGCCCCATGTACATTTACTGCAGCAAGGCGACTGCTCTGCCTGGAGAATCATATACCTGCAGAGCTGCCACTAAAAATCCCAGGGCCCCATACAGCCTACCTGACAGGGCCCCCCCCCACTTCCGGTGAAAATATCAAAATGATATTATCACCCCCCCACCCCCCAATCTCTCTTCCTAGCACAAATCCCTCCCAGCACAACCCCCCAAATCCCTCCACAAATTCAGAACCCCATCCCCTCAGCACAAATCCCCCCCTTCTAGCACAAATCCCCCAGCCCCGCTCCTAGCAAAAACTTTCCCCCCAACCCCCCTTTCTAGCTCAAATCCCCCAAACCCTCCTACAAGCACAAACCCTCCCCCCATTCCTCCTTCTACCAAATCCACATTACACTTTCTAGCAAAGAGAGCTGCCAATCCCTCAAGCATCCCATGCATAAATTATTTTCCCATTATTATCTCTGTAAGCCCCCCAAACTGACAGGGAGAAACCAATACTAAGCCAGGAGGGGGTGCACTGTGTTGTGCTTTCCCCTCCTGTCTGAACAACACACAGCATAAGAGACAGGATCGCTCTTACATTGCATCGGACTGTACACTCACACACACAGTTTGATTACTGCCCCCTACCCACATTTCCTGCTGTCGGGAGATGAGCAGCCCATGGAGGAGGTAGGGGGTGGTAATCAAACTGTGTGTGTGTGTGTACAGTGCGATGCAATCTAAGAGCGATCCTGGCTGTCTCTTATGCTGCATGGATGAGTGTTGTTCAGACAGGAGGGGAGAGCTCACAGAGCAGCACACAGCGCACCTCCTCCCAGGCTTTACCTCTCCACCACTTCTCCAGACTGCCGTCCCCGTGTCCCAGCTCTGAGTGTGGACGGGGACAAACAGCTGAAAGCCGACGAGAGGGGAACCGGCTTTCAGCTGGTGGAGGAAGAGGCAGACAGTGCATCGCTCTGTCATTGATCCCTCTCCCCACCAATCCTCCTGCTGCCCGGGCCCCCTATGTGCCCAAGCCCCATACAGGAGTACTGGCTGTACCCCCCTGATGGTGGCCCTGTGTACCTGTACGTCATTCTGCTCATCTGGGTATATGGGGCGCTCGCCGCAGGCAACCCACTCCCACTGTGATTGGGCACAGTGGGAGCCAACCAGCAGACTCCATGTCCACCGGGACATGCCGATCGTTCAGGAGAGAAGCAGAACGGCGGTCTGCCTATGTAAACAAGGCAGATCACCGTTCTGTCAGTAGAGAATGTAGTGATCCTGTGTTTCTGCAAAGCAGGAACACGTATCTCTGCCTTCCCATAGTACAAGCACCCCCCACACAGTTAGCAAGCACTACCTAGGAATGCATTTAACCCTTTGATCGCCCCTGATGTTAACCCCTTCCCTACCAGTGTCATTAGTACAGTGACAGTGAATGTTTTTTAGCTCTGATCAGTGTATAAGTGTCACTGGTCTCCAAAAAGTGTCAAAAGTGTCAGGTGACCGTTTTGTGTGCCACAATCTCACAGTCCTGCTAAAAGTCGCTGATCGCCGCCATTTCTAGTAAAAAATAAATACATAAAAATATCCCGTAGTATGTGGATGCTATAACTTTTGTGCAAACTATTCAGTATATGCTTATTGGGATTTTGTTTTACCAAAAATATGTAGCAGAATACATATTGGCCTAAATTGATGAAGAAATAAATTTTTTTTAAGTGGATATGTTTTATAGCAGAAAGTAAAAAAATATTTTTTTTTTTCAAAATTGTAGGGTTTTTTTTTGTTTATCGCGCAACAAATAAAAACCCCAGTGGTGATCAAATACCACCAAAAAAAGCTCTATTTGTGGGGAAAAATGACATAAATTTTAGTTGGGTACAGTGTTGCACGTGCAATTGTCAGTGCCATATCACAAAAAAATAACCTATTTATGAAGGGGGGTAAACCTTCCAGAGCTGAAGTGGTTAAATAGGGTGGAAAGAGTTAGATATTAAGCCCCCGTTTACATTGGTGTGATTTGACATGCAATTTGACATTTCAAATCGCAGCCTATTGCCAGCATTGGCACTGTCCCAATCTGTGTGACGCCGACTTTGTGCACCGATCTCCAAAAGTTGTTCCTGCACTACTTTTGGCGATTTCGGGGGGCGATTTGAGTAGACATCTGTGCTTGAAAAGCACAGTTGACTTTCAAATCGCCCCCCCCCCCCGAACTCGCACTGAAATGCAGGTTTTAAATCAGGTGAACTCGCACAATTACAATCCCCGGAGGATTTGGCTGCTAAACGACCAGGGGGTATTTCGCGATTCGGCACTGCGTGACTTTAACAGACAATTGCGCGGTCCTGCGACGCTGTACCTAAACGAATTTGGCGTCCTTTTTTTCCCACAAACAGAGCTTTCTTTTGGTGGTATTTGATCACCTGTGCGATTTTTTGATCATGCGCTATAAACAAAAAAAGAGCGTCAATTTTGCAAAAATAGCAATATTTTTCACATTTTTTTATATGAAATTCCCCCCCAAAAAAATGTAAAAATCAAAATTTTTTAACATTTTCGGCCAATTTGTTTTATGCTACCTATGTTTGGTAAAGAAAATCGCAAAAAGCGTATTTTGATTGGTTTGCGCAAAAGTTATCGTGTTTACTAACAAAGTGAAAGATTTTTGTCATTTTTGTTGTTTTTTTTTTTAACGCATAATGGCGGCGATCTGCGATTTTTTTTGCGGTACTGCGACATTGGGGCGGACAGATCGGACCCTTGACTGACATTTTTGACACTTTTGGGGTTACCAGTGACATTACTACAGCAATCAGTGCTATACATATACACTGTTACTGTAAAAATACACTGGTAGTGAAGGGGTTAACTTTATTTGGGAGGGAGGGGCTGTGTGTGTCCCTAGGGGCGTGCTTTCTACTGTGATTGGCTGTGGCTTGAGCTGTAAGGACACTGATCACACGGATCTACATAGTAGATCCGTGTGATCAGTGTCTTTACACCGAGGAGAATGACAGGCAGCTTGTTTACACAAGCTGCCTGACTTTCTCCCTCTCCCCCGCCGATCGCAGAGTGGCCGGCGGACATCAGGTCTGCCGGTCACACGCGCGGGGGGGTCCGTGACCGCGCGGGAGTGGGAGCGCGCCGCCGGCGGCGCGCGCTCGCTCCCCAGACCCTCCCAGGCTAGTGACGTACCGATACGTCACTCTGCCTGTGAGGGGCTGACCGCCGCAGTATATAGTCGTGCAGCGGTCGGCAAGCGGTTAAAGAGACTTTTCTATCATATTTAAAATATTAGGCCTCATGTACACTACAACAGCTAAACTGAAGTTTAGGAGCAGTTGGGTTTTTTTTCAGCAGCCCCTGAACTCTCCTCTATGTTATCTTATATGTACATGTACACTCAGTAGTTTAGAGACAGTTGAGGTTACTGCCATTTTTTTTAAAATTGTGTTCTGGTCGTTTACTGCCATTTCAAATGCTAAATGCCTGTAAACGCGTGTAACCACAGTAAACTGCGTTTATGCGAGTTTGCGTTTATAAGCGCTTTTAAAAGGGAAATATTTCTGATACTTTTTCAACATATAAAAATGTTGAAAAACCGCAAATGTCACCACATGCTGTTGCCTGAATCCATGAATGAGTCCATTAGCGACGAACTCTGGTCCTCTCACGCAATTTCCTACATCTTATGAGCCACAGCAACATCAGGAGCATTTTCTAATACATGCTTATAATGGGATCCATAGTGAAAACACAAAAATAAGACAAATATCTACTAGCACACTGCTTTCTCTTCTCTCACAGAATGTCTGAAATAGTTAATAATTTACTTGTTTTTCATGCATTGTGGCCTGAGGGACTTCCTGAGGATGCCATACAGCGAAATGCATTGATGTCCGCCTGTCTACTGTCTACACTTCCTTGCTAACCAGTGACGTCACTTCCGGCTACTCTGTGGAACACACGCCGCCGGCTTCTCGGAGCGTTCGGTGAGGGGTGAGCCTGTCAGTTGGTTGTAAAAGGGGATGCAATCTGTTATGTGGTCTGAGCTGGGGCTGGTCAGGGCACTTCTTATGTAAGCACAACCATTGATGCATGTGTGTGGTGGCTTATATATTATTCATTTAAACAGTGTTGCACTATTATTGGGTGTTTTTGTTTTGCCTCCATATAACTAACATCGGCCATCCGAGAGGTGATTGAGGAGAATGTCAGACTGATCCAGGTGTTCAAGTTGTTGAAAAGGCTGTGTGGTCCCTGGGGCTTTTGGTGAGCAGATCTATGTGCTATATCACGAGATGGAGCACTGTTAGCTAATCTCCCACATAGAGACATAAGACAAGTAAAGAAACCTTGGGCTTTAAATCTTAAGCCCCGTACACACGTACCGATTGTCGGCCGTAAAGATTCGGCCGATGACCGATCGGCCGATTGTAGGCTTGTTAGTATGATGCTTCCGACAGCGCATTTTCGGCCGAACAGAATCTGTCGTGCAGGCATTAAAATTTTTGTTGGCCAACACCAGAACGGCCGATTGTTCGCCAGTCAGTACAGATTTCGGCCGACAGACAGCAGATTAGCAAGACTGGGCATGCTCAGAAAAGAAAAGACAAGGAAAGTTAACCATCACGAGACATCACTTCTGCAGTCGGCTGTTGTTGGCCGACAAAATTAGTGTGCAGTCTTTTGCAGTTTTCAACAGACACGACAGCCCTGGACAAAAGACGGCCGATCGTTCGGCCGACGATCGCTACGTGTGTACGGGGCTTAACTCATTATTCTGCAGCACAGTTATGTGCACTCTAAATGGTTGCTATTTTTTTTCTAGTTTTTACAAACATGAGACCCTCATCATTTAATTTGAATCACTCAGGAGAAAATATGATAAAATTAAAAAGTGATATCATGGCTGTCATAATTATTTCTTAAAGTCAACAAAAATGACCCTTCATGTATACTTTTATGGTTGATTTCCAGGTCTTGAAGTAAAATTACAGTGGAAAATTGCACCATGTGCTTCTATGGTCATGCTGTGTATGTTGTAATCTGCCCATTTCACAGCTGAGGGCATTTGCCTATTCAGTGGCCCGGTGTTGATTTTGGTTTTGCAGGCATGAAATCAGCATATCAGGTAGGGAGAAGAAAGGTCAGACCAGCTCCGCATCGTGTGTCTAGGTGACAATCTGAATAGAACCTAAAATCGTCTTTTCAAACAGACAGAGGATGTTCTCTTAAATTAGCAATGTAGCTCCATTAAGGGCACATTTACCGTCTGTTTTCACACTCTGAAAAGATTGTGGGAAGTTGACGCTTCTATAAATTATTTCAAAGCGGAAATTATTACTAGTGTTAATTGACTTTTACATAATTTAAATGCTTGTATATTTGAACACTGTGGAAATGAGTACAGCTGGTGCTGATCAAGGATAATGATAAAGGATAATTCTGAGCTTTCGGAAATTTTTGTTATACATATGTATATATTTATTTTTAAAAAGTAGTGGCTTGTAAGATTCCTAGGCTGACGCTGTAATTGCAAAATATCCACATGACAGCTCGTTTTTACATAATGGACGTCACTCCCTAACTAACCAGAATCTTGATCACTAGTGCGACAGGTAGACAATTTGCTGGTGTAGTCAATGAGGGAGAGATGCAGTAGGTGGTGAGGGTTTACGGTTTTATGGGAAATAAGTAAATACTCTTAAAGCATAACCTTCCTATACTTGAGCACCACAAACTAAAACACTATTTTATTAATTTTTATTATTCAAAGCAAACACACGTATCCAATTCACAATGTCTCTGTGCTTTATTTTTTGAGAAATTACTTTGAAAAACATCCCCCAAGCATTTCTAGCCACAGCCATCTTGAGTAAAGATAGATAATTCATGTAGCATTTCCTTCCTGGAATCCAACTGCCTATAGCTCAGGCATGCAGACAGGAGGGTGAAAGAGAACAAAAAATGACTATGAAGCCTCCTGAGATATATGACATAATTTTGGCTAGGCAAGAAACCAGAAAGCAACTGAAGAAATTAAAAAAAAAAAAAAATGACTAATGCTAACTGCGACAATATGCTTGTCTTGAATAAGTTTAAAATGGGGGTCCACTCTCACCTTGTCACAAAAGTAGCATACAGATGTTTTAGCAAGTACAAAGTAGACACACTGAGCTTTGAAATTAGTGCCTGCTGTTAGTAGAAGATTAACCTTTTGTAGACTAAGTTGTTTTTAACACAGACAAATTGAATAGGCTACATATGGAAAAAGAGTAAACAGAAGTGTTACTACCCCACCATAAGCAGGAGTGTCTTCCCAAATTTAGACCACTGCATTGTAATCAGCCAGAGCCACATATATAGTTTTATTTTGCCCTGTCTCCCTGAACCCAGCCTACCTGTTACATAGTGACATAGTAGAAAAAATGGATTTTTGTAAAATCTTACCGTAAAATCCTTTTCTCTTAAGCTCATTGACAGACGTAGTCCTCCTTGATTAATATAAACTCGGGTTATACTGCCCTCTACAGGAGTAGGACTAGACAGGAAAGAAAACATTCTGGCCACACCCTAGGGGCAGTCCCAGAGGGTATATCCTCTCACTTCCTGCTACAGCAAATCAGTTATGTCACAAAGCAGTGTTTAGAGAATTTAACCCAACCCAACCCAACTCAAAAACAGAGGGGTGGGTACTACGTCTGTCAATGAGCTTAAGAGAAAAGGATTTTACGGTAAGATTTTACAAAAATCCATTTTTCTCTGTAGCTCATTGACAGACGTAGTCCTCCTTGATTAATATCAACTCGAGACGTCCCAAAGCAGTGCCACAAATGAGGGGTGGGAAAATGGAAATCAAAATCCAATCTAGAAGGCCCAACCGGTGCCAACTAGAAGTTTTAAAGGCTCATCAATCACACGATGAGACTCAACTGAAATTCCAACGGAAAAAAAAAAAACCCTCGAGGTAGACCACCGGTCTCCTCAAATTGCGGCCTGCAAAACCTTGCTGCCAAATGAGGCATCCGCCGATGCCATCACATCAACTTTATAAAATTTTGTAAAGGTATGAACCGACGACCAGGTAGCCGCCTTGCACACCTGGACCACTGACGCCTGATGGCGGTAGGCCCAGGAAGTACTGAGCGCTCGAGTGGAGTGCGCCTTAACAGGGAACGGAGGATTCCGACCCTTAATAGAATAAGCCTGCACCACCGTCTGTCTAATCCATTTGGAGATAGTCGCGGCAGATGCAGGCAACCCCTTTCTGGGGCCATCCGTGATCACAAAAAATGAATCCGTCTTACGGAATGAGTCCGTAGTTTTCAGGTATACCCTGATTGCCCGAACCACATCCAAGGAATGCAACGCATATTCCTGAGGATGATTGGGCTTAGGACACAAGGAAGGTAGCACAATATCTTCATTCAGATGAAAATCTGAAACCACCTTAGGAAGAAAGGATGGCTTCGGATGAAGAACTACCTTATCCCTATGAACCACTAGATATGGGGAATGGCATGATAATGCAGCCAGTTCTGACACCCTGCGTGCAGAAGTGATAGCCACCAAGAAGGCCACCTTCTGGGATAATGTAAGCAAGGGAATCTCCCTGATATTTTCAAAGGGAGGTTTCTGAAGAACCGACAAACACCAAATTAAGATCCCAGGGCGGTAAGGGCGCGCGCACTGGCGGAGCCAAGTGCCGCACCCCCTGGACACCAAGGAATGAGTAGCCCAAGGCTTCTGAAAGAAGATTGCTAATGCTGAAACCTGACCCTTGATAGTGCTCAAGGATAGTTTCTGCTCAACCCCCTTTTGCAGAAAAGCCAAGATTTGGGTCGCCGAATAGGTACGTGGGGGAAATTCCAAAGATTCACACCACGCGATATAAGTCTTCCATGTGCGATAATAGACTTTGCTGGAAGTCGCTTTCCTTGCTTTAATTAGAGTAGGAATAACTGAAGCTGACAACCCCTTGTCCTTCAGCACCTCGGTCTCAATAGCCAGGCCATTAAAACCAGCGACTGTAAAGCACGATGGAAGATCGGTCCTTGAGACCGCAGATCCTCCCTGAGAGGAAGTCTCCAAGGAGCGTCCGCGACTAGCCTGTCCAAGTCGGCGTACCCGGCTTGACGAGGCCAGCTCGGAATTTCCAGGATAACTGGAGTTCCCTCCACCTCTGTCCTGCGGAGAAATCTCAGCAGCAATTTGAGAGGGGGGAAGACATATAGTAGCTGATACTGCCTTTACAGGCCGTTCAGCGCGTCTGCTGCGTCCGCTAGAGGATCGCGGGTGCGAGCCCTGTTGAGCCAACCTACCAACAGATCCATATCCGGGGTGCCCCAATGAAGGGACAGCTGGTGAAATACCTCTGGATGAAAAGACTATTCCTCTTGATCCAGAATCTGACGGCTGAAATAATCTGCCTGTCCACCCCCATGATAAATATCGCGGAGAGAACTGGAACAACTGTTCCCCCAATAAGAATGTTGGCCACTTCTATGGCCGCCAGGGCACTCTTGGTGCCCCTTGGTGATCGACCTAAGTCATGACCGTGGCATAGTCCGATTGGATCCGAACCGGGCTGCCCTGGAGCTGCTCGGTCCAGTAAATCAGACAAAGTCTGATCGCTCTCAGTTCCAACGCATTTATCGGTAACCTGGAATTTATCAGAAGAAATGACTTCCCCTGGCTGAGCATCGGAGACCGAAGCCACCAGACGAGAGCCGCTCACTCAATCGGATCCGATTGTCCAGGGAATCGGGATTCCGATTCCATATGAGAAGAATCTCCTCTTTGGAGAATTCGGGTATGAGACTGGGCAAACGGTACTGCCTCTAAGGAGGCGACCATCAATCCCAGCCAGTTGACGGACAGCAACATCCGAATCATTGACTGAATCTTCTGGAGTTTCTACGCATGGAGAAACACTCTTGCCAAGGATGTATCCAAAATTAGGCCCAGATAGTTCAGTCTCCTGGTGGGAACCAGGGATGATCTTTGGGAAAAGCAACGAAAACGCTGATGTCCTGCGAAGATGGGGATATAAGGATAGGCATCCTAAATGTCTATAGACGCCAGGAAATCCCCCGGATGCAGGGAGGCCACCACTGTATGGATGGACTCCATCTCTTCCAAGACCAGAATTGGACGCACCTAGCCCTTTTACCTGGGCATTGTGAACAAGTTCGACTAGAACTCCTCCAAGGAATGGGAACTACCACTGCTTGTTGTATCAAGCTGTCCCCCGCAAAGCTTTTAAGCAACCCGGGGATGTCGACTATTGGAAAGGAAGAATCGCACAGGTGGAAGTGATCGAAACTCGATCTTGTATCCCGACCATATGACCTTGCGAACCCCTTTATCCGGGATTCTGGAAAGCCCTGGATCCGGAAACCGGTGAAGACGTCCCCCCACCCTAGAGAGGAGTGGGGCCCATTCTGTCAATCCAACGGGATAACAGTGGCTTTACTTAGTCTGGAAATCGGTGAGTCCACTATTGGTGGTACCGTCCATCCTTGTAATGAAGGATTCCTCAAAATGATAGCGCCTAGCCATGCATTTGGAAATAGCAGGGCTCATTTACGGACGACCCTATTTGGGCAAGGGAAACCCTTCACCATTTTGGTAGGCTTGCTAGTACCAAAAAAGGAATATGAGTCTCAGCTACCTCTGCCAGTTTAACCTCAAGATTTAAGGTTTCCCGGACAGACACAACTAGTGCTTCCACCAACGCTTCTTGTGCTATGGCGGAGGCAGAAGCGTCCTCCTCACTGTCTGAGGAGACCGTACCTGAGACAACAACCCCAGAAAAGGGACTGCAATGACCAGCTCAGAATCCGTATCTGAGGTATCAGATGACATAGGGGTAGGCGGGGGTCGCTCTTCTTGAACCCCGTCCCTGACAGGCTACCTCCACCCTGGATACCAAAGACTCCAAAACTGCTGATAATGCATCATCACAAGTGGGGTACTGGAGGGTCCTGCGGCCACCCTGAGGGGATCAGGTGGGGATACATGTGTGGCAGGGTTCATGTAACAAGACACTTGCCAGCAAACACAAAAAAATTAATTGCAAGAAAAAAAACATCTTTTTTTTTTTTTTTTAACTTAGTCCCCCAGCGCAGTAGCGCCCCTCAGTCTACCTGCTTGGACCCCTCAGAAAGAGAGAGAGAGAGACCCCAAGGCTCACCTGATGCACAGAAGTTTCTTATCAACCTGCTTCCAGCACTGTCTATTACAGACAGGAAGTCTTTGGCTTGCTTTCCCTGGGCCAAGGAGGCGGCTCTGCCCCTTTACACGCCTTCCGGCGCCTCCCAATTACTCCATGAGGTGTTTGGTCACCTCAAACATGGCCGCCCCCATGCTGGAGACACGAGGCTATGCCAATATGGCGGCCTCGTGCGATCTGCAGGAAAATGGCGGCGGCCTGTGTAGGATAGCGGCGGCTTGCAAGTTAGCAGCGGCCTGCGGGATGTGTGCATTCGGCCTGTGCGGCCTGCGGAAGTGCCTCGGCCTGCGGGAGGTGTCCTCGGCCTGCGGGAAGCTGTGTGGCCTGTGGAAGTGACCGGCTTTCTGGAGAGATGGCGATCTGTGGCTGCAGTAACTCAGGCATAGGCATCGGCTTGTGTACACACTAGACAGGTAGGATACCTCTATACCTCAATAGTAATGCCTTTTAGTAGTCTGCCACTGACTTCAGTCACCCTTACAGTCATATAGTGACTTTAGATAGTTCCCAAACCAAGCCTCCTGGTTTCTATTCACAAAAATCACACTCAAATTGGGGGATCTGTGACCTGTTATAGGATAGAGGGGAGACCCAGAAACTGAGTGTCCGACCATCCCAGAGAGGGGCCCGCGTCCACCAACAAACCCGACAGGGGGAGAGGGGGAACATTCTACTCACCATACCGGAACCAGGCGGGCGCCAACTCCTGACAGAACCCCTCTCCACCGGGGTGGGGGGGCTGTCGACCAATACGGACGCCGTGACTCTGTTGGTCATTGGCGTCCAGGCGAGACGTTTAACTCGCAGGGTCAGTCCCCGTCCAGTGGGACTATGTCACGGCCGACCCAGCGCGGAGCTATGGCCTGCACGCGCTCGTAGGCTGAACCGGGGTGACCACTGGATGACAACATCCAGCCCGTCGCCCAGTTTCAGCGTACTTGCTTGAAGATCTCACAGGAACACTGGAGAAAAAAAGCTGTCTAAAAAAAGTATTTATAAAAAAATCCTGCCAGGACCGAAGATCCTAGCAAGGAATCTAGGTCCTTACTCCTAACTAGACAGAAAAAAACTGATTTGCTGTAGCAGGAAGTGAGAGGATATACCCTCTGGGACTGCCCCTAGGGTGTGGCCAGAATGTTTTCTTTCCTGTCTAGTCCTACTCCTGTAGAGGGCAGTATAACCCAAGTTGATATTAATCAAGGAGGACTACGTCTGTCAATGAGCGACAGAGAAAAAGAGGAAGGTTGGGGGGAAAACAAGGTAACTTCCCGCCCAAGGAGAGATCAACTATGGGTACCAATAAGGCAAATGCTATACAGTAGAAGTAATTATAAAGAAAAAATATATTTTATTTGGCATTAATGCCTGGAAAAAGGTGGGATTGCACATTAGACAGGGTGTGACACCACTCTGTATAAAAGCAATTAAAAACAACAAACAAACAAACATACACTTGACTGGATTGCCTAGGACATGTCAAAAGTAGCAATCATATTGGTGTAGAACCACCATATATGTGTAATACAGGCAAGATCTGCTATATGGTGACCTATGCAAGAGAAGTAACCATCTATGTAATCTTCCTAAATACAAGGATGGAATGCTATAACAAAACAAACAGCATAGATATTGTGAATTTCACAATCAAAGATCGTTCCCAATAGTGATCAGAATATGATGAATTCCTTAGATATTGGAGAATATTGATCCGCTGATATGATAAAGCAATCCAGTTGTCACTGATAGGTTGAGCTCTGAAGAGCGGTAGCGTCAACTTGTCTACACATGCTGGAATAGCCTGCCCTGTGAACCCCTGACTCATGCACGGCCGGCCCCTCAAGGCTCCCCCGGCTCTGGACTCGCCGCACCGGAAATTACGTCAGGCCGCCACTGACGGACCTACACGTCGATACTAGGAAGGAGGCTTGAGCGAGCGCGGGAGGGGAACGCCGGAGGAGGGTGTATGCCGGCTGAGTCACCGCCAAACCACACAGAGGTATGGACATGCAATTATATCTGCTCTGCTACACTGTATAGGGACTTCCAGCAATACCACGGAGGACGTTTATGCTACTTCCTCTCTGCCCGTGCACTTCAGGGCAGACGAGTGAAATCAATGTTGGTCAGCATTGTCTTTTTCAGCATCGGAGCAAAAATCCATCAGAAATCTGTTGATTCCTCTGTACTGAGCGTGCTTACCACGACTTCCCTATATCCACTAGGGATGATCGAACGGTTCGGGTCCACCATCGGTTCGACCCGAACATTGGGTGTTCGAGGTTCGGCCGAATTTAGAACTTTTTGCCCAAAAAGTTCGGAATTCGACAACCAGAACCGCCCAAAATGCAATGCTTCGGGAAATGGGCTTTAAAAGCCGTGATTGGACCAGAACCATTAGCAAAATCCAATTGAGGGGGCAGGAGAATGCTAGGAATGTGATTGGAGTGACTAGGGGGTCCCTAGACCAATCATTAGTGAATACGCCCCCCAGTATATAAGATCGCCCCCGCCATATTCCTAGCATTGTTATACTGGACATGGAAGAGAGTGGAAGCAGTTCTGTTAACTTTACTTTAAAAGTATCATTTAGCTATTTTTAGTGTGAGGAAAGGGATATCTAGTGTAGTTAGAGTGCTCCTTTACACTTAAGTTAGCTTCAAAAATTCAGTTTCTGTAGGCAAAGTGTTAAGTGTAAGGGGACCGTAGTGTAGTGTAGGGTTAACTGGCAGTGACTGCTATGGCAGGGTGACAAAACCCTTCCATAGCAGGGTGACCGCTATAGAGAAAAGATCATTTTTCTGAATAGCTTCAGCACACCCATATGGCTTCTCACCAGCCAAGCATTTTTTATGCTGCAGGGGCTGCCACTGCCAGTGCTTTTTTTGAGGACATGTTTGATGTCAGACATGACATCTGAACATGTGTATAGGGGGTATATATAGACATATATGTCTGAATATATACCCCTAGACATATATAGGTGTGATAGTAGCAGAAATAAATGCTTGCGCTAATGAAATCATTTACAGTAATATATTTCTGCTACTATCACACCTATATATGTCTAGGGGTATATATTCAGACATATATGTCTATATATACCCCCTATACACATGTTCAGATGCTTTGCCTGCCTCAAAAGAACCCAAAAAAATGCCAAAAAAACGCTAGCGTCAAAAAAAAAAATGCCCAGGTGTGTTTTTGCTGGCATTTTTGGGGGGGTTTTGGAGGCAGGCAAAACATCTGAACTTGTGCACAGTACCACTATACACAAGTTCAGATGTTTTTCCTGACTGCAAAGATCCCAAAAAAATGCCTTCTATTAAACCGTCAAGGTGTTACAGGAGCGAAGCAAACCCCCTGTCAGAAAGTTTTCTAATACAAACAATCTTTTTTTTTCTGGTTCTGGACATGCTACAGAGCTGAAACTTCACATGTACACTTTTTAGACCCCCCCCCCCCCCCAGATCTGAAATCCAAAGTAAAAATCAAAAAATCTTTTTTTTTTTTTTTTTTTACATTTTTTCAATAATTGGCTTTTTTATCAAAAATGACAATTTTTAAGAACTTTGTGTGATTTTGGACCCCCCAGATACTAAATCCAAAGTAAAAATCAAAAAATCTCTCTTTTTTTAAAATTTTTTCAATAATTGGCTTTTTTTATCAAAATTGACAATTTTTAAGAACTTTTTTTTATGTGATTAATAGTTAATGGGGCATGACTCAGAACCCTAGGCACTTTTTAGGGGCATTTATTGGGTTTTATGGCTTCAAAATTGTGTTTTTTGATTACCGAAGTTCGGGTCCCATTGATTTCAATGGGGTTCTGAAATTCGAACCGAACTTTTGGAAAATTCGGGTGTTCTGGTCGAACCGAACTTTTCAAAAGTTCGATCATCCTTAATATCCACGTGGAACCATCCCTTACAGTCCATTATTGTTTTTCAACCTATCAGTGACAACTGGATTGCTTTATCATATCAGCGGATCAATATTCTCCAATATCTAAGGAATTCATCATATTCTGATCACTATTGGGAACGATCTTTGATTGTGAAATTCACGATATCTATGCTGTTTGTTTTGTTATAGCATTCCATCCTTGTATTTAGGAAGATTACATAGATGGTTACTTCTCTTGCATAGGTCACCATATAGCAGATCTTGCCTGTATTACACATATATGGTGGTTCTACACCAATATGATTGCTACTTTTGACATGTCCTAGGCAATCCAGTCAAGTGTATGTTTGTTTGTTTGTTGTTTTTAATTGCTTTAATATAGAGTGGTGTCACACCCTGTCTAATGTGCAATCCCACCTTTTTCCAGGCATAAGTGCCAAATAAAATATATTTTTTGTTTATAATTACTTCTATAGCATTTGCCTTATTGGTATCCATAGTTGATAGTTACCTTGTTTTCCGCCCAACCTTCCTCTTTTTTCTATATATGCTTGGATCAACGGTTACCGGGTAAGCTATATACATATCACCCCCTTTTCGATACACGATTCAGTGTGGAATACGATTAGAGGCCAATACGGGAACTCACTTCATTGTTTTTGAATAGTGACATAGTAGTTGAGGTTGAATAAAGACGATAGTCCATCCAGTTCAACCTGTGTAGGTATGTGTGGATGTAATCATTTCACATACCCCTGAATATTTTGAGATGTACGTCCAAGAGTCTTTTAAAAGTAGCTATTTCCCTTGTTGATTTCCCTCCGGCCAGTAGGTGTCACTGTAGGTTCTAAAATAGAATGAGAATGTGCGTTACAGCAAGTTTTGATTGGGCCCTAATGCAGAAGAATCATTGTGGTTCCTCTATAGCACATGTATGGAGGGGGTTGGGGGAAACAATGTTGCCCAGTGGAGGGAGGGAATAATAGTGCCCACCATGGGTTGGGGGACCAATGGTGCCTAGTGGAGGGGCGTGAATAGTAGTGCCCAGCAGAGGGTGAGGAGCAACAATAGTACCTAGCGAGGAGTAACAATAGTGCCCAGCGAGTGTGGGGGAACAATAGGGTTAAACAGTTGGTAGGTAAAAAACACTAATGTAAGCGGAGAAAATGAACCTTGCACTGAAGTCTGTGTCCTGTGCTATGGCTCTCTTCCTTCTCTTGCTGCTGGGACAAGGCAAAATCTATCGGACAGGAGATCACTCAACCACACAGAGTTTTCATATAGGTGTAGCAGGTGCTGGAACAAGTGCTTCAGTCTTGCAAAATCTGGGATGTTTGGTGTATGTATAATGGTGATATTTGATTTGTGTTTGTAAGCCAATATAAAAATGATACATAGAAAAACATAGAAAAGTGAAGGCAGAAAAAAAGACCAAGTGGTCCAACAAGTCGGCTTCAATTTTTTTACATGTATACATGTTTTTGTATTTTTGGTTTTGTTTCCGCTCTTTTCTCTGCACTGTACATATTAAGTTCCTGAAGTTTTTCCTGATATGTATTATCCCTCATATCTTTCACCATTTTTGTTGCCTGTCTGTGAACTCGTTCTATCGTATCAATATCTTTTTGCATCCTAGAATTCTATTTGTTTTTCACAGCTGGGCCACGCTGTTTGCTCATTTTGCAATCATCTGAAATAAATACTCCCAAAACTTTTCCTCTGTAGTGCTGGCCAACACTTGTACCCCCAATGTTGTACTCTGTCAAGGGATTCTTATTCCATAGGTGCATTATTTTACATTTAGAAACATTGAACTGCAGTTTCCAATGCTTTGACCAGTCTTTCAACAATGCTAAATCATGTTCCATGTTACAGGCACCTCCAGGGATATCAAGCCTATTGCACACCTTTGTGTCATCATCAAAAAATTATAGCTTACCCGGCCACCAACCCCTTAGTTATATTACTTACACATACTGTAGTTTAAATAGCACCACCCTGGTTCAAACATTATTGATATACTAAAAAAATTAAATCAGATTAATCTGACATGATCTGCCTTATGTAAAGCTATGCTGCTTTGGGCCCAGCAAGTTTTGTGTTTTTAGGTGAGCAGTGATCCTTCATTTTAGGAGTGATTCCATTCATTTGATTACAACAGATGTTAAACTCACTAGCCTGTAATTACCAGCTTATATCCTTCTTGTAGATAGGTATAATATTAGCTATCCACCAGTCATGGCAAACTTCCTCTGTTTGAAGAAATTGATCTAAAGATCAGTTAATGGTCCAATAACTATACCTCAAAGTTCTATTAGAACTCTGGAATGAATACCGTCATGGTCCATTGTGCTATTAAGTTTTAACTGAGCCAGGTTCTCTGGTTCCTCTGTCTTAAGAAATGCATTTTCATTTTAGTGATTCCATTGTATATTTTTCCTTCCATAGCTGATGTACCAAAAAAAAGATTTTGTCTCCTTTCTTAATAGATTTAGCCATTTTTTCCTCTTTTTGTGCATTGGGAGCACTTATAATGTGTTTGGCTATTGTTTATTTTATACTCTTCTCTATCAGCTACTGTACATCTCCGGTTTCCCTGAATCTCTTATATGATGATTTTCTTCTTTACTATCTCACTTATTTCTTTAGTGCCGGTTCACACTACCGCGGCACGACTTCGGGGGTGACCTGTGAAGTCGCGTGCACCGCGACTTCGGCGTGACTTGCACAGACTTCATATAATGAATGTCAATGCAAGTCGCTCCGATGTCACTCCGAAGTAGTACAGGAACTACTTTCTAAGTCGGAGCGACTTGAGTTGCTCCTATTAGAACGGTTCCCGTAGCAGTGCATGGACCGCGACTTGTCAGACTGACCAGTCGTCTGACAAGTCGCGGTAGTGTGAATGCGCACTTAGTGAACCATGTTATTTTTCTTCTGTTTATTCCTACTAATTTGCCTGACATATGGTAGACTTTGACATTGCCCACTGATTACTTATGGGCCATACACACTATAAGATTTTCTGAAGACTTTTTCCTTTAGACTTACCAAAACCATATAATATGAGGTCAAACCTAAACACTTTCAATTTGTATGCAATCTGGCAGGCCCTTGCACTACATAGAAAAGGTAAATCTGAAGGAAAAAGTCTTCAGAAAATCTTATAGTGTCTATGGCCCTTTACCCCTATTTTTTCACTCCAACCTTTCAATTCATTTTTTATAAATTCAGCAAAATTTGCCCTTTTGAAAAATAAAAAGCGTTTGTATATGATTTATTTTTTTGTGTAGGGAAGCATGTTCTGAACTAGGGAAATTTTCTATGGTGTCATAGGGTAGGCAAGCCATCCATCCACCTAACAGTGATTCCCAGAATATACAACTATTCTTTCCTTGCTCAGTAAAGATATTGTCTGCTGAAGACAATGGTCACAAAATACACATGCTGCCCTTTTTAGATGGTATCAAAATGTTACAAAGTTCAGAGAAAACACAATGGTGTGTAATTGTTTGATTACTTTAGGATGGTGAAAAAGACATGTAAAAAATTGTTTTATTTTTCCAAATGCAGTGGGGCTGTGCCCGCACTGCGTAGGATCACTGCTTGTTTTGTCCTCGGGTGCACAGGAAGGCTATACTCACCCAATTATTGGATCCTCTGAAAAACAGAAGTCCCCCACATCCAGCAGTGGACTGTTTCTGCTGTCCTCACATCTAGAACCAGTCTATGGGCATGATGACGTCAGGAACAGTCCCATCATGCAAGACCGCTAGACCACGGGGGTGGGGGCAGGAGCGTCAGTGACCGGTCTTGCGCTCGGACGATCAGCGGATTAGGTAAGTATATCTCTGCATACCCCCACTGCATGGGAAAAAAGTTCCTGGAATTTTTCTTAAACATTTTGTTGCAGTGCCCCAACCTGCCTTATGGCAGTCAATTCATTATGAATGGGCTGCCAATGCACCACAATGGCTGAAAAAACATACCTTGTGCATTGTGCTCTACTGTACAATGCATTGGTATGCTATTCACAATTTATGGCAACACAGTGTACTACATGTAGAGCAGGTGTGTTGCCATGCATTGCAGAAATGCACGTGCAATACATTGTGAAAATGCACCCTAAGGGAATACTGTTATCATGAAGTATTTTTATATATTACTTTATTTTAAAATGTTATTATATAGATACTGTATATGTAGCTTAGATATAAGCATTGGGTTTGGTTCACTAAATTACAGAACCCTATGTGGTTTGTTTACAAACAGCTGCTCATATCCTGAGTGACGTCATTGACCAAATATGGCTATGAACCTATTGGTTAAATCAACATCAACCCAGGATCCCTAGCAATTTTGTTTATAATTACCAGCTGGCCCAGAATCTGTCATTTTGCAGCGGTAGTGCAGTGAGACAAGGTCATCAGCTGAAGGGTTGTGGCGGAGGGCTATCATGATTGACACTGAATTACAATTGCTGGACATTGTGATTGACAATACATTTACAGTATTGAACTATGTTTACTCCTTTTTATTTTTGAAAAATATTTATTGAGTTTTCCAGTGGAGGAATAAACATATGTACATAGCATAGAGTACAGTAGCCCTTTAACATAGTACTTAGTAAAACAAAAGCAGAGGTCAAATAGGTCGGTATAGGGGAGAATAGGGAGGAGGAGAAGATAATGGGGAAGGGGGAGGAATATTTACCCATAAAAAAAGAGATGGCATAACATGCCAGAGCATAATAGTAAGCGTTAAAAATATATTGAACAATTGTGCCCTCAGGAGTGGAAGCAATGTTAATTGTATCTGAGTAGTGATCCCAGAGAATTGTATAACTACTAAAATACTAAAGGAAGGGGCAGCCTGTCATGGAAAAGGAAGTTAAAGCCGTTTGAAAACTTCATGTAAGCGTGGAGGTTTCAGGGTGGTGAGGAAAGAGAGGGGTCTGACAGATTGGATACCTTAAGTTTATTAGTGAGGTCACGTTTAAAGTACCAATCCGTATAACAGAATGGGCACGTGATATCCGAAGGCTCCTTTTGCATAAATGGGACCTCCACATATTTTTGCCATCTGGCAAAAAAGCGTGGAGTAGCAGCGAAGGTTCAGTACAATGGTGTCCAGTCGCTCAAGGTTGAAGAGTGTTAGCAATGCTCATTTCACAGCCATAAGATGGGGTGGTGCTGACTTGATCCATTGGCACATAATTGTCCTATGAGCAACTAGTAGACATATGAGTCTATTGAGTGAGGTTTGGTGATCTTGTTGATGATGATGGGGGAGATGGTGGTTCACTTCCGAATAAACACAGTAGAGGGTTTTTGGGTAGTTGAACTCTGTTGATTTTGAAGATGTAGGCAAGCACAAAGTCCCAGTATGCAGATATAATTGAGCATTTCCAAAGGCTTTAAAGTAGTGAAGGACGTGATAGTGAGCACCAAGGGCATTGCGTTTGGGTAGGGTCTGTCACATTGATACTAAACGGGTAATATGCCCCGTGAATGATTTTAAATTGAGTTTCACGCCATGTCTCTGAGACCGTGAGTTTGTGAATGTAGCAGTAGCTCGCTAGGATCTTTTCTGGGAGTTCATTGTCATTAAAGATGGAAGATGGGGCTTTAGCAAAGGCTAAAGATTTAATAGTCAATTGGATGTCCTCTAAGGAGATGGGAGCATTAAGAGTTTCTAAGTGGGTCTTCAGAATACAGGGATGTATAGTAGTCAGCCAGCAGTCTACTAATTTCGGCAGGTGAGGTAACAAGTGAGCCCGTAGTATTTTTTAAAGCAGAGATATAGGTAGGTCTTCTAGGACCTGTACATAGTTTTGCCAATAGTTTGCCCGCTTTGTTACCAAATCTGTGAAAGTGCTGGATAGAGTAGGATGTTTTAGCTGCTTCTTGTTGTTCTGCCCAAAGGCCTGCTGCCAAGCTTTTTCATTGTCTGAGGTACGATTTAACGCTAAATGTTCGTGTGATAAGCGTAAAGCCTCGCTAGCTTGTATGCATTATTGCCGAGAATGCCTTTTAAATTGAGTATTATAAGAGATCATTTTCCCCCTCAGGAAGGCTTTGCCTGCCTCCCAGAAGAGATTCAGATCAGTAAGGTGTGCCCCGTTGGTAGAGGCGTTTTCTGCCTAAGCTTCATATAGCATGTGTAGGGAAGTCCTAGCTGTCGGCTAAGTACGGAAGAAAGCGCTACCTGGGTGTAGGAGACGAGGGTATGGTATTAGTCAAGATTACAGAGACTGGGCTGTGATCTGATTATACCACATATGCTATACCTGTGGGGGAGGCAGGGTCAGTGACTGCTGTGCCTGTGAGCGCAGGAGACTGTGATGACTCCGCGGTGCTGGGAGTGGGCACCATCTTGGCTGCAGCCGACGCTCTGCCCCCTGGAGGTTGGAGCATGGATGGGACTGAGCGGCCATGAATCAGTCTATCAGTTTTCTGCTAGGCAGCAGAGGTAAGGGGGGTCACCACGAAGCTGTGGCAGGCTTTAGAGGCTGGCTATTAAGAGGAGTGCGGCGGAAGCTAGCTCTGCCTACCTCCTCTTCATGTGGCACCGGAACCGGAAGTCAATGTTTACTCTTTTTATTGCAATTTTTTTCACAGTGATGATGTCTTTATTTATTTTTTACTTTTTTGTCAATGAATAATAGCAGGATGCTTATGTATCTGATAATTATTTAACTAGGGAGCCCAAAGGGAGATGTAAAGATACTTTTATATGGAGGTAGCAGATGGTGAGCCTCTCCTTCCCCTACTTCAATTCTTCAACTCGTTTCTGGTGATTTTTTGAGATGTTATTGTATTTAATTCACATTTATCCAATTTTTAATTTCTGGTTAAAAAAAAAAAAATAGTTGGAGGCTTGATTTTTTGGGGAAGTATGTTTTTTTTTCTCTTTAGGACATTTTCTATTGCTGGTTGCATTGCATACACTTGTTGCTGACACAGACAAAGCTGCTTTTTGCATGTTTCTCCTTACTTATGAGGTAAAACATTGTGTACAAAGGTGCCATGTACTTTATTTATCCCTCTAATTGCCATAGTTTCCATTAAATTTAGGCGATCCCCTTTATTTAAAAAAAAATGACAGAGAGGCCTAGAGTGAGAGAGAGAAGTTCTTCATGTGGAAGTCTTAGGATGGGAGTAGGTTCTCCAGGACAAAGCAATAATTGGGCTGCACCATCTAGAGGCAAGATAATACAGATTTTAGTTATTTAAAAATGTTTAAATACTTTTTATTTAGATGTTTTTATACTTTTTATTAAGATGTTTTTTTTGCTTGAACACCTGTCCCTGTCACAAGAAAGCAAACATGGCAGGGATAGCAATGCAAACTGATAAAATTGATAACATCTGGGAAGGGGATCCCAATTTGAATTTGTTGGACTGCCACATTTGGTGGGAGACTAATTTTCATCCTCCCTGGTCCATGGTGGCCTTTTTGGATTTTTCCCCAAGGATGAGAAGCAAAGTGCAGACAGAAGCAAAAATTAAGCATACTTTGAAGAGTGATGCCTTGAAATAAAAAAAAAACAGCTCTCACCAATACCCAATGCACCATCTCCAGTTTTAACCTTCCCATAACAATAGATGTAAAACTCTGTGCTAGGTCCCCTACATCTATATGCTTAAGCTGTTGTGCTCAATATCATTTAGTGCTATTGTTTTTTTTTTTAGCATTTCCCAGCATTTACTACTGTGCTCCCTATATTAATTGTTTTCACAACATTCTATCCTGTCACTTTACCCATATACAGAGATTCAATTATTTATATTAAATGCATAAAACATGTGCAAATAAATTATTGTACTTTGAATGCAACAATGCCTCTAGTGTCTTTTGTTCAGTCCAGTTTTATCATAGTTCAGTCTGTGAAGAAAATGCAATGCTTGTGGTAACCTCTAGCTTTTCAAGTTCTTTCTCTTTTACATGTGTTCTCAGGGACCAGAGCACAAATATGGATGACATCCCCATGACAACTAACATTTTTAACACTTAAATGCCACTCTTCAGTCAGAACTACACCACTTTTAGTATCTAGCACCACTTATACCATCTAGCAACTCTTCTATAGAATATTTCTATACTTTACTTATCCATATTCTAATATTAATGCTATAATACCACACCACTTTCACAGACAGTAAACTAATATATACACCAACCCCAAACATAATACCAGTCTACTGTAAAAATAAATAACTCATATTTGTTTAACACTTAATATAATCTAAAATTATCAGTTAGTGTTTGGAATAAAGCACTAAGGGGAACACTAAGGCTGGGTTCACACTGGATAGTGGAGCGGCTCCAAGCAGGAGGTCTGGTGCGTCCCATTCATTGTTTCAGGTCTGAATTAGGTCCAAATGTTTGGCTGAATTCGTACCTCAAACAGACCAGAAGACACACATGAATTTCCTGCAAACTGCTTTGCAGCTGTCCCGAAGCTGTGTGAACCGGCTCCATTGAAAGTCGGTCACAAGCCCCTGACATGCAAATTGGATGCGGGGAAACCCGCATCCAATTCGCACCAGTGTGAACCCAGCCTAAAACAAAAGAAGCAACCTTTTCATGCCAGGATTTTGTTAGTGAAGAAGAAAAAAACATCCCCAAACCCTCCACAAGCTCATTGCCTGTATGCCAGCTTTGGACATCAACTGCTTCAATACTAGCTGGTAAAAATAGCCCCTTGCTTCTAGTTCATTGAATTGCAGAGGGCTCGACGGGCATGACAAAAAGTATCAATAAACAGTCTTGTTGTTTAGTCATCAACCTACTGACATCCACAGGGTTATTCAGAATATATTGCAGCAAAATATATTGGGTTATACTGCAGCCTTTAGGTGGTTTGCATGCTGGCAAACAAAAATGTGTTAAGACAGTCCCTGTATAACCCTCCGCTTGTGCCCTTAAAGGTTGGACGGCTTTTCTTTAGCTCTGCTGAGAAAAACTTTTATTTTTATTTTCATTCTATTTTATTTTTTCTTTATTTCAAGTTTGCTGAACATATTGTTTCTGCTGTGTCTTCAATAAAATCTTCAAGACACGTTGCTTGGGCTTGTCTTTAAACAGAAGCAATTTTACAGCCATCTTAATGCTAATTTCAACCACAATTCCCGTGTTCAGTGTACAGTTTATATGTAGCCTCTAATATCATAGACAACCCTAAAAGAACCACTTTCTTCTAAGATTTAAAAGGTTTTTTTCCCGTGTAGAAAGTGTGCTGTATGTCGTGTTAATTCTATAACTGATAGGAGGGTGTGTACCCTTCAATCTAACGTCACGTCTAAAATGTATGACATGAAATTGTTTAGTAAATGTTCATCCACTAATGTGGTCTACTTTCTACAATGTCCATGTGGCCTACAGCATGTAGGCCGTACAATAAGGACTATGCAAATCAGAGTTAACAAACATCTAGGTAACATCCGACGAGATTTTCCTGGACATAGTGTGTCCAAACACTAAGTGCGTTCTCACATGAAAAAACCTGATGGAACCCTCATTTTGAGAATAGATCGTTATTCCCCACATTGGAGAGGGAGTCCTGTCCTGCGAGAGATCTCAAAGCTCAAGACTTGCATAAAAGGCATATCCCATCCAAAAATTACCTAAATTCTGCAGTTTCATAGAAATTCAGCAAGGAGCCAGATAAGTAATCCTCTTAACCTCAGCAGATCAAATGGTAGCCAGGAAGAGGAGGCAAAACTACTCACCTATTTATAATCCTTACTAAATTGGCTCACCTGTATCCAGAGATAATAGGTGGTAGGAGGTGCTGGGTTAACCTTTAATGTAATGCCGACATTTCTATGGAACTGAGGGATTTAGGTAATTTTTGGATGGGATATGCCTTTTATGCACCTCCTCCTTTTGTCTTACGATACTATCCTAATACCTTTTTGGACGGGATGCTTCCCTCTGGACTCCTATACCATCATATAGACCTTGCTGTGATTTTCACATAGGCCTATTGAAGATACCAAGTGAGGATTGTTTGTAACCCCATGATTGTTACTATGCTGGCCTTGCCCTAACTGTTTACAGTCATACTCAGGGTAAGTCTAAAAAACGTATATGTATACATATACGCATGTGGGTGTCCTTCTTAAGCGCCTGGTTCATTTTACACATGCACAGACAATTAAAATTCTGGACTGGAACACTTGTAGTTACTCTGTGGTATATTTTTACATTGTTGGATGACTTATTTATGCACCTAATACTTTAATTCATTGCTGGTCTAATTATATCAAATATCTTTAATAACAGACATTTCTGTGCTACTTTCCCTGAAGAAGAATTCAACAACAGATTTCGAAACATGTCGGGATCACCTTATTCCGAATCACTGTCTACTGGCTTATTGTATGCCGATTAGTGAATTCAGTAAAATGTGTCACGGGCACAGATGATTGAACTCTGTCTGTTCTGTATATTTATCTGTATTTTTAAACAGGTCTGGTTTCACACCTAGCTTTATTGTTTGTGTTTTATATTTTTTTGATGTACGTACAATAAACTTTTTGACTTTTATATACCTTTCTCTGTGTGCATGCTGTATTAAACACCATATTGGGACCATGTTTTCCTTGTTGCACTCTCTATAATTCGAGGGTCAACAGCATCCGGTAAGCAGGATTGCCCCTTTTTTCCATGTTGGTGACGTGTGCACCTTTTCACCTCAGGTGATGTGGGGACTTTCTTCTACATCTTTGCAAGCTGTAACATGTGGACTTCATAATATAACATTTCATAGAACTTTTTGTTGGCGCTGCACCCTTTGTTTTTATACCGTATATAGTTTCACATGTGCATTTACATGCATTTGCAATGTGTTTTGGTTGCATTTGCATCATATTTGTGATGCATTTTTTAGGCATTATTTATGATTTTTGTCTGCACAGCCTTCCCCTAAAGAGCATATATTTCAGCAGGATCCACGTGACTCTGCTTTACAAGGAGTTCTTGATCCTTTGTTTGAGGCAGTGTGTTCTACCCTAGAGTTGGAGGATAAGCCTGCTATTTCAGCCACAGGATCTTTTAAGCTGTTGCTACAAAGACATTACCAATAAAAACCTTCCTATTTGAGGACTTGAAACAACCTGTGGAATCATGGCTTCCCCCTGACAATGTGAAGGAGCTTTTTCCCTTTGTAAGTGAATTTACTGTTACGTGGTCTCTGCCCACTGTATACACTCTAGTCATCCACCTTAACAAGCATACCATCAAGCAGGTTGATGATGTTCTTACTTTTAGGGATTTTACTAACTGTCAGTTCTATTCTCTATTTAGAGTCTCAGTTTGAGTGTTTTAATTTTTTTAATATCTGTCCCTTATTGGCCATGATTTATATCTCTGAATTCATGTCAGTGTAGATCAACTCTGTTAAAGACCTCTCTATTCTGAGGATGCCTCCTCACATGTCCTAGAGATTTTTAAACTAATGGATGGAGCTGTGACGCTCTTTTGCAAGCATCTAAGTTTGTGTTTTGCATGAGCATATTGTCTGTTCGAATGTGTAAGGTGCTTTGACTTTGTGCCTGGTATGCTGATGATACGCTAAAGCAGGCATGTCCAACCTGTGGCCCGAGGGCCGCATGCGGCCCAGAACCGCAGTCAATGCGGCCCACTGCCCCCTGACAATTTTTTTTTTTCGCTGGGGAGGAAGGAAGTCGTGTTGGGGGCATGGCCACAGCAGGTTCCAACTAATGGTAGGCAGAGGCTGAGGGGAGGGGGGGGGGAGGCGAGCATGTGCAGTGTTTCTGACTCCTACCACCATGACCACTTCAAATCACTGAAGTGGTAATGGCGGTTAGAGTGTTCCTTTAATATCTCTCAGAAGAAGTAAACCTCTGTATACTGATTCCATTTCATTTGATCATCCTCTAGTTGTGTTAATGCGGGGGGCGCGGCAGCATTTTATTACATGCCTTAACTATAGTATATATTTTATATGCGGCCCGGGAAAATTTCTCTACACTCAATGTGGCCCAGAGAGGCCAAAAGGTTGGACACCCATGCGCTAAAGGGACATTCGATTTACTCACCCTTCAGGTGTAGAGGTTACCCTTGATTCTGTTTTCTCTGAAGCCTCTTGTGTTAGGGATATGCATCTACCTTACAGCAGGAGATATTGAGAGGAAACAGTGAAACCCCATTTTTCCACTGTTTACAACAAAACTACAGGTCTCAAGGCCAGAAGCATGTGTCTTGTCTACTCAACCTCTCCACATAAACACAGTAACACGTTGCTTTTTGCAAGTTAGAGTTTGTTTTGTTCCCGTATTGGGTTACCTCCTAGCAGTTTGGATGCTCACGTTTTCTCTCATAGCTCCACACTAAGTTGTTGGAACAAGAATCATTATTTGGCTGCCCCTGATGGTATTAATGCAACTCCTGGTGTTTTTTTTGCTATAATTTGTAAATTCCCTACAACCTGGGATCTTTCATCTCTACCTTGGTAGAAATCTGTTACCCCATTGATCACATCCTCTTTTTGTATGCTTTCTGATACTTGACTCTTTTTAATCCTTGCCTCACTCTGGAGGTATTTCATATCTTACTACATATACACATTCTTTTCTTGTATGCTTTCTGATATGTGACTCTTTTTAAGCCTTGCCCCACTCTGGATGTACTGTATGTCATATCTTGCTAGATATACAGAGTTATCCGCTACTCCAGTGGTCTTCAAACTACGGCCCTCCAGTTGTTTAGGAACTACAATTCCCATCATGCCTAGTCATGTCTGTGAATGTCAGATACAATGCCTCATGGGATGTGTAGTTCCGCAACAGCTGGAGGGCCGTAGTTTGAGGATCCCTGCACTATTCCCTTGTCGCTGAAAACCTTGCTCTTCAGCGTTTTACAGTATTTTCTAACTTTTGCCATGGCATTGATGTGTATTTAACTCTTTTTGCCTGGTCTCCTCATGGTGAAATAGCCAGAAGACCTTCATCAAAAAAGAGTTATTGTCTACTTTTTGAGTATAGTAAGTCCTTTCTTATTTACCTCTTTAGGTATCTGTGGGATTGTGGGGGAATTTATTTGTAGATATATCATCTTACAGTAATGTCCTTCAGTACTTTTCATATTTTCTCCAAGATGTAGAATCTGAAACTTTAGACCAATAAGTTATGGTACCTACTTGATGAAATTTAGTATGGGTGAGAAATGTTTCCTCTTACTTTCTTTTATTCTGAGTGGATTCTCCTTAGGGTAGTGTACTTTCCCCATCCGGCTGTAGAACTTCCTTGGGTAGGATAGAGTAAATCTGGAGTACTTTGTAGGATCTATATGTTGGAAGACAGATCCTCTTTGAACCCTCTAATGGGTTAATTGTTTCTAGTGCTTGCACTAGAGAATTTTGCCCTTTACAGGGCTATACTGTATTTCATGATACCTGGAATCATGTATTCAAAACATTGTCTAGCAGGCTGTGCTGTGGCTTAGGGTATGATTTTGAAGGTCTCCTTCCTATATATTTGTTCTAATGTTTTAGTATATGTTGCATTGTATCCTCCTCACTGCTTACCATTTTATATGGATGCTGCAGATCTCCTTAACCTTTCTTTTGAAGGTATTTTGGATTCTTTTGAAGGTATTTTGGATTGCTACCCTAATTTTTTCACAGCTCAGACATTTTTCCCTCTCCCCATTTACATGTGCTGCTAAATCCTTCACTTTCAGGCGGCCTAAACTGCAATATTAAAAATACAAAAATCCTTCAAGTGTGGGGTGTACTCACTTTTGTGAGATACTGTATTTATGTACAGCTTTAAGCTATTGATAGGCATGTCATTTGAAGGATTTTTGTATTTATATATATATATGCTATTCATTTGGGGAGATTTTATTAAAACTGAGGCATGCAAAATGTTGTGCAGCTTTGCGTAGAAACCAACCAGCTTCCAGATTTTATTGTCAAAGTTTAATAGAACAAACTGAAGATATACCAACCAGCTTCCAGATTTTATTGTCAAAGTTTAATTGAACAAACTGAAGTTATAAGCTGATTGGCTACCATGCACAGTTGCCCCAGATTCTGAGTGCTCGTGTTTTAATAAATCTCCCCCTATAGGTATAGCATTTCATTGTGAAGGTGCGGTTTTATTTATTTTAGTTGCCACATTGCAGAGATCCTTAGAATGGAACACATATTGCGTTAAAATGAATGGTTCTTCCAGGAAGGATTAAAAGAAGAGACCTTTAACCCAGTGGTGGGATTCAGCTGGTTCGCACCGGTTCCACAGAACAGGTTACTAAACAATTTGAAGTTCGCCGAACCGCCTTACTGTGACCATCTGTATCATCCGCTTTGGCTCTCTCTGCCTCTGTCCCTGCCTGTGGCCGCTGTGGCGGTGCTCTCTCTCTGCGGGGAGGCGGCCGGGGCCCACACACGGCACTGGTTGCTAGGCTAGAGCCGCTTAACGTCTAGCAACCAGTGACGTCAACCCCTTTCTCCTCCAGGCCGCCGCCTCCCAGTCCCCGCCTATTACAATTTGGCTCCAGCAAAGGGTGGACCCGGGGGGCAGAGCAGTGCGCCCCGAGCCCACCCATTGTGTGACAATAGCGAAAGAAAATTTGCTATTGTCACACTGATCCTCCTCCTGGCCAATCAGGAAGCGGGTCCAAGACCCGCTTCCTGATTGGCCGAAAGGCAAACCCCATGCCATTGGCCGAGGAGGAGGTGGGAGGACTGAGGACTCGAGGAGACGCGGGGACTGAAGAGAAGCCGCCGCTACAGGTAAGGGCACTGGTCTCGGGGGGGAGGGGCTTGGCACGCTGTTCACTCTGCATTGAAAGGGGGCATGCTGATCTCTGCATTGAATAGGGCACGCTGGTCTCTGCATTGAAAGGGGGCACGCTGATCTCTGCATTGGAGGGGGCACGCTGGTCTCTGCATTGAAAAGGGGCAGGATGATCTCTGCATTGAAAGGGGGCATGCTGGTCTCTGCATTGAAAGGGGGCATGCTGATCTCTGCATTGAAAGGGGGCACGCTGGTCTCTGCATTGAAAGGGGCACGATGGTCTCTGCATTGAAAGGGGGCACACTGGTCTCTGCATTGAAGGGGGCTGGCTGGTCACTGCATTGAAGGAGGCACACTGGTCACTGCATTGAAACGGGGCACGCTGGTCTCTCTGCATTGAAAGGGGGCATGCTGGTCACTGCATTGAAAGGGGGCACGCTGGTATCTGCATTGAAGGGGGAACGCTGGTCTCTCTGCATTGAAAGGGGGCACGCTGGTCTCTGCATTGAAAGGGGGCACAATGGTCTCTGCATTGAAAGGGGGCACAATGGTCTCTGCATTGAAAGGGGGCACGCTGGTCTCTGCATTGAAAGGGGGCACGCTGGTCTCTGCATTGAAGGGGGCACGCTGGTCACTGCATTGAAGAGGGCACGCTTGTCACTGCATTGAAAAGGGGCACGCTGGTCTCTGCATTGAAAGGGGGCATGCTGGTCTCTGCATTGAAAGGGGGCACGCTGGTCAATACATTGAAAGGGGGCACGCTGGTCTCTACATTGAAAGGAGGCACGGTGGTCTCTACAATGAAAGGGGGCACGCTGATCTCTGCATTGAAGGGGGCACACTGGTCTCTGCATTGAAAGGGGGCACGCTGATTTCTGCATTGAGGGGGCACGCTGGTCTCTGCATTGAAAGGGGGCACGATGATCTCTGCATTGAAAGGGGGCACGCTGGTCTCTGCATTGAAGGGGGCACGCTGGTCTCTCTTCATTGAAATGGGGCACGCTGGTCACTGCATTGAAAGGGGGCACGATGGTCTCTGCATTGAAAGGGGACACGCTGGTCTCTGCATTGAAAGGGGGCACGCTGGTCACTGCATTAAAAGGGGGCACGCTGGTCTCTGCATTGAAGGGGGCACGCTGGTCACTGCATTGAAAGGGGGCACGCTGGTCTCTGCATTGAAAGGGGGCACGCTGGTCTCTGCATTGAAAGGGGGCACGCTGGTCTCTGCATTGAAAAGGGGACACGCTGGTCACTGCATTGAAGGGGGCACGCTGGTCACTGCATTGAAGGGGGCACGCTGGTCACTGTGCATTGAAAGGGGGCACGCTGGTCACTGTGCATTGAAAGGGGACACGCTGGTCACTGTGCATTGAAAGGGGGCATGCTGGTCATTCTGCATTGAAAGGGAGAACGCTGGTCACTGTGCATTGAAAGTTGGAACTGGTTACTAACATTTTTGAATCCCACCATTGCTTTAACCCTTTTACTACCATGGACGTAAGTGTTATGTCAGAAAAGAAATGCTTCAGCTGACTGGCCCAATAACCCTTACTTACAATACAGTGTTAGAGGCTGTAAGTTTATTGTCACTTTAGCCGTATGGATATATGTAGCAGCATGGCATAAAACCCACTGCTGTGACACCATATATAGGTGCATATTTTGCTATACATATACAGTACTTTAAGTTGCCTATGTACAGTTTTGTGTTCATTAAATTTGCATCTTTTCACAAAAAGGCACAATTTAAAGTTTACAAATAGTTTATTATTTATTTACATTAATACAGTTTTATCTTTTAGATTTAGTATGGATATTAGAATAGATGTATTTGTGTCATCTAATAATATTTTTAGTTTGTTTTTTTTTTTTATTGAAATTATAGTGTGATAAACATTTGCACAAATATCATGGGACATCAGGAATGCTATCCTTTAATTTTACAGGCCCTGTGCTTTTAGAAAAGATAAGGTTTGGATGTCTTCTAATAACTTTTAAAGTTGTAAGGGAAACATAGTGTAAATGACTGGCTGCCTTAGCTGAAAAAAGGGAGGCTTGGCTCAGAAGTGAAGCAGTTAATAATGTCCATGGAGGCAATCAAGTCTTCCATACAAGAGGATCTGGCTTGATACAAGGAATCATTTCTGCCATTCTCCAGGCAATCCAGGTGTTCTTTTTTCTATATGGCTGAAGAGTACTCTGATTTCCTCTTCATGATCCAAACTGTGCCTGCAATGACAGGCTTACAATTTAAAATAATGATAAATCTCCGAATCTGATCAACCTTCAGAGTTGTGATGTCAGCAGATGATTGTTTCTAGCTTTTGTGTAAAATGTGGTGTGAATAATTCAAAGATTTCTGATTTGAGTTTCCTGCTATTAGATTAGAGTTAACTTTTCTTCATATGTTTGAGCCTAGTAACAGTGATAGAGTTTTTAAGTGTTGGGATTAGGCGGTCTTAGGTAAACATAGTTGGTGGTTCCCTTTAATGCAGGCTCCACCCCTTTTAACACCAGTTTCATCACATGGTCCAGAGGCAACATGAAGTGTGTTTTATAAAATGAGCTCCTAAACTGTATAGTTCAAATAACAAAATCATGTTGAGAATGCTACAGCAAGTCCTATACCTCCACAAGGAAAAAAAATAGTCAAAACAAAATGGTTTCCTGCTTCCCTAGGTACTGGCCTGTGTGTTTAAATTAGCTGTACACAAGGGGTTGTATGCAGCTCGTACCCAAATCACAAGTTGTGTCGCACAATTTAATTCCCTATACCCCGCTTTAAGGCATAAACATTTTAAAGTGCCTGAAAATACAAAGCATTGACAAAGCTTGAAATTTTACACAATGTTATTTTATGCTGGCTTTACACATGGCAATTTTGTTCTGATCCTGAAAATCACCTTTTAGTTGTTGAATTAATTAGTCTACAGAAATATGAAACCAATAATTTCAAACATTTTTTGCAACCAAGTGATCAAAAATCATGTTGGAGATCAATCAAAACAGTTAAAGGCAGTGGTGTATTTTGGTTTTGTGCTGCCCTAGGCAAGACTAAAATTGGGCACCCCCTCCTATGCAAATTTGCCCCACTCCCTCTTTTTTAAAGGATGTGGCTCCCTCCAAATTTGAAGCACTACAAGTCCCAGCATGAACCTCTGAGATCTCATGAGAGGGGGGGTGGGTGAGGGAGAGAGAGTGGGAGGTGGGTGAGGGGGGATGAGAGAGAGAGAGGGGAATGAGAGAGAGAGGGGGATGAGAGAGAGAGAGGGGAATGAGAGAGAGAGAGGGGAGGATGAGAGAGAGAGGGGGGATGAGAGAGAGAGAGAGAGAGAGAGAGAGAGGGGGGATGAGAGAGAGGAGGGGTGGGAGACAGAGAGAGAGAGAGAGAGAGAGAGAGAGAGAGAGAGAGGGGTGAGAGAGAGAGAGGGAGGGGGAGAGAGAGAGGGGGGTGGGTGAGAGAGAGGGGGGGTGAGAGAGGGGGGATAAGAGCGAGAGAGGGAGGGTGAGAGAGAGGGGGGAATGAGAGAGACGGCTCTAGCAACCAGTGGCTCAGGTGGAGGGGGGCGGCTTTTTTGCTGCCCCCCTGCAAAGTGCCACCCTAGGCCTGGGCCTTGTTGGCCTAGGCCAAAATACAGCCCTGGTTAAAGGGCAGTTTCAAATTAGTTGCCGTGACCTGTTCCACTTTTAGGAAATTATTTTGCCACCTGGGTGTACAGGATTTGACTGAAAATACATTTTATCTTTGTTTCTTTAGCTGCGTAGCTGATGATGTTAAGTAAGGATTTTTTTAAGCCAACAGTACTTTTATCCTTGACTCCTGTGTCTGCTACAATATAGATTTAGGTTGGAACATGCATGTAAAAACTAGTAAGAATAAGGGCATGCGTTTACAGGATTTGGTTTTTTGTCAATAAAATCAGTTTGACAACAATTTAAGATGCTTCTGAGATTATTCAGAATTCATGGGCAGGTGCATTTGACCTGCAATTGACCTCCCTTGGGCCTGCATTTGATTTGCATCAAGCGGTTTTTGCATTCCCTTAGACTTGAAAAGCAGCGCTATATAAAAAGTCCAGGTATAGGTAGGGTCCAGCTGATTGGTCTCCTTGAAGTGCCACCACCACCAGAGAGAGAGAGCAACCCCAATCACACTGCCGCTTACCGTCCCACTAATAAAAGAAGGCTCAAAGGTTCCACCAAACTGCTCCTCCAGAAATCCTCAGCGATTCCAGGATCAAGCCAATTAGGTGCGACTCCATACAGATGGTACAAGGCAGATTGATCACTCATATGTACCAGAAAAAAGCAAAAAAGAAAACCATAGCGCAATACCTAATGAAACACCATTTAATTTCCTTATGCCAAATACATGCTTACAGGTAATAAGAGTAAAAAGAGCTTATCTGCCAGAAATGTTTGACCGCCAACAAGATGACCGCTGCTTCACTCCGTAGTGACGTCCCGCATCACAGGTCCCACCCGACATGGCGTTTCATCTAATGTTAGACTTCTTCCAGGGCGTGGTCAGTGGGTGCCACCATACTCATTATATAGTGGAGACAAGCAGTATGTAACTTCCGGCGGAAGCGTCACACCACACCGGAAGCAAAACAAAGAAACGCCATCTTTGACCAATAAAGGAGATGACGATCTGATATGGATCTAGTAGCGGTCTACAGTAGTCAAAAAACAAATCAGAAATCTTAAACGAAAAAGACCTCCGATAATATGGAAAAAAAGAGCAATTTCCCTATGCCTATAAAAATTTGCATAATAGGCAAACCTATGTAAATAAACGATCTGTAGTGTTAATCACCATAGAAATTGGGAAACAGCGGCATCTTGTGGACAATCAAGCCAATAACACAGAGCAGCTCATAATACATATAAAATAACACACATATAAAATGCAAATAAAACAACAATAAAAATGTACAGCTCACATGAAACATACAAGCAGAAATGAAAACTTGACAGCTAAAAAGACAGGAAAAAAAGGGAGGGGGAGGGGAATATGAATACCTATCCATTTGCTATAAAGGCATTCACATCCCATTCAACATTTAAACCATGCGGAGCATAAGTCTTAGCCCTATAAATCCAACATACTTCTAGTCTGGAGATCTCCCTAACCATATGGCTGCCTCGCCAATCTGCCACAAATTTATCAATCCCAATGAACACAGTCCCCTCGGGATTTTTATTGAGGTAGAGGGCATAATGCTTTGAAAGGCTATGGCCCGGAAAGCCCTTACGAATGTTAGCCACATGCTCGGTCAGTCTGGTCGCCAACATCCTCTTGGTACGGCCGATATAGTGTAAGCCACAAGGGCAAACAATAATATAAACCACGTACCTAGTTGAACAAGTAATGAACTGTTTGATTGCAAATTGTTCATGGGTAGAGGAGGACTCAAAACTTTGAAATCTCCTAGGACGATGTGCATTAAGTAAACAGATAGAGCACCTACGACATGGAACAAAACCTACTATATTTTGAACGAAAAAGGAAGTTTTTTTGGGTGGATTGATCACATTTGGGGCTATTTGAAGCCTCAAAGGAGGCACTCCTTTATAAATGACCAAAGGGTTCTCAGGAAGTTGTGGTCCTAAGACAGAGTCATTACGAAGCACCTTCCAGTGCTTCCGCAAGATTCTTTTTATTGCAAAATGCTGATTGGAGAAGGTGGTGAGAAAAGAAAAATCAAAACCATTAGTTGTCTCCCTAGATCTTGGGGCTAATAATGATTCTCTATCCCTATTATTTGCATCCGTCAAGGCCTGATCTATCTCTAGAGGATCATAACCCTTCTCTAGAAATCGTGTTTTTAGAATCTCAGACTCCCTCAGAAAGTCTTCCTGATACGTGCAATTCTGACGTAACCGAAGGAATTGACTTTTTGGCACAGACCTAAGCCATGACAGATGATGGCAACTAGACATATCGATATAACCATTCCGATCCGTCTCTTTGAAAAACGTAGAAGTACGGATGGAATGTCCATCAACTCTGATGTTTAAGTCTAGGTAATGAATCTCATTCTCACTTGCCTCATACTGCAAAAAGATGCCTCTGTCATTGTTATTAAGTTCTATTAAGAATTCCTGAAGGGACTCCACACTACCGGCCCACAGGAGGAGCACGTCGTCAATATGCCTCCGCCAAAGACGCAATTTCCGGTCTGGGTTTGGCATAGACGACGTCCTCCTCCCACTTGGCCATGAACAAGTTCGCCATGCTAGGTGCAAACTTCGCCCCCATGGCCACACCCTTGTTTTGAAAATAATATCTGAGGTCAAACCAGAAAAAATTGTGGGACATGCAATATTCAAGCAAACTCATAACACAATCATGTTGTTTAGGGTGTAAGGCAACCCCTCTCGACAAAAAATGGTCAACTGCTTGACGTCCATGTTCATGGGAGATAACAGTATAGAGGGAGGTGACATCCGCTGTCACCAAAAGACAGCCCTACTCTAACTGTATCTCCCTAAGGACATTAATGACATCATCTGTGACATGAGGGGGCAGGGCCTCCCAATGACGTCATCGGGGCCACGCCCCTAATGGCTATATAATAAGGTGCAGAGACCGGCATAATCACCGGAGACGTCGTCGGCGGAGGACCGGAGGAAGAAGAGCCGACAGCCGACAGCAAAAGAGCAGAAGACCGGAGAGGAGAAGAAAAGAAGAGAGGACAGCAGAAGAGGGGACAGCAAAAGAGCAGAAGACCCCGGAGAGAAGAACACAAGAAGAGCGGACAGCAGAAGACCCCGGAGAGGAGAAGACAAGAAGAGCGGACAGCAAAAGAGCAGAAGACCCCGGAGAGGAGAAGACCCCGGAGAGGAGAAGACAAGAAGAGCCGGATGAAGATTTTTAATAAACTTTCCAAAACGTCTCCTGTCGTTATTTCCATACACTGCCTTTTATGTGGTGAATGAGTAGGGGTACAGTGTACCTCATACCCATTCACATAGGGAGGGGGTCCGGGATCTGGGGGGCCCCCTTGTTAAAGGGGGCTTCCAGATTCCGATGAGTCCCCTGCCCGCAGACCCCCACAACCACCGGCCAGGGTTGTGGGGATGAGGCCCTTGTCCTCATCAACATGGGGCAAGGTGCTTTGAGGTGGGGGGTGCAGAGCTCCCCCTGCCCCAAAGCACCAACACCCCCCCATGTTGAGGGCATGTGGCCTGGTGTGGTCCAGGGGAGTGGGGCCGCTCGCTCGTCCCCTCCCCTTTCCTGGCCTGCCGGGCTGCATGCTCGGATAAGGGTCTGGTATGTATTTTGGGGGGGACCCCACGCCGTTTTTTCGGCGTGGGGCTACCCTCAAATTCCATACCAGACCCGAAGGGCCTTGTTTGGAACTTGGGGGGGACCCCCACACAGTTTTTTTCTGATTTTTGGCGTGGAGTTCCCCCTCAAGATTCTCACAGTGCAGGTCGCGCCGCCAGTCGGATCCGACTTGCTGTGCGACTTCCATTCAAATCAATAGGCTCCCATAGGGAACCATTGATTTTGAATGGAAGAAAAAAAACATATAACGTGGCTGAACGTAGGTTCATCACGTTCAGTCACGTTTAGTCACGTTCGGCCGCGTTTCTGCGTTTGAAACGCCGGGAAACACACGTTCGAACGCAAATAATTGCGTTCTAAAAAAAGTCCCTGAACGCAACTGCCTGCAAATGACTGTAAACGACCATGTATACATGGACAGATAAGATAACATGGAGCTGCGTTCAGGGGCTTCTGAAAAAAACGCCCAACTGCTCCTAAACGGCCATTTCCAGCGTCCCGTGTAAATGGACCCTTAGGGTCGTTTTCCTGCTGGAAGGTGCACTTCCGACCAGTATCAAGTGTTTTGCAGACTCTAACAGGTTTTCTTCTAAGATTAGCCTGTATTTGGCTCCATCCATCTTCCCATCAACTCTGACCACCTTCCCTGCCCCTGCTAAAGAAAAGCTTTCCCACAAAATGATGCTGCCACCATTATGTTTCATGGTGTGTTCAGTGCGATGTGCAGTATTAGTTTTGCGCCACACATAGCATTTTGCTTTTAGGCCAAAAAGGTCAATTTTGGTCTCATCTGATCAGAGCACCTTCTTCCATATGTTTGCTGTGTCCCCCACATGGCATCTCGCAAGCTGCAAACTGGACTTCTAATAGGGGTCCTGTGGACAGATTGTCCCACCTGAGCTGTGGATCTGTGCAGCTCTTCCGAGTTACCATGGGCCTCTTGGCTACTTCTCTGATTAATGCTCTCCTTGCCCGGCCTGTCAGTTTAGGTAGATGGCAATGTCTTGGTAGGTTTACAGTTGTGTCATACTCTTTCCATTTTGAGGTAATGGGTTGAACAGTGCTCCATGAGATGTTCAAAGCTTCGGATATTTCTTTTATAGCCTAACCCTGCTTTAAACGTCTCCACAACTATAGCTCTGTCTGGTTTGTTCCTTGGCCTTCACGATGCTGTTTGTTCACTAAGGTTCTCTAACAAACATGTATAACATGTTTGTTATTCTAATAAAAAAAAATGTACATTTAGTAACACTTGAAAAAATGAACTGCTGTTCTTCTTCCATTTTCCTCTTTTCTCCCCTCCCCCTCTAACTTTTTTTGTTCCCTGTTTGTTTTTGCATAGTGAACTCTATTATTAATATTATTATTATACAGGATTTATATAGTGCCAACAGTTTATGCAATGCTTTACAATATGAGGGAAGACAATACAGTTACAATACAATTCAATACAGGAGGAATTGGACGGCCCTGCTTGTTAGCGCTTACAATAACTGTGGGGAATGAGCTGATGGAGAAAATGGAAGTACAGTTGTTAGGTGTGAGTAGGATAGGCTTCTCTGAAGAGCAGTGACGGCCCGTGCATAGGGGGCGCCAGGGCGCCGCCCCCCCCTAAAAAAAAGAAAAAAAAAAAAGACAAAACGAACAATAAAGTTCGGAAAAATAAAAAAAATCGGTTCGCCGGCCTATGTGGTTGCTAAAGGGGGGGTGGGGTTACGACGCAGAAGAGGCGCCGATTGGCTGCCTTCTGGGGGCGTAACCTGGGCGCAGGAAAGAGCGCTTGGCCACCCGAACCTTCATGATATCCTGGCTGTGATTGGTCCAGTCTCCAGCCTGGACCAATCATCATCCAGGACATCGCTGATGTCGCAATGGGGGCGGTGCCAGTGCGTGCATCAGTCACTCACCATCACCGCCGCTCAGAGAAGAGGAGAGGCCGCCCGCCGGTTCCCGCCGCAGAGGAGAGGCCGAGACGAGGGAGAAGGACCCACCGCAGAAGAGGACGAAGTATCGAGGAGGGAAGAAGCTGCCGCTGGGAGCCGAGCCGCCGCCAGGTAAGTTTGAAGGGAGCACGCACGCTGGTCTCTGCATTGATTGGGGGACAATGCTGTGGGCACTCTGCAATAATTGGGGTACAATGCTGTGGCGCTCTGCAATCATTGGGGTACAATGCTGGCACTCTGCAATAATTGGGGTACAATGCTGTGGTGCTCTGCAATCATTGGGGTACAACGCTGGCACTCTGCAATAATTGGGGTACAATGTATATTAAAAAAGAATAGCGCGCAAATGCAAAAGAAATAACTACCAAATCTGAAGACAATCCATAAATAAAAATGGGGGTTTGGTCCCACCATATGGCCATATCGTGCTCAAGCCCACTACTGCGTCAAAGTACCCCATTATCAGTGGGTCCTACACTATCCATGAAAAAGAGATGAATCCAGCCTTTCTAACCCTTGGAGATAATACTCCTCGCTGGGAAGGATGTGCAAATGCACTACAGGGGACTCCTCCTATATCCACTTGATGGTGGACACTGATTGAGTACAGGTGTGTGTGGGGGGGTGGGGAGGGTTGCTCAACCTCGATAGTCTGGTCAGACCGAATACATAATAAACAGGCAAAAAATTTGGGGGAGCATACCCATGTATTTCTAAAGCTGCTGCAGCTATGAACCAAAAGACATGTATATTAAAAAAGAATAGCGCGCAAATGCAAAAGAAATAAACTACCAAATCTGAAGACAATCCATAAATAAAAATGGGGGTTTGGTCCCACCATATGGCCATATCGTGCCCAAGCCCACTACTGCGTCAAAGTACCCCATTATCAGTGGGTCCTACACTATCCATGAAAAAGAGATGAATCCAGCCTTTCTAACCCTTGGAGATAATACTCCTTGCTGGGAAGGATGTGCAAATGCACTACAGGGGACTCCTCCTATATCCACTTGATGGTGGACACTGATTGAGTACAGGTGTGTGTGGGGGGGTGGGGAGGGTTGCTCAACCTCGATAGTCTGGTCAGACCGAATACATAATAAACAGGCAAAAAATTTGGGGGAGCATACCCATGTATTTCTAAAGCTGCTGCAGCTATGAACCAAAAGACATGTATATTAAAACAGAATAGCGCGCAAATGCAAAAGAAATAACTACCAAATCTGAAGACAATCCATAAATAAAAATGGGGGTTTGGTCCCACCATATGGCCATATCGTGCTCAAGCCCACTACTGCGTCAAAGTACCCCATTATCAGTGGGTCCTACACTATCCATGACATGAAAAAGAGATGAATCCAGCCTTTCTAACCCTTGGAGATAATACTCCTTGCTGGGAAGGATGTGCAAATGCACTACAGGGGACTCCTCCTATATCCACTTGATGGTGGACACTGATTGAGTACAGGTGTGTGTGTGGGGGGGTGGGGAGGGTTGCTCAACCACGATAGTCTGGTCAGACCGAATACATAATAAACAGGCAAAAAATTTGGGGGAGCATACCCATATATTTCTAAAGCTGCTGCAGCTATGAACCAAAAGACATGTATATTAAAAAAGAATAGCGCGCAAATGCAAAAGAAATAACTACCAAATCTGAAGACAATCCATAAATAAAAATGGGGGTTTGGTCCCACCATATGGCCATATCGTGCTCAAGCCCACTACTGCGTCAAAGTACCCCATTATCAGTGGGTCCTACACTATCCATGAAAAAGAGATGAATCCAGCCTTTCTAACCCTTGGAGATAATAATCCTTGCTGGGAAGGATGTGCAAATGCACTACAGGGGACTCCTCCTATATCCACTTGATGGTGGACACTGATTGAGTACAGGTGTGTGTGGGGGGGTGGGGAGGGTTGCTCAACCTCGATAGTCTGGTCAGACCGAATACATAATAAACAGGCAAAAAATTTGGGGGGAGCATACCCATGTATTTCTAAAGCTGCTGCAGCTATGAACCAAAAGACATGTATATTAAAACAGAATAGCGCGCAAATGCAAAAGAAATAACTACCAAATCTGAAGACAATCCATAAATAAAAATGGGGGTTTGGTCCCACCATATGGCCATATCGTGCTCAAGCCCACTACTGCGTCAAAGTACCCCATTATCAGTGGGTCCTACACTATCCATGAAAAAGAGATGAATCCAGCCTTTCTAACCCTTGGAGATAATACTCCTTGCTGGGAAGGATGTGCAAATGCACTACAGGGGACTCCTCCTATATCCACTTGATGGTGGAGACTGATTGAGTACAGGTGTGTGTGGGGGGGTGGGGAGGGTTGCTCAACCTCGATAGTCTGGTCAGACCGAATACATAATAAACAGGCAAAAAATTTGGGGGAGCATACCCATGTATTTCTAAAGCTGCTGCAGCTATGAACCAAAAGACATGTATATTAAAAAAGAATAGCGCGCAAATGCAAAAGAAATAACTACCAAATCTGAAGACAATCCATAAATAAAAATGGGGGTTTGGTCCCACCATATGGCCATATCGTGCTCAAGCCCACTACTGCGTCAAAGTACCCCATTATCAGGGGGTCCTACACTATCCATGAAAAAGAGATGAATCCAGCCTTTCTAACCCTTGGAGATAATACTCCTTGCTGGGAAGGATGTGCAAATGCACTACAGGGGACTCCTCCTATATCCACTTGATGGTGGACACTGATTGAGTACAGGTGTGTGTACTCAATCAGTGTCCACCATCAAGTGGATATAGGAGGAGTCCCCTGTAGTGTATTTGCACATCCTTCCCAGCAAGGAGTATTATCTCCAAGGGTTAGAAAGGCTGGATTCATCTCTTTTTCATGGATAGTGTAGGACCCACTGATAATGGGGTACTTTGACGCAGTAGTGGGCTTGAGCACGATATGGCCATATGGTGGGACCAAACCCCCATTTTTATTTATGGATTGTCTTCAGATTTGGAAGTTATTTCTTTTGCATTTGCGCGCTATTCTTTTTTAATATACATGTCTTTTGGTTCATAGCTGCAGCAGCTTTAGAAATACATGGGTATGCTCCCCCAAATTTTTTGCCTGTTTATTATGTATTCTGTCTGACCAGACTATCGAGGTTGAGCAGCCCTCCCCACCCCCCCACACACACCTGTACTCAATCAATGTCCACCATCAAGTGGATATAGGAGGAGTCCCCTGTAGTGCATTTGCACATCCTTCCCAGCAAGGAGTATTATCTCCATGGGTTAGAAAGGCTGGATTCATCTCTTTTTCATGGATAGTGTAGGACCCACTGATAATGGGGTACTTTGACGCAGTAGTGGGCTTGAGCACGATATGGCCATATGGTGGGACCAAACCCCCATTTTTATTTATGGATTGTCTTCAGATTTGGTAGTTATTTCTTTTGCATTTGCGCGCTATACTTTTTTAATATACATGTCTTTTGGTTCATAGCTGCAGCAGCTTTAGAAATACATGGGTATGCTCCCCCAAATTTTTTGCCTGTTTATTATGTATTCGGTCTGACCAGACTATCGAGGTTGAGCAACCCTCCCCACCCCCCCCACACACACCTGTACTCAATCAGTCTCCACCATCAAGTGGATATAGGAGGAGTCCCCTGTAGTGCATTTGCACATCCTTCCCAGCAAGGAGTATTATCTCCAAGGGTTAGAAAGGCTGGATTCATCTCTTTTTCATGGATAGTGTAGGACCCACTGATAATGGGGTACTTTGACGCAGTAGTGGGCTTGAGCACGATATGGCCATATGGTGGGACCAAACCCCCATTTTTATTTATGGATTATCTTCAGATTTGGTAGTTATTTCTTTTGCATTTGCACGCTATTCTTTTTTAATATACATGTCTTTTGGTTCATAGCTGCAGCAGCTTTAGAAATACATGGGTATGCTCCCCCAAATGTTTTGCCTGTTTATTATGTATTGGGTCTGACCAGACTATCGAGGTTGAGCAACCCTCCCCACCCCCCCACACACACCTGTACTCAATCAGTCTCCACCATCAAGTGGATATAGGAGGAGTCCCCTGTAGTGCATTTGCACATCCTTCCCAGCAAGGAGTATTATCTCCAAGGGTTAGAAAGGCTGGATTCATCTCTTTTTCATGGATAGTGTAGAACCCACTGATAATGGGGTACTTTGACGCAGTAGTGGGCTTGAGCACGATATGGCCATATGGTGGGACCAAACCCCCATTTTTATTTATGGATTGTCTTCAGATTTGGTAGTTATTTCTTTTGCATTTGCACGCTATTCTTTTTTAATATACATGTCTTTTGGTTCATAGCTGCAGCAGCTTTAGAAATACATGGGTATGCTCCCCCAAATTTTTTGCCTGTTAATTGGGGTACAATGTTGTGGCGCTCTGCAATCATTGGGGTACAATGCTGGTACTCTGCAATAATTGGGGTACAATGCTGTGGCGCTCTGCAATCATTGGGGGACAATGCTGGCACTCTGCAATAATTGGGGTACAATGCTGTGGCGCTCTGCAATCATTGGGGTACAATGCTGTGGGCACTCTGCAATAATTGGGGTACAATGCTGTGGCGCTCTGCAATCATTGGGGTACAATGCTGTGGGCACTCTGCAATAATTGGGGTACAATGCTGTGGTGCTCTGCAATCATTGGGGTACAATGCTGTGGGCACTCTGCAATAATTGGGGTATAATGCTGTGGCACTCTGCAATCATTGGGGTACAATGCTGTGGCACTCTGCAATCATTGGGGTACAATGCTGTGGGCACTCTGCAATCATTGGGGTACAATGCTGTGGGCACTCTGCAATCATTGGGGTACAATGCTGTGGCGCTCTGCAATCATTGGGGGACAATGATGTGGCGCTCTGCAATAATTGGGGTACAATGCTGTGGCACTCTGCAATCATTGGGGTACAATGCTGTGGCACTCTGCAATCATTGGGGTACAATGCTGTGGGCACTCTGCAATAATTGGGGTACAATGCTGTGGCGCTCTGCAATCATTGGGGGACAATGCTGTGGCGCTCTGCAATCATTGGGGGACAATGCTGTGGCGCTCTGCAATCACTGGGGTACAATGCTGTGGCGCTCTGCAGTGATTGGGGTCAATGCTGTGGCGCGCTGCAATCATTGGGGTACAATGCTGTGGCACTCTGCAATCATTGGGGTACAATGCTGTGGCGCTCTGCAATCATTGGGGACAATGCTGTGGCACTCTACAATCATTGGGGTACAATGCTGTGGGCACTCTGCAATCATTGGGGTACAATGCTGTGGCACTCTGCAATCATTGGGGTACAATGCTGTGGCGCACTCTGCAATCATTGGGGACAATGCTGTGGCGCTCTGCAGTGATTGGGGACAATGCTGTGGTGCTCTGCATTGAAAGGGGCTCGCATGCTTAACTCTGCATTGATGGGGGAACGCAACAGTGTTTATTGCATTGAAGGGGGCACAGCACAGTTGCATTGAAGAGGGCACGCACGCTGAACTCTGCATTGTGGGGGCACAGCACAGTGTTCATTGCATTGTGGGGGCACAGCACAGTGTTTATTGCATTGAAGGGGGCACAGCACAGTGTTTATTGCATTGAAGGGGGCACAGTACAGTTGCATTGAAGGGGGCATGCACGCTAAACTCTGCATTGTGGGGGCACAGCACAGTGTTCATTGCATTGAAGGGGGCACAGCACAGTTGCATTGAAGGGGGCATGCACGCTGAACTCTGCATTGTGGGGGCACAGCACAGTGTTCATTGCATTGAAGAGGGCACAGCACAGTGTTTATTGCATTGAAGCGGGCACAGCACAGTGTTTATTGCATTGAAGGGGGCATAGCACAGTGTTCATTGCATTGTGGGGGCACAGCACAGTGTTCATTGCATTGAAGGGGGCACAGCACAGTGTTTATTGCATTGAAGGGGGCACAGCAAAGTGTTTATTGCATTGAAAGGGGCATAGCACAGTGTTCATTGCATTGAAGGGGGCACAGCACAATGTTCATTGCATTGAAGGGGGCACGCACGCTGAACTCTGCATTAAAGGGGGCATGTACGCTGGTCTCTGCATTGAAAGGGAGCATGTACGCTGGTCTCTGCATTGAAAGGGGGCATGTACACTGGTCTATGCATTGAAAGGGGGCATGTACGCTGGTCACTGCATTGAAAGGGGGCATGTACGCTGGTCTCTGCATTGAAAGGGGGCATATACCATCTCCTGTACCATGACCTGTGACATGCCTATACCATATCTGTGCCATGCCTATACCATATCTGTGCCATGCCTATACCATCTCCTGTACCATCACCTATGCCATGCCTATACCATCACCTGTGCCATGCCTGTACCATGACTTCAAAGTCACGCAATTTTTTACTGTGTTTTTTGGCGCGAAGCAATACCTATTACATTTTTTTTTTTGCGCCCCCCCCCCCCCCCCAAAAAATTTTGAGCACCAGCCGCCACTGCTGAAGAGGAAGGTTTTCAGGGATCGTCTAAAAACGAATAGAGAAGGAGATAATCAGACAGATTGGGGTAAGGAGTTCTATAGGATTGGAAAGGCTCTGGAAAAGTCCTAGAGGCGAGCATGAGAGGAGGTGACGAGGGAGCTAGAGAGCAGGAGGCTTTGAGAGAAACGAAGAGAGCGATTAGGTTGGTATTTTTTTTTAGCTGGGGGCTACTGTATACTTACTGTATATAAGTATCTCATCCACCAGCACCCACCTCTTTGGTATAGGCTCACTGATTTCATTTTCTTCCATCAATATTGTTTTTCTGTTATAGAATGGTTAATGTACTGTTTGACATGCTAAATGTTTGTTATTTGTTCCAATATCTTTACTTGTACAACTGCTACCGATTTGCAAGTCATTGATATTCTGACCTTTCCTTTTCAATCTGCAACTTTTGCAATTTTCTGATCTTGCAATGCAATATGGCTACCTGGAGCTGTTCTTTACACAGAATGTGTGCTGACCACACCCCAGAAACATAATTTCCTGCTTGTGTGATTGGCTCACCAATTTTCCCAGAAGCTTACACTAAGATACAAGTCAGATTTCTGGCATCCCCTGCAACAAAAATTTAATTTTTGGTGAGATACTTCCAATAGGAACATGTCTAAAGGGATGCAGGCCCAGCAGCTTTCCTCATTAGCCCTGCAACTGCCACAGCTGGTTGATAATTATGAAACCACTCCCATTTCACCCACTCAACACAGAGGCACAGAGGAACAAACAATGATTTCTTCAGAATAACAAAAGGTAGGAAGCTGCAACAAAGCTTGTTAAAAGCCTTGCAATGTACTGAGATCACCCAGAGGGGAATGTTTTTTTCTCAACAAAAGTGGAGTTACTCTTTAAAGCTATGATTAGGTATCAGGAGCCAGAATTAGCTTGGAGCAGCTGATAGATAAGTATCACACCAGTTTTCATCGAAGTTTAGGTGGCTTGACAGGGGGGGTGTAAAATACATTAGCCCCTGTTCACATTGGAGCAACTTGTCATGCAATTTTACAGGTCAAATTACATGAAAAATGTCCAGATTAGCATTGGATGCTATGTTCACCTCTTGCTGCTAATGCTGTATCTGGTTTATATTGCTATTCACAATGTAATAATATATCTTGTCCTGTATACTTTTCTTTCAATAAAAAGTTATTAAAAAAAAAAAATGATCATCATGGGTGTGACTTGAAAAGACTAAAAAAACAGTATCTCTCCTGTGCCCAAGTGGTATGCGGGAAGGTGAGTGTTCTAGGTGTTTTTTTTAGGCACAGATAAAGCAGTCTTGCTGCCCCCTTAGGACCACGGGTATCAAAAAAGCACTGTAAGAAAATAACAAGAGAAGGGCGCACCGACCTTGTGCATTACCACTAAAAGTTTATTAAAACCAAAAGTGGGTAGCGTACAATATACTCACAAACATAGGATATGTACAAGCATGTAGGAAATGGCAACCGCTCCCCTCCAGAACACTTCTTTACTGCTGAACAGCGTGATGGCTTATGCATTTCGAGGGAGGACCCTCTTCCTCAGAGCCAAAATTGCCAAAACTTTTGCTCTGAGGAAGAGGGTCATCGGAGATGCGGCTTTGAAGTTTCAGATGAAGTCGCATGATTTTAAAGCTGCAGTCAATGTGAACGGGGGCTTAGGCCTGCTTTAAAATGTATATCTGGGTAAAATGCAGAAAATTAGTACATGCAAATTTCTCAGTGATTTAAAAAAACTGAAAAATTGTAGAGGTCTCACCTCTACCATTAAGCCCAATGTGGGTGAAAAATGGCCAATCGGCTGTGATCTGTGCTGAAACCTATCTTTCATTTACCTTACATTGAAGTTGAATACAGTGTGCGGTGGTACCTGCATGCCATATTATATTTTATACATGTGCTCTATCTCTGCCAGCACCTGAATACAGAGTGCAAACCTGGGAGACTGATACTACAGACTTGGAGTAGCGCTATAACAATCTGTTATGGTATTTGCTGTATTATGGTAGTTTGAAATTCAATGCACATTTAACATAAGCAGTTGATTTAAAGTGGATGTAAACCCTTACATATACCCAGTGAAGTGAACAGCCCCAGATGATACACAGGGGTGAAACAAACATCCCTTCATATGTTTTACATGTATATCTGCTGTCTTCAGCTTGCTATATTCTTCAGAAAGTAAACATTGTGTTACAATTTGTTCTTTCTATTTCAGCTGTGGGAGTGGAGTCCTGGCATACACTGTTTCACAGCTGATTGGAGGTAGGCACACACCTTCTTCAACATAGGCAGAAGAACTGTGCTGTGAATAGACCAGCTCTCTGTTAATCTATTTATAGCACCCACCCCAACACAAATTTTCAGTTCAAATTCAAAAAAGTGCAGGGCTATTAATTAGAAATAAATTAATGAACATAATGAAAGTCCATATAAACAGTCCCATCAAACACTGTGAAAGATAGGAAATCCCTCAATCCGTGAACAGTGATGGAAAAATTTGCAAAGGTGCCACCAGCCTGTTATTTCACACCACGCTTACCCTAATGGACCCCCCTAATAAGGCAGATCCCTTTGTTTAACAATTGGAGGCAGAATTCAAATCTCTGGGAAGTTGTTCCCTCAATCAGATGAACGGCACCCGACACAACATAGCAGCATCCGTGTCCCTCGTTTGTGAAAGATACACCAAGGAGCAGTCAGGTGACCAGGCTTTCATGTACAGTAAATAAAATGACCCAAATAGCGTAATCTCGTTAAAAATTAAATAAAGATAAAAAAAGAGTAACACTCACATGTTAAAAGCCTTGGGAGAAGCATGTAATGATAATAACTGTCTGTCCAGTAGTTAGGATGGCCGACATCGACTGCACATGCGTAGTAGCGTGTGTGCATAGCTCAAACTGGTTTTGCACAGAGAAGTTCCAATCCTTCTCTTTTTGGTTCCCCCATCTGTGATCATGGCTCCTCCTCTTCTTTGTGTGCCCCCATAGCAAGCTGCTTGCAATGGTGGCACACTGTGTGTGCTCACTCTTGAACTGTTTGTGTCTTTGGAGCCGTGCTGCCTCCTCACTACATTTGATTGACAGCAATGGCTCCTGATGCTACTTGAGTCCCTGTGTGAAGAGGAAGAGAGAGGAGAAGAGATGCACAGCACTCAATCTCTTTTCCCCTTTCTTTCCCTTCACACAGGGAAGAGGGTGGACAGAAACATATAAAATTTTTTTTACCTTAAAGTGAATGTAAACTTGATTAATGAAATTTGACCTAAGCACATATATCTGTAGTGTTTTCTTATCTCTCCCCAAAGCCCTAAGTCCCCTGTCTTTCTGCTTCTCCATTCTTCTGTTATCAGCATTATAAGGTCTGACAAGTTCTCTGACAACCGAGATAAAACCAGCCTGAAATTTGTGCTCGTGTGGGTGCAATAAATAGATTAGCAGAGAGCTGGTTGATTCACAGCACAGCTCTGCACATTCCTTTCTTCCTTTGCCTGTGTGGAGTGGGGGTGTGTGCCTTTCCTCCAATCAGCTGTCACACAGTGTATGCCAAGAAGCAACACCCAGTGATGAACAGGAAGAAAAAATTTCTAACACAATGTGCACTTTCTAAAGATTATAGCAAGCTGTTGACAGCAGATTTGTATGTAAAATGTATGTAGGGAGATTTGTTTCATCTCTGTGTATGATCTGAGGCTGCTCATTTCACTGGGTATAAGGAGAGGGTTTACATCCACTTTAATGCAAGAAATGCATTAGAGTAAAAAACATTTTGCTTTTAGAACCACTTTAAGGTAGGGGAAGGATTTAATAAACCTCACATTAAGCTTTAGGTTTCATTAGATTTGAATTGATTAAACAAAGTCAAATCTGACAGCTCTGTGGCACAACTGAATTGGCCCATTCCTCTACAGTGACACGTTCTAATGTGCACGGCATGACATTTGGTCAGGATGCAGAAAGCTGGATCTGTTTAGTCACTGAAGAAAGTATAATTAATAATGTATTGACTGTCCTTTGTCCTTGCAAAGAGTGTATCAGATGCCCAGCCTGTGATGGAAAACAGTTTAATTAGGTTTAACAGATAACTTATTATTCTAGTACATTACCCGCTGTTTAGAAGACTACTGCCTCCACAAGAGGCTTTCAAGGCCCGATGCTCTTTTATGGCCTGTGTGAAATGATCAGCTGGTCTTGTTTGGACTACTGCCAATTAACATTCTGCAGAAATGAGGACCCTCCCTCTAAAAATCAGCAGAAAAGCTGCTGGTGATAGCAATACAGAGAAACTGCGTCTGTAGTACAGACAAGAGGAGAACATAAGTCAAACCAAATGGGAGATTTGTCTGTTCAGAATGAGCAATGGCAAGAGAATCGTTTTTTTTTTTTTTTTTCTTTAACTTTAGTTTCTTATTTGTTTTAAAATGTAAGAAAATTATCACTTCTAGCCCTTTCCAGTATCCCACTACATTTCCCAAAATCCTTATACTAAAAGTTTACTGTCAATTTTATTTGCAGGGATCCTTTTGCCTATTTTTATTTGACATATTATAGTCCAATTTAAAATACCACTACGCTTTAAAAGAGAAGTCCACAATTTTGCTATTTGTCAAATAATGGTCTGCTACAAAGCGCTTTTTTTGTCAGGGATCCGAGTTTGCAGCACCTTCACATCATCTTGTGTCATGAGCAATCACACACTAGCAGGGGATTTTAGAAACATAGAAAAGTGTTGGCAGAAAAAGACTGAGTAGTTCATTGAGTCTGCCCTTTTTTTTTTTTTTTTTTGATTTTTGTTTTTGTTTTTTGTGGGGTTTTTTGGGATTCCACTACATTTCCCAAAATCCTTATACTAAAAGTTTACGGTCAATTTTATTTGCAGGGATCATTTTGCCTATTTTTATTTGACATATTATAGTCCAATTTAAAATACCACTACGCTTTAAAAGAGAAGTCCACAATTTTGCTATTTGTCAAATAATGGTCTGCTACAAAAGGGATCCGAGTTTGCAGCACCTTCACATCATCTTGTGTCATGAGCAATCACACTAGCAGGGGATTTTAGAAACATAGAAAATTGTTAGCAGAAAAAGACTGAGTAGTTCATTGAGTCTGCCCATTTTTTTTTTTTTTGATTTTTGTTTTTGTTTTTTGTGGGGTTTTTTGGGATTGTTTTTATTTTTTGGTCTTGTTTTTATTTTGTATTTTTTTTTTTTTTTTTTACTTTGTTGTCTGACTGTAGATCTATGTTTGTCCCAAGCATGTTTGAAGCCATTTATTATTGACAGTCTCACTACCTCTGCTGGTAGTTTAATTTGTACCATCTTATTGCAGTGCTTTTAATTAGTGTTGAGCGAACACGGACTGTATTATTCAGGTTCGTACCGGATAATTGGATTTTTGCTACCCAGAAACGGACCCGAAAACTTTACTGTATGTTCGGGTTTAAAATCCGTGTTCGGTAATTTTATTTCCTGTTTTGTATGTAATGGTGCGCTTTTAATGGTGGGCTTTCAACAGCCAATCAACAAGCGTTTAACTGGTGTGCCTTAAGCCATCCTAGCCATGCCTACTAATGTATTAGTAGCTGTGATTGGCCATCTGAAGCATGTGACCCATGTCTTTATAAGTTCGAGAGACACAGCGCGGTGCGTGATTCTGCTGTAGTGTAGGGAGAGAGCACACATCATACGTGCTGGCTGCTGATTAGGGACAGACAGTGAAAAATTGTGCCCGAAAAGAATGCAGGGACAGGTCGGAGTGTAGGCAGGGAAAGTTATTTGAGCATTTTAGGGACAGGCTGGACAGATTAAGCAGGGACAGAACAATCGTCCGTTAGCGATCAACATCGATTTTGCTGTGTGGGGGTGGTGCAGTGAACAATCTTTTTGCCCTCACTTGAGCCCACTGAGGAGGAGGAGGAGGAGGAGGGAGAAAAAAATATATTTTTATCAGTCTGTTGTGTGCAGCGTTCAGCTATATTTTACTACAGATTGCTGTTCTAATCTGCTATGTAAAAATTACAAAGTTAAAGGGGAATTTTTTTTCCCCTTCATAGCCTGCTTGCTGCTGAGCTTACCGTGACATAAGACACTGCTGTGTTCACATGTGCTATTGAGTGATTTTCAATTTTATATACTTTTTTCTATTCCACTATTCAATATACACCCTTTTGGGTTAAAAAAAATTAAATTGTGGCATAGTCTGTACTATCTGCTATTTAAAAATTACACAGTTAAAGGGGAATTTTTTTTTTCCCTTCATAGCCTGCTGCAGAGCTGACTGTGACATAAGACACTGCTGTGTTCACATGTGCTATTGAGTGATTTTCAATTTTATATACTTTTTTGTATTCCACTATTCAATATACACCCTTTTGGGTTAAAAAAAATTAAACTGTGGCATAGTCTGTACTAATCTGCTATTTAAAAATTACAAAGTTAAAGGGGAATTTTTTTTTTCCCTTCATAGCCTGCTGCTGATCTGACCAAGACATAAAACATAAGACACTGCTGTGTTCACATGTGCTATTGAAAAATCACCAATTTTATATCATATTTTCTATTCCGCTATTCAATCTACACCCTTTTGGGGTAAAAAAAATTAAATTGCGGCATAGTCTGTATCGGTACGTGTGAGATACACCTTCCAAATTTTTGGGGCGCATCTTCCACCGTCGAGGATTGCAGGGTGCTTCAGTTTGCCTCCTGTTCCGAACTCCTCCTACTCCTCATCCTGCCTTTGTGTACATGTGAGATACACCTTTTTATATCATATTTTCTATTCCTCTATTCAATCTACACCCTTTTGGGGTAAAAAAAATTAAATTGCGGCATAGTCTGTATGGGTACGTGTGAGATACACTTTCCAAATTTTTGGGGCACATCTTCCACAGGATTGCAGGGTGCTTCAGTTTGCCTTCTGTTCTGAACTCCTCCTACTCCTCATCCTGCCTTTAGGGTACAAAAATTGTAATCGGGGCCTAGTCTGGGTCTGTACGTGTGAGATACACCTTTTTATATCATATTTTCTATATTCCGCTATTCAATCGACACCCTTTTGGGGTAAAAAAAATTAAATTGAGGCATAGTTTGTATCGGTACGTGTGAGATACACATTCCAAATTTTTGGGGCGCATCTTCCACCGCCGAGGATTGCAGGGTGCTTCAGTTTGCCTCCTGTTCCGAACTCCTCCTACTCCTCATCCTGCCTTTAGGGTACAAAAAATTGTAATCGGGGCCTAGTCTGGGTCTGTACGTGTGAGAAACACCTTTTTATATCATATTTTCTATTCCGCTATTCAATCTACACCCTTTTGGGGTAAAAAAAATTAAATTGCAGCATAGTCTGTATCGGTACGTGTGAGATACACCTTTTAAATTTTTTGGGCGCATCTTCCACCGCCGAGGATTGCAGGGTGCTTCAGTTTGCCTCCTGTTCCGAACTCCTCCTACCTTTAGGGTACAAAAAATTGTAATCGGGGCCTAGTCTGGGTCTGTACGTGTGAGATACACCTTTTTATATAATATTTTCTATTCCGCTATTCAATCTACACCCTTTGGGGGTAAAAAGAATTAAATTGCGGCATAGTCTGTATCGGTACGTGTGAGATACACCTTCCAAATTTTTGGGGTGCATCTTTCACCGCCGAGGATTGCAGGGTGCTTCAGTTTGCCTCCTGTTTCGAACTCCTCCTACTCCTCATCCTGCCTTTAGGGTACAAAAAATTGTAATCGGGGCCTAGTCTGGGTTTGTACGTCTGAGATACACCTTTTTATATCATATTTTCTATTCCGCTATTCAATCTACACCCTTTTGGGGTAAAAAAAGTTAAATTGCGGCATAGTCTGTATCGGTACGTGTGAGATACACCTTCCAAATTTTTGGGGCGCATCTTCCACCGCCGAGGATTGCAGGGTGCTTCAGTTTGCCTCCTGTTCCGAACTCCTCCTACTCCTCATCCTGCCTTTAGGGTACAAAAAATTGTAATCGGGGCCTAGTCTGGGTTTGTACGTGTGAGATACACCTTTTTATATCATATTTTCTATTCCGCTATTCAATCTACACCCTTTTGGGGTAAAAAAAAATTAAATTGCGGCATAGTCTGTATCGGTACGTGAGAGATACACCTTCCAAATTTTTTGGGCGCATCTTCCACCGCCGAGGATTGCAGGTTGCTTCAGTTTGTCTACTGTTCCGAACTCCTCCTACTCCTCATCCTGCCTTTAGGGTACAAAAAATTGTAATCGGGGCCTACTCTGGGTCTGTACGTGTGAGATACACCCTTTTATATCATACTTTCTTTTCCGCTATTCAATCTACACCCTTTGGGGTAAAAAGAATAAAATTGCGGCATAGTCTGTATCGGTACGTGTGAGATACACCTTTTAAATTTTTGGGGCGCATCTTCCACTGCCGAGAATTGCAGGGTGCTTCAGTTTGCCTCCTGTTTCAAACTCCTCCTACTCCTCATCCTGCCTTTAGGGTACAAAAAATTGTAATCGGGGCCTAGTCTGGGTTTGTACGTGTGAGATACACCTTTTTATATCATATTTTCTATTCCGCTATTCAATCTATACCCTTTGGGGTAAAAAGAATTAAATTGCGGCATAGTCTGTATCGGTACGTGTGAGATACACCTTTTTATATACTTTTTTCTATTCCGCTATTCAATATACACCCTTTTGGGGTTAAAAAAATTTAATTGCGGCATAGTCTGTATCGGTACGTGTGAGATACACCTTTTAAATTTGTTTGGTGCATCTTCCTCCACCGAGGATTGCAGGGCGCTTCAGTTTGCCTCCTGTTTCGAACTCCTCCTACTCCTCATCCTGCCTTTAGGGTACAAAAAATTGTAATCATGGCCTAGTCTGGGTTTGTACATGTGAGATACACCTTTTAATATCATATTTTCTATTCCGCTATTCAATCTACACCCTTTGGGTTTAGATTGAATTAAATTGCGGCATAGTCTGTATCGGTACGTGTTACATAGTTAGTGAGGTTGAAAAAAGCCATCAGTCCATCCAGTTCAACCTATGATGCGTGTGTGTGTTTGCTTTTAACCGTACATTGTATACCCCTGTATGTTGTGGTCTTTAAGGTGTCCATCTAATAGATTTTTGAAACTATCAATGCTCCCTGCTGATACGACTGCTTGTGGAAGAGAATTCCACATCCTTACCGCTCTTACAGTGAAGAACCCCTTACGCACTTTAAGGTTAAACCGCCTTTCCTCTAGTTTTAGTGAGTGGCCACGTGTCTTATTGTATCTCCTTTCTCTGAATAGTTTGTTCCTTATGCTCGGGTCACCAGTACAGTATTTGTACATTGATATCATATCCCCCCTCAATCGTCTTTTCTCCAGAGAGAAAAAGTTCAGTGCTTGTAGTCTTTCCTCATAGCTGATGTCCTCCATTCCCCTAATTATTTTTGTTGCCCTTCTCTGGACTTTCTCCAGTTCCAGCATATCCTTCCTGAGGACCGGTGCCCAGAACTGGACAGCATACTCCAGATGTGGCCGTACTAGAGTCTTGTAGAGTGGGAGAATAATCTCTTTATTTCTGGAGTGAATCCCCTTTTTTATACATCCCAGTATTCTGTTGGCTTTGCTTGCGGCGGCTTGGCATTGCATGCCACTGCCAAGCTTGTTGTCTACCAGTACCCCCAAGTCCTTTTCCATCCTAGACTCACCCAGAGGTTCCCCCCCTAGTGAGTAGCTTGCTTTCTGGTTTCTGGCCCCCAAGTGCATTACTTTACATTTTTCAACATTAAACCTCATCTGCCATGTAGTTGCCCACCCCGTTATTTTGTTCAGGTCTGCTTGCAAGGTTTCCACATCCTGCATAGAAGATATTGGCATGCCTAGTTTAGTATCATCTGCAAATACTGAGATTGTACTAGATATCCCCTCCTCTAGATCATTTATGAATAAATTAAACAGGATTGGTCCCAGGACAGAACCCTGGGGGACCCCACTTTCCACACCCGCCCAATCCGAGTACTCCCCATTAATCACCACCCTCTGTACTCTCCCCTGGAGCCAGTTCTCTATCCAGGTACTCACCTTATGGTCCATACCTACCTTCCTTAGTTTGTACAGTAATCGTTTGTAGGGAACGGTGTCAAAGGCCTTTGCAAAGTCCAGATACACCACATCCACAGGCTTTCCTTTATCTAGGTGGCAGCTCACTTCATCGTAGAAGGTTAATAGATTGGTTTGGCACTAACGATTTTTCATGAATCCATGCTGATTACTACTTATAATACCGTTTTCATTACTAAAGTCTTGTATGTGGTCCCTTAACATCCCTCCAAAATTTTGCAGACTACTGATGTTAGGCTGACCGGCCTATAGTTACCCGGGATATATCTCGGCCCCTTTTTAAATATTGGTACCACGTTGGCTTTTTTCCAATCAGCTGGTACCATACCCGTCTATAAACTATCCTTAAAGATCAAGAATAATGGTCTGGCAATCACCTGGCTGAGCTCATTAAGAACCCTCGGGTGCAAGCCATCCTGTCCCGGGGATTTGACGTGTGAGATACACCTACCAAATTTTTGGGGCGCATCTTCCACCGCTGAGGATTGCAGGGTTCTTCAGTTTGCCTCCTGTTCTGAACTCCTCCTACTCCTCATCCTGCCTTTAGGGTACAAAAAATTGTAATCGGGGCCTAGTCTGGGTCTGTACGTGTGAGATACACCTTTTTATATCATATTTTCTATTCCGCTATTCAATCTACACCCTTTTGGGGTAAAAAAAATTAAATTGCGGCATAGTCTGTATCGGTACGTGTGAGATACACCTTCCGAAGTTTTGGGGTGCATCTTCCACCGCCGAGGATTGCAGGGTTCTTCAGTTTGCCTCCTGTTCTGAACTCCTCCTACTCCTCATCCTGCCTTTAGGATACAAAAAATTGTAATCGGGGCCTAGTCTGGGTTTGTACGTGTGAGATACACCTTTTTGTATCATATTTTCTATTTCGCTATTCAATCTACACCCTTTGGGGTAAAAGAATTAAAGCGGAGTTCCGGGCACAGATGTCATTTTTTAATAAACATACCCCCGGGACAGTCAGGGCTAGCACATTCCACAATGGCTAGCCTCTGATCTGTTCTGGTTCGCACTTACCTTTTAGAAGAAATACTTACTTAGAAAATTTCTTCCACAGCGTTTCCATCTCTCTTGTGGGCAGCTGAAGCCGGCGCGGTCCTCTTCTGTGTCTTCTTCCGCGTCTTCTTGTCCCAGAATGCGCCGCACCGGCCCCTCTCGTCACTTCCGGCGCGGCGCCGCATTCCTCCACAGCTTCTGGGCATGCCCAGAAGCTGTATAGCAGGGGAATGCGGCGTCGCCCGGAAATGACGAGCGGGGCCGGTGCGGCGCATTGATTCCTGGGAGCTGTGACGTTCAGCTCCCAGGAATCATAGCGAGGCAGGAAGTGACGGGGTGAGCCGCGGCTCCGAGGGAGGAAGTACTCTGAGGTGAGTATCTTCAATCTTCAATTGCAAGGTAAGTAAACAAAAAAAAAAAAACTATCCAATTCCTTTTCAGGTGAGGCATACCTAGCGGAGGGGCACAAAAAAAAATATTGTTTTTGTGCCCGGACCTCCGCTTTAAATTGCGGCATAGTCTGTATCGGTACGTGTGAGATACACCTTTTTATATACTTTTTTCTATTCCGCTAATCAATATACACCCTTTTGGGGTTAAAAAAATTTAATTGCGGCATAGTCTGTATCGGTACGTGTGAGATACACCTTTTAAATTTGTTTGGTGCATCTTCCTCCACCGAGGATTGCAGGGCGCTTCAGTTTGCCTCCTGTTCCGAACTCCTCCTACTCCTCATCCTCCCTTTTAGGGTACAAAAAAGTGTAATCGGGGCCTAGTCTGTGTTTGTACGTGTGAGATACACCATTTTATAAAAAAATTTCTATTCCGCTATTCAATATACACCCTTTTGGGGTAAAAAAAATTAAATTGCGGCATAGTCTGTGTTTGTACGTCTGAGATACACCTTTTTATACCATATTTTCTATTCCGTTATTCAATCTACACCCTTTTGGGGTAAAAAAAAATAAATTGCGGCATAGTCTGTATCGGTACGTGTGAGATACACCTTTTAAATTTGTTTGGCGCATCTCCTTCCACCACCGAGGATTGCAGGGCGCTTAAGTTTACATCCTGTCCCTAACTCCTCCTACTCCGCTTCCTCATCCTTTACCGCCTCCTCATCCGGTCAGCGTAACACCTTCACCACCAAATTCAGCAAAGCCAGGGGTAAACGACAGTAGGCAGTTTTAAAACTTGCATGTTTGGGGGAAAAATCCCACACCGCGCATGAGTTGTGGAGGAGCATGGAACATCAGACCGATGAGTTGTTGGTGCCAGCGAGCCTCAAGCCCGGCATGGTGGTGTGCGATAACGGGCGAAATCTCATAGCAGCTCTGGGCCTAGCCGGTTTGATGCACATCCCTTGCCTGGCGCATGTGCTGAATTTGGTGGTGCAGAGGTTCCTTAAAAATTACCCCGATATGTCAGAGCTGCTGCAGAAAGTGCGGGCCGCCTGTGCGCACTTTCGGCGTTCCCACCCTGCTTCTGCTCGCCTGTCAGTGCTGCAGCGTAACTTTGGCTTTCCCGCTCACCGCTTCATATGTGACGTGCCCACAAGGCTGGCAAGACTGTGCGAGCAGCAGCAGGTCATAGTGGAGTTTCAGCTGCAGCACGCATGCGTGAGTCGCTCTGCGGAACAGCACCACTTCACCACCAATAACTGGGCCACCATGCGAGACCTGTGTGCTTTGTTGCGCTGTTTTGAGTACTCCACCAACATGGCCAGTGCCGATGACGCCGTTGTCAGCTTAACTATCCCACTTCTATGCCTCCTTGAAAAAACGCATCGGGCGATGATGGAAGAGGATGTGGCACAGGAGGAGGAGGAGGAGGAAGAGGGATCATTTCCATGGCTTTTAGGGCAGTCATTCACAAGTGGCTCCGAGGGTGGGTTCCTGCACCCACAAACGCCAGGTACACAATTGTCCAGCAGGGGCACAGTTCCGGAGGATGAGGAGGAGGAGATGGAACCATGTTCACAGCAGTGTGGCACCCAGGCCAGCTCATGGCCATCACTGGTGCATGGCTGGGGGGATACAGAAGACACAGACGATACACCTCCCACAGAGAACAGCCTTTCGTTGCCTCTGGGCAGCCTGGCACACATGAGCGATTACATGCTGCAGTGTCTCCACAACGACCGCCGAGTTGCCCACATTCTAACTTGTGCTGATTACTGGGTGGCCACGCTGCTGGATCCCCGTTACAAGGACAACGTACTGTCCTCAATTCACTCACTGGAGCGTGATCGCAAGATGCGCAAGTACAAGCGCACGCTGGTAGACGCGATGCTGCTGGCATTCCCACCTGACAGCAGGGGGCCACAGTGGAAGCACAAGGCCAAGGCAGAGGAGGAGGAGGAGGAAGAGGTCTTCAACGCAGCCAGTGCACCGCCAGCACCTCAGAAGAACCCTTCAACTTCTAGGTCTCCAAATTGGGCACATGGCCTGAGCTTGCCCTTTTCGCCTTGGAGGTGCTGGCGTGCCCTGCAGCCAGTGTATTATCTGAACGTGTATTTAGCACGGCTGGGGGCGTTATCACAGACAAGCGCAGCCGCCTGTCCAGAGACAATGTGGACAAGCTCACGTTCATTAAAATGAACCAGGCATGGATCCCACAGGACTTTTTCATACCTTGTGCAGAATAGAGATGGATACTGACCTTACCCAGCCATTGTTATATTTTTGATCTTTCTCACTCTTTTGGGGTGTACCCTAATTTAAAATGACTGAAAAAAAGCAGTGTTAGCTACCTCGTCCCCCTCCACCGCCGCTTCCACCTACACCACCACATCCACCGCCACCTCAACCTCCCTCCTACTCCATATGGGCCTTGTTCTTCACAGATGAAGAAAATTGTTTTATTTTTCTGTTTTTTTTTGTTGTTTTAAGTTATTTTCCTATCCACATTTGTTTGCAGAGCACTTGCCATGCTCTTAACTACATTTTGCTGCCATTTGAAGCACTCTAGCCCTTTCCATTGGTGTTTTAGAGCCATTTTAGTGCCTGAAAGTTCGGGTCCCCATTGACTTCACTGGGGTTCGGTGTCCGGGTAAAGTTCGGAAAAAGTCCGGGACACAGACTTTTTTTTCAAGTTCGGCCGAACCCGCCGAACACGGACATCCAGGTGTCAGCTCAACTCTACTGTTAATGTGTCTAGAGAAGCCAGTGAATTTGTTGGTTAGATAGGAAAGGAGTACACAGTAAAACTCAGGCTAGAATGACTAAAATGGCTAGCAATTAATAACGGAAATGGAAAAAATGACTCCTGGTGTGAATAATAAAAGTAGCAGGAATTAATCTCTAATAATTGTACAATGCTTTTCATAACTGTATTTTATCACTTCTACATGTTTCTTGTGTAAAGCAAGATATACACAATGAGTTTTTTTTTTTTTTTCAATGAATAAAAAATCTCACAGATCCTTGTATCAAAAGAAACACTGCGTATCTAGGGATCTAACCCCCTCATCAGAATACACAGATCAGCACATCAGCCATTGGCTGCAAGCACTGATCAAACTCCGTTTTTTTCCCCGCATGATCATTTGACAGAAGCCAGTTGTTAAACAATGGTCGCAGACAATGGTACACACTTACTAAAAGATTTTAGCAGCACAGTCACAACTCCTAAAAATTACACTGTTTCTCATGGTCATAAAGCCAAACTCTAATCGAACAGCTGAATAGCACCCAGCACTTTTTTTTTTACTTGATTTTTGCATGGGTTCACCTTTAAAAGATGCCTTCAATAGGATTTGGGGGGGGACCTCACACCTTTTTTTGTGCGTGGGATCCCCCTTAAAACTCATAGTAGACCTGGAGGATTTTTTTCATCTAGGTTTTGGGTCTGGTATAGATGAATTAGTTTACAAACAGAATGAAGTGGCTGGGAGATGTCATTTTGCCCGCAATTTAACCCCTTCTATACCGCGCCATAGTAAAATGACGGCGGCAGGAAGTCTTTCTCGATCCGGGCGGCCATCATATGAAGTCCGCCCGGTCTCGCCGCTACTGCGCGCCCCCGGGGTCGCGCAGCGCGACGATCGGGGGTTAGGCTCGTCCCTCGGACTGAGCCCAACCCCGATCAAGGTTAACAGCCAATGAAATTGGCTTTTTACCACGTGATCGGCTGTGTCAATCACAGCCGATCACATGAACGGCTCCAGTGCGAGCCGCTCGTTCCCTCCTCAATGCGCGTTCCCCGGGGGCGCGCAGCGCGGCGATCGGGGACGAGGCTCGTCCCTCGGACAGAGCCCATCCCCGATCTAGGTAAATAGCCAATGGAATTCGCCGCGGGATCACCCTTCCGGGGTGGCAGAAGAGGTGCACCCCCCCCCTCCCGCCGCATTCAGGTCCTTTTCCCCGCTTACCGCAGTTAGGAAAACGATCCGGTCCCGGATCCTCACAGACAGGATGACCTCACTCGACTCTATGGTCTTGGAGGACCGGAGCTACGGCAAACGTTGTTGCCTAGCAACCGGTTTAAAGGTCCCTTTTTTTCATTTTATTTTATTTTTATTAATTTTTTTTTTTAGTGTACTTATGAGATCTGAGGACTTTTTGACCCCAGATCTCACAAAAAATAGGTCCTGTCGTGCCTTTTTCTATTACAAGGAATGTTTACATTCCTTGTAATAGAAATAAAAATGATCATTTTTTTTTTTTTTAAAAAACAGTGTAACAATAAAAAATAATAAATAAAATCAATAGTAAAAAAAAAAATTTAAAGCGCCCTGTCCCCGTGAGCTCGCGCGCAGAAGCGAACGCATACGGAAACCCCGCCCACATATGTAAACAGTGTTCAAACTACACATGTGAGGTATCGCCGCGATTGTTAGAGCAAGAGCAATAATTTGAGCCCTAGACCTCCTCTGTAACTCTAAGATAGCAACCTGTAGAAATGTTTTAAAGTGTCGCCTATGGGGATTTTTAAGTACCAAAGTTTGTCACCATTCCGTGAGCGTGCGCAATTTTGAAGCATGACATGTTGGGTATCTATTTACTTGGCGTAACATTATCTTTCACATTATGGAAAACAATTGGGCTAACTTTACTGGTTTCTTATTTTTTAATTCAAAAAAGTGAATTTTTTTCAAAAAAATTGCGTTTGGAAGACCGCTGCGCAAATACGGTGTGATAAAAAATATTGCAATAATCTCCATTTTCTTCTCTAGGGTCTCTGCTAAAAAAAATATATAATGTTTGGGGGTTCTAAGTAGTTTTCTAGCAAAAAAAAAAACGGATTTTAGCTTGTAAACACCAAATGTCAAAAATAGGCCTAGGCAAGTGGCTAGGATGCATGATGGTGCTCCTTGGATGTTGGGCCCCTCTATATGGCTAGGCTGTGAAAAAGTTTCACACATGTGGTATTGCCATACTGTGTACAGGAGGAGTGGCAGAATGTATTTTGGGGTGTCATTTTTGCTATGTACATGCTATGTGTTAGGAATATCCTATAAATTGGCAACTTTGTGTAAAAAAAAAAAGTTTTTATTTTTTTCCCACATTTTACAAAAACTTGTGGAAAAAAAATGATGACATGTTCAAAGGACCCATAATGCATATTAGAATATAAGTTGGAGAGTTTGCTTTCCAAAATGGGGTCATTTTGTGGACTTTTCCATTGTATTGGTGCTCTAGGGCCTTGAAAAGTGTGATAGGTAGTAAGAAAGTTTTATGTGTATTTATGCTCCTAAAACGCCTGAAGGTGCTACTTTGATGTGGAGGCTCTTTTTGTGGCCAGGCTGTGTAAAAGTCTCACACATGTGGTATCACCATACTCAGAAGGAGTAGCAGAATGAATTTTGGGGTGTCATTTTTGCTGTGTACATGCTATGTGTTAGAAATAGCTTATAAATTGACAACGTTTTGGGAAAAAAAAAAGAAAAAAAAATTTCTTCATTTTCCCAAGAATTGTGGGAAAAAATTATAACTTCAAAAAACTCACCATGCCTCTTACTAAATACCTTGGACTGTCTACTTTACAAAAATGAGTAATTTGGGGGGTATTTGTACTGTCCTGACATTTCAGGGCCTCAAGAAAGGAGATAGGCCGTCAGTACATCTGGTGTGATCAATTTTCAGTAATTGGTACCATAGCTTCTAGACTCAATAACTTTCACACAGACTAAATAATATACACTAACTTGGGTTAATTTTACCAGAGATATGTAGCAGTATAAATTTTGGCCCAAATGTATGAAGAAAAATTAATTTTTTGCAAAATTTTATAATAGAAACTAAAAAAAGTATTTTTTTTTTCAAAAATGTTTGCTCTTTTTTTGCTTATATCACGAAAAAAAAAACCCAGTTGTGATCAAATACCACCAAAAGAAAGCTCTATTTGTGTGAAAAAAATTATAAAAAATTTGTTTGGTTACAGTGTAGCATGACTGAGCAATTGTCATTCAAAGTGTGAGAGTGCTGAAAGCTGAAAATTGGTCTGGGCAGGAAGGGGGTCTAACTGCCCTGTATGGAAGCGGTTAAACACACCTTCTGCTCTGCAAATGTCAGCATTGCTGTAGTAGGTTGCATACATCACGCAGATACATCAATTCCCAGGAAGAGTCAGAGCATTCCCCAGACGCATTATTTAATAAAGTTTTGTATTTTTAATGTTTCGCTTTAAATATTACTAAAATCACTACTCACAGCCAAACAAATATATTATCCATGGCAGTGCCTAGTCCCCAGCCATTTGAATATCTTTGTTTTTTAGCCTAGAAAATTATCAGACCTTTTTTTTTTTTTTCTCAGGTCCCATTTACTTTAACAGGTATTGGATTAGACACCTGAACTTTTTTCCTGTGAAGCCCCGTACACACGTACCGATCGTCGGCCGACAGAACGTCCTACAAATGTTCGCGGCTGGTGTGTTTGTTGTTTGTCTGTTGAAAAGTGCTCTAAACTTGCCCAGGACATTTGTCTTCCGACAGAAAATGACGTCACTACGTTCCACGCACGTTCGCCGCTACAAAAGAGGAAGTGAGTGTTTGGCCGTGACCCTTCTGGGCATCTCGCGCTGATTTCGGTAGCATTTGTTTGGTTGACGACATTTCGCTATTTTCCGAGACATCGTTCGAGAATTTATTATGGCGACCGTGAATTCGTCCGTTGCTGTTGTTAGTGTTGGAGTTTTGGCTCTGAGACGACGTACGAGCAATAGGAAGAAGAAGCGGACCTCCTGGACGAAAAATTGGTTGCTTAACCGTGATCAATTTTCTCATATGTCCTTGCTGAGGGAGCTCCAGGAAAATAATCCTGATGACTTCAGGAATTATTTGAGGATGACGGATCCCATCTTTTACCGTCTTCTTGCCCTGGTGTCCCCCTATATTCTGAAGCAGGATACTTGTATGCGGCTTGCAATTACTCCTGAGCAAAGGTTAATTGCGACGTTGAGGTATCTTGCAACAGGGAGAAGCCTGCAGGATCTGAAGTTCACCACAGGCATCTCCCCCCAAGCTCTTGGTATCATCATCCCTGAGACCTGCTCTGCCATCATCAAGGTCTTGCAGAAGGACTATATCAAGGTATGTTTGATTTTTTACATTACATTACATGTATTACTAGTTTCACCCGAATTATGATGTTTTTGGATGTACAGCAATTGACACAGGCCATTATTTGTAAACTACCCTCTGTCCGCATGCACATAGTAGTAAAGATGTAGATTATCTTTAACCATTTGTAAAATTACCCACTAACCACCCCACCATTCTCTCCTATGTGTCCCTAAACGCATTGCCTGTTAACAGTATTTTGAATTTGGGTCATTTTATTGCTTTCCCTCAAACAATTATTCCTTGGCCAATGTTTTAGTACCTAGTTAATGATTTATCTAAAATACATCAGTCCATCCATTCCCACCTATGATTCTGTATGTTTATGAAATGATGTTAAAACCTTCACTGACCACAAGCCCTTATTGATGTATAAATGCCCAGTTTTACTTACCCATCCCCCACCCACATGCTAAATCTCAAAGTCAGCATATACCAAAGCTCAAGTTCAGAGGTCTTCAAACTATGGCCCACCAGTTGTTCACGAACTTCAATTTCCATCATGCCTAGTCATGTCTGTGAATGTCAGAGAATTACAAGGCCTCATGGGATGTGTAGTTCTGCAACAGCTGGAGGGCCGTAGTTTGTAAATCTCAGCTCTAGCTGGTGAGTATAATGGGCCATACACACTAGAAGATTGTCAGAACAATTTATCCTTCCGATTTACCAAAACCAAATAATATGAGGTCCAACAAACACTTTCAAATCCTATGCAATCTGGTAGGCCCTTGCACTACATAGAAAAGGTAAATCTGCACGAAAAAGTCTTCAGAGAATCTTCTAGTGTGTATGGCCCTTTACAATATAAGAACAATAGGAGGTTGAAAATAAATGTATGTAGATGTTACATCCCCATATCCAAACCTTTGCCTTCCTGTTGTATATTTTTTTAGCAAGTTGCATAAGCATTTAACAGACAACTGTGTGTGTAATTAATAATGTGATGTGCTCAAGCACTAATTTTATTTTTTTTATTTTTTCCCCACAGTTTCCTTCAAACGCAGAGCAATGGCTGGAGATTTCTGATCAATTTCTGGAGAAGTGGAATTTTCCCAATTGTGGGGGTGCTATTGATGGGAAGCACGTCCGCATTGTCCCCCCTCCGAATTCCGGCACATTTTATTATAATTATAAAGGTTTTTTTAGTATAGTCATGCTAGCCATAGTTAATGCAAACTATGAGTTTATTTTTTTGGATATTGGCAAAAATGGCCGCAATTCGGATGGGGGAGTTATTGATCAGACGGAGTTCGCTCGTCGTCTAAAGAACGGCACTCTGAACCTGCCATCCAGGGAGCAAACTGTTGAGGGTATGAGCTTTGTGTTTATCGCAGATGAGGCTTTTGCGCTTGGGGAGCATCTCATGAAGCCCTACCCTCAGAGGAACCTCACCCCAGACCAAAGGATTTACAACTACCGGTTGTCCAGAGCTCGCAGAGTTGTGGAGAATGCCTTCGGGATAATGGCCAACCGGTTCCGGATATTCCTGACGTCCATAAACCTGGCACTGTACAAAGTGGATAATGTGGTCTTGTGTTGCTGCATTTTGCACAACTTCCTACGCAGGAATGCACAAAATTATGTATTGCAGCAACTGGATACTGACCCTGCTATGCCAGGTACAAGTGGAGAGGCCCAACCTTCTAACCAAGTGGAGTCCATGCCGTCAATGGAAGTTGGACGGTCAGCATTGGCATCACACAGGGCCCGTCAGATCCGCCAGGAATATCTGGACTATTTCGTGGGGAGAGGAGCTGTGTCCTGGCAGCAATCACTGTCACACACCCATTAATCTTGTTAAAGATTGGACACACAAGATAAATGTCAGAGATATATTATTTTTCAACACATTAAACAAAAATTGCAATGATTCTGTATTGTGGATTATAATCATTTGGGCACATATGCCAAACACAATTATTTGGGTTAATCATGTGTTATATATGTGTGACTTTGGAAGGGTTAATACATTCATCAGTGTGTTTCTTGACTGTAGTCTCTCACCAGCTGATCCAAAGTGATGATGGCCATGTGTTATTTTTTAGCCAGTGGTGTAAATACAAGGGCCTTCTGCACCCCACAAAATGTACACAAACCCTGTCACATTGAGAACTAGGTCACACCCAAGGTTCATCTAATGTCACCTTACATTGGTGTTCATTGTCCAGAAGTTGCCCATACTATATATTTCATATAATACATTAGGGTATTAACAAAGTACCTACACCTGTTATGTTGTGTTCATTTATGACATCCTTCTCACTGCCCACCAATGTTAGGATATGTCAGTGTTATGTGAAACTTGATCATTGTTCATCTCAAAGTGTTATATATATAGGTAATGGAAAGTGAACTAGAGCAACGAACAAGCAATACACTATAGATTACACTGATCTCCCTACACTGATTGCTACTGGCAATATCAATGCCATATTGAATTCTAGGACTGCTAGTACCTTGAGTGTTGAGTCACACTTATGCGATGCGGGAAGTCTGCGACTTTGCAGCCTTCCAGCATTGCATAAGGGTGACCCGCCACTTACTTTTTGCACAGGATTGTATTCCACAAGTGTTAAGCACTGTGCAATCCAATCCAGATACATCAGAAATAAAGGGTCATGTGCGACTTGTATGCGTGTTCAGTGCGAATGTAGCCATACAAAGTGTATGTCTCAATTCACACTGCACATCTGATGGCATGTAATATCGTAGCGCACTGCTCCTTTATTACATGCGATCAGATGTTCATGCGAAAATCAGCTATACAGTTTGTATGGCTCAATTCGCACTGCACTCGCACAAAAGTCGCACATGATGCATTTATTCAGCCGCATCAGGATAGGATCGCACAGTCGTTCAAACTTGTGTGATCCGATCCTGTGTGAAATGTCAGATCGCACTGTGATATGCGTTAAAACTGGTGGTATCTTTAACATTTCATTGACACCTCCAGCAACTCGCATATGGCAGTGTCCAAAATGCTTTCATTAACATGTAAATATGTGAATAGGACAGCCATCATACATTTAGTGCTTCTTTACACAGCTTTAGACCTCGACCCCCCAACGAAAGTCTAATAAAGAATTGAACACACATTGTTGAATGTAAAAATGTTTTAGTATCAAACATTCACAGGGTTAGGGTTAGGGTTAGGGTTAGGGTTAGGGTTAGGGTGTTGTAAAGTGCTTTTCCCAAACTTGGGTACACTCTTTAAAATCTGAGTGTAATTAAAATGCCATAAAACATTATAAAAAATTTGTAACATCAGGAACATCCCAATACAAACATTAAAAACGTAGGAAAATTGTGGCTTAAAATTTGCCAATCATGTCCACAAAATTGCGCATTTTGATTTGTAATGCCGTTGCAGTCTCCTTTATTTGTTCCAGGTCTGCGCAGCATTGGAGAGCCTCACGGGTCAATTTGGCTAATGTGCAACTATGTAAAACATGGTCTGTAAAAAAAAAAAAAAAAAAAAGAGTCAATGTGAATCACCTACATGAGGTCATAATAATAGAGAAACATTTGGTGTCCAGGTAATCTTAAATTCCTCTCGAGTTAATACCTACCCTGTTCTTATGCTCTTTTGCCCTAGGCTCTTCTTCTTCCTCCTGTCCTCCTCCGATGCTGTTGCTGATGATTCTGCCGGTCTCCTGAGCTTACTATAGATTTATTAGGGGTGTGAACGCATGATGACGTCATTGTGAGGGCATGGTCGTAATGTATATATATTAAGATGCAGAGACCAGAGACGGGCAGAATGCACGGCAACAGCATCGGAGGAGGACAGGAGGAAGAAGAAGAGCCTAGGGCAAAAGAGCAGACAACATAAGAGCAGAAGATTGGACAGCAGAAGAGTGGAGAGGAGAAGATCCAAAGAGCAGAGTGGAGAAGACCGGATAAAGATATTTAAGAACATTTCATAAACGTCTCCTGTCGTTATTCACATACACTTCCATCTATGTGGTTAATGTGTAGGGGTACTATGTACCCCATACCCATTCGCATAGGGATTGGGGTCTGGGATCTGGGGGCCACCCTTTGTTAAAGGTTGCTTCCAAAGTCCTAGGAACCCCCTGGCCGCATGACCCCCCAAAACCACCAGACAGGGTTGTGGGGATGAGGCCCTTGTCCTCCTCTACATGGGAGCAAGGTGCTTTTGTGTGTGCGGTGCAGAGGCCCCCTGGCCCAAAGCAACAAAACCCCCCCATGTTGAGGGCATGTGTCCTGCTGTGGTCCAGGGGGTGTTTGGTCCGCTTGCTCGTTCTCTTTCCTGGCCTGACAAGCTGCATGCTTGGATAAGGGTCTGGTAGGGGTTTTGGGGGTAACCCACGCTGTCTTTTTGTTGTGGGCATACCCTCAAACTCAATAACACACACAAAAGGCCTGGTTGTAAACTTGGGGTGGACACCCACGGTGGGTTCTTCAATTTTTTGGTGTAGTTCCCCCTCAAAAATCTTCACAACGCAAGTGGCCCCGCAAGTCAGAGCATCCTGATCCGACTTACGGTGCGACTTCCATTCAAATAAAGAGGCTCCCATAGGGAACTAGTGTTGTAAATTGGAGGCTAAAAATAACACTGATAAAAATCATTCTGAAAAAACCTACGTGGGCACACAATTGGCTCTCTGACACTTGGTCCTGGTTCCTCCACAGTTTCGGAAGTGGCTTCCACGCTGCTTGCCAAGTTGCCAGGAGATCGGGGTTCTGACATGGCTGGGGATGCCACATCCTGGCATGATGCAACATCTGCAATGTAAATTTGTAAGGGAATACAAGAATATAAGGTTAAACAATCATTGCAAATACACATATTTCTATGATCCCACTACACAAAAATCTGTGACTACCAACCTTCTTGTTGCTCTGGTGTCTGGTCACTTGTTGGCTCCACCAGAATCACCTCAGGCATAATGTCTTCATCTACATAATACAAAACATTGGCCATATCATAAAAGTCACAAGAGGTACATTTGTTAGGACATGGTGCCCTGCTTGATAGCTCTTTTAGTAACAAATATGAAGACATGTACATGGTTATCTACGAAAAATATGGTACATTAATGTTTGACAGTGCATAGGAACCAATTACCTTTAGTGGAATCTGTGCCACCATCTGGGCCCATGTCCTCCTCTTCTTCCACAACTGCCGATGGAGCTGCCAAACCTCTCCTCCTCCTTTCCCATTGTTTGGCACGGAGTTTACGTTTTTCTCCTATTTAAAGGTTTGAATAATAATCTGTGATTAATAGGAATGTTTGCTGAGAAGATTCGTGCAGGAAAGAACGTTCGTTGCAACACAATACATATATTTTTAACTATGGCTTCCTGACTTTTAATGTCATATACTAAAACATCAACAATAGATCGATCAAATCACGACATGACAACTAAAATGAGTAATCTAACTTTTTACATAGACATTATAATCTAGACATGTTAATACAACATACACCAAATTATAAAAAACATATTGCATGATTAAAAAAATAAATAAAAAATAAAACTTACTTTTTTTCAAAATCCGATGGATTTGGGAAAGCTGATCCTGCTCACGGTGTTTGAGGTCAGACCACCGTTTCCGAATCTGATCTTTCGATCGCTCCACACCGAATTTTTTTACCAAACAGGCCACCACCTTGTCCATGATGCCATCTTTCCTGGCATTGGGCCGATCGTAATTTGCCAACTTGCCATCATAATCCATTTTTTCTAAAATGGAGACCATCTCCACCATTTCTGGCTTTGACATGGGTGTAGCCCTTGATTTTCGGGTGGCCCAATCACTTCGGCCCACACTAATTGAGCTCCCAGATTGTTGAGACATTATTCTTGATTACAAGATTTTTCCACTGCTTCAGGTGTGAGTGTCGCATGTAGGCCTGATCTTCGGCACGTACACACCCCTGCACAAGCCCGCCACTGGAGGAGGAGTTGACGCCTGCGCTGTATTTAAAGGACGCCAGATCGTTCGGCCGACGATTCGCTAGCGGACATATCGAGAGTTGGAGCACGATCGAGCGGCGAATCACGACTTTTCCCCACAAAAAAGGTACGACTCTTTTAATAGAAAGTGTGTGTTTTGGGCCCTATACAGCTTTTATTAGGAATATCTTTATTATGTGCCAAAATACATGCTATTTTAATATGTTTTGTGTTGTTTTGTGTCTTGCAGGCATATACTGTCCTGCAATATGGTGGACAATTTCACCAGCCATAATTTCCTCATCAGCTTCATTGATGAATTCAGGCAACTGCCGTGTTTGTGGCAAGTCAAGTCCGCAGATTATAAAAATAGAAAACTCAGAAAACAGGCCATGGAACATTTGGTGGCCTTCTACAAGCCCGTCTGTCCTGGGGCAAATTTTAATTATATCCGCAAAAAAATAAACAGTATTCGCACTGCCTACAGGCGGGAGTTAAAAAAAATAGAGGAGTCCACCCAGTCTGAAGCAGGTGCACGGAATGTATATGTACCACGGCTGTGGTACTATGATAACATGCGATTCCTGGCAGACACCATGGAATCCAGGCCGTCAATTTCAACACTGCCTTCTACTTCGGGAGAGGGCTCAGTGTCGGTTGATCCAAGCCAGGATGAGGATTTCCTGGAGGAGAGTTTTACTCAGGTATGGCATTTCACAATATATTGTCTGCTAAAATGTAATCATGTAACAAAATTATAAGCTAAACCATAATTGACCCTTTATGTAAACGGGCATAGCAAGGGGTTGGCATGACAGGCAACCGCCAGGGGCGCAGGCCAAGGGGGGTGGGTCACAAAAACATTGGCATTGTTTTATTGTTTATTTTAACAATCCACTCAGCCTGCCCACCCCAGAACCCCCAGTTTGCAGGCGGATTCATGCAGGTGTAAAACATTGAGAGCTGCTTCATGCAGGTGTAAAACATTGAGAGCAGCTGAGCCAAAAGACCAGGAGACTGAGACTGCCTCTCACTGCATCCCCAGCACACCTCCGGTCTTACAAATACTGCTGCATCCCCAGCACACCTCTGGTCCTAACAAACACTGCTGTAGCCTCAGCATTCCTCTGGCTCAACCTTTTTTAATACAAAACTAACAGCTCCTGCAAATGATACATCCATCCTTGCTTCCATTTCTCTGGTCTCTCACTCTGGGTCAGCAAGGCAGGTGGCTTCCTTATTCCTGTTTCCCTGCACTGCTTCACCCTCAATGCCCTACATCAAGCCCTCTGCAAGTTCAGGCCCCTCTCTCTCTGCAACCCCCTCCTCTCTCTCTCACACCCCCTCTTTCTCTCCCTCTCTCTATCTCTCAACCCTCTCTTTCTTTTTCACACCTGAGACAATGATTGCCCACTAGAGAGCTCTACACTGGGCAAACAAGGGGCAAATTAGAAACTTTTAATGCCCTTTAATTTTTTTTTTGGGGGGTGGGTTACAGTTTTACATTGATCTTGGGGGGGGGGGGGTTGTTGCCAAATACAGCTTCTCAACAAGGGCACTGGAGACCCTAGATACGCCACTGTATGTAAAGTCTGCTATTTGTTCACAGTAATATAACAAACATGCATTTTTATATACACTATAACATTCTAATCAATTGTTCATTTCATCAACAGGGAAGTGTCACTGAGGAGGAGCCAGGTTGCAGCCAGGAGCCTGGGGAGCCTGCGGAGCCTGAGGAGCCTGTGGAACTATTTCCACCACCACCTCCTCCTGCCAAACGGAGGCAAAAGAGGAAGCACGTGGATGACATAACCGATGAATTTATCCAGGAGGCCACCATAGCCCTACGTCGGAAACCGGAGGCCAATGAGTCCTTCGGCAACATGACGGCAAAAATTTTGAATAAGGTGGACCTCAGGCAGTGTCAGTATGCCAGAAAAATTATTCTTGATGTGCTGCAAAAGGCTGAAAACGGCATACTTACTGAGCACAGCCATGCATGCCAGGAGCACCCGTGCCCTCCACCTCCACCTCCACAACACCCACCACCTCGCCAAATGCCACATGGCCAGTGGCAATATGGCCAGCAGGATCCAAACCTGCCCTCATGGCAACCTGATTACAGTTACCAGCAACTTTAATTTTTGTAACCCCCTATTATTTATTTTACCCCTGTTTGCCCAAATGGACCTTTTTTATGTTTAGTTTATTATACGGAAAGTATTGATGTTTGCTTTGGTTTTTTTTTGCTGAGATCCAAAAAATAAAGAAAATGAAAATAAAAAATGGCCTATCTGAATTTGTTAACATGTTTAATATTGTGCATAACCTGAAAAATATGTTTTAGACATTAATTACAAGAATACAAGAATAAAGGGTCATATCAATAGTTAGATCTTTGGTGTGAAAATACAAAAATAATGGTGAAGAGTTCAAATTATTTAATTATAAAATTTGATAGAACAGATAGAATAGACAAACATTGTCTTCATCATAACAGAACACATGCCTTTTTATTAGAAAAGTATGGCATTATGAGCAGCATCTTCCTTCTTCTCACATTTATCAAGATGAGCATGTGCTCCGCATTTCACCTATTTCTTGGACTTCCGCGAGCCGAAAGTTCTTTCTGAATAAAATGTTGAGTTTACTAGAGAAAATTCTTCCGGGAACTCATTAGGTTTGATCATGCGTGTTGGGATTTGTAGCTGTGTGTCGGCCGAATTGTGTACTGACAGGCGAACAATCGTCCGTTCTGGTGTCGGCATACAAAAATTTTCATGTTTGCAAGAAAGACTTTTGTCCGCAGATTGTGCACAGACATCTGTCGGAGGCACCATACTAACACGCATACAATCGGCAGATCCTTCGTCCACCGACGTTTGTATGCCGACGATCGGTACGTGTGTACGGGCCTTTAGCCAAACCCTGCTCGATCCCAGGTGTGTTCAGCTCATCACTATTCATGATCTGTATACTTCTTTTGGGTCGGTGACAAAGTATTAAAGCTACTCAGCAATAGCAGCCCCCATACTGTATATCTTTCACGCAATGTTTAATTTAAAGAATTATTTTTCACATAGCATAAAAATATTATGCTGTAAATAATGCAGCAAATTACAAGGCTATTACTTTATGTTTATGGTTTTGTATTGTGATAATGAAAAAAAAAAAAGAGATGAATTCAGCTTTGGAATGAAATGAACCATAGCTGCAGCCAGACTAGTAAATAACAGCCAGCTACTGTAGTTGCTAATGAGAGAACAATGAGATGATTGCTGAGCAATGCTGGAAGAATTTAGGTTACCTGTAGACTTAGCCTGGCACAACTACCTTTTTTCCTTTTTTACCTACTGTAGTTCAAACTACATTTTGTAAAAATATATCATGAATTTAAAAAACAAGCATTGCTCTGTTACTTTCTTTCATTCTTACAGACAGGCTCCAAAATTGGATAATATAAAATTATTTTCCTAAATACGTTTTCACTGGTATTGATGGTCATTGACAGCTAGTACATGGGTCACATTAAAACGTATCAAAGCCATAAAATACATTTAATCTATACACCGAAGAAGAGCTGTTGCCAAATACTTAATATAGTATACTCATTTATTTTGCAAATATGCCACAGTCCAGAAACATTTTACTAAAAGAATACTTGACATAACATGACTAAATTTTTAATGATTTTAGACATTCCCTGTGGTAGAAAAAGAACAGTTGTTTTTGCAATATTTATAGCTAGATGATTAAGGGGAAAATAAAAACTGAGAAAGTGAGTTGCCTTGTATGAAAAAGTAACTAAATGGTATATTATATAAGTGAAAGTGACTAAGCAAATGTAAAACATTCATGTAGCTATATATATATATATATATATATATATATATATATATATATATATATATATATATATATATATATATATATATATATATATATATATATATACACACACACACACAGTATCTCACAAAAGTGAGTACACCCCTCACATTTTTGTAAATATTATATTATATATTTTTATGTGACAACACTAAAGAAATGACACTTTGCTATAATGTAAAGTAGTGAGTGTACAGATTGTATAACAGTGTACATTTGCTGTCCCTTGTCCAAGAGGGTTAAGGCAGTGCTGGAAAATAATGGACACTTTGGGCTCAATTTGAACACTTTATGTCTAAACCACTGGCAACAAAAGTGAGTACACCCCTAAATGAAAATTTCCAAATTGGGCCCAAAGTGTCAATATTTGTGTGACCACCATTATTTTCCAGCACTGCCTTAACCCCTTTAGCCATTGAGTTCATCAGAGCTTAACAGGTTGCCACTGGAGTCCTCTTCCACTCCTCCATGACAACATCATGGAACTGGTGGATGTTAGAGACCTTGCGCTCCTACACCTTCCATTTGAGGATGACCCACAGATGTTCAATAGGGTTTAGGTCTGGAGACATGCTTGGCTAGCTTCTTTAGCAAGGCATTGGTCATCTTGGAGGTGTGTTTGGGGTCGTTATAATGTTGGAAAACTGCCCTGTGGCCCAGTCTCTGAAGGGAAGGGATCGTACTCTGCTTCAGTGTGTAAAAGTACATGTTGGCAATTATGGTTCCCTCGATGAACTGTAGCTCCCCAGTGCCGGCATCACTCATGCATCCCCAGACCATGACACTTCCACCACCATGCTTAACTGTAAAACGGACACTCTTGTCTTTGTACTCCTCACCTGGTTGCCTTCACACACAATTGACACCATCTAAACCAAATACATTTATCTTGGTCTAATCAGACCACAGGACATGGTTCCAGTAATCCATGTGCTTAGTCTGCTTGTCTTCAGCAAACTTCAGCAAACTGTTTGTGGGCTTTCTTGTGCATCATCTTTAGAAGAGGCTTTCTTCTGGGACAACAGCCATGCAGATCAATTTGATGCAGTGTGCGGTGTATGGTCTGAGCACTGACAGGCTGACCCCCTACCCCTTCAACCTCTGCAGCAATGCTGGCAGCACTCATATGTCTATTTCCCAAAGACAACCTATTGACTTGCACTCACTGCTCGCATTTGGAACATCGACACCTCTGCTATTGGGGTGCATGGTGAGGGACAGGCAGTGTGGTAGTTGGGCCAATCTGTGACATGCTCCTTAAGGCTGGTCGGACAGTCAATGCTTTTACCCTAGGCGACCTTTCAAAATGAATGTGACTGATCTTATGGTATGTACATCTATGTTTTAAAAGATATGTGAATGTGTGGCAACCAATACAATGGTGCAAAGCAAAAGAACGACATTGTTTCTTGAACATGTTTGTTTTTTATCATAGATTGTGTATAGTGGAACTATGGTCTAAGACCCCTGAGGAAGAGATTGTATACATTTTATCGAAACACGTAGGGTCTTTTGGACCAACTCAAGGTTCTTCCAAGCCAAGTCTGTCACATCAATTCTTTGTTTAGTCCCCATTATTTTAAGGTCACGCTCTGTATTTGAACATGTTTGTTCACTGTATTTATATTATGTAATAAAGTGTATATTTTTTGATACATTTTGGAGTTATTACCAAATACAGTCCCACCCAGGGGGTCCTATCCTCTTTGTACAACTACTCAGTTTAGGGATGAGGGTTTTCTAACTCCTTTTTTCTTCCTCCTTTGAACCCAACCTCCATACCAATTTGTGCAAAGACAACCTCTGGATATGACGCTGAGCACGTACACTCAACGTCTTTGGTTGACCATGGCGAGGCCTGTCCTAAGGCTGGGAACTTCTGCAGCAAGACAACCTCTTCTAAAGATAATGCACAAAAAAGCCCGCAAACAGTTTACTGAAGACAAGCTGACTAAGGACATGGATTACTGAAACTATGTCCTGTGGTCTGATGAGACCAAGATAAACGTATTTGGTTCAGATGGTTTCAAATGTGTGTGGTAGCAACCAGGTGAGGAGTACAAGGAAAAGTGTGTTTTGCCTACAGTCAAGCATGGTGGTGGGAGTGCCATTATCTGTGGCTTCATGAGTGCTGCTGGCACTGGGCAGCTCCAGTTCATTGAGGGAACCATGAATGCCAACATACTGTATACTGTAACATACTGAAGCAGAGCATGATCCCCTCCCTTCGGAGACTGGTCCGCAGGGCAGTATTCCAACATAACAACCCCAAACACACCTCCAAGACGAACATAGTTACATAGTTACATAGTTAGTGAGGTTGAAAAAAGACATCAGTCCATTCAGTTCAACCTATGATGTGTGTGTGTGTTTGCTGTTAACTGTACATTGTATACCCCTGTATGTTGTGGTCTCTAAGGTGCCCATCTAATAGTTTTTTGAAATCGCGGATCGGGTGAACAGATTATTGGGTGGGGCTGGGGAAGACCCAGCTGTCATGGTACATGTGGGTACCAATGACATAGGCAGAGGAAGATGGAGAGTCCTAAACGATTTCAGGGACTTAGGCGCTAAGTTGAGGACTAGGACCTCCAAGGTAGTATTTTCCGAAATACTACCTGTACCTCGAGCCACACCAGAGAGGCAGCGGGAGATTAGGGAAGTTAACAAGTGGCTGAGGAGCTGGTGTAGTAAGGAGGGTTTCGGGTTCCTGGAGAACTGGGCCGACTTCTCAGTCGGCCACCGGCTCTTTGGTAGGGACGGATTGCACCTAAATGGGGAGGGTGCAGCCGTACTGGGTGCGAGGATGGCCAAAAAGTTAGAGGGGCTTTTAAACTAGGTGACGGGGGGGAGGGTACAGATGTAGAATTAGCCAGTGGAAAGCAAGTTTCAGAGGGCAGAAATGGGGGCATTAGCGGTAGGGTGTTCGGAGCTCCTATACCCAGGGTGGGTATGGGGAAAAATCAAGAGAGCAGCCTAATAACAACAAATGAGGATATATGTAACCGATCAAAATTAAGAGGTTTGTATACCAATGCCAGAAGCCTGGTCAACAAGATGGGAGAGCTGGAGCTGCTGATGTTTGAGGAGGACTTAGATTTTGTGGGGATAACTGAGACTTGGTTTGACAGCTCTCATGACTGGATGGCGACCATTCAGGGGTATTCCCTTTATCGCAGAGATAGAGAAGGTAAAAAGGGGGAGGGGTATGTCTGTATATTAAGAACAGTATACAGGTAAATATGAGGGATGATATTAATAATGGAGCTAAGGACGAGGCAGAATCCCTATGGGTAAAGCTTCAAAGGGAAGGCACAGTGGGGAAGGTAATATTGGGTGTATGCTATAGGCCCCCCAACCAGAGGGAGGAGGGTGAGGCGGACCTCATGTTGCAGATAGGATTGGCAGCAAGGATGGGAAATGTCATTATAATGGGGGACTTTAATTATCCAGATATAGACTGGGCAGAAGGAACCGCGCACTCAGCCAAGGCTAGGCAGTTCCTAAATGTTTTGCAGGACAATTTCATGGGTCAGATGGTGAATGCACCGACAAGAAACAATGCGGTACTTGACCTACTGATTACCAACAATACAGACCTGCTCACGGATATAGAAATACGGGACAACTTAGGAAACAGTGACCATAGGTCAATAAGTTTCAGTATTAATTACAGTTATAGGAAACACAAGGGTAATATAAGGACACTAAAGTGCAGTGCAAATACAGCGCAAAGATCAGTGATAAACTAAAATAGCATGATGTCAATGATAAAAACCGAAATGCAGCTGTTCATGAATTGTGGTAAACCCAAAATCCTCAAGTGCAAGAAAATATACACAGCGCAAAACAGTATTGAATGTGAATCATAAAAAATATATATATCAAATTCTACTTTAAAAAACTCTTAAAAGTGCACCGTGCAGTATTGCAAAAAAAATGCAAAAAGGCTGCAGTGTAGAAAGCATATAGATATAAACAATAATATAAGGTGCCAGTCCAGATCAAATAGTTCATTGAGATCTCAATAGATGATTAGATGTAAACAGTCCCAAAAAAATGGGTCCCCCGAAAGTGCTGGAGTGCTAGGAATAAAGTGCACAATCATGCAATCTTTTCGGTGCAGTGAGCAAGTGCCGGTCCTCCCCCTTTAGGTGTACACTTACCGGACACCGATGACCCCTATGCTGTATAGCTATAAGGGTCGATAGAGCTTATGTCCCAGTAGGGAACCGACTGCCCAACTCCTCCAAGCCAGGTATATCTCCAAAGATGTGGATACCCCGATACATAAATTGGAGAAAAGGATGCTCACATAGTGTAAATCCGATTAAAAAGTATTTATTGTGCAAATGCTAAATCCAAACTCACATTTCGTAGCTGTTAGTAAGGCATATAATCACAAAGTCTCGTCCTTCCTAGTGTCTAGTGCCGGTTGGACGCTCCGTGGTTACGGCGTGCGTTCCACCGCACAGGAAGTGACGTGTCGCTAAAGCGTAGACCGGAAATTGCCCAGAACTGGACAGCATACTCCAGATGTGGCCGGACCACAGTCTTGTAGAGTGGGAGAATAATTTCTTTATTTCTGGAGTGAATCCCCTTTTTTATGCATCCCAGTATTCTGTTGGCTTTGCTTGCAGCGGCTTGGCATTGCATGCCACTGCCAAGCCTGTTGTCTACCAGTACCCCCAAGTCTTTTTCCATCCTAGACTCACCCAGAGGTTCCCCTCCTAGTGAGTAGTTTGCTTTCTGGTTTCTGGCCCCCAAGTGCATTACTTTACATTTTTCAACATTAAACCTCATCTGCAATGTAGTTGCCCACCCCGTTATTTTGTTCAGGTCCGCTTGTAAGGTTTCCACATCCCGCATAGAAGATATTGGCAAGCTTAGTTTAGTATCATCCGCAAATACTGAGATTGCACTAGATATCCCCTCCTCTAGATCATTTATGAATAAATTAAACAGGATTGGTCCCAGGACCCAACCCTGGGGGACCCCACTTTCCACACCCGCCCAATCCGAATACTCCCCATTAATCATCACCCTCTGGACTCTCCCCTGGAGCCAGTTCTCTATCCAGGTACTCACCTTATGGTCCATACCTACCTTCCTTAGTTTGTACAGTAAGCGTTTGTGGGGAACGGTGTCAAAAGCCTTTGCAAAGTCCAGATACACCACATCCACCGGCTTACCTTTATCTAGGTGGCAGCTCACTTCATCATAGAAGGTTAATAGATTGGTTTGGCAAGAACGATTTTTCATGAATCCATGCTGATTACTACTAATAATACCATTTTCATTACTAAAGTCTTGTATGTGGTCCCTTAACATCCCCTCCAAAATCTTGCAGACTACAGATGTTAGGCTGACCGGCCTATAGTTACCCGGGATACACCTCGGCCCCTTTTTAAATATTGGTACCACGTTGGCTTTTTTCCAATCAGCTGGCTCCATGCCCGTCTGTAAACTATCCTTAAAGATCAAGAATAATGGTCTGGCAATCACCTGGCTGAGCTCTTTAAGAACCCTCGGGTGCAAGCCATCCGGTCCCGGTGATTTATTTATGTTAAGTTTCTCTAGCTTAGTTTTAAGTCTATCTTCTGTTAGCGATGGCGGCACTTCCTGAGGTGTGTTGTTTAGTTCGGCCTTACAAGCTGGGTTAGTGTAGCCCCCCGATTCTTTTGTGAAGACTGAAGAGAAGAAATTATTTAACACTTCCGCCTTTTCTCTGTCCTCAGTGGCCATATTTCCTTTGTCATCTTTTATGGGGCCAATGTGTTCTGGCCTCGCTTTCTTACTGTTTATATACTTAAAGAACTTCTTGGGGTTCTTTTTACTCTCCTCCGCTATATGTCTCTCGTGTTCTATTTTAGCCGCCCTGATTTTGTTTTTACATTTCTTATTACACTCTTTGTAATGCTTAAATGCTGCCCCCTCAGTCTTGTATTTTTTGAAGGCCTTTTCTTTAGCACTAATATGCATTTTTATGTTGGAGTTTAGCCACCCAGGGTTTAGTTTTGCTCTTTTAAATTTATTTCCCTTTGGAATGCACTGGTCAATCCCCTTGTTAAGTATGCTCTTGAAGCACTCCCATTTTTCCTCCGTGTTCTTTGTTCCCAGGGTTCTATCCCAATTGATATTTTCTAGCAGCGAGCGCAGTTTTGGGAAATTGGCTCTTTTGAAATTCAGTGTCCTTATATTACCCTTGTGCTTCCTATTACTGTAATTAATACTGAAACTTATTGACCTATGGTCACTGTTTCCTAAATTGTCCCGTATTTCTATATCCGTGAGCAGGTCTGTATTGTTGGTAATCAGTAGGTCAAGTACCGCATTGTTTCTTGTCGGTGCATTCACCATCTGACCCATGAAATTATCCTGCAAAACATTTAGGAACTGCCTTGCCTTGGCTGGAGTGTGCGGTTCCTTCTGCCCAGTCTATATCAGGATAATTAAAGTCCCCCATTATAATGACATTTCCCATCCTTGCTGCCAATCCTATCTGTAAAATGAGGTCCGCCTCCCACTCCTCCCTCTGGTTGGGGGGCCTATAGCATACGCCCAATATTACCTTCCCCACTGTGCCTTCCCTTTGAAGCTCCACCCATAGGGATTCTGCCTCGTCCTTAGCTCCATTATTAATATCATCCCTCATATTTACCTGTACACTGTTCTTAATATACAGACATACCCCTCCCCCTTTTTTACCTTCTCTATCTCTGCGATAAAGGGAATACCCTTGAATGGTCGCCATCCAGTCATGAGAGCTGTCAAACCAAGTCTCTGTTATCCCCACAAAATCTAAGTCCTCCTCAAACATCAGCAGCTCCAGCTCTCCCATCTTGTTGACCAGGCTTCTGGCATTGGTATACAAACCTCGTAATTTTGACCGGTTACATATATCCTCATTTGATGTTTTTAGGCTGCTCTCTTGATTTTTCCCCATACCCACCCTGGGTATAGGAGCTCCGAACACCCTACCGCTAATGCCCCCATTTCTGCCCTCTGAAACTTGCTTTCCACTGGCTAATTCTACATCTGTACCCCCCCATCACCTAGTTTAAAAGCCCCTCTAACTTTTTGGCCATCTTCTCACCCAGTACGGCTGCACCCTCCCCATTTAGGTGCAATCCGTCCCTACCAAAGAGCCGGTGGCCGACTGAGAAGTTGGCCCAGTTCTCCAGGAACCCAAAACCCTCCTTACTACACCAGCTCCTCAGCCACTTGTTAACTTCCCTAATCTCCCGCTGCCTCTCTGGTGTGGCTCGAGGTACAGGTAGTATTTCGGAAAATACTACCTTGGAGGTCCTAGTCCTCAACTTAGCGCCTAAGTCCCTGAAATCGTTTAGGACTCTCCATCTTCCTCTACCTATGTCATTGGTACCCATGTGTACCATGACAGCTGGGTCTTCCCCAGCCCCACCCAATAATCTGTCCACCCGATCCGCGATGTGCCGAACACTACCTTGCTAAAGAATCTGAGGGTAAAGGTGGTGGACTGGCCAAGTATGTCTCCAGATCTAAACTCTATTGAACATCTGTGGGGCATCCTCAAACGGAAGGTGGAGGAGCGCAAGGTCTCTAACATCCACCAGCTTCGTGATGTTGTCATGGAGGAGTGGAAGAGAACTCCAGTGGCCATCTGTGAAGCTCTGGTTAACTCCACGCCCAGGAAGGTTAGGGCAGTGCTGGAAAATAATGGTGGCCACACAAAATATTGAAACTATGGGCCCAATTTGGACATTTTCACTTAGGGATGTACCCACTTTTGTTGCCAGTAGTTTATACATTAATGGCTGAGTTATTTTGAGGGGACAGCAAATTTACACTGTTATACAAGCTATACACTCACTACTTTACATTGTGGCAAAGTGTCATTTCTTCAGCGTTGTCACATGAAAAGGTATAATAAAATATTTACAAAAATGTGAGGGGTGTATTCACCTTTGTTAGATACTGTATTTTAAAGAGGAGTTCCACCCACAAGTGGAACTTCTGCTTTAAGGCCTCTAGACCCAATGACATGCCACATTTGACATGTCATTTTTTTTTGGGGGGGGAGGGTACAGATACCCGCTCCCACTTCCGCTTGAGCCGCCTAGGCGGCTTGAGTGGAAGTTCTCCTCTCCCCCTCCCTGTCGCAATCTTCTGGTACATGTCACAGGTCCCAGAAGATTGCCTGTTCATTCAGGATGCACAGCGCTGGACCGTGGTACAGGGGAGTGTGTGTTTATTAAAAGTCAGGAGCTACACTTTTTGTAGCTGCTGACTTTTAATAAACACAAAAACGGGTGAAACTCCGATTTAACTTCCCTGTGAAAGTTAGTTATTCCAATTTGTAAATCAGCCTGAAGTTTCTAAACCCAGTATGCAAATCACAGGTGAGAGGCTAAAAATCTCTATTCTGTCCATTCACTGACATTCTGTGCCATGCCTGAGTAACATCTGTGTTCAGTCTACAGGAGAGGTGGGGGATGCTAGTAGCAGGTTTGATGAGCGAAGGGGCAATGGGCTAGCTCCTCTGGGAGATACTAGCTCAATCTTTTCTTACAGTCGTCTTTTCTGGAAAATATAAGGGGCCTCATCCGTTAATTAAGAGTGACAGTAGCCATGGAAACTAATTTCTGATCCATACCACTGTTGCACAGAGGAGTTTAATGGAGGTATATATTTATAAAAGAAATACTGTATGTGAAAAGATAGGGAATAAATAATGGAAGAAGAATCTGATTAATATACAGGTATGTACGTTTTCCTTAGTCCTAGGGCTCAAAAGCAATGTGTGGCATAGGAAGTGGAAAAATTTAGATGCGTATATAAATTAAAGGGAAACTCTGCACATAGAAAGATCTATTTTTTTTTAAGTAGTTGTAAAAGCTACTGCCTACTTCCATTTGTTTCTTTTTTCCATGCAGTCAGTTCTTTACCTAAGCTCAGTACAAATATAATATTATTTCAACTGTAAATGCTGTATCAGCCACTGTTACTCTGCCTATTCTATTTCCTACTTTTCTATTTAAGTTACCCATGGCCAGTCCATTGTTAAAGCCGGATCTCAGGCATGCAGCTAAAAAATAATTAAAATTCATATATGGAGCTGATTTACCTCACAGCTGATTTACCTCCAATCTTGACATTTAAAGCTTAGCTCCAGGAATTCAGCTCCTTTGTAAAAAGTAAAGGCACACTATGAGTTAAGTCCAAGGAGGTGCATGACATCTCCTGGGCTTTCCTCTATTATTTACATCTGACAGTTTTATTGCACTCACTGTATTTCCGGGAGTCTGACGCTGTTGCTTTAGGTCTAAGCATCTTCAACATTAGAGTCAGTGCAGCTGCTATGCCTGCCCCTTCCCTCCTCCTCCCCAATACCAAAAGCCTTTGTATTATGTAAACTCATTCACAAAATACAAAGGCTTCTCTGAAAAGGCATTAGACAGAAGGAGCAAGCATAGCTACTTTGTGTGCCTCTCTCCTCTCTCACAGGCCCTAGTGTCATCGTATGCTCTGGCAGGGCCATAAAACCAGATATACTGTAAATAGCAAAAATATATTCAGAATATGTAAGGCACCCTTTTCGACTTAACTTATAGCAGTTGATTTACTGGAGTGTACATGTGCAGAACAGAAACATTTGTTTTGTTTAATTTCCGAGAGATTTGTCATATTACTAATTTCGTCTGAGTGGTTCATTTGAGAATTTGTTTCGTTTAGTTTAATTTCTAATGAATTCCAAATTTACGTAAGGATTCGAATTTGGATCAGTCAAAAAATGATCAACCGATTTGAATTCTGTGTGAAGACTAGCTGGTTGTTAAGGAGCTGGCCCGGGAAGATGGCCGCCACATCCTTAACAACTGATGACTGATTCCCCATTGAGAGCTGAAATGTGAACAAAAGAATGCCGGTATTTAAAAAAAGAAATTGGGTATACTATGGATTTTAAGGGGAGCCCACGCCAATTTTTTTCTAAAAAACAGCATGGGGTCCCCCCCAAAATCCATACCAGGCCCATATCTGAGCATGCAGCCTGGCAGGCCAGGAAGGGGGGGGGGCAAGCTAACAGCCCCCCTTCCTGAACCATACCAGGCCACATGCTCTCAACATGGGGGGTGCTTTGGGGCAGGGGGGGCTCTTTCCCCCTACCCCAAGGCACCTTGTCCCAATGTTGAGGGAGACAAGGGCTTCTTCTCCACAACCCTGGGCTAAGGTTGTGGGGGTCTGCAGGCGGGGGGTCTCAGATCCCAGCTTCCCCTCTATGTGAATGAGTATGGGGTTCAGAGTAAGCCTACCCATTCACTGAAAAAGTGTAAAAATTGAAGAAAGACACTACACAAGTTTTTGACAATTCTTTTATTAAAAAACTAAAAAACAATGCCCCCCAAAGTAGATCCATCATCAATCACGCCGCCCACCAGACCCGAATAAAATAAAAAAGATAAAAACCTCTGGTCTCTTTGAGGGCTCCCGCCTGCTGCTCTATCTGACGGTTCTTAAATAGGTAAGGGGCGGAGTCACCCCATGACATCAGCAGATGACCTCACACCTTGTGATGTCATCGACCTAGCATGCCCCGGTCAGCGACGTCACATCAAAACAGAAGGTTTTTTTTTTTCTGAAACCAGCAGTGCGGCTGGCAGCGTGAATGATGATGGATCTACATCAGGACACATCAGGACACATTGGTTTTTTAGGTTTACATTTTTAATAAAGGAATTGTCAAATACTTGTGTACTGTCTTATTCCCTTTTTTGGTGAATGGGTAGGGGTACTATGTACCCCATAATCACATGAGGGGGGCAGGATCTGGGGACCTGCTTGTTAGAGGGGGCTTCCGGATTCCCATAAGTCCCCGCCTGCAGACCCCCGAAAACCTCAGCCCAGGGTTGTGGGGAAGAGGCCCTTGTCCCCATCAACAAAGCACCTCCCATGTTGAGGGCATGTGGCCTGATATGGTTCAGGACGAGGAGTGCTCTCTCTTTCCCCCTTTCCTGGCCTGCCGGGCTGCATGTTTGGATAAGGGTCTTGTATGGATTTTGGGGGGGACCCCACGCTGTTTTTTGTTTTCTTTTTTGGCAAAGGTTTTCCCTTAAAATCCATACCAGAGCTGTTATGGATTGGGGAGGACCCCACGCTGTTTTTTTTTTTTCTGGGAATTTTCTATTGCAGGCATTCGTTCATTACATTTCAGCTCTCAGCAGTGAAGCCCACTCCCTAGTCATCTGATGTCCAGGAATTATGGTGGTTAAATCTGTATGATACCTACAGCTGTAGGCATCATTCAAATTTCTTTTTTTTCTGCCGGCGATTTCCAGTCATGTAAAACAACAATCATAGCAGGTGTTCCCCGCCTGCGCGCCCTCTGGTGTTTGTACCAGCTTGCCTGTGCAATCGGCAAGCCAGAGAATGAATCCGCCGGCGGCGGAAGTTTACCATAGAGCTGACTGAGGATCAGCTGGTCCCTGGTCATCTCTATGACTCTCGAAGGCATGACATGACATCATAACTACCGTGTATTCGGCTGGAGAGCCTGAGATCATTTATTTTATATATATATATTTTATATATATATATATATATATATATATATATATATATATATATATATATATATATATATATATATATATGAGATCATTTTTTTCTAGCCTAGAGGAAAAATGTGGGAACTGATAGGCCCCACATCTCTCCATGAAGAGGACCTGTCATGCCCTATTCCTATTACAAGGGATGTTTACATTCCTTGTAATAGGAATAAAAGTGATAAAAAAAAAATGAAAGGGAAAGTGTCAAAATAAAAAAAATAAATAAAAGTAAAATAAACAATAATAAAAAAAAAAAATGTGAAGCTCCCCTGTACCTGCATGTTCGCACGCACAAGCGAACACAAACATACATTGCGCCCACCTATGTAAGTGGCATTTAAACCACACATGTGAGGTATCGCCACGAACGTTAGAGCAATAGCAATATTTCCAGCCCAGGACCTCCTCTGTAACTCTAAACATTTTTAAAGCATCGCCTATGGAGATTTTAAAAGTTTGGCACCATTCCACGAGTGTGCGCAATTTTAAAGCGTGACATGTTAGGTATCTATTCACTCAGTGTAACATCTTATTTTACATTATAGTAATAAAAATTGGGCTAATTTTAATGTTTTGTTTTGTTTTTTTAATTAAAAAACTGTACTATTTAAAAACCAAATGTGTTTGAAAAATTGCTTTGCAAATACCCTGTGACATAAAAAGTTGCAATGACCACCATTTTATTCCATAGGGTCTCTGATAAAAAAAAAAAAAAAAAAAAAACATATATATATATAATGTTAGGGTGTTCCAAGTAATTTTTTAGAAAAAAAAATGATGATTTTTACATGTAGAAGAGGAGTGCCAGTATAGGCCTTGTAAGGAAGCTATTCTTCCCTCATAATTCGAATATATCTGAATCTCCGAATAACCAAACATTTGTTCAAAGTTTTTGGACTGAAACGTATTACACATGTCTACTGGGGAGTGCAAATTCTGGTACAACTGTGCATGGTAGCCAATCAGATTCTAACTTAAGCTTGTTCAATTAAGCTTTGACAAAAAAAAACTGGAAGCTGATTAGTTTCTATGCAGAGCTGCACCAGATTTTGCATTCTCCAGTTTTAGTAAACCAACCCCATAGGGTGCCTGCAAGTGGCTGAAATCCTGGAATTCAGCTTTAAATTTAACTTTTTAAACATTAATTAAAATTACCTTTAGTCAAAACTTTGTTTATATTTTGACAGTGGGAAAGGCATAGAACTTCTTCCAGGTTTTACTGTGGTCTGTGTCCCAGATGGGGAGATTTCCCCTCACTTCCTGCCAGGAATGTGATATCTGTAAAGTAAAAGAATACAGCAGAATTTATGTATTTTTTTTTTTTTTTACTACATTTCAAGTGAATATTTTGGCCAGTAAGACAGGAAAGCGGTATACTATTTTCAAGTCATTTGTACTGTCTGTAACTTGCTGTCCCAATGTATAATGCTCTCTCCATATCTTGTCCTGTTGCCACAGACTGTCAGAATGTGCGGTAAAAGCTAATAATTGGGGGGTTACAGAAAAATTTAGCAGAAGTATTTACTCATTCTAAGTCTAGTCTAGGCTGGTGAGCTCAGTTTTCTCAGCTGCAGTTAAGCAATGAATTAAGATCCAATTCGTGTCCCCAACCCACAGCTTTTTTTTTAATGGGAATGTGCTGGTACAACCCCAGCAGGCCCAGGTACTGGTTGTGCCCCTTTCAGAATTCTGGTCAGGAGGGATTCACAGTGACAGACAGCTCAGTTGATTGAAAACAAAAACCCCGGACAGAGGAAGTTACACTACTCATTTCCTTTGCCATGCTCAGACTGATGAAATGATCTAATGCAGATCTTGGCAGAAGGTAGTGTTTGTTAGGAATATTCCCTGTATACACTAATGTGCACAAGTGCCACCTTTCTTTTGCCCATTCTTTTGCAAATGCGTGTTTGCCAATGCGCATGCATATGCACGACGGCCGTTCCGCTGTTCGCCGGGGCTTGCAGGCATACGCACATGCGCACGCAATGACCTTTCTGGTTTTGGCGCCCAATGGCCTATTTAAGGATGGCTAGTACTCTCACGCTTTGCTATGTTGTCTGCAGCTTCTTCTGTGTTCCTGAACCTGAGACCTGTTGTATCCTGCCTAATTCCTGTATGACCTCCTGACTTGTCCCTCACCTCGCTTGTCTGCTGACCGTCCTGACCCCGGCTTGTCCTGTGACCACTCTTCTGTCTCACCCTTGTCTGTATATCTGCCATCGGATCCAGACCTGTTCACCTCCTGGCAGGGTGACCCTGAGGACCGCGAACTGGTGCTATACACGCAGGAAAATCAATCCTCACCATCAGAGGCTCTGGTGAAGACCGTTTGGCACTTAGATTCCGCACCTCAGGTTAGTCTATGTCTACTGCCTGGGCGACTCGTCTAAACTCTGTCTCCTGGTGAGTGAGAGGCTACCCGCTGCACGTCAGGCTTGCCGCCAGAGTCCTGACAGTGTTCCTCTGGCTGCTTGTTTACATGTGACAGCAGTAACCAGCTGGGCTGTCTGTCACTGCAATCACTGCAGGTCTGCACTGACAGAAAGTCTGAAAGGGACACAGCCCAAGTAAAGGTGCAAATAAATCTTCTCATGCAGAGGACTGATAGGCTAAGCTTTTAGTGCAATCAATGGGGGGTCCACACTGATGGAGGTCTGAATGGGCTAAGATAATTTTTCTAAGATACAAATCTATTTCTGTTGGTACACACCATAGAAAAGAAATGGATTATTCAGCGCTATGATCAAATGGATGAGGAAGCAGCTATGCACCAGGATAGGTCAAACCTAACAATACCTATAATAAACAATAAAAAGAAAAATAGTGCAGCGCTAAACATAAACAGTGCATATAAACATTAAATTGTATAAAATGCATAAAAAAAGTCCATAAAGTCCTTAAAGATGGCAAATCTCCAGTGTGAGAAAGGTAGGTTTAAGACACCACTGCAACCGTGATTCCTCCACCATAGATAATACAGCCTCTTACCTCCTGCATTCGACCACCAGGGGTCACTAAGCTTATGCAGTAATAGAAGACCAAAAGAGCAGCGATCTCCACAGGATTCTCAGGCCGCTTTTACATTTAGTAGCCCAGATCAGAGAAGTGACAGGGTTATGAGCGGAGATGACTCATGTTGCAGCCGAGCTGTTTTAATGTAACTGCTGAGGCGTTGTAACGTTACAACACTACCGTGAAAATTCCATACCCTCCGACCATGCGCACTAGTGAGCTCCTCAGCTGTTCAATGATGTATCCGAAGCTGTGAGCATGCGCACTGCTACGCTGCTCAGCTGTTCCATTACGTTTCTAATAGGAAGTGACGTGGGTATGGAATTTTCACGAGGTATGGTTTTCTCCCGTTACACAGGCAAGGGAAGCTGAAGGTCCGCCAGACCTTCAGAGCGCATGTGCCACTCGCGTGAGCGGCTGCATGTACTGCAAATATCTCCTAAACCATGCCGGTTTAGAAGATATTAATTGTACCTACAGGTAAGCCTTATTAAAAGTGAAAAAAAGCGAGATACTACCGCTTTAATGTTTATATGCACTGTTTATGTTTATCGCTGCACTATTTTTCTTTTTATGGTACACACCATGGCCCTTGCCTATTCTGCACTGCCTCATTCCATATGCTGTGCTGTACATTCTCCATTCTGCACCACTTCATTTCATATACCATGCTGTACATTCCCTATTCCACACTGCTTCATTCCATTCTGTACATTCCCTAATCCGTGCTGCTACATTCCATATGCCATGCTGTACATTCCCTATTCCGCACTGCTTCATCCCCTATACAATGCTGTACTTTCCCTATTTCATGCTGCCTCATTTTAGATTGTTTATGCTGGGGTAATTATTGTTTCTGCTGGGGGATTTATTGATGATTTTGGGGGAATTATTGATGTTGGCAGGGGATTTATTGTTGCAGCTGGGGGATTTATTATTGCTACTTAGGATTTTACTATTGCTGCTTGGGGATTTATTGCTGCTAGTGGAGAAATCTATTGTTGTGGGGACAACAATTGCTGCTGCAACATTTATCATTATATTTATTGTTGCTGTTGAGGGATTTATTCTTTAAAAGGGGGTGGTGCTGAGAGATTGGTAAGGGCAGAGACAAGGGTGACCCTGTGTGTGTGTGCGTGTGTGTCGGGGGGGGGGGGGGGTTCCTGCACCTTTTCTGTGTCCTAACCTATTACTAAACAGAAAAGGAGCAACAGTTCACCCCTCTTCTTCCACTCTTCTCAGCATGAGCAGGCAATACAGCTATTTGGCACCTTGTAGTGTTGCTTCCGAAATGTATTGGTTGTTTTTTTAAAACTTTCTTTTTAAAAAAAAAATTAAAATTGCCTTTGGGTGTTTATATTCAATTTTGGTGTGGCACTCCTTTCTCTATTTCTATTATTTTCAAAATGAAGGCTGCAGTGTGGAGCTTGTGGGGTCCCACAGAGTATTCACTCAATGATTCTGCAGAAAGCAATTTGTGGTTGGAGGAGAGGCCAGTCATATACGTTTGGCAGTGTTTTTCATTCATTAGCATGAAGAGGGACATATCTCCAAACAGTGGTATGGCTGCTATAAGACCCCACTGCTGCTTTAAAAATGTTCCCCTGTGAGTTCCTTTCACTCACCACCTTTGGCCAGATTGCATCAAAGCAAAAATGCCCTTTTCCTATTAGGATTAGAGTTGAGCGGACACCTGGATGTCCGTGTTCGGCGGGTTCGGCCGAACTTTAAAAAAAAGTCCGGGTCCGTGTCCCGGACTTTTGCCGAACTTTTCCCGGACACCGAACCCCATTGAAGTCAATGGGGACCCGAACTTTCAGGCACTAAAATGGCTCTAAAACACCAAAGGAAAGGGCTAGAGTGCTGCAAATGGCAGCAAAACGTAATTAAGAGCATGGCAAGTGCTCTGCAAACAAATGTGTATAGGGAAATAACTTAAAACAACAAAAAAAACCAGAAAAATAAAACAATGTTGTTCATCTCTGAAGGACGAGGCCCATATGGAGTAGGAGGGAAGTTGAGGTGGTGGTGGATGTGGCGGTGTCATAGGCGTGCGCACAGGGTGTGCCGGGTGTGCCTGGGCATACCCTAATCACCTAGGGCACATAGCATTATCACTCTGTTTGCCAGTGAGGAGATGGGAAAGATCTCCCTCGGACCTGCTCTGCTCTATTTCTCTTTGCCAGCAGGGAGAGTAATGTATCGGGGCCATGTACATGTAGGCAAACACATGCATGTGTATTTCAACTTTGGGGTGCACACCCTAATGCAATAGGCTGCGCACACCTATGGGCGGTGTAGGTGGAAGCGGCGGTGGAGGAGGACCAGGGCCGGATTAAGAGCATCATGGGCTTGGTGCTCAGGATTTTGAAGGGCCTTAAGGGCCGTGCCTTGGCATGCACCCAGAGGAGGAAGGGTGCAGCCATGCATGCCTAATTCAACATGGGATGCTGTCTCTGAAGCCCATAAACACATCCATGCATCGGCAACTGTCCCTCCTTGTCCGGCCTTCGTGCTGTGTGGGGAGGTTCTGAGGGAGCTGCCTGGGGAAGCGAGCATAGAAGCCAGACTTCTGTGTTTACAAGTGACAGAAGAGCGGTAACAGTGAATATGGCCAACCCGGGGCCTATATAATAGGTAGGGGCCTGGAGCTGCAGCTCCAATAGCCCCTACGTTAATCTGGCCCTGAGGAGGAGGACGAGGTAGCCAACACTGCTTCTTTTCACAAATTTTAAATGAGGGTACACCCCAAAAGAGTGAGAAAGAGCAAAAATGGAACAATGGGTGGGTAAGGTCTGTATCCATCGCTATTCTGCACAAGGTACGGAAAAGTCCCATGGGATCCATGCCTGGTTCATTTTAATGAACGTGAGCTTGTCCACATTGTCTCTGGACAGGCGGCTGCGCTTGTCTGTGATAATGCCCCCAGCCGTGCTAAATACCCGTTCAGATAATACACTGGCTGCAGGGCACGCCAGCACCTCCAAGGCGTAAAGGGCAAGCTCAGGCCATGTGCCCAACTTGGAGACCCAGAAGTTGAAGGGGGCAGACCCCTCATTCAGTACGTCTAGGCGTGTGCACACATACTGCTCCACCATGTTGGTAAAATGCTGCCTCCTGCTAAGACGTTCCATCTGAGCTGCTGGTGCTGCTGTTTGTTGTGGCGTGCTGACAAAGCTTTTCCACATTTCGGCCATGCTAACCCTGCCTTCTGAGGTGCTGGCAGTGCCCTGGTTGCGTTGGCGACCTCTTCCTCCTCCTCCTCCTCCTCTGCCTTTTGCTTCCACTGTGGCCCCGCTGTCAGGTGGGAATGCCAGCAGCATGGCGTCTACCAGCGTGCGCTTGTACTCGCGAATCTTGCGATTGCGCTCCAGTGAGTGAATTAAGGATGGTACGTTGTCCTTGTAACGGGGATCCAGCAGCGTGGTCACCCAGTAATCAGCACAAGTTAGAATGTGGGCAACTCGGCGGTCGTTGTGGAGACACTGCAGCATGTAATCGCTCATGTGTGCCAGGCTGCCCAGAGGCAACGAAAGGCTGTCCTCTGTGGGAGGTGTATCGTCTGTGTCTTCTGTATCCCCCCAGCCACGCACCAGTGATGGCCATGAGCTGGCCTGGGTGCCACCCTGCTGTGAACATGGTTCCATCTCCTCCTTCAGCTCCACCTCCTCATCCTCCTCATCCTCCAGAACTGTGCCCCTGCTGGACAATTGTGTCCCTGGCGTTTGTGTGTGCAGGAACCCACCCTTGGAGCCCCTTGCGAATGACTGCCCTGAAAGACTTGGAAATGTTACCTCCTCATCCTCCTCCTCCTCCTCCTCCTTCTCCTCATCCTGTGCCACATCCTCTTCCATCATCGCCATTGTTTTTTCAAGGAGGCATAGAAGTGGGATAGTTAAGCTGAGAACGGCGTCATTGCCACTGGCCATGTTGGTGGAGTACTCAAAACAGCGCAACAAGGCACACAGGTCTCGCATGGAGGCCCAGTTATTGGTGGTGAAGTGGTGCTGTTCCGCAGAGCGACTCACGCGTGCGTGCTGCAGCTGAAACTCCACTATGGCCTGCTGCTGCTCGCACAGTCTTTGCAGCATGTGCAAGGTGGAGTTCCACCTTGTGGGCACGTCACATATGAGGCGGTGAGCGGGAAGGCCGAAGTTACGCTGCAGCGCTGACAGGCGAGCAGCAGCAGGGTGAGAACGCCAAAAGTGCGCACAGACGGCCCGCACTTTCTGCAGCAGCTCTGACATATCGGGGTAGTTTTTAAGGAACCTCTGCACCACCAAATTCAGCACATGCGCCAGGCAAGGGATGTGCGTCAAACCAGCTAGGCCCAGAGCTGCTATGAGATTTCGCCCGTTATCGCACACCACCAGGCCGGGCTTGAGGGTCACTGGCAGCAACCACTCAATTGTCTGCTGTTCCATGCTCCTCCACAACTCCTGCGCGGTGTGTGGTTTGTCCCCCAAACAGGCAAGTTGTAAAACTGCCTGCTGTCGTTTACCCCTGGCCGTGCTGAAGTTGGTGGTGAAGGTGTTACGCTGTCTGGATGAGGAGGCGGTAGAGGATGAGGAAGCGGAGTAGGAGGAGTTAGGAACAGGAGGCAAACTGAAGCGCCCTGCAATCCTCGGTGGTGGAAGGACATGCGCCAAATTGCTATCCGCCTCAGGCCCATCCGCCACTGCATTTACCCAGTGTGCCGTTAGGGAGATATAACGCCCCTGAACGTGCTTACTGGTCCACGTATCGGTAGTTAGGTGGACCTTGCCAGAGATGGCGTTGCGCAGTGCACACCTGATTTTTTCCCCCACTTGGTTGTGCAGGGAAGGGATGGCTTGCCTGGAAAAGTAGTGGCGGCTGGGCACGACGTACTGTGGGACAGCCACCGACATAAGGTTTTTAAAACTGTGCGTCTCCACCAAACGGAATGATAGCATTTCAAAGGCCAAGAATTTTGAAATGTTGGCATTCAGGGCCAGGGATCGCGGGTGGGTAGGGGGGTACTTCCTCTTCCTCTCAAGTGTTTGGGAGATGGAAAGCTGAACGCTTCCACGGGACATTGTGGAGATGGTTGGTGACCCAGGTGGTGGTGTTGCTGACAGATCCTCTGTTTGCGGGGTGGCAGGTGCCGGTATAACTACAGATGTGGCTGGAGCGGCCGAGACTGCAGCAGAAGAGGAAGCAGGATGAGCCAGAGACGTTTCTTGGTTTTGAAGGTGTCTACTCCACTGCAGCTCGTGCTTTGCACTTAGATGCCTGATCATGCAGGTTGTGCTCAGGTTGAGAAGGTTCATGCCTCGCTTCAGGCTCTGATTGCACAGGGTGCAAACCACTCGTGTCCTGTCATCAGCACATTTTCTAAAGAACTTCCACGCTAGAGAACTCCTTTGAGCTGACTTTGGTGCGCTCATTCCCTTGCTGCGTTGGGCTGTAGCGGGCGTAGTGTCTAGGGCACGGCCGCTCCGCTTCTGCACCCTGCTCCCTCTTCTGCTGTGCTGGTGGCTCTGTGCGACCACCGCCTCTTCCTCCAAACTACTCAGGTCACCTGCATGACCTTCATTCCATGCGGGGTCGAGGACCTCATCGTCCTCCACATCATCTTCCACCCAGTCTTCACCCCTGCCCTCCTTGTCGGTCTCCACAATGCTGAACGCCACAGCAGTTGGCACCTGCGTTTCGTCATCATCGGAGACGTGCTGCGATGGTCCTTGCATGTACTCATCTTGAGAAATAAGTGGTTGGGCATCGCTGCACTCAATCTCTTCCACTTCTGGGGCAGGGCTAGGTGGATGGCCCTGGGAAACCCTGCTGACAGAGTCATCAAAAAGAAGAAGAGACTGCTGTATGGATTGGGGCTCAGACTGCTTGCCTGATTTCCAAGGGGGTGTGGTGAAAGACGGTTGGACATTGGCTGCAGGTGCCAACTCTGACCTTTCTGCAGTAGACTGGGTGGGAGACAATGTGAAGGAACCGGAGGCACTGTCAGCAACCCAATCTACTATCGCCTGTACTTCTTCAGGCCTCATCACGTCTAGAGGCGCATGATGCCCTACCAATGATGCCCTACCAAATACTGATGCAGGTTCTGTCGCCTACTCACACTTGTGGAAGGTGTTTCACTTGTGCGTGTAGCTGGCACAGATCGACCACGTCCTCTCCTTGCAACAGGAGCTCTACCAGCAGCACCACGACCCAGGCCACGGCCCCTATTTGACGGTCTCCTCATATTTCTGTAATTTATGATCTTGCCCTAGAAAGGTGTTTATTGAATAGCGGAACAAAACAACAACAGTATCGCACGGGTGTCAAATATGCAAACTATGCCGCAATTTAATGTTTTTTACCCCAAAAGGGTGTATATTGAATAACGGAATAGGAAAAAGGATAAAAAATGGTGTATCTCACACGTACAAACACAGACTAGGCCCGGATTCAAATTTTCTGTACCCTAAAGGGAGGAGGAGGAGGAGGAAGAGGAGTAGGAGGAGTTGGGAACAGGAGGCAAACTGAAGCGCCCTGCAATCCTTGGCGGTGGAAGGAGATGCGCCAAACAAATTTAAAAGGTGTATCTCACATGTACCGATACAGACTATGCCGTAATTAAATTTTTTACACTCAAACAGGGTGTATATTGAATAGCGGAATAATACAAATTTTACAAAACGGTGTATCTCACACGTACAAACACCAACTAGGCCCCGATTACAATTTTTTGTACCCTAAAGGCAGGATGAGGAAGAGGAGTAGGAGGAGTTGGGAACAGGAGGCAAACTGAAGCGCCCTGCAATCCTCGGCGGTAGAAGGAGATGCGCCAAACAAATTTAAAAAGGTGTATCTCACATGTACCGGTACAGACTATCCCGCAATTTAATTTTTTTACACTCAAAGAGGGTGTATATTGAATAGCAGAATAGGACAAATTTTACAAAACGGTGTATCTCACACGTACAAACACCAACTAGGCCCCGATTACAATTTTTTCTACCCTAAAGGCAGGATGAGGAGTAGGAGGAGTTCGGAACAGGCAGGAGGCAGACTGAAGCACCCTAAAATCCTCGGCAGTATGAGATGCGCCCCAAAAATTGGAAAGGTGTATCTCACACGTACCGACACAGACTATCACGCAATTTAATTGTTTATACCCAAAGGTTTTGATTAAATAGCGGAATAGAAAATATGATCCAAAAAAAAGTGTATGTATATCACACGTACACAACCACACTAGGCCCCAATTACTATTGTTTGTACCCCTAAAGGCAGGATGAGGAGTAGGAGGAGTATGGAACAGGCAGCACCCTCAAATCTTCAGAAGTATGAGATGAACCCCAAAAACTTGGAAAGGTGGATCTCTCCCACACGTACCAACACAGACTATCCCCCAATTTAACTGATTCCCCAAAGGTTTTTGATTAAATAGCGGAATAGAAAATATGATCCAAAAAAGTGTATGTATCTCACACGTACACAACCACACTAGGCCCCAATTACTATTGTTTGTACCCCTAAAAGGATGGATGAGGAGTAGGGGGAGTATGGAACAGGCAGCACCCTCAAATCTTCAGAAGTATGAGATGAACCCCAAAAACTTGGAAAGGTGGATCTCACACGTACCAACACAGACTATCCCCCAATTTAACTGATCCCCAAAGGTTTTTTTTTTTTTTACTTCAAACGAGTCTTTATTGTACAGATATTCGTAAACAACAGTAACAGGAGAATGCAGTGAATCACAGTCAATGCAGTGAGCAACTCAAGGTACATCGGAACATAAGTATCAAACAGGGCGTAATAAAAAAAAAGAAAAAAAAAACAACAAACATGTACAGTGCGAAAGGTATTGCAAGGAGGCGTCACCTGCGTGGAACAAAGTCCGAACATAAAACAAGAAGACCGAGGCATACAATAGACGGCCGACAGACCATCTGTATAGTACAACATAAGAGGGAACCCTAGGTTAAACACACGTTTCCGGGGCCTGTGTCCATCCATCCCATATCTTATTAAATTTTGTGGGGCAACCACGATGTGTGTACAACAGCTTCTTGTAGGGCACGGTAGCGTTAACTTCCCTAAGCCAGTCCTGGAACGTAGGGGGTCTGTCACGCATCCAGCGGCGTGCTATCAGTTTCCGAGCAGAGAACAAAGTTTCGTGCAAAAATATGGTAGTAAATTTATTCATACTGGTATCAGGAAAAACTCCCAACAAACATGGTTTGGGGAGCAGGGAGAGGGGGGAGCCCATAGTGTCATGAAGTAATTTAACTACCTGAGTCCAGTAACCCTGGATTTCGGGGCAGCTCCATATCAATTGATAAAAAGTACCCCGTTCTCGGCCACACATAGGGCAGGCGTCCGTGGCGTCTCGTCGATATTTGGAAGTCAACAGGGGGGTAAGGTATGCCCGATGTATGATGTAAGTCTGGGTGAGTCGGTCGGATAGTTTAGGGGAGACTAATTTACAGGCATCCAGAGCGTCACTCCACTCGTCATCCTCCAGGGGACCCACATCCTCCTCCCATTTTGCCTTAGGTGCATACGCAAGGACCGTGGAGGCCGGCTCGTGTAGCATAGTGTACAATATCGAAATGAGGTGACTAGGGTTCGAGCAACTGATTACTTCAAGTACTGGGACCGGGGACAGAGCCGGTATCGGCTGAGGGAATTGCGTGTGGAACGCATGCCGCAGCTGAAAGTACCGGAAGAGCATAATACGCGGGAGGTGAAATTGAGCGGCCAGGGACTCAAAGCTCCTAAGCGTTCCATCCGCAACGATATGAGTTAGAAAGATAATACCGTGTCGAACCCACACATGCACATCAGGGATAGTACGGAATTCAGGAAGGGACACGTTGCACCATAACGGGGTATAGTCATGGAGCCAAGGGAGAGCCAGTCTGCTCGAGACAACGTCCCACAACCTCCTATATTGGTATAGCATTGATGCCCGACCATCCCTGTGATTCGCCCCCCGAATACCCGAGACGATAAGAGAAAGGGGGTCTGTGAGTGCATGGGTCCGAGTTGGTGCCAGGAGTGCCAGAAATCTATCCCTGTCAGAGGAATTATAATGGAAAAAATGGGATAACTGCGCCGCAATATAATATAAGTTAAAATCAGGGAGAGCCAAACCACCCAGGTTGGTAGCATTCTTCAGCTTCCGCCAGGACAGTTTGTGCCTGGAGGCTCCCCAGACAAACAGTTTGAGGAGAGACTCCAGTTGGATAAAATAATGGAGCGGAAGATAAATTGGGGAGTGCCACAGCACATAAAGCAATTTAGGAAGCAGCAACATTTTTATCAGGTTAACTCGTCCCATTACCCCCAGCGGTAGTCTAGCCCACGTCTGAGTCCTCGCTTTAACCATAGTAAGGAGGGGTAATAAGTTGTCCGAAACATAGTCTGCCGGTCTCGCCGTTACCTGAACCCCCAGGTATTTAATGCGATCTACTCTGCACAAGGGGAACTCGGGATTAGAAGGGAATGATGAAATATCATCAATAGGCAAGATCTGGGACTTGTCCCAGTTGATCTTCAGACCAGAGAACTGACCATATCGACCAATCAGGGAGAGTGCAGTATGTAACGAGGGCCCCGGGTCAGCGAGAAACAGCAGCGTATCGTCAGTGTACATACTGATTTTCTCCTCCAGGGGCCCAACGCGGAGACCCTTGATACCCGTGTGATCCCTAATAGCAATAGCCAAAGGTTCGGCCACCAGGGCATACAATAGTGGTGACAGCGGACAGCCCTGGCGCGTCCCTCTGCTCAGAGGGAAACTATCAGACGTCCAGCCGTTGGCCAGCACCCTAGCCACCGGGGCCTGGTAAAGAACCTGCACCCAGCGGACAAACCGCGGGCCAAAGCCGTAGCACTCCAGACACCTCCATAGAAATCCCCATTCCACAGAATCAAAGGCCTTGGCCATGTCCAAGGACACAACTACCCTGGCTCCCACATTGTCATGAGTAGCTTGTAAATTCACGAATAGCCTTCGCAGGTTAAATGAAGTATTTCGGCCAGGCATAAAGCCCGATTGGTCAGTGTGTATCAATGAGAGAATGACTTTGTTGACCCGAATGGACAATATTTTCGCCAGAATTTTAACGTCAACCTGGAGGAGAGATATCGGCCTGTAGGACTCAGGTCGCTGCGGATCCTTACCAGGTTTGGGTATCAGAACCACCAGAGCCTCCCTCATGGACGAGGGTAGGGAAGATGTCTCAAAGATATCCTTAAACAACGCTAGCAGGCGTGGGGCAAGGTCCTCAACATACATAGAATAGAATTAGAGTCCATCCAGGCCGGGTGACTTAGCTCTCGAGAACTGCGCTATGGCCTCCGAAACCTCCTCCACCTTGAGCGGGGCCTCCAAGGACTCAACCTGCTCGGCAGTCAACTGAGGAAAAGTCACCGAGGCCAAAAAGGCTTCCATGAGAGAATCATCTGCCGGAGCCGTAGAAGTATACAGATCCTGAAAAAATGTCCAGAAGGCGTCCGCCACCAGCTTTGGGTCAGTAACTAGGCTTCCCTGCGTGGAACACAAGCGAATCACCACAGGGGGCCTATCCTCACAATGTACCAAATAAGCCAGGAGCTTACCCGCTCTCTCCCCGTGTTCAAATAATTTCTGTTTTTGGAAAAACAGCTTCCTGCGGGCCCTGTCATACTCCAACTGTGTCACCACTCTAGTGGCTAATTTATACTGTGCAGCTCCCTCCTGCGTAGGAGCCGCCTGAAAGGCCCGCTATCCCCAAAGGTTTTTGATTAAATAGCGGAATAGAAAATATGATCAAAAAAAGTGTATGTATCTCACACGTACACTACCACACTAGGCCCCAATTACTATTGTTTGTACCCCTAAAAGGATGGATGAGGAGTAGGGGGAGTATGGAACAGGCAGCACCCTCAAATCTTCAGAAGTATGAGATGAACCCCAAAAACTTGGAAAGGTGTATCTCTCCCACACGTACCAACACAGACTATCCCCCAATTTAACTGATCCCCAAAGGTTTTTGATTAAATAGCGGAATAGAAAATATGATCCAAAAAAGTGTATGTATCTCACACGTACACAACCACACTAGGCCCCAATTACTATTGTTTGTACCCCTAAAAGGCTGGATGAGGAATAGGGGGAGTATGGAACAGGCAGCACCCTCAAATCTTCAGAAGTATGAGATGAACCCCAAAAACTTGGAAAGGTGGATCTCTCCCACACGTACCAACACAGACTATCCCCCAATTTAACTGATCCCCAAAGGTTTTTGATTAAATAGCGGAATAGAAAATATGATCCAAAAAAGTGTATGTATCTCACACGTACACAACCACACTAGGCCCCAATTACTATTGTTTGTACCCCTAAAAGGATGGATGAGGAGTAGGGGGAGTATGGAACAGGCAGCACCCTCAAATCTTCAGAAGTATGAGATTGTGTTCACTGCACCCCACAAAGATTGTATTCACTGCACCCCAAAAAGATTGTGTTCACTGCACCCCACAAAGATTGTGTTCACTGCACCCCACAAAGATTGTGTTCACTGCACCCCAAAAAGATTGTGTTCACTGCACCCCACAAAGATTGTGTTCACTGTACCCCACAAAGATTGTGTTCACTGCACCCCAAAAGGATTTCGTTCACTGCACCCCAAAAAGATTGTGTTCACTGCACCAAGATTGTTTTCACTGCACCCCACAAAGATTATGTTCACTGTACCCCACAAAGATTGTGTTCACTGCACCCCAAAAAGATTGTGTTCACTGTACCCCAAAAAGATTGTGTTCACTGCACCCCAAAAAGATTGTGTTCACTGCACCCCAAAAAGATTGTGTTCACTGCAGCCCACAAACAGTAAAATGGATGTGGATCACTGACACCTGCCTATCTCCTATCCCACACCACACAGCAATATCGATTGTAGTTTGTAGAACACACTTTCCCTAAAAATCAGCAGACTCTATCCCTAACAGGATTTATAAGATCGTAGATCGGGACTGCACCCCACCCCACACAGCAATATCGATTGTAGTTTGTAGAACACACTTTCCCTAAAAATCAGCAGACTCTATCCCTAAGAGGATTTATAAGATCGTAGATCGGGACTGAGTGCAGACCCCACCCCACACAGCAATATCGATTGTAGTTTGTAGAACACACTTTCCCTAAAAATCAGCAGACTCTATCCCTAACAGAATTGATAAGAGATCGTAGATCGGGTGACTGCAAACCCCACCCCACACAGCAATGTTGATTGTAGTTTGTAGAACACACTTTCCCTAAAAATCAGCAGACTCTCTCCCTAAAATGCCTACAACTCGCCCTGCCTAACACACTCCGACCTGTCCCTCAATTTTATCCGGACACAAATGTTTTTTTTTCCTGTCTGTCCCTAATCAGCAGCCAGCACGTTGATGTGTGCTCTCTCCCTGATCTAAGCAGCAGAATGACGCCGTAGCGGCGCTGCCTCGAACTTATAAAGACTTGGTCACATGCTTCAGACGGCCAATCACAGCTACTGATACATTTGTAGGCATGGCTGGGATGGCTTAAGGCACACCAGTTAAACGCTTGTTGATTGGCTGTTGAAAGCCCGCCATGAAAAGCGCGGCAAAGCATGCAAAACCCGGAAATAAAACGACCGAACACGGATTTTTACCCGAATATACAGTAAAGTGTCCGTGTTCAGGTAAAAAAAATCCAATTATTCGGTACGAACACGAATAATACAGTCCGTGTTCGCTCAACCCTAATTAGAATAAATAAATGTATTTCATATGTGGTGGTGAAATTTTATTTTTTAAAATATTCTCCCCCTAAATACGTATATAAAAAGGATATGTGAAAAATAACGAAAGCAAAGGCACACAAATAAAGGAACAATTTTGTTGACCTTCAAAGGCTGTCTAAACAGCTTTAAAGGAGCTCTCTTTTCAGGAAATACCTGTTAGCCAGCTTGCTTAAGCATTTACCCACAGCTAGGTGAGCACCTCTGCTCAGGAGTGCGTGCGTGTGCATGTTTTACAGTGCACATGGGCATATATGCATGCCCATCATCAGTAATGGCACCAAACACCTTATTTAAAGAAAGGCACTGTCTCACTGTCAGTGCTGACTGGTCTTCAGCTTGTACCATGTGACCTGATCCCTGACCTGACTTACTCCTACGTATTCTGTTTGTATCATTGTTTCTCAAGGCTCTGTCCTCAGCTCTATCTCTGACCTTAATCCTACTCATGGTTTGGTACTGCCCTGCCTGCATTTTGCTGATCCTATTCTGCTCTGTCACTTCACTACTACCTTTGATTTGGTTCCACATCACTTGTCATGTGTCTGCTCTGGTCTGCTCAAGACCTAGCTGTGGACTATGATGACTATTTCTGCTGCCTGTCTGTTAATGTCATTGACAGACCCAATAGTCTGGAACTTACACCTAGCTAGAGTTTCCCTTTACTGCTGCTAGTGCTTGTGGTTATCCCACTGATTGCCCTCCTGACACTCCAATGCAAACACTCTAGTGGTCAGCATAGAGTCTAAGGACACCCATTATATAAGGATTTGCAGAGTTACAAGGTTGTCCCACCTGACCACCTAAAAACTTGTTGTTGGGATCATTGAGAAGGTAGTTTTCAGGAGAAGTGCGTATAGGGTCCCTGGCATTTGGAAATGAGTAGAGCTTTTTGACATACCTGATGGTAAAGAGCTCTCTGGTATTTAATTGTGTAGTGTTTCCCTTTGGAGATTCCCAAATCATTGTATAGCTTTTTTCAATAAAAGGTCTTTGATTCTTTAAGATGCAGCTGAAGTCAGTCATGGGTACAATTCACTTTAAAATGTATTGGACCAAAGACCCCCATTTTGATAACCTTACTTTAATTGTAAATGTGATTTTGTTATTTGTATTTATATGGACGTCTTTATATTGTTATTGTTTATTAAAATTGCCATTTAAATCTATATCATGTACCCTGTTTCCCTGAAAATAAGCCCTACCCCGAAAATAAGCCCTAGTAAAATCCTTGATCTCAGCCCCTCCCTCTGCAGTATTCAGAGAGGGAAAGTAGAGCTCCAGAGGGTCACGTGAGCGCCCAGCGGCGCTGTAAATAAGGTATTTTCCACAATAAAGTTGATAAAATCGATTACATAATTTTACAATGACTTTTTCCAAGGTTTATTTTTGGAAATTAATAAACATAAGCATTGGACAGAATGTCATAATGCTGATTTCTGAGCTGACAGGGGGAGAGAACTTTTTTAAAACATTTTATTGTTTTATTCTAGGCTTTTTAGAACATAGAGAGGGCTAAATGACACAGCACAAGCACTGTGCTGTCTATCATGCTTTAAAGGATCAGGATATTTATTTTAGAGTTACAATCATTTGAAGATAGTCATTGTACATACCATAAATAAGACATCCCCTGAAAATAAGCCCTTGTGTGGTTTTTGAAGCCAAAATTAATATAAGACCCGGTCTTATTTTCGGGGAAACACGGTAGTCTGGTGTTTTTATTGGGACAAACATTGGTAAAGGAAAAGGCCCATTTACTTAAAAATCCTTTAGTCAAGCAGAGCAATTGGATCATAGAAATGTGTTAAATTAACAGATGCATATCAAGAAACGTCAGTTCCTTTCACTTCTTTGGCTGTTTACTGTTCCACCGAAAAAAAAAAAAATCAGCATCTTGCACCTATTTAGACCTATATTGCTTCTATACACAGCACTTTGTTCATATATTTAACTACTCATTGAAGTAGGAACACGTTAGCTTATGAACAAGGTTAAATTTTACTTTAATTACTTTAATTGTATCAAATTTATTTTTAATTACATTCTAAAAACAAAATGTCTCCTACCCTTAAGATCCCAGTAAGTGCTAGTGTCTGAGTTTTGCATGACAATAGAACATCCCATTAAAATCATTGTTTTGCCCTGGAACTAAATAATTTCTTTGTTCTACGCTAAATAAAATATTGATCACCTTGTGAATAAGAAACATAACCCATCTCCAGAGAGATCAATTACCCAGTGAAACTCATTATCTCAATGTAACATCAGCAACCAGGAAAGGTCTGCTGAATACAACACCAGAATATGAGCCTCTTTCTCTCCTACTTCTATACTGCGTGATACAAAAGATGATCATATTGTAAACTAGACTTGCTGTTCCATCTTGTTTGCATTTCACAAATTCAAATTCAGGGCCCAGTTTACTGAAGGGGGACCTACAGTATGCTACCAGCAAGTTTGAGCCATTTTAACTATGTTTGCTTGGTCTTGCATTTGAGTGTATGTACACATCACTTGGTCATATGGGTGAACAAAGTTGTTTATGTCTGAGGCAGGGAATAACCTCAGGGATGTAGCTTAAATATGAAAAACAGAGGTTTTAGTCAAGAAAATATGAATATTTCATATTTACTATAGCAGCTGCAGGTGGCAAATGAGAGGTTATTACTTTAGGCTTTGTTCATGCTAATTTTCTGTTATACTGTTAATAAGCTGAATAGCCTGAGTTGCAAATTAACCTCAGTGGTATTAGATTACACACACTCACAGCTGAATGATAGATAGATTCCCCACCCCTCTTACCAAAGAAAGAAAAAAATTGAACCTTCTGTATTTTCGGTTTGCAACAGCAGTCAGTAAGAACTGGGATAGTGCTGGACTTTCCTATTAGAAAATGTCATGTGACCAAATGACAAGCGCTGCAATGAAAGCTGATGCTAGAAAATGTGAAAAGGTATGTCACATAAATCGTGTCCGTAAGAAACACCCACCTGACACAATTCCCACCAATCAGGCACCACAGCACATCTTCCATATTACACATACCTTAGCCTACACAAATCTACATTTCTAGCCTTTATGTCCCCACCATGGGATCGCTATCCTGTTCCTGTGACATCTGCCTAATAGGGGTATAACCAGGGCTTTATTTAAGTGGGAACACGGGGGAACGCAGTTCTGTCACCTCCAGCACTGAAAGTACATGCCAAGAAGGCTTGGATGTGCTGGAGGATCTATTGATGTTGGCTGTTGGACACTCTATTGTCACTAAGGGGGGTCTGTTGTTGCTGGAGAGCTCTATTGCTGCTGGTGGGAGGGATCTATTGTTTCTGGGGGGTCAATTGTTTATCAGAGAGATCTACTGTTAAGGGAGGAGTCTATTGTTGCTAGCTGCTAGAGAGTCCATTAATGTTGGATACTGGAAGATATATTGTTGCTGGGCTGGATCTATTGTTGCTGGGGTATTTTTTTTTTTTTTTTTGGGGGGGGTACCTATTGTTGCTGGGGAGATTTATTGTTGGTAGAGGGGGGTCTATTGTTGCTGGCTGCAGGGGACCTATTTTACTGCCTTTCACTAGCAAATTCCATAAAAACTGCTTTGTAACAGAGCATGATATTTTTCTATATTCTCTAGGTAAAGGGTGTAATCAAAGAACCGTGCTCGGAGGTGGATAGGGGGCGGAGACAAGGGTTGACTCCGAAAGGGGGGAGTGCCTGCGCCTATTCTCTGAGAAAGAAAAAGCCCTGGGTATAACCCTCACTTTATATTCAATAATTTTTATTGAAATTTTCAAAAAGATAACAGAAGATCAATAACAAACGAGGCATAGTAATAACTTGCTTACATATGAACTGTTGTGCAGAACAGTACAAGAACTAATAGACATGGCAAGAAAACAATGCCAGCAAGTGCTGGAAAAACTGCTGATCAATAAAAAACATTCTCATTATGGCTGAATTCCAAGATAGATAGAGAGCCGATCGCCCCGGGGCAACCCTAATGGGCTCATACTGTGCCCCAAAGAGAAGTGGCTAAAGACAGCTGAGAGAAAACCGCCTTTGTCTCTGAAAACCTAAAGGGAGGAAAGGCAACATCCGCCAAACCCCAATAAAAAACATGTATTAGTCAATAACTACTAGTGTAATTATGGTACGAGGTACCACATATGCCTCATAAACAGACTTAAACGTGGAACAGGATAGAACAAGTGGTAGGAAGAAGAAGAGTAGAAAGAGAGATATCAGAGGGGGAAGGAGAAAAGAAGGGGATGAAAGGGAGAGAGTAAAGAAAGAGTTGAGGAGAACAATCCCATGGTCCGACCCCACCCAACCCATAGATGAGTATCAAAACGGAAAGAAAAGGGGGAAACCCCAAGGAAAAAGGCGTCCTTCCGACCGAGCCCATCTTAGAGTGTTACATTCACAAATGTCGCCCAGGGTTCCCAGACTGACTCAAATATAGCCCTGGAATCATTCAAGATACTGTACATCTTTTCTTGTGTCATCATCCATGAAATTTTACGCTTCGCAACCAGGAAGGGGACCTTAGACTGTTTCCAATGCTTAGCTATTGTGATTCTAGCTCCTAGGAATATATAAGAAATGAGAGTCCGAGTGTGCTTGGGGACCCTGGGAGGATGGTGACCTAGGAGGGCATATAAAGGTGATTGCTCAAGGGAAACCCCCGTAACGCGTCGTATTGTGTGGAACATCCGATTCCAAAAAGAACGGATTTTTGGGCATTCCCAAAAAACGTGTAACAGGCTCCCCATAAGATCACAGCCTCTGAAGCAGACCGGGGACGAGCTAGGGAAAATTGTCGCCAAGCGAGAAGGGACCATGTACCATCGCAGCAAAATTTTAACATTAGCCTCCATGAGGCCCACCATGTGGATCCCACGAAAGGCTCTTCCGACACAGGTATGCCAAGCATCCAGGTCCCAGTCTACATTCAGGTCTTGTTCCCATTTCAGCATGTAGGAGGTTTTATTTTCGGGAGAAATTAAAGAGGCATAAATGAGGGAAATCCCTCCCTTGATGTCTTGAATTTTGGAGCACCATTGTTCGTAGGGGGTTACTGTGAGGGGGCCCGAAGATCCCCTCTGGAGCATGCGCAAAAAGTGTGAGATCTGAGAGAAGCGAAATCGCTCCGCAGGCGGCATCTTCAGATTAGCTAAACAATGTGAGTAGGAAAGAGGACCTCTGGCATCAAAAAAGTGTCCAATTCTATAAAGGCCTTTATCCGTCCACCATTTGAAAGCCTCAATGTTAGTTCCAGGAGGGAAGTCAGGGTTATGAAAAATATGTTTGAGAGGACCCCAGGGGGAGGAAATCTTTATGGACTTATGAATAAGGTCACAAAGAGCAAATGAATGTGAAAGAGTAGGAGCCAGGATTGGGGGGCGGGAGGCAGGAGGGCTCCAAAGTAAGAAGTCCACAGTATGGAGAGGGATGGCCTGTCTTTCCATGTAATACCAATCAGGTTTTTCTCCTTTAACATATATAACAGAAAATTGTGCCAGTTGGGCCGCTAAGTAATACTTCCAAATGTCCGGTACCCCGAGACCCCCATTTTTACGAGACCTAAAAAGCGTGGATTTGTTGATCCTATGACCCTTCCTGCCCCAAATGAATTTAAATATGTGTGATTGAAGGGAAGTAACTTGTGACTTCACTAGCGGAATGGGGAGAGCGCGAAATAGATATAAGAGACGCGGGAGCAGGGTCATCTTGACTGCGTTGATTCTTCCCAGCCAAGAAATGTTAAATTTTGACCAGTCCTCTAGGTCCTTTTTCAGTTTATTAATAAGTGGTGGAAAATTGGCTGAATGCAGATCAGAAATCGAGGCAGTGATATGTACCCCCAGGTAGGGTATTGAGTCGGAATGCCAGGAAAAAGGAAAATGTTCTTTTAGGCGAGTGACCAGGGATTGTGGAAGGTTGACGTTCAGAGCCAGGGATTTGCTCATATTCACCCTCAGTCCCGAGACCGCCCCAAAGCTATGGAGGAGTAATATGATGTTGGGGAGCGAGATCAGGGGGGACGTGACAAACAGCATAAGGTCGTCGGCGAACAAAGCGCATTTATGCACTGTATTGCCGCAGTGTATGCCACGTATATCAGGATGGTGACGGATGGCAATAGCTAGGGATTCCAAGGCAATAGCAAAAATAAGGGGTGAAAGAGGGCACCCCTGCCGTGTACCCCTGTGGATGGAAAAGGAATCAGAATAAAGGCCTTGCAGCCTGACTCGTGCTGAGGGGTGGGAGTACAAGGCCCGGAGAATGGCCAAAAAGGAGGGGCCAAAACCCCATCTCTCCAATGTGGAGAAGAGAAACGGCCAAGAGAGCGAGTCAAAGGCCTTGTGTAGGTCTAAGGATAGTAGGAAGCCCTCTTGGGGAGGGGCTCCATCCCAGCCTGAACGCAAGAGAGTAGCCGCATCAATCACTCTTCTAATTTGGTCGGTCCCTTGTCGGCCTGGGATGAAGCCTACCTGGTCCTTGTGAATATAAGAATGAATGAAGCTGGAGAGGCGAGTAGCTAAAATTTTCGTTAGGAGCTTGAGATCATTATTAATAAGGGAAATGGGTCTGTAATTACTAACGTCTGTGTGATCCTTACCCGGTTTTGGGATGACCGATATAAAAGCTGCATTCATGGATTGGTCCAGAGGTTCCGTGCCTCTGAGGGAGTTAAAGAATCTTGCCAGGTAAGGGGCAAGTGTATCAGCATATGTCTTATAATATATGTTAGAGAAGCCATCGGGACCCGGGGCGGAATTGGTGCGTAGAGCTTTAATGGCGATTAGAATTTCCTGCTCGGAAAAAGGTTCTTCTAGCAGGGAGCGTGCTTTCTTGCTAAGTTGTGGAAGAGGGACCCGTCCCAGAAAGGACTCGATATCATGTTCCTGGGAAGGCTTAGGGTCAGCATACAGGGTAGAATAAAAGGATTGGAAAGTAGCCATAATCGAGGCAGGATTCCTCGTGAGTTCCCCGGACCTAGCCTTAATTTTGGGCATAGAAATAATCCTATATTTCGGAGTCAATTTAGAAGCAAGCCTAGGTCCTATTTTATCCTGCGTGGCCAGCAGGCGTGCATTTTGCCACTGTAAACTCTTAGCTGCCTTGGTGGTTAGAGCCAAATTAAGGGAAAGCTTAACCGCATCGAGTTTGCCCAGAGAAGTCAAGGTCGGGTTACGTTTATGCTCCCCACTCAGCCTTTTAAATTCCCGTTCCAGCTCAGTAATTTCGAACTGTCGTTCGCGCTTGAGTTTAGCCCCCACTTGAATGAGATGGCCCCTGATGACAGCCTTGTGGGCTCCCCAAAGGGAGGAGGGAGTTATGTCTTGTGAGTCGTTAAGGGCGAAATATTCTAGGATCAATTTTCCTATAGTGGATTTCCACACCGGTTCGTGGAGAAGAGATTCGTTCAGTCGCCATGGGGACTGGCCAGTACGCAAGGGTGTGCTCTTGAGTTTAAGGAACACTAAAGAATGGTCAGACCAGGGTATGTCTCTAATTACCGAAGAAAGTGCTGAGGGGATGTCCATGGTAGGGACAAAAATATGATCAATTCTGGCGAGTGTATTGTGAGGAGCTGAGAAGTGGGTGTAGTCCTGAGCGGAGGGGTTAAGTTCTCGCCAGATGTCCACTAAACCCAAGGAATGGAGAAGCTTGGCTACTCGAAGACTTTGCTTAGGGGGTCTGCGCAAGCGTTGAGGTCCTCGTTTAGATTTATCTAGAGCTTGGTCGAAAGCTAAATTGGAGTCACCTCCCAAAATGAGTCTACCTTCGAAATGGGTGGAGAGAAGAGGGAGCACCCTAGAAAAAAAAGCCGCCTGACCCTTGTTAGGAGCATAGAAGGAAACAAAGGTGTATAAAACACCGCCAATGTAACCCTTCACCAAAATGTACCTCCCCTGGGGGTCCGCTATGGTATGAGTATGTGAAAAGGCCACAGTTTTTGAAAAAAAAATTGCTACTCCCTTCTGTTTAGAGGGTGCATTAGCCAGGAAAAAGACTGGATATTTATGGTGGACGTATTTAGGCCTATAAGACTCCGGGAAATGGGTTTCCTGAAGCAGGAGAACCTCAAGTCCCTGGGAATGGTAATGTTGAAATGCCTTTCGCCTTTTCACTGGAGAATTGAGGCCCTGAACATTGTGTGATGCCACCTGTAGAGAGAAATCGGTACTCACGGTTGCCGTCATTGGAGAAGCGAGGTTCGGGCGCCGCGGTGTACAGCTGCGGAACAGTAGTCGGTGGAATCGGACTGGAGTCTAGAAGGCTGCGACAAGAACAGAGAGCTCAATTGAACGATGGGATCAGACCATGTGATGCTGAAAAAGAGAAGGAGAATTAGAAAAGAAGGAAAAGGGATAGTAAGGATGGGAGAGAAAGGCAAAAAACATGCCAGGACAGAGCCTAGCATGGTGTTAGGGAGGCAGGGGATAAGTCCCATGCCCCCTAACCAAAATCGTAAAGGCACCCTATACCAGATAGGGTGCTGTCCTGTAGGGGCCAGGAAAAAAAAAAGAAATTTTCCAAGCTCCTACTGGGGTGTGTGCACTAAAACCTCTCCGGGCATGGAGCCCCCACCCGGACAATTATAAGAAAAAAGAACAAACATGGTGGTCACCCCGACCTGAGGCAGAGCAAAAGCGCATAAAGGGGAAAGGGGAGGGAGGAGCAAGGGGGAGGGAGGGAGAAGGTAAGGGAGGGAGGAGGGAAGGGGGGGACTAAGGAAGGGGGGGAGGGAAGAGGAAGGGGGAAGGGAGAAACAGGGAAAGGAAAAGAACACGGGGAGGGGGAGGCCTCTGCCACCATAGTATGTCAAAGGGAAAAGTGAAGGCAAGACATGCGATCACGGCACAATAACTTGGGACCGGTCAATATGAAAAAAGAGTAACAAACATAAATCGGTACCCCCAAACTGTAAGGTAATACACAAATGAAAATCAGGCACAGGATAAAAATTCCGACAGACAATGTCCAGCGAGAGAGAGAAAAAAAAAAAAAAAAAAAAAAGGGGGGAGATGAGCAAAAAAAAAAAAAAAAAAAAAAAAAAGGGGGGGGGGGGAGAAGGGGCTGAATGGTCAACTCATTCCAGCGGGGAGTGACAAATCCACTAAGGATGGTTGGAGTAACAATCTGGATCAATGAGGAACATCAGGGAGGCTTGACATCACGGTGGCGTTTATGTTGTTGCTTGTTCCAAACAGATGATGAAGGACTGATTGGCGGAGGTCGCTTGGAGGATTCCCGTGTCGGGTGAGAGGAGGAGGGGGAAGGATCTCTGGAAATGAGTCCCAATTGAAGAAGCAGGCGTTCCCCATCTTGAAGGGACGAAAAGCCGTAGGTTTTGTTCTGTAAGAGAAAGTTCAGTCGGAAGGGAAAGGACCACCAATATTTCAAAGATTTTGCAGAGAGAATTGACAACAGCGGTTTCAGGGCTCTGCGACGCTGAATGGTCATAGGAGACAGGTCTGCAAAAAGTTGAATCTTGTGACCCTGGATGGAGAGGTTTTCCTTGTCCCGGCTCTTCCTCATGAGCTCCTCTTTAACCCCATAGTAGTGGGTTTTCACAATGACATCCCTGGGAAGACCGTCCTTACGGGGCAATTGGAGTGCTCTGTGTGCTCTGTCAAGCTCCAAGCGGTGGTCCGGAATATCTGGGAGAACGTCTCTGATAAATGTTTTAACTGTATCGGGGATATCTTTGACAGACTCAGGGATCCCCCTTATTCTGAAATTTAGACGGCGACTCCTGTTCTCCAAATCATCCAATTTGGATAAAGCAGTGTCCAATTGTTCCTGAAGAGTCTGGATACAAGCAGTATTTTGATTGGTTCTTGTCATGGCATGGTCGACAGTATTCTCTATGGCCTCAATCCTGGAGCCTAAATTTTGTAGGTCAGCTTTGATAGATCCTGTGATCTGCGCGGCATTATGAGCCAGTCCAGTAGCCAGCATCTCAGAAAATCTATGCATGAGCATGGAAATGTCAGGGAAGTGGCTCTGAGAGTGGAGGCCTAGCTGATGCTGTAGAGCCAGGGCCTCAGGTGATACTGTGCCAGGCTGCCCAGGGGATTGTTCCATGGCTCCGCTCAGCAGGGATGCAGTGGAGGCTGGTGAGAGGAGCTGTGCTTGAGGGAGACTGGTGGGGGTCGCTGGGGAGGGCCAGGGCTCTGGGGTGGCTGGTCTGATAGTAAAAGGAGTATTGGAAGTGTCCCCTACCTCCTGGTCACTGCGGATGGCTGAGGGAAGAGAGGAGACGGCCGCCATCTTGTCCGGATCCCCCTGTGAGGAATTGAACAGCAGCCGGCGGGAGACCTCCCTGCGGGGTTCCGCAGACATGCAGGGCCGGATCGCTGATCGTAGCTGCGGTGGTGGTGTAAGTGGCGGGGCGACCGAGCGCAGTGTGCCGGAGTAGGGGCTGACACTGTCCGGAGAGGCGCGGAGCTCCGGGACTAAGCCGCCATCTCGGAGCTCCTGCGCATGCGCACTGTCGGGTATAACCCTCACTTTGTAGAGCTTTCCTCACACATTCTGTTGCATCTCTGGGACAAAAATTGAAGGAAAATCTTCCCAGTTAATTTAAAATAAAATAAAATGGGTTTTTAACTCTTTACTGCTCTTTCCAAAACTTAAAAAGAAATTGTGTCTGTACATGAACGTTAAGCAGGTTTTTCATACAGTTAAGTTTGTACCATATGAAGATGACCATTGTAAGTACCCCTTTTATAGGAGTTATATATAGATAACTTAAACAAAGGCATGTGAAAAAAATATGGAGTTCATATAGTGTATGTTATCAATATAGACGTTACTCCTATCTAGTTACCATAATATAAGGCATCTTGACATACTTGTAAATTCCATATCCTGGAGTATAATACAGTACAGTACAGAACATAGGAATCAATTATATATACCTTGGGTTATTTGTCACTACCTTCAAGTGATTGGATAGTGGCAAAAGCTTTGTTGGGTCTGCTCCTTAGAGTTTCACATAAAAAACAGTCCTCTCTGTGAGGTTCCAGTTTTGTACCTAGAGAGTTAAATATCAGAAAAAAACACTTCCAAAAGCATGTATGCACAGCCTTTAGGTAGTAAAGAAAGCCAGAGCTGCCAGGTATTGGATGACAATATTAAGTTGTTGGAGGCCTATAGCCACAGACTGGTTAATCCTGAGCTTTAGGAAGAACCTTGATAATCTAGCACACTAAGGATGTGGTGAATTAGAATTATCACTCTTGTGATTTTCTTGTGAAAATTTACAGGAACATGTGGGCAGGAGGGGAGAAAAACCTGCAAACTGCCCTTGCTAGAGGGGAAAAGAATCCCTGACATCAGAAGTTTGTATAGGAGGGTTTGCAAGTCTTAGGGTCATTTCACACACTCCGTCGGACGGACTCCGTTTATCTCAGCGGGGGATCGATCCGCCGATCCCCCCGCTGAGCAGGAAGATGACAGCTGTGTCTCCACGCTGTGTGCGGAGACACAACTGTCAGTTCCCCATGTATCTCTATGGGAAAATCGGATGGGAACGGACCGTCGGTCCGTTCTCATCCGATCCGATCCGCTGGACGGATGGAAAATAGGGTTTCCATCCATCCAGATTTGACGGATCAGATCGGATGTCAGCAGACATGTCTCCACTGACATCCGATGCCCCATAGACATGCATGTGGTGACCCTTTCAGATCCGCCAAAAAAACTGACAGGCGGATCTGAACAGTCCGTCTGTGTGAAAGGGGCCTAACTCTAAAGTCTGTATCAGAAGGGACCTGAATTATTCTATACTCAATATATATATATGGGGAAGGTTTACTAAAACTGGAGCACTTTGAATCTGGAGCAGCTGTGCATGGTAGCCAATCAGCTTCTTACTTCAGATTGTTTAATTAACCACTTGCCGACCGCCGCACGACTATTTACTGCGGCAGTCAGCCCCGTACAGGCAAAGCGGAGAGCCTCTAGGGGGCGAGCGCGCGCCGCCGGAGGCACGCTCCCGCTCGTTCCCTGACATGTCTGTGTGTGTGACCGGTGGACCTGATGTCCGCCGGTCACTCGCGATTTCCCGGTGCAGAAGGAGAAAGGCAGGCGGCTAATTTAATCAAAGCCGCCTTTCATTCTCCCTGATCTAACTGCAGAGATTATACGATCCTACTATGTAGGATCGTATGTCTTTGTGGTTACATCACTAGCCACACCCCTTTACAGTTAGAAGCACGCCCCTAGGGACACACTTAACCCCTGCATCACCAATAAAGTTAACCCATGCCCTGCCAGTGTCATTTTTACAGTAACAGTGTATATGTATAGCACTGATTACTGTAGTAATGTCACTGGTACCCCCAAAAGTGTCAAAAATGTCAGTCAAGGGTCTGATCTGTCCGCCGCAATGTCGCAGTCCAGCAAAAAAAATTGCAGATCACCGCCATTACTCGTTAAAAAAAAAAACAATAAAAATGACAAAAATCTTTCCCTTAGTTAGTAAACGCAATAACTTTTGCGCAAACCAATCAAACTACGCTTATTGCGATTTTTTTTTTTACCAAACATATGTAGCAGAAAATAAATTGGCCTAAAATGTTAAAAAATTTTGATTTTTAAATTTTTTTGGGAATTTCATATAAAAAATGTGAAAAATATTGTTATTTTTTTCAAAATTGTTGCTCTTTTTTTGTTTATAGTGCAAAAATCGCACAGGTGATCAAATTCCACCAAAAGAAATCTCTGTTTGTGGGAAAAAAAAGGACGTCAATTTCATTTGGGTACAGCGTCGCACGACCGCGCAATTGTCTGTTAAAGTCACGCAGTGCCGAATCGCAAAATAGGGCCTGGTCAGGAAGGGGGTAAAATCTTCCTGGGCTGAAGTGGTTAAGCTTTGACAATAAAACCTGGAAGCTGATTAGTTTCTATGCACAGCTGCACCAGATTTTGCACACTCCAGTTTTGTAAATATGACTCTGAGTATTTAATACAATAACAAAAATGTGAAGATCAAACATTCAAAATGTAAACGTTGGATTGCAAGATTACCTAAATATTTCTGCTCTCCCACCCTTTGGGCAAATGCCCTTAGGTCAAATGTCTTAGCTAGAGTACAATATGTGACTGATGACTAGCATAGTTATATTAACAACACTTGATCACCAATATACTTTGGTATACTGAAGAGTTGTACCCCTAGAAAATCATCAATTATCAACTAAATACCTACTGTACAGTAAATGCTGTAATCACTCAAAATATGTGCTGTTTTATATTTACCTATTCTGACCATTAACATAAAGGTGCCCAACTGTTCCTTTCTACTGCTTAATACTGAGCACAAGTAATTGCTGACTCTCTATGTCGCTGCCTAAGACAGAATTACTATTAAATACATTTCAGTGGGAAAAAAAATAGACAATAAAAATGTTCATGTAATATAGTTATATATTTTCTTAAAACTTTCTTACATACTAACGTTTTATTTTCAACTTTTCTGGAGCCGTGTCTAGAACCTGGACATATTTTGAGATGCATGTATTATTTGAAAGCTGCCAGTGACATTTCAAAAGGTCATTTTTTGTATAGTCTGCTTCCTCTTCGGCCTTATCTACAAAACAGACATGCTCAGCAGGAATTCAAATACTGGGGGATTGGAGTCAGTGAAACATTTATACTCTGTGCAAATTGAAAAAAAATATAACTGTGGAGACCACTAGTCATTGCTTATACAAAATATCTCACCCGCAAGGTATCTGTTAACCTTTGTAAAACAAAAGAGCACATGTAGACATGTAGGCTTACTCATTAAAACCTGCACTGATGATGTGTAAAGCACATAAATCCATAGTAACCAATCAGATGGCAACTGACAAAAGACCTATCAATAAATGACGTACATGGTTGTTTTCATTAACACAGTCCTTCACCACTGTACGACCGCCCGCCGCAGTTATACTGCGGCAGGCAGCCGCTCCTGCACAAACCGCCGTAGGTATACGTCGGTCGTGCACAGGCAGCTAGGGGGCGAGCGCGCGCCTCCGGTGGCGCGCTCCCGCCCCTGATCCTCAGCGGGGAAGCCGATGCACAAGGCAGGCGGCTCTGTTTGCCGATCGTTCCCCGCTTGTAAACACAGCTGACCGTTCTTCTCCCTGGAATGATCACAGAGCCCCTGTGATCCTTCTATATAGGAACATAGGTCTCTGTGATTATTTCACAAGCCACACCCCCCAACAGTTAAAAAACGCCCCTAGGTACACATTTAACCCCTTGATCACCCACACTGTTAACCCCTTCCCTGCCAGTGTCACTATTACAGTAATAATGCATATTTTTAGCACTGATTACTGTAGTAATGTCACTGGACCCCCCAAAAGTGACAAAAATGTCAGTTAGGAGTCTGATCTGTCCGTCGCAATGTCGCAGTCCCGCAAAAAATCGCAGATCACCGCCATTACTGGTAAAAAAAAACAATCAATAAAAATTACATAAATTTTTTCCGTAGTTAGTAAACGCGATAACTTTTGCGCAAACTAATCAAAATACGCTTATTGTGATTTGTTTTACCAAAAATATGTAGCAGAAAACAAATTGGCCTAAAATGTTAAAAAAATTTTGATTTTTACATTTTTTTGGGGGGGGGATGTTATATAGCAGGAAGTGAAAAATCTTGGGTTTTTTTCAGAATTGTCGCTCTTTTTTTGTTCATAGTGCAAAAAATAAAAATTGCACAGGTGATCAAACACAACCAAAAGAAAGCTCTTTTTGTGGGAAAAAAGAACATCAATTTTTTTTGGGTACAGTGTCGCACGACCGCGCAATTGTCTGTTAAATTTACACAGTGCCGAATTGCAAAATATGGCCTGGTCATTAAGGGGGAAAAACTTCCGGTCCAAAGTGGTTAATATCTAAACGTGTCCCCAACAAAAACCCTTTACATTAACCACTAAAATTAACTATTTACCTCTCTATGCATGATCTTAAAGAGGAACTGAACACTAAAAAACTGAAAGCTATTCCCAAAAAAAGGTAGGTAGAGAGTCTCCTTGCTGTTGATCTTTCCCTCACTGAAGACATACCGAGGTTGATTTTCTAAAATTGGATAGTGAAAAATCTGGTGCAGCTGCGCATTGTAGCCAATCAGCTTTTAACTCCAGTTTGTTCAATTAAGCTTTGACAAAAAAAAAAAAAAAATCTGGAAGCTGATTAGTTTCCATGCAGAGCTGCACCAGATTTGTCACTCTCCAGTTTTACTAAATCAACCCCACCATGCCTTGTTCTGAACTGTCATGCAATCCACATGATCTTGGAAAACAAATGTCCAAGAGTCCAAGGTCATTTATTGATAAAATTGATTCATAGCAGAATAAAACCAACACTGGACCAATGTAACTATATATATAAAATATCCATACTTAAGAGTTCTTTTTTAAAGGCATAGTTCATCTCTACCAAAACACTGCCTATCTAGATAAGGGACATTTGTAGGTAAAAAAAAACTGCACAGCATTGACCAAAGTTAAATAATGCCCTTGCTATAAGTGTAGACAATTTACATACTGTACATCATAAAGCCTGACTTAAAACTCCCCAGAGATTGCATCTCCACGCCTTGCTTTTTTGCTAGGGTGTTGCTAAGACACACCCAGCTGTTACTGTTCACCTTCACAATCACAGGGGTGAGCTCCTTTTCTGGTTTAAACACCCTTATATATATTTTCTCTCCCCTGACACAGTAGCTCTGAGCTTAGCATTTAAGAGCTCACTCCTTTAATGATGAATGTGAACAGTAATGCTGGGCGTGTCTTAACAACGTAGTATCAACATCGTATCAACACGGTAGGATATGGAAGTGCAATCTCTGGAAGTCTTTTAGCCAGACCTCAGGAGGAACGTAGATGGTCTACACCTATAGTAAGGACAATATTCAACTTTAGTCAAAGCTGCACAGTTTGTTTCTGACAGTTTGGGTCGTTGATAGGGGGGACCACCAGTCCTTCTCTAGGGGGCCCGGGCACACAGGTGGGCCCTAACAGAACAGGGAATCAGTGCGGTCGGGCAGAGGGGCAATTACAGAAGGAAGCCCTGTTTCTTCCCCTCCTGACAGCTTTCAGCTGCTGCAGGGAGAGACACAGACACAGGGCATCATTCCTGTAATTGCTTCTCCAACACTGATCCCTTTCCCTGTTTTGCCTCCTTCTGATTCCCCCCTCCCCATGTGCCCCCCTTTCACTGTGCCCCCCCCCCCCGTAGCGCTGCTTCCCTGTCTTGTAAAAAAATAACAAATTGTAAAAAATAATAATAATTAAACATCGTAATGCATAATTGAAAAAAATTGTAAAACAAAATAATTGCTAAATTTTAACACTTTGAAAAAAAATATATATTTTTTGTAAAGCAAATGTAAAAAACAAATAAAAAAGAGCTAATTCACAATTCACACAGGTTCTCTGTCATGTTTGTGTCTGCTTATAATGATTTTAGTGTACTTTTAGTGGAAATATTGTCTCGATACATTCGGGGGGGGCCCTGCCAGGTAGGCTGTACAGGGCTCCGTGAGTTCTAACAGCAGCCCTGTCTACAGATGGCCCTTATGTGCAAAGGCGGACAATGCTTTTAAACCCTTTCTCAAAATTTTCAGCAAGTGGTGGGAAAAAATATAGAACAGGTAAAAGGCTTGCATAAGACTTTCATTTGCTAAAACATCACTAGTGCAAAAGATGCACACGATGTTTACTTTCTCCACGTACTTTTCTCTCGTAACCTTATGTCCAGTATGATACAAGAGCTGTGCTTTAATGGGCAGACACACCTCTATACTGAAATAGGATTTCTTTAATGAAAAATCCACACTCCCAGTCCATAATAATATTTGCTACTATATTAAATATCAATATTTCTACATCCCTCCCGAAAACATTGAACAATGTTAAAGCATTTTCAATAAGTGCCTACACATTTTATACCTATCAACACAATTCATAACAAACCATTTACCCATAAAATGAATTCATTACTTAATTCACAGCTTGCTTTGTACATTTGTTACAGAAATCACTTGCCGATTTTATGTGAGTTCCATGAAAATGGAAATAAATATCCAATCATAATGAACAGTAAACAGAAATGCCAATGCACTTGTAGTATGATTGAGTTACTAGCAATAATGGAGGGCTCAGTGTGCTGGTATAAATAAGCAGATTTGCGAGGCAGAAAATTCTCTTGGAGTTCAATTGTCATGAAGAATAATTTAGTCCAACATCTTGCACAACAAATAATCTTTTTAAGTGTTAGTTCAATCTAAATCCTGCATTCTTTCAGATGTATGCACTTGAACAATAAACAGCAGTATATAAATATGTCAGTAAAATATGTTATTAAGTCAAACAAATGCAAAAGACTTAGGCTGCAGTTTATCAAAAATGTGCTTACTTGTTTTATCCAAAGATAATGGGATAATGTGTTGGCATATATTTGATTTAATCATATGCAAATGACTAAAAATATGGATTTATTTATTGCATTTTTTATAGTTGGATACATTTGGACTATTGCATATGAATGTTTTATATTTGCTCAAGGATACTCTTTAGTATTTTTATATAACCTTAAAATAAATTCTGTGTTGAGTAGACCTAAATAGCAGGAGATCAAATCACATGCACACAACTTACCAGGTCAATGGTCGAACACAGATACAGTACTTCCTCCCTTTCTGCTAGCCAATATGGCCCTGGTTTTTGTATGTTGCAACTTACAAACAGTCAAATAGTGAATAGCCAGTGCAAGGCTTTCTTATTGAAAAGCTCAGCAAAATATATGTCAAAGAAGCACCCTGTATTTAAAGTTTATTAATTAAATAAAGATTGCATACAAGTAGAGAAAAGGGGATTAAGGGTTTAAGCTTAAAAGAATAAACAGAAAATACATCTAAAATTCACCAAAACTGACTGTGGTTTCCTGTTGAGATGTGCCCCTTTACTTCCTATGCAGGAGTGGGCTCCTTTAACTCCTTTTTCTAGAATCCCCTGGGCTCCCACAAATCCCTGGACTCCTGTACACTCCCAGGAGATGCGTACTTGGCAGCAGAGAGGTGGCTATGCATGTGATAATACTAATAAATACTCTACTATATGAGCACTACTTTGACTCCCGTTGGTGATCTTCTTTACACGGTGTATATCCCACCAGAAGTGATCATGGAACCACAACAGCAGATCACATATCCATCATACCGCTTAACAGTAGTACACGGCTCATTTTATTTAATCTTCTGACGAGTGAATAGGTCTCCTGTCCCATTGTTCCCCCGGCTGGTTAGAGTCCTGAACGAAGCCGGATTTGGCCTCGATCGGGTCTCCAATCAAGTAACCCGGAAGCGATGTCACAACGTCACTTCCAGTTTACTCGGGTGCTAATGGCGCAGTATTCAAAAATGCAGACCCCAGATCCCTCCATAAAGAGTACCTGTCACTGCCTATTACTGTCACAAGGGATGTTTACATTCCTTGTGACAGCAATAAAAGTGATCAGATTTTTTTTTTAAGGAACATTGTCAAAAATAAAAAATAAACTAAATAGGGAAATTTTTTTTAAAGCGCCCCTGTCCTCGTGAGCTCATGCACCAAAGAAAATGCATATGTAAGTCACGCCCACAAATGTAACCAGTGTTCAAATCACACATGTGAGGTATCGCCGAGATCGTCATAGTGAGAGCAATCATTCTCACAGAAGGCCTCCTTATGTAACTTTAAACTGGTGACTGGTAACATTTTTAAAGTGTCGCCTATGGAGATTTTTATGTACCGTAGTTTGTCGCCATTCCACGAGTGTACGCAATTTTAAACCGTAATATGTTAGGTATCTATTCACTCGGCATGACATTATCTTTCACAATATAAAAAAAAATTGGGCTAGGACTTCCGGTTCCGGCGCCGAATGCTGTAGGCGCATCTCCCCTCGGCTCCCGCGGCAGGACCGGTTATCTGCCTATAAAATCTGCTGATCGTCACCTCAAGACCTGCGGCCAGCTCCCATACCTCCAGGTACCTGTTCTGCCTGCATCCATACTATCCATGGACAAATTCCTGGATAAAGGCGGCCCGTGCGCTCCGCCAGGCAAGCCACAAATCGAGGCCGCGGTCTCGGCCCTCCATGCCAGCGAGGCGGATGCCTCGATAATGGACACTGCCGCTCCCCCAACCGACACAGTGCCATCCCTTGGGGACCCGCAGTCAGACCGGATAGCTCACACTGTAGTGGCACTGCTGACCCCCACAAACACTGCAGCAGTGCAGACTGCCATTGCTGCAGGCATGCAGGACCTCACGAAACAGCTGGGTGACCATGCACATAGGCTGCAGGAGGTAGAATCTCGAGTGGCTAGCATGGAAGAATAAATATACCAGTCTCATAGTTTTGAGCAGTCACAGGATAAGTCAAACCAACTTATTTTGCAAAAACTGGAGGACCTAGAAAATAGGGTCCGCAGGAGCAACCTCAGATTTATTGGGGTGCCAGAATCTATGCCGCCTTCTGCGATCCCTGAACTGTGCGCCAAGAAAATCCCGGAGGCCTTGGGCCTTCAAGGCGTTTGTGTGGTTGAAAGAGCCCACTGCGTGGGGATTCACTCCGCTGAGCGCTCCACTCCGCGACCGATTATAGCTAAGTACCTGAATTACGCCGACAAATCCTCCAAAGATTCAAACAATCTAAATACTTCCAGATCGATGGTATAAAAATATTGATCTGAATAAAATGAGGTTGAAGGATCATAAGAGGTGCATGAAAGTCAGCCAGCCCCCAGTCTGATGTACTCACCCTCCAGTCTGTCACCAACCAAGTAGACCTGTCTCTTGATACAAATAACAGGGGTTTAGTTGACACACATTTGCAAACGCATGTGAAACGCACAAAAATCGCAAGGTGGGACTTTATATGAGGCACCAAGCTGTAGGCAAGTCGTCTCCATCCCTGGTTGCTTAAACATAATAGGCTAGGTACTTTAAGTGAGACCCCAGCAGGTAGTGCCCGGCGTCTCCATCCCTATAACAAGAAAAAAATGAGGTTGAAGGATTATAAGAGGTGCATGAAAGTCAGCCAGCCCCCAGTCTGATGTACTCACCCTCCAGTCTGTCACCAACCAATCCCTATCTGTCTTTATACTGCATCCACCAAGGGGATGGAGGTGTAATGCTTCTCAGCTGGTCCTTTCCAGTTTGTACCATCGTTACAACTTAGTTATTTGAGTTTTGAGACAACAGACCAGTCATGGATGAGGGTGGGTTGGGGGAGGTTGGGCTGTCTCCCTCTCACCTGTTCCCCCATACATCCATTAGCAGCCATGTGCTTCCAGTGTGGAGACACTAAATTAGGAGTGTTAGGACTGCAGATTTAACAGGGTGCCGTGAAGTGGCTCTGCAGCTTTCAAATGCGTTTGCAAATGTGTGTCAACTAAACCCCTGTTCTTTGTATCAAGAGACAGGTCTACTTGGTTGGTGACAGACTGGAGGGTGAGTACATCAGACTGGGGGATGGCTGACTTTCATGCACCTCTTATAATCCTTCAACCTCATTTTTTTTCTTGTTATAGGGATGGAGACGCCGGGCACTACCTGCTGGGGTCTCACTTAAAGTCCCACCTAGCCTATTATGTTTAAAAATATTGATCTTTGCGGACTACTCAGTTAAAGTGGCTAAGAAAATAAAGGCTTCCCAGACAGTATGCGCCAAGTTGTACCAAGCTCAGATCACATTGGCATACCCCACCATCCTCCGGCTACGATCACCTTCCGGCGATCAATTGACCTTTCAGGATCCATCAGAAGCGGAACCTTTCTTACGTTCTCTCCATATGGATGGAACAGGTCCCCTGGCTACCAAGCCATCTTCAGCCCTGCGCCCCCTGGTTCCAAGGAGCCCCCGCAAGGAATCCCCTAAGCGGTAGCAATACTCGGACATGGTTTGCGGCCTACGCTCTAACCCTCATTGCTGATCTTCCTCCATCATTGGACGTTGACTCTCCATTTGATGTGGTGCCATCATGATACACAAGGTACTGTTCCTTCTTCCTTGGTTATCTGTGAGGCACCCTGGCTATCCCACGAGGTACCCGCCATGGTGGGTGCTCTTACCGCACTGTTGTGGCACATGATACTGTTATATTTCCCTAGTTTATATTGTTATGCCTTTTGGCTGTTGGCCTTGTTTATAGTCTGTGCTATGCTGGCACTGTGGAGGACTGGGGAGATCTGTTCAGGGGCCTACCAGCTGACTCACCTGCCTTTTGAAGTGGTGACTTAGGTGCTTTGGTGCCTAGGCCTGCTAGAGTCTATGCCAAGGGTTGCGCCATCTCTCACAGTTACAGCATGCGGAAAGAAGTGAAGTCTGTGATGTTTATACTCGTACTCTGTTGGTTTTATTTTCTCCTGTTATATGTTTTTACCCCCTCCTCTCTCCCTATGGCTCCATGGTTGGCACAGTTTTCTTTAAGGTCTCACAGCAAGGCTTTTATCACCCGCAATTCTGGCTCGTCCTCGCACCCACCGTTCGATCTCCCTGCCATGATCGGATATGGTATATTTTATATCCCGGCCTCACAACCCTCCCCCTTTGACCCTCCACGAAGATTCTCTCCTGGAATGTCAAGGGCCTTAGGTCCCCTATTAAAAGGATGAAAGTTCTATGTCACCTCAAAAGACTAAAGGCAGATTTCACTCTGATCCAGGAGTCTCACCTACCTTCAGCTGATTTTTCCCGTATGAAAAAACTGTGGGTGGGTACGTTTCTTGGTTCGGCGGCGGTAGGGCGAAAAGCTGGTGCCTTGCTCTTAATCCACAAAAACATAACATGCAAACTTGTGTCCCTCTCCTCTGACGATTGTGGCTGATAAATTTCGGCCCACTTAAAATTAAATGATAGGGAACTGCTACTGACTAATGTTTATGCTCCCAATATCCCTGACCCTTCCTTTTACCGGGAACTCTCAGCTCACCTCCTTCAATTCCCAGATGTTCCGCATTTAATCAGTGGTGATTTTAACTCCCTAATGGACCCATTACTAGATAAATCCCTACATAGGCCACAGGGATCTCACCCCAATGCCCCTGCTATGACCCCTCTAGCTAACCTTGTAGACTCCCTGCACCTCACTGATGTTTGGCGTCTCCATCATCCCATCGATAGGGAATATACATTTTACTCCCATCCTCATAATGTATTCACGAGGATAGATTATTTTTTCTTCTCCGATGCTGCCGTCCAGAGAATTGAAGACCCTGATATACATGACATTGTTATTTACGATCATGCCCCCATCTCCCTGACTTTGGATCCCCCTGATAGGCAAACTGAGTCCCATCTGTGGAGATTTCCAGGATATTTGCATGATAACTCTGATTTCCGCACTTATGTGGCCCGGGCTTGGTCTGAGTATTCTGCGGATGTGTCTCACGCAACCGATCCAAATTAATTTTGGGAGGCTGGCAAAGCCTTCCTGCGAGGTAGAATTATATCCTATGCCTCAACATATAAAAAAACAACATCCAAAAGGTATCTGCAAGCCAGTGCACACCTGCGTTTAGCCCAACATGCACTCTTGGCGCTGGATTCCCCCGGCTCCGTATAAGCCCACACATATCACGTCCCTTAGAGACCCGGCGGGTGGGGTAGACTCCACACCGCAAGGGGTAAAGTCTATCATGCGCAATTTCTACGCCTCCCTTTACTCTCCAGACCCCTTTGACGCTACCCAGGCCCGTTTTTTCCTCGATACAGTCACTCTCCCAAAAATTTCTGATGCACATCTGGAAATGTTGAATGCCCCGGTAACTCTCCCAGAAATACAAATGACCATAAAACAACTAGCTTCCAACAAGGCTCCTGGCCCAGATGGGCTTACAGGGGAGTTCTATAAATCCACACTGGAGGTCATAGGACCCACCCTGCTGGAGGTCTACTCGACCATTTGATAAGGATAAAGGATAGCTTTAGATTGGATCTCCAACTCCTCCCACTACTCTAACCACGACTTGGAAGCACAAATGTCCGCTCCTTTCTCCTTGGCAGCGCTTCTTCATACCAAATGGAAAAACATGCCTCCGAGGCTACAACATAATATCCTATTACGGGACACGGTGATTGCTTGGAGAGAGACCAGGAAACGCTTGGGACTCCCCCTCTCTATTTCCAAATACCTGCCTATAAAAGGAAACCCTGACTTTCTCCTGGGCTTACACTCACAGTTCTTTGATACTTGGCAGCAAAAGGGACTACTACATTTCTCGGATCTCTGTGGCCACATCTCTGGTCAGTCACAAAAAATTCCAGACGTCCTGGATGCTCTCATGCTTTGCTGCAATGCCACAGCTTTCTCCGGGCATCGCGACACCACCCGAGCCAGAGATTTCTTGACCCTTTACTGGATCCATATCGGCAATTTACAAACCGCTTCAATGGCTAGTTTCTTTCCGTCAGGCCAGCAAGTCCGCAGCTAATTGGGCTAGAGACTTCCTGACAGAGGACATTGTAACAAAGATATTCCGGGGCTATAATAGCGTTCTACGTCTGACCCCCAATGAGACTTGGAGGGAAACACAGTTGAAAATTCTACACAGGGCCTACCTCCAATAAAGATAGCTCCAATGGCACTAAATGTCCACTTTGCAAAGAACACAGGCCCAATCTGCACCACAGGTTCTGGTCATGTATTTTTATATCCAAATACTGGAATCAAGTGCTCTCACTAATTAAACAGATCACTCTTCTTCAATTACCAAAAGATCCCCTTCTGCTCTGATATTAGGACAAACGGCTACAAATCTGGACAAGCCGCCCGCTACCACATCCCCGCACGTGGATCCTCACTTGTTTGCTGATAGCACGCAGAGTAATAATGGCCAACTGGATTTCCCCGGTGGGTCCAACTATCTCCCATGTGATTCGTGAACTTCAAGCCCTTTTAATCAAAGATCACATTAATATGGACTTTCATCTCACAACCTCTTCTGACCGGTTCTCCGATAAATGGCAGGACTTCCTAAATTCATTACCCCAGGATGCAAAACCGACCCTGGCTGATGGTTCTTTCTCTTATAAGCTTCCTGGTTAGAGCCTCTCTGCTGTGGGCATGGATCTACCCCCCCTCCCTCTCCCCCTCCCCATCTTAGTTACATTATCTATTCCCCTATTATGCAATTTATGTTTTGATTTATAGTACAGGTACAGAACATAGATCCATCCAACTAGGGTTCTAGTATGTTTGATTGATTAACTGTTGGTATCTTGCTCATATTGAGCCAATATATGACTCTGCTTATTGAACTATTGTTATTTGAAATGTTGTTATTTTTCTATCATAAGCGGAAAAGGTGTTTTTAAATGTTTTTTCCCTTGCATTTACTTGTATCGCTCTTTGGTTTGAATAAAGTTTCTTTAAAAAAAAAAAAAAATTAAAAATAAATATATAAAAAAACCTGTATCAAACAAAAAATTGGGCTAACTTTACCATTTCGTTTTTTTTTTTAACCTCTTTACGACAGTCCACCGCAGATGTACTGCGGCAGGCAGCCGCTCCTGCACAAACCGCCGAAACTGTACGCAGTCACGAGCAGGAGGCTAGGGGGTGTAAACACAGCTGACCGTTCTGACAGTTCTTCTCCCTGGAATAATCATAGAGCCCCTGTGATCCTTCTATAGAGGAACACAGGTCTCTATGGTAATTTCACAAACCACGCCCCCCCCCCACAGTTAGAATCACTCCCCTAGGCTCACATTTAACCCCTTGAACACCCATAATATTAATCCCTTCCCTGCCAGTGTCATTATTACAGTGACAGTGCATGTTTATAGCAATGATTACTGTAGTAATGTCACTGGTTCCTCCAAAAGTGTCAAAAATGTCAGTCAGGGGTCCGATCTGTCCGCTGCAATGTCGCAGTCCCACAAAAAATCACAGATCGCCGCCATTACTAGTAAAAAAAAAACAATAAAAATGACATAAATCTTTCCCGTAGTTAGTAGACGCAATAACTTTTGTGCAAACCAATCAAAATCAGCTTATTGTGATTTTTTTAACCAAAAATATGTAGCAGAAAACAAATTGGCCTAAAATGTTAAAAAATTTGGATTTTTAATATTTTTTTTATGGGAATGTTATATAGCAGAATGTGAAAAATATTGTTTTTTTTTTCAGAATTGTCGCTCTTCTTGTCCTCAAACGGAAGGTGGAGAAGAGCAAGGTCTCTAACATCCACCAGCTCTGTGATGTCGTCATGGAGGAGTGGAAGAGGACTCCAGTGGCAACATGTGAAGCTCTGGTGAACTCCATGCTTAAGAG